>NC_086285.1:92356278-92999813 GCF_963924245.1 Chroicocephalus ridibundus
GTGGCAGAATTTAATATTGAGTGCACTCATCAAATGCACGCTGAATTAAACAATTATGGAATAAACAATGAAATGTGTAAAATTTCAGTCGTTGCTATGTGAATGGGTTGACCCTGTAACAGGTGGGCAGGAGGGAGAGAGCTGGGAAATACCCCTCCACTGAACTACTGAATCACAGAGCAAAAGGCAAAATTAATTGATTCAAGTGCCACAGACAGTTCAACTGTGGTCATCAACCTGTGGTAGCAGGAAGCCATGCAGTAGCCATCTGTAAAGACAAATGCTACTCTCATTTTCTGTGCAAAAAGAAGGCATAGGCTACCCTCAGAACGCTAAGAAGTGTTCTTCCACACACCAGTGAGAAACCCTGCGGCCCGGAGGTAAGCTCTTTAGGAAGTAGATGCTCCAGGATCAGCAGTTCCAGAGCAAAGCTGAGCTTAATCAATGGAAATACAAACAGTAAAAACAAAGGTCTGGCACGCTACCAATAAATGCACCACAACTCAATTTACAGCTTACGTTTAATTTGATCCCATCCCATGTTTTCTCTTCCTTATTATACAAAATTACACTGGAAATGGACATGTGAGGACTATAAAGCAAAGTATAGAAAACACCTTTGTCATCCTCCCTCTCTCTTCCCACTACCTCCTTGCCTCATATGAACACACAACTATACTTGAAATTAATTTTCTGCTGCTCCAGAAGAGCTATGCAATCTCCTCAAGACACAGTGGTCTATAGTTTTATAGGGCTGTTGTAAACAGTTCTTCATGTTTGTGGCCTACTCTTTTGTTCAGCAAAAGATACAGTGAGAAGAGGATACTTTCAAGTATGGCAGAAGCATGCAAGTCTGGTATGTAGGTTGAACTAGAGGATTTACATTTTTCTTAACACAAAAATAATGAAGCAATGATGCTTATGTTCAGCATTGTTCTTTTTTTTTTTTTTTTTGAGCCTCTAAGGCAAACATGCAGGACACCTCTTCTTTGTTTTCAATTTTTCTTACAACTCTCCAAATATCCACGTGGCTCAGGAGAACTTTCTTCTCAAACTGCATATCACCACTTCCTTTGAAAATGCCAGTTGGTGTGGCAGCTGAGTCAGGAAACTATCCCCAGATCCCCACATAAGCCCCAAGGACAATATGGAGAATCCCGAATTCTGGTATCATTCCTCATCTTCATAAACTCATAGGCAAAAGTTTAAGGAGAGCCTGGAACACTAAGTATCTACCTAGACTATTTGAATAAGGAAGAGGTGATGCTGAGACATTGGTAAGTCTGTGATTCTGTGATTCTGTGAAGTTGGAAAAGGATGATGAAGATCCAGAGAGTACTGCCCTGGACTGAATAGGATTTTTAGAGCATTTTGTCTGAGGGTTTGTACAGGACTTCTTAGCTTCAAAGTACTCATGCACCTGCATTGTTTGGTGTCCTGTGGTGTGTCTCTTGTTAATAGTGAAACTTATCAAATTCAACTTGCTCAATAATTTCACTTCATTTTTTCATAAAAAATTGTGTGCCAAGTGAAAACGCGTAACTGTCTCCGTGTCCCCAAGTATTCAAGTCCCAGTGTCCCTGAAGCAGTGGCAAGCAACTACCTTGTTCAAAGCTCCCAGCAGCATTAGGTAAGAGAGACAAGGAGCCTGCTGGGCTTTTACAGACTCAGATACCATCACGGTATTTGACAGCTATGGAATGATGCTCACTTAAGTGGGTTCATCTTTGCTGGACTGTGGAGCAAATGACCGTATGACAGCATGACTCTCTCTCTCCCCCCGCACATTTGAAACATGCCAGAACTGCTGTAAACATTATTGCAGGACAGTTCGTGCCAAGTGCTTGCTATCTCACCTGCTAGGGCATCTCTCCTAGTCCAGTGTACCAAGGCTGATACTGATTTTAGTAAGTTTCTTAAATTCTATCTGTAATCTGGAATGGATTTGTGATGGTGCCCTGCATGTACCACTTAAGTGACATGACTGCAGCTGTGTATTCCCCTTTCTCCTTCTAACTCCTAGGCTAGGTCAAGCTCTCTGCAGTGTGTGTTTACTCTTCTTAAAAGAAATGCATTAGGCACCCTCCAAAATAGGATCTTCAACGTGCTAGGCACTGTGAGGACATATAATTAGAGTGTATCTGCCAAAGAGCTTGCCTATTAAAAATACAACACTGAACAAGGTCAGCAACTGTATTAACAGAGTTAGCTACACTATAAGGAAGGTATATTAAATAAAACAACTTTCTACTATGAGAATGAAAGCAGGTTTGCTAAATTATTTGTCATTATTGAAACACGAGATATCAGCCATCACTAGAAGGAGAACAATATGGGGCCAATACTTGCATAATTTAAGGCAGCTCATGCTCACAGACCTACATTAAACAATGGAGCAGCAACACTCAAATCTCTGTCAGTCTTCACATTTCTAAAGACATGTTCTTTCAAAGGAAGTAGTCCGGTTGTTGAAAATTCACCGGACGAATGACAGGAAAGCAAGTAACATCCTGACTCTGAAAGGTGGTAGTCGGGGCACCTTCCTGGGACAGCACAGCCGTGAGATCCTCTTGCTGTGCCAAGAACCTCTCGTGCGTTCGATGCAGTAGTCAGCGAAACAAAGAGCTCTAGCAGGGCTCTTTCATCAGGACGCTTTCGCTGAGATCACATGAATCCCAGAGGATGGTGAGGCACAATCATTTGATGTATCAAATACATCCAAATACATCAAATACATTCATTTAGCTTCCAAGAGTGGACCCTTTGCAGTCATGCAGTCCTACTGTCTCTCTGAGGCGTCTGCACTGCTCCCTGTTAACACACTCTCTCATGTTCTGCATGTTTAATGCAGGCCAGCTTCACAAAAACAATCCTCCTCAACCAGTGCTTGCTGCCCTACTCTATACACAGCACCAGATCTAACGCTCAATGGAAGCAGCATTAGTCACCCTCTCCCTTCAGCTAAGAAGTATTTGATACTTATGTCACATTAGCTGTTTTTTAACTTCCCTCCACTGATCATGACTATATACCTCTCAAACGTGAAGACTAGATTCAGATGTCTGCTGAAACAGCTAATTTGAAATAAAATTGCACCCCCGCTCTTTTCTAATGTCCCTTGACCATAAAGACTGCGATTTATTTGACATTTTGGTCTTAATTATGATTTATTAGGTGTGGGATGGTTAGACGCTTTTTATCTCCATTAAATCTTAATGGCTACATTTTGCCTTTTTCTACTGAAAGAGTTCATGGAAATAAATGCAGTTAATGGACTCTGCTATTAAGTACATGTTGCTTGGAGATATAATAATGATACTTCAGAGTCTCTCCCACAATTTGCTATTAATATTAAGGAAATGCAAATTTCACAATCACATTTAAAGCCATTTTTGCTAGTCAAACTATTAAGGTTTAGTTTCAAGGTGGGAATTGTACTTAAAATTATCATCTCATGAATATCATGGAACATGATTATTTGTAATACTGAAGTCATTACTGATAAGGCACAAAGACTTTAAAATACAGCCTATTAAGTTTTACTGTAACATTCAGTCCACATAAAAATGGACTTGAACTAATAAAATTCAAAACTTTTTCTAAAAATTTTGTACTGAACAACTCCTGTTTTGGTAAAATGTCTTTTACTAGGTGAAGGCCAAATTTGAAGTGGGCTGTACACAATAGCAGAACTTCAGTATAAGGGAAAAACAGTTGCTGACCATATCTTCTTTTAGACTTTTTAACTT
Organism: Chroicocephalus ridibundus; assembly: GCF_963924245.1. NCBI lineage: Eukaryota > Metazoa > Chordata > Aves > Charadriiformes > Laridae > Chroicocephalus > Chroicocephalus ridibundus. The sequence continues at coordinate 92,360,028 of NC_086285.1, forward strand.
AATAAATAACCATATGGGTGCATGAACTCTAACCCAAAGTATACATTAAACCCAAGTGGGTTATTTCATTTCTTCTTTATAATTTATAGAGTTCAAAATAAAAGAAAGTTTAATCTGACCTACATTTTACAAGCTACTCCCTCTCTGGGTTTTGTCCTGTAGTATGCCAAATAACTTTTGCTTGGCTAAAGGTTATCGCTCATAAAGGCATATAGTCTTCAGTTGAGGACACGATGTGATGGAGAATCAACAACTTCTCAGAATAATTTGTCCCCACTGCTAAGTAAGTGCCTTCACTGCCAAGAAGGGAGCTTATTTTCTCATTTTCCAGCCACTGCTTCTTGGAGATTTTCCTCTACCAGCCTTAAACACCGAATTCAATTAGCTAAATTTTACATTGTCGAATATAGAGTTGCTTTTGAGTCTACCTCTGCTCCTTAAAAAAAGCAGGAGAACGAAAGGAAAACATCTACCTTCCTGAAAAGAAAACCAACAAAAACTGAACTAGGATCATTTAACAGAAAAAATGGGAAGAAGTTTCTATGCAGAATTTCAAATGTTCACATTTAAAAGCCCACATTACATCACTCTGACAAGTTTAGTACTTACTGTAACAAATGATTGACTAAGGGTCCCCTGAAATGTTGTGGGAAAACAAAATAAAACAGTGTAGGTATTATCAATCTTTAAGTCCTTTATGAACCTCAAGTAACAAAAGTACCAGCAACTCAAGGAAGCGCTTAGATTTGCAATTTCAAAAGCACTGAAGTGCAAATCTCATTCACTTGAAATGTGACTAATAGCTATGCATTAACGTTGTAATGAAAACACTTCCTAAATAAATATTACAGTTCCCATTTCGCAGATACAGAACTGAGCTGGAACACTTTCACAGGTTTACGAAAAACTAAATCAAGTTCAGCCCATAGGGGAAAAAAAGGAAATTTTTGAGCCCATATACTGGTCATCCCATTAGACAACACATCCTCCAGAATAAACGAGGACATTAAGATTCAGGCTTTATGCCCACTAATGACAGATCTACTCTGTATTTGTTATACTTACAAAAGAATAATAGAATTACATGGATTTTCCCTATTATGAGAGAAAATAAGAGCACAGGTTGAAATGCCTAAAGTAGAGGTAAGCCCTAACAAACTTGTAGTTCATTACTTTTGAAGTTTCGATGTAACTTTGAATTTTTTTTTCCTTTTTCAAAAAACAAAGACAAGCACATGAAATACAATAACGTATGCATTATGGTCATTTTGTGATGAGCAGAGGAGTGCCACAAACCTGAATAAAGCTTACTTTGTTTTGCACAAAGTCATCCATACATCCTGTGAGGAGATACTTCATTCTTTGAGCAACACTCTGTTTTTCTAAGCAATGCATAGATGAGCAAGGGATTTGAACAATTCAAACCTGGGATTTAACTATCTTCTATTCCTTATAAATTACATTTTTCTTTAATAAACTTGGCCAAGATCCAAGCTCTTGCTCAGCATCCTGTTTGCAGAGGTCCCCATTACACAGTATGTTTTCTGTTGCTCTGCTTTACATTTCTTTCTCTGGCAATCTTTATCACGTAGGTAGGTTCCTGGCACAGCCATGGGCCATAAATTGGACATCTAAACAAATACTGAACAAAAAAAAATCTTAAAATAGTAAAAAAAAACCCAAGAAAAATTACCCCTTTTTCCCTTACCATGTTGAATACAGCCATAGTTAATATTATAGCAGTGGTTGTCAATGTAAGAGTGATCCGTGGCCAAGGACGGTTTGCAATTATTCCAGATGATTTCAGGATCCACAACAATGAAGCTGATGCTTTCTTGCTACATTGCTAAGTGCAGAGAGTTTAAAAAAGAGAAAACAAAACTAGCTTTAGTATATTTAATTGCTGTAAACAAGTGTACATTTAAGAAAGCGTAAGATTGAGGGCAGCATTAATCTTGAAACAGTGTGCAGAAGTATTCAATTTCATACTCTCATAAGAGTTACAGATCATGATTATACATGAAACTAACTGCAAATTTAGTTAAAATATCTGCCATAATATAAATTCCATTAAATAATTATATTTGCAAGTACCTTATTAAACATTCAATATATATTACTAACAAAAGCACATACAGAGTTGACAGCAATGGCATTACCTATAATATCAGTAAAAAGCAAGCGATCAAACTGACCTCCCTCACCTCAATTGAAAGAGCAATATTTAGCAGCCTCTGGAAACTTCAAAATGTAAATAATGACCCTGCACAATCTTTGACAGAGAGACAGAGGTCTCCTCATGCAGGATAAAGGCTGTATACATAGATATATCCCTGGCAGTCTACAAAAATAGCAAGGTTTCTCGGTTTTTCTTTCATTAGCTTGATAATTCATTTTAAGTGAAAGCTGAGTCAGCAAAGCTAATCAACCTTCCCTAAAACTATCTAGGAAAAAAAAAAAAAAAGCATTTCATACAACAATAGGACAACAATTTTACACAAAGAGTATTTGGTGAATAGAAAATTTTTCTTATATAGTGGCAAAAATTAACAATAAAAAACTCTGACTTGTTTAACCTGCTTCCAAGAACACATTGCAATAGCCTCCATTCACACAGGCATAGTGCCTAGAGGCACAAGTGCTCACACAGAATAAACAACAATTTGTGGCACATCCAATAAATATTAATTTTCCCAAAACTTTAGCAATGAGGAGGTAAGGTTGCCTAGAAGCATCTTGTGCCCTTTCCAAATGTCAAATCCATCTATACTGAAACCTCTGTAAAAAAGGCAATTAAAAGTTGAAAACATGACAGTCCTACAAAAGTATTTGCTTTTTATCAACTCGCTTTCTCTATTTACTTAATATTATCAGAGAACACTTTACATATTGCTTTCACCACATCCACAGCAATCAGAAGAGATACAAGCACAGGAACTCTCTGAGATGAGAACTCAAGGACTAAAAGCTACCAAATATAGGACTTAATTTACAGCACAACTATTAGTTCAGGTTCTATAGCTATGGCACATCATGCTAAATAACATTATTACACAACACATGTGATGTAGTTTCCATGAAGGTCTTTGTCATACTGCACATAACTATTTCCCTCCTAATTACACACTGTTTGGAGAAGTCCACTGTGTATCTAGAACTTTTTTTACGTATTGTTTCTTTTTATGACAGGGAGTTTTGCATGCTGGATTGGACAGATTCTGCATGAATGAAGTTAATTTCAGGAAGGTCAAAACAACACTCAGAATCTCAAGGATGGACAAAGAAAAGGGAAAAAATAGGCAGCTTTATATTCACATTACTCCTCCCCCATATAAAAAAAAAACCCAAGACACATAAACTTGAGGGACCTGCATCTTTGAGCAAGAAACTCCTGCTCAAACGCCTTTTTGAACTTCCATACCTTGTTCTCTACCCCTAAGTACACAGCAAATTTCAAGATAATTTGAATCTACATATAGATTTAGAAAGATTTTGTCAGCCTTCCCACTTTAATAAAGTAAAAAGCACAAAACCTATATTGCCAGACACAGGGAATGGATCTGTGTGAAAATGAATCATTCCGTTATCTGTCTAGTCTGCCTAAAACCTAATGAGTAAGGGAGGATGGATTTATGGCCAGTTAAAACAGTCATGAAATCATGCCTCGAATTACTCTTTGCCTTTATTATAGCACACCTGGAGCTTTCCTACAACTTCACTGACATTGTTCTGTGATTCTCTTGGAAGTTTAGAAGTAGCTGGAATAGTTTAAGTTGGATTAGGGACAAAACTAGGCAGAAACACTGAGAAAGTATAAGGAATATAAAGTGGGTAAGAAATGACATAGACAAAGCAGTACATTGTGTTCTCCTTTCTCAATTTTGTTACAGGGAGCTATACTGTCCAAGGAAAGTCTTTAGGATAAGAAATTCCAAGAAAAGAAGCTAAACCAGATACATTTTATTACAAATTTTACTGGGTTTAGGTTATCTGACTAAAGGCTTATCAAATTAAACACAAAGACCTGGTGGCGATCAAAAGGACAATGATCGATGGTGGAACCAAAGTAACCTAATCAGTGAAGAGCAGAAACCACTGAATCTGCTGCTCCTAAGACCATCAAAGGAGAATGTTTCAGACAGAGTTTCTGATGGGAAACCTACCAAGAAGGCTCAATGAAAAAAACTCCCTTTCCAGAATGCCCTGCAGACTAAAGGCGATTACTGCCTGAAAGGACAGTATGCCAGCATGGGGCAGATAATTTTGCAAAGGAGCAGACAGAAACTTGGGATCGGGTAAAATGTTATGGCATGCTTTAAGGACATTGCGAGTATATGGAAAACTTATAGGATGTTTAAGGGATGGGACGAATTCGGATCAGGAAGGAACAAGCATAGATAGAGGGAGAACAGAGGGGATGAAAGGAAATGGCTGCATGTGCTCTTGTCTAAATGAGTCTATTGCATATTCTTGTTAAACCCTATCTCTAACCATCTTCTGTGTAAGTGCAGTCCTTATTCTGAGCCTGCATGTGTGTGAATGACAGCAAACTTCATGCTAGACTAAATGGCAAGTAGCACAGGACAGGCGCCAGCCACTGGAGAGAGAGAGATTGCCTGTCTGAGGCAACTGAGGGCCTGGGTGTCAGCAGCTGAAGTGTCTCAGATCAGTCCCTGGAGAGACCCATAGGGTGCGTGTGGGAGCGTGTGTGTAACCATTAGGATACTTCAAGCTGGACTGGCTGGTAAGCAGGAGATCTGCATTTGGAGAGACCCAAGGTTTGAGCCAGTCACTGCGCAAGGGGGGCAGAGGCTGGGCATGGATGTTGTATTGACGTGAGGTCCATACTGAGTGACCCACCAACGCGAGTGTGCCTATGGATGATGACAGTCAGGGTGTGCATATATTCCACTAGCAAACATCAATCCTGATCAGCCAGAAAGGAGGAACTAGACCATCAGTGGTGTTCGTATTTCCATGACTGCTGCTTGCTTTTACGTGGGTGCTGGTGAAAGATCTGCTCTCTCTGTGTGGTTGTCCTGTGTGTACAGTATATGCCTGTGTGCCTACTGGGAATACGTGCCCAGCCTCACTGCTGGTTGTACCTGGGACATGGTTCTGACGGCCTCCCATCGATAGGAGTGGGACAGGAGGATCCCCTGGATCTTTAATTCCATCAAATTGGGCTCCAGTGGACCAGGAAGGAGCACTCCCCTCGCTTTTGAACTCCTCTGGATTCAACAAGCTCTAGCAGATCTCATTTGCAATTTCAGAACTTTAAAAAACATGGCTTAGTAACAGATGCAAAACAATGTCATAAAAAAGATGCTTTCATGTTTTTCTAGTGCTAAGCAACGTAAATTGATGGTTTCCTCTGCACAAATGAACAACTAGTGTTATGTTAATTCTGAAGATAAAATTAAGTTTCACACAGAAATCTCCCTTGAATCCTAATATCTAAATACACAAATGTTGGTGTCAAATGATGGAGACGTCTCAAACTTTTCTACTTTAACATCAACATTTCCAATTGCTAAACTTGAACTTTCTTCATTTTTTGAAAGTACTCATTGAAAAAATTACAGTATGGAATTGCTGAGATTACTTAGCAATGTCCATGCTGAGAACTGTATTTATAGCTGAGGACTGATTTATTGCTTTCCAAGTACCTGTACACTTTTGAATAGACTTATGAAACTTCTGTACCAAATTTCCTTGGAGTAATTCTAAGTTTCTTTTGTTTGGAAGATTTTTGATCAATATCACCTGACTTTGCTAATGTATTTTAGCAAGGAAGAACTAATTGCACTGATTTACTATATTTCTTAAAAAAGCTATTTTTCTGCTTCCATTAAAAAAAAAAAAAGTTCTCTGGGCAAGTTTATCACTAAGAAAACTTCTAGAGAATAATATAAATTTCAGGAAATGATATATCATTCAGCCAGTAGAAAACAATATATCATTCAGCCAGCATGATTAATCAATAAAGAGATTCCATTCTTCCAGCTGCTGTTGCTAAAATTACAGATATGGCTGGCTCTGACCTGAAGAAAAAGGTGAGTGTTGTTAGACAGCAACTTCAAAAATGAAGTTGTAGATAGTTATTTCCACTTGTAAAGCAGAAGCACACCAGAACTCAGTGATGCATTTCTTGACAGGTTGTTTAATGCACGGCTTTGAGTCCTGGAGGGGAAGGACCACTGTTTCTTTGGTACATCTCTCATGTCCACCTGGTTTCTTAAATAGATGACAGGTCTCTCTAATAGCAGAGAGAGCACCCTACACAGGTTAAGCCAATGAGGCTCCCGAAAGGAGAATTTATGATAAAAACCTGATTCACACAAAAAAAATCCTTAAACCATCGAGTAGAAATTCCTTTGAAAACATGAAAGAATACGCTGTTGATCAGTAATTCTCTATGTGAATTAACAGGTTTGCTGAACTTCATTTCAGTTTTGAGCAGTCTATATCCAGTCGATCTATGGCACAACCGTAGAAGTTTGGTACTGCTGAAAATTTAGGGAATTCCTGGAAGCAGAACTGGAGTGGTCGGGTGATCATCAAATTCAGACTCTTAATAGCACTGGCAGAACTATGCAGGTTTATTTTACTGATTCATTAGCTATGTCAAGCACTTTTTCTTGTAAATGTTATGTCTCATTTGCAATTTTCTTCAGAAAACGGAGAATGAGACGAAAGGAAGAAAGTAATCATTTCTAGAAAGCATGCAAGAAGGGTAAGACATCAGATCTCAATAGCATTAGCTTCTATGTTTATTCTAAGCAGAGCTGGCAGAATACGGTTCAGTGTTTATCATTTACCAACTAGAAATAATAGGTATTTGTAGTATGAAAGGTGACTAACGTATTACCTTTTCATCTGAACATGTTAAATCTGATACGACAGCTCAGCATGATAGTGAGTAATAACGTATTTTGAATATTCAGGTTATTAAAATGTATCCTGTGTTGTCCTTCCACACACAAAAACCTACTTCGGCATTTAATAAAATGAATGCTGTCTTTCTGAGTGAGATCAAGAACTGGTGCGAGAATTAATTGTGACAGCTATGTTGTAGATGAAAGACAATGTCGCAAGTGCTGTCACACTTCTCTCCTTCACACGCTGCTGAGGTTGGAACATCTTGACTGAAGGCCTCTTATTTACAGAAAGCTAGTGAATCACATTTTCTATAGTTCTATTATTGTTCTTTTCATTTTGCATTCAAATACAACTCAGTATTTTACTAATACTGATATTACAAAAAATGAAATCAAGACAAACAAAAAGCCCCAATATTCAGATTTTTTTCACATGCTTCTTTTCACTCAGACTTGAAGAAGACACCACAGTTAAATCCAAAGAACTGGCTGACAGTGATTACACTGACCTAAGTTTGGAGGAGGGTGATTTTTGCATAGAGACACAAGCTAATGCTTTACGTATTGTTGATAAAAAGTCCTATTGTTGATAAAAAGTACTTCTAAAAATACTAAAAGTACTAAAGTACTAAAAGTACTTCTAAAATGAGTACTGTAACACCAAGCTTTTGAACTCCATGGTGGCACTTGTAAATCTAAGCCAGGCGTTTTGAATCACACAAAATGCATCCAAGCGAAGAGTCTACTCAACTTATATTGGATACAACTGGTTTGACAAAAGCTAGAATCCTGAATAAAGAAACAACAGGAAAAAACTAAAGTTGGTATCACATTTTTAATTTCACCATACTTTGCAGTGTTTATTATCCTTCACAAAGGGTCATGTTAAAATGGTTCACTTCAACTGTCTCATTCAAAGGCAAGAACACGGCAGTGAGCCATATAAATATGCCTTTAGGCACTCAGGGTTCAGTCCTGGTACTTCCTGTGCTGCTTTCCTCATTCAAGAAAACGTACAGTCGCTGTGTTATATGCTATTTTTAAGGTAAGGCGTTCTCAGTCCCTCCCATCAAAGTTGTTCTGTTTCACATGAAATATTTAAAGAACCTCTGGTTTTGAGAAAGTGCAAACCTGAATGACTTTAAAGACAGCGCTCAGGGCACTGAACTAGAAGGAGTTCTGAATGCTACATTCTACGTTGAACAAGTCTTGATCTCCAAGTAAGATGCTACCACCCAAAAACTGCCTCACGCAAAAGGAGCCCTGACCTGTGGCCATATTGCAGTACTTACATAGTCTCACTCATCAAAAAATATTAAAAGCGAACTTATTGGCACAACAGACATAAGAAACTTGTGGTTTTCACCAGGTTCGGCAACTTCTTCAGTTGGTCACAATCACATAACGTATCATCATAAACATACAACTCAAGAAGGAGTAAAGAGGGGGATTTTTGTTAGTGAAATCAGTACATTTCTAACAGTTCCTGAAGTCTGAAGTTTGATGCGTCTCTTTCATGGACCCTGCTGTGTGTGTCAAAGTGCCTCTCTGGGTTCTCCCTGCCTACCCCCATCCCTGTTTTAATCTTAATTTACAAGCAAAGCCTTACTATTGAAGAAACTTAAGGGCCTCGATCTTTTATTCATATCTGCGTTAAGAGAGACACACACATCAGAAGTAAGATTTCAAGTTGAAAATAATTTCAAAGTAGCGCTGGTGCTGATATTCCTGTCCTTGCAGAGCTTTTAAATATCTTAAGTGTACACAGTCTTTCTGACTGTTAAGTACCAATGCCAATTGCTTTAGAGTAAAATAAAATCCCTGCAAACAAAGGTAAAGATTATGTATCACTCTTTATACAGTGGTGTGATGTAATGCAACTAATAAATAACATGTTGTTTTCTAGCAGGGTCAGGGCAGCTCACATAATGGGTGCACTTTGATGGATGAGACGGTGACCTCAAAGCAGAGCATCTTTCTCGACTGTGGAGCCAGTTATTTTCTGCTGTTTGTTTTGTTGGTATTGTGTTCTGCTAATTCCATGGTTGAGTTGGGCACTTAAACGTGTCCAGATGAGGTGATAGGAAAGAAATGTTTTTACTCCTAATCTTCCTTGTTAGCTGAAGTAGCCAAATAGGTTTGCAAGGTATAAACATATGAAACAAAAAGCCATATTAATGGAAAATAGCTGGCACAAAGAGTATGTGGTATAAATTAAGTGGACGCGTGTCGCAGGTAATGCAAAGAAATTTTTGAGACAGTATTTGAATCAATGCACAAAGAACATCTGCTTGAGACTAATACTTCTTTGGCCGGCTACCTCAGCTACCACAGAGATCTTTCCTTTACATGCTTACTGTGGGTTTTTTTCCTATTGATTGTATTACATTTTCCAATATATCATTTAAGTAACCAGATCTCTGCTTCCTTGCATTCACATCAGGAGGTAAAACACATCTAACAGCTACCAAGTCTGAGGCATTTCACACTCATTCTATGAACTCATCTACACTTCAAGAAGATAAAGAGAAGAGACACAGAAAATATATGAGCTAAAGGACAATCACCGTCTTCTATCTTCAGGTAATTTGGGAAAGAAACCTCTCAAGGAAAATTCAAAGAAAATATTCAAAATTCATAAAAAAGAAGAGCCTACATTTAAAATATGAAAATATAAGCCAAAAAAGGATCTTTAAGGCCAAAAATACTCATAATCTTACAACTTAACTCTAAATATTGTGATTATCTACAAAAAAATAAATTTAAAAAAACGGCACAGGCACAAAGAAGTAATTAGACTGTAAAAGATATAAATCCATTTCAACTTTCACAACATATGCCAATTTTAGCTAGGATTGATGGAGGTTTAACGCCTACGGGCAAACCACTGTTTCTAAGAGAACCGTTAGCCCTCCCTGCCCTTGGCCTGGTTGCCCAAGACACGTCCCAAAGGCAGGCTCTGGGAGGCTGCAGCCTCATTATTTGTGCTACTGCTCTGCCACATCTTTTGATGGAAACATTCCTATTCTTATTTTATGGCTGATATCATCACTCCACAACAGATTGAGCTGGACCGCGCTGCAGTGCTGCCGAACAGTAAAATCAACTAATAATAAACTCAGAGTGAAAGAGTGAGCATAAATCTCGTCTTACAATATTGTGATTAAATTCCATCAGAGCTAGTAACATTAGCATTACAGTCTGGATGGGGTTTTTTTGGTTTGTTTGGTTTTTTTTCATTTACCAATGAAATGAAAATCACCCAGAGAAACTTGTTCGAAGTTGTTTTTTGCGTGACTTGCTCTGGGGTGGTGACAGCCACCTACAGTTGGTGCAGAGTGAGAAGGCAAGGCGTCAATGTATTGAGACAAGCACGTAACGCAGTGACAGCCAGGTGTCCCAGACTGAGCTTAGATTTTGCTGTCTTTGCTGGCACTGCAGGTCCCACTCTATAAATCTCATAACAATCATGTAAATATTTGACTACTGCTGCAAGTTTATGTATGGGGTGCGGGTGTCCAGGTTGGTGGTGGGGCCGGCAGGGCTGGCCCCTGTGTGGAGTGGCCGGGGCTGCCCCACGCTGGACACAGCCCGTTCCAACGGCCCCACCACAGGGCACAGCTGAGTCCCTCAGCCACAGGGAAAGCCTGTGTAAGAAAGGGCAGAAAACGTTGGTCAGAGAAGGGAGGAGGGAACAAAAAGAGTGAGAAACAGCAGAAGGAACACCAAGGTCGTTGAAGGAGGAGGAAGAGGTACTCCATGCTGGAGCAGATGTCCACACTGCAGCCCATGGAGGACCCATGCTGGAGCAGGTGGATGTTCCTGAAGTAACTGCAGCTTGTGGAGACCCCACGCTGGAGCAGGGTGAAAGTGTGAAGGGAAGGAGCAGCAAAGAGAAGTGTTTATGTATTGACTGCCCTGGACCCCTATCTGTGCTAAGGAGGTGAGGTAGAGGAGTCTGGGGTGCAGGAGTGAAGTTGAGTTTGAGAGGGGTGGTGGGAGGTATAGTGTGGTTATAATGTTTGTTTTCGTTTCTTACCACCCAAATCTATCTTAATTGGCAATACATTAAATTAATTTTCCCCAAGTTGAGTCTGCTTTGTCTATGACAGTAATTGGTAAGTGATCTCCCCGCCTCTATCTCAGCCCACGAGCCTTCTCATCCTATTTTCCTCCCCCATGCCGCTGAGGAGGTACAGTGAGTGAGTAGCTGGGTGGGTGCCTGGCCCATAGCCAATGCCAACCCACCACAGTTCATCTGTCAGGGTCCATCAGGCCCAAAAAATTATCTTCTTTTTTTGTGCATTTTTAGAAGAGAGATATTTGCTGATTTTAAACTCTGTAGTTAATGTGCAGGTGTACACACATGCAAGTCCACATTTACTAAATGCATTCTGCAAGGGAATCCAAAATGTACCCCTTTAGAAACAGAGGTGGGAAAAACCTACACTGGCAAAAAAACCAACCCAAACCCAATTGGGATTAGGACAATACAGCTTGATTTCTGTTTATGCTGTCACGATAGAGTTAAAACTCAGATATTGATACTTTCTCACTTGAGAATTTCAGACTTTTTCTTCTGGAAAGAAAGCATTTATGGTTATGGGTCAGATATCACAATGGATATTCTACTGAAACATAACAGTCAAACAGGGTGTCACTGCGGTTAAAGCTGCAAAACAATACTTGGATTTTGACATGAAAGAAGAAATCTTAGGGAGAGGACAGGGGAAAGATAAACCGACTGCCTCTTTTGTTAGCTGCCTCTCATCCGTCACCTTACAGAACTACGTCCACGCTTGTGAAGGAAAGACAGCGCTGCATCAACTATGGTGATAACTTACTTGTTGAAAGGCTTCTTAGCAGCATAGCTTCTGTATTAGAGCAGCTGAACTCATAAAGACAGACATAAATAGCTCCTCTTCAAGCTACTTAGGTTAGAACATGACATCTCACAAGTCAACAGAAATGCAGTAATAGGTCTCCATTTCTGGTAAGTATTTACAGTACATCAAGACATAGGAAAACAACATTAAAAGTAGGTGTCAGATATTATTTATGTGGCACGAGTCCTCAACTCTGACTTGTGATATTTGCTTAGCTATCCCTTGAAATGTAGAAAAGTATGCTTATATATCTCCTAAGATACATTATATATAAAAGCCCCAGAAGAGTGTTATGTCCCAACACTTCTTGATACCATTTCATTGGCACCTCTCTTTCCTACAGGAAAAAGGCTGGCTTTTCCTTGAAGGATTTTTTTTTTTTTACTTTGCATATTCAACAGCAGTACTCTGACTCCATCGTTTTACTCTTATGTCAATAAAAAACAGCATTCAAGCATGACGTTACATGAGAATTAATCTTTGTTGTTAAGTAATAGCAATACCTCTAGGACCTCACTCCAAGGATTTAAAATATTTAAAAGTACTGTTGCATGATGTCTCAAATGAGTTCCTGAGCGGTGGCAGCATCCCTACCTTATTGGAAAGACAACTGAAATGTAGATTAATTACATTTTCTTAAAAACATGTCCTGGTTAATTACAAGTCTCACAAGGGAAGGGGAGAAATTATAAAATCACGCTTCCACTGTTTCTTGCTTCAACTGCCAGGCCACCTTTCCTTACTGTTTTACTGCATAGTGATGTAATTGTCTTTCCCATGTGCATGTTTTACTTTTTTATAAAAGATCTTTCTCTCAGCTTTCTCCATGAGAGCTTGTGGAAAAATGCAAACAGAGAGAAGGAGAAGTGGGGATTAAGGTACAGGTAGTTTTATTCTAGATTACATGCCAAATTCAAATAGCATCCACTTTCTTACAAGTCCTGAAATACCTTGTTCTAGATGGAGTTCTATCTTGGCGCTATTTGAAAATGACTGAAAGGAGGACAATAATACTTGTGAATTATATTGTGAAATGCTGAAAGGTTTGCCCAAATCTTGAATTAAGTGAAATTCTCAAATTCAGTATATTATTGAGTACACTAATAGGCATTACACTAACACCTGGACCACTCAATGGCAAAATTAGAATTTTACTATAAAATGTTTATGTGTCAAATTAAATTATTATCATGAACAAATACAAATCAAATAAATTCACAGTTCCACAAATTAAAGCATTCATAAGATGAGTCACCTCCTGTAAGCACAATAGCAGAAATTTTGAAGAGACAATCAATCAAACAATGCAAACCTCTCAGAGGATCCAGCTTCACATGGGGGAAAGAGCATGTCAGTGAAGGTACACACAGTCACCACACTGACCTTTTCTGTTTTTCAGACAAATGAGGACATTTTATAGTACGTTAACATGGACAAAACAACATCCTCAGAAGCCTGAGCGTGAAAGCTTTTCTCATTTAACTGGTACTCAGCAAAGGCAGAGTGAGTTGGCAAAATCAGAACATATGATTTAAAAGAAACCATTAACTACTGGATTACATTTCCTTGAATACCTACCAAAAGCTGTCCAGCAAAGCAGATAAACAAAATGAAGGAAAGCAAGAGAAATGCAGCCCCGAATGAAATTCCAAGAATAGATGTTCTACAAGAAATAAGAAAACATGTATTAGTTTCTCTGTTACACATTTTTAGCATGACCTTTCTCTGTGTACAATACTGATGATATGAAAAATTGCCGTGTGCAAGCTGCAACTTCCAAACATCAAAACTTCTAAAAACAACTCCAATCCTTATCATAATGACAAGCCTTTTTCCTGCCATTTTCTCAACTCAGGAATGCTTGAATTGGCTTTACCTCTCACTTTTTGGAACTATTACCATGAGAAGATAACAATTTCCGCACAAACAAGTTAAATGACAGAGTGTATTAACAGCAGCAATGTTTTGGGGTTTTTTGTTTCTACTTTAGAAAGGCTGTATTAAAGAAGATCCTTATAGCTTTATTTTTATGCTGTTTATTATATAATTTAAGAGGCTAATATGTACACAAAATAAACTTCTTGGTAGTGTATACATTCCTCCCGTCCCCGCCCCGCTCCAAGGTAGGAAAAGTAATAGCACGGGACAGTGCTGTCCAGTTTCCAGTGTCTCACCACTAGAACCTGTGATATCTGTGATATTGCAGTCTCTCAGTCAGCATGGGCCCTAATACAGGGACTGCTATTTCACTAATAGACAGGGATTCAACACCTCTGAAAACTCCATTTTATATCAAAATTGAGTGGTCGGCCCGTAGATTCTGAAGTATCAGAGGAAAGGATAGGAAGGAAAACTAAACACCATGAAGAAAAGAAAAAACAACAACAGACTTCAAATGAAAAAAACCCAACAGAGTAATCTATACTCTTCCTGAAATCATCCTTACTCAGTGTTTTAGCTCATCCTTTTCTTGTATGTTATAAATAGGAAAGTCTAGCCAAAAGAGTGTCACTGGATGCTCAGTAAACAGAAACGGGGATGCAGAAACAATCCGTGCATGCATTCATCCCACAAATGTGGAAATCTCTCTATATGAATACCACAGTTGAAGGTAATTGCTCCATCAGGCACCATACGGGAGGTACTTAGCATGGCTGCCTAGGGAAAGATGCAGCGGGACCTAATTATGTTTAATGAATGCTAAGAGGAGATCAGAAGCTCTAGACCAACTGAGTTGTTTAAGCACGGGAACTAGATGCTCTCGTGAAGTCTCTCACCTGAGTGTCTGCTTTAAGTGTTAATCACATAATTGACATTTTTACAGAATTAAAAAATATAACTCAACTCCTTTGAGCACCAGCAAATATCCTATTTTATCAGACCTTATACGATAGAAATATTGGCATGACAATTTAGAAGTAAGTTTTATATCCCTTGCTTTTTCCTCAAACAAGTTAGCTCCTCCATAAATGTATGATTCAGAATTGTTAAAATACATTATCAATAAAAGCATATATCTCTCTTCTTTAGACATGCCATCTGAACTCAAATATATACACATTTTATAAACTATGATAGTAAAAATTTAGGAGTAGAAGTCTATGGATCAATTTCCTTAGATTGCATACAAATATGGGAAAACATTTTGATCTGTTTCAACAACAGTGATATAGAAGCTATTTTCAGGAATGAACGAAAAAGCATTAACTTCACAAACCAATTTGATGCCATACTACTGCCATTAAAAGCATTTTGGAGAATAATTTATGAGCTTTCCTGCCAATCATTCGGAGAACCTCTTATATGCTAAGTATTCATCAGAATTTGGGTCGATGTGAACAGCTAATGAAAAACAAACAACTGGCAATTCACAACATACATTGATCCTGAAAAAAATGTTTCTTTTAGAAGTTATTTGAAAATCATTATTGCTTATGAATACATGTTCTCCAAGAATTTCTCATCAAGACTGAGACAGTAAGCTGTACATCAGCGGATGTAAAACTACAGTCTATTCTTAGGAATTTAAAATCTAGTAAGCAACAGGAGGGATGAAAGAAAAGGAAAATAATTAACAGGCTTTTTTTTTTATATACGCATAAGCACTTCAAATAATACATATCCTTGAGTAAGACTCAGGTAACCATATCTGCATTTCAAACTATTGCTATTCTTTCTCTGATAGGCAGGACACAAAAAAGCAGGCTGCACACCTTAAGAAATGATTCAACACAAGAATGGCCTTAGGAGTCAAGTTTGGAGTGCACCCTTGTAGAAGAAGAAATGAAGATATTTGTGACAGAAACTGGAGAGCAAGGGAAATAAAATTAACATGGCACAAGGAAAGCTTAGGCGAAGAGTACTTAGTTACACGGGCAACAGGCAAGAACAAAAGGTCTTTGTAGCTGTTTTGCTACATGATCAATGATGTTATCGGTGTGGCACAAGAAAAAGAGTTACACAGCAAGGTGAGCAAGATTCTGATTATCGGGACAAAGAGAAAAGGACTGAGAATAAGGAAAAGCGCTATCTTAGCATCCAGATTTGAGAGGTGAATACAGAGAAAAAAAAGTTGTAAGATTTTTGCTCCCCACACCTTCTTATTTTCTAGGAACAGCAGGACTTCTGTTTCAGTAGGCTAAGTTGAAACAGCTTCATGCTGCTCCTAGAAGGAAAAAAGTGGGCTGAAAATGCTATAATGGGAAGCAAAATACTAAAAACTAAGTGCCACCATAAACGAGACTCATTTGAGGCAACGACCATAGGAAAGCCATAACATGGGTTTATTTTTTGTCACTGGAACATTACAAAAACAGTACGGGTCTTTACAGCAAACTAATCTTGCCTTTATTGTGTAGACTCATCAAACATGCTGCACAGGTCACCAAACGCATTGCACTGACAGATTCGGGCAAACCATTTTGTCAAAGGAGCACCTGGGATCCCACAAAGCAGCTCATTTTTTACCTGCCTCTTCCTATGCTTCAAGGAATGTCCTAAATTCTGAAAGGTCTGCGCTCTCCTACAGAACCCCACCAGGAACCCTGACAGAACAGCCCTTGACAATAACCTACAGAGGGACAGAGTTTAAAACCATGAAACAACACAACAGCTTCCCAGGCTTCAGATAGTTCCAAGTCTAAATAATTTATGATCTTGGCTATTCTCATATTTTTCTGGTTTCATCAGTAAATATCTGTTTTGAATAATTCATTTTTATCAGGTGGTATGAGATTGGAAAAAAAAAATTGTATTTGTACATACTTATGTCTTGGTGGTAACATTTTAAATGAAAAATAAAAAATTATTATGAAGTTACTGAAAAATGGAGAAGAGAACACATTATTTCTACACTTATGTAACTTTTAGGAAAATATGTGACTTATGGCACATGTCCCTTAATGGAACGTAGAAAATTTCCTTAGCTTGCCAGGTAATTAACATTCATGTTTTGAACTATTTGATTGCAAATTCTCTTGTGGTGATAAAATCATAATGAAGCAATTACAAATGACAATTATACAAGGCAATACTGAATTCAGACTTTTTAGTATCTAATAATAGCTTTTTCTTTCTTAATTAGAGTGATGCTTTTCCTAAGCCATCAATGGACTCAACGGCTATGTAGACTAACTGTATGGCAGTTTCAGTGTTAAGAAAGATCACTTGAGTATTGTAACTCCACTTGAGTTTTTTTAAATCAGATACAGCAGAAAAATAGCTAGTAAAGGTGGTTTTCTTTTGTTTATACCGTCTTATATTTTACACACCTGCTTTCAGAAAAAGTTTTGAAGTACTACCTTTTCTATAAAGAAATTCACCTGTGCCTGACTGGAAGTACTATGTTAAGGCCTCCTAACAACCTTCCACTAACGAGATGTTTGTTAGTTTGGCATGACTCAGGACAAAAGGACACAATTTCTTGAACATAGCAGCCCCAGAGAGCGAAGACTTGGGAAGAATCTTAAGTGTAGCCCCAAACAAATAAATCCCTTACTTGAATAGCACAAGAAGTAACTCCTGTTCAAAAGGAATACACTTTGATCAATTCACCAGTTTGCATTTCAGAAAACCACACTACCAATTCCATGTTAGTTGGCTGTTTCCCTAAATAAAGAATGCCAGGTTGTCATGAATTACTAGGGATACTTGTGTCACTAGGTAAACCAAGAATGCCAGAGAGTCACTGAAGGCCTCTTCGAGGAACCATAATAGTCAAGATTCGCTGTCATTTTAATGTCACAGTAAAGACCCACTCCTCATGATAAATTTCACCCCAAGATAATGTTGACTTGATTACACATATATCTACCACTTTGTGTAACGTTTATCATGTAAACACAACATCAGTTTATTACCCTGGGAAAATTAAAACATTAATAAATTATTTCAGCCTTGAAATAAATGTCTCGTGATCTTGGAGATACTACTTATTACTTGCAACTTGCTGGATATTACTCACCATCAAATATCTCCAAATCTACTTTAAAGCAGCAGGTGGTGTGCCTGCACAGAAATCAATGATATTACACTGCTGCAAAACTAGATAAATGGAATAGTGAATCAATAAAACCCAACGACAGACGCAGCTTATCTCCCTGTCTTCATTAGATCACCATTTAAAAATCCAGTAGAATTTTTGGAAGAAAAAAAAAGTTTGGATAGAATTTTAGACTAAATTATGATTTTTTTTTATTTTTTTTTTCTCTGGAAAGAAATGACATTGGCAGCACTGGAGTATGTTTGATTTAAGTTACATTTGCGATGACTACATACACTGGTGATTTTTCACCTTTTTTTAAAAAAATTTGCAATGCTCACAGTTTTCCAGCAAAGATGCAGATGCTTGTATAATACCTTGCCTTTCTGTCTTCCATTTTTGCATCTATTAAATTAA
The DNA here is from genome assembly GCF_963924245.1 of Chroicocephalus ridibundus. Lineage (NCBI taxonomy): Eukaryota > Metazoa > Chordata > Aves > Charadriiformes > Laridae > Chroicocephalus > Chroicocephalus ridibundus. The sequence goes on from NC_086285.1 coordinate 92,378,192, forward strand.
TTCACAGACTACTTGAAGCTGAATACCAGTCATGTTGGTAATATCTGATTTTATACTCTAGCTTTTACAATTTAATATGCAGCCCTAAAAAAGGATCAAAAGATAATTTACATTTTGGTACAGAAAATGATAAATCATATGTATCTTTTGCTCTGCTGTTAGAAAGAGACCACGTAATATAAGCATATCCTTTTACAAGTTGGAGGACACTTGCCTTAGTTGAATAGAGCTCCCTAGAGTTCACTAATTTCAAGTAGCTGATATATTTTAATAAGCTACACAATTGGTTTAAGAGACATAGTAAGGATATAGCAAAATGAGCATTTTACTATATGTATGATAGGTGATAAATCTAGATTCATTTTCTTGGCTGAAATAAAAAGAAAAGTATGGATTCATAAATCATACTGCTGGAAGGGACTAGTTAGATCCAAGTTTGGTTTTTGGACTATCACAAACGATGAATTTCCCTTAATTAATTCCTGTACTAATCAAAATACAGTATGAGCTTGTAACCTAACCTCATTATGCAAAATGACAAATAAAATTAGTCACGAGTCTTAATTTCAGATTTTGCAATACTAATGCCTAAAGTGAGACTGACCCATGTGTAGGATACTGCTGAATTCTTGGAAGAGGTCCCCTTGCGGCTTATGTCTCCATGTTAGAAACAAGCTGGGAAACCCTTTGCAAAGAAAATGCTGTAACATCTGAATAGAAGTCTATAAAACTTTATACATGTTATAAAACAAGTCTGCATTGTGGAAAGTCTATTTATAATGACCTAACAGTTCTTTCTGGCCTTGAATTAAAATGTTAAGTACTACAGCAGAAGACCGATCAATCAACTGAGGTTATAAATACAACTCCTGAAAGCGCTGTACAGGAGAAAAGACTGTGAGTGAAGAAATGCTGTATCACAGGGAATATACAGTGTTGTCTTTGGAAACAATTGCTATAAAACAAATATCAATTTTCCACTATGTAAACAATCAACAGCAAAATTCCATTTTAAGAAGTCTAATAAGACATTCTTTACTGGAACTGTCTAAGTTTTCTCAGCCTTTCTAGAATATGCACAGATAGAAAGGCAGCTGATTCATATGCACAAATATAAATTAGCTCATAATATATAGATTCTGTTAAAATAGTTATTCCAGCAATTGATTATAATACTTTAAAATTAGTTCTGAAAAGAGGCATTTTATGAATAGTAATGCTGCTTGCATGCTGAATAGACCAATATTATCACAGTAATATGTTAAATACATTTATTTAATCACAGTCCCAATTCTGCAATCCATTTTGTCCCACTACAACGTCCAAATGTCACACTTATCTTATGTGTAATTTTAGTTGTACAAACTTAGAGCTTGTATTACTTTTTTTAACACATATCAATTTCATTCCTGTCATCATCACACATTTTAAAATGCAGAGTAAAACTAAAATGAATGAAGAATTGATACTAATGCTTGGCACCATGCTACTGACAGCATTTACAACTAGAAACGAGTATAATTTTCAAAATAGGCTGAAATCCTCAATCTTACCTGTTCAATTTAATTTCCATGAATTGACACCTGTAATCTGACAATTCCAGAATTTTTTACTTATACATGTTTATTTTTTATATTAATGAGCAAATATACGTAGGAATGAGTACATTAGATACCACTTACTTTGGCAAAACCAGAATCTGCACAACAAAAATGCAGAAGAATATGAGACAGGCACAAGTCACATAATACTTAAATGCAGGCAGAGTAGTCGCTCGATACTAGAAGAAAAAAAACAATAAATGTTAAAAACACAATTTCCAAAGCAGATAAAGTATCACCCAACTGAAATTCTAGCTTAAAGATGCAGATATGTACGGGCAGTCTTTAGCAACAGCAAATTTCCTGTCGTTCAACAACTTCCACATCCACTCTCATAGGGCTCATCAAGCATAGTATTGAATCTTTTTACTTCTTGAAGAACAGCCGTTTCAAATGGTTTTGTCTTGTTCTTACACAGAACAGAACTAGCCCAAATTAATCATAAAAAGGTTAATTAAAAGAATAACAGTGAAAGCATTTTTTAAAAATATTTTTAGCAATGGCCAACTATTCTTATCTGATTGCAAGTTTCTGAGTCTTTAATTCCCCAAACTGATTTTCGGTTATTAATAAATACTGAATGTGCTGAAACGATTATAAAAAAAACATAAGAGTCATTTAGACAGGAGACTTCTCAGCACACAAAGCAGCAAAGTGTAAACTGTGCTACAGATGTGTAGGAACATTTTATTTCCAACAGCATAGCTAGCAGTCATACTGATATTTACTGGGGTATATTATTACTTCAATTAAAATATTTTATATCTGTGTTAAAAGGCCTCATATGTCCACTGATACTATTAAACACCTGATATTCTTAGGAAAGAGTCAATTTGATCTGTTTTGTCATGAAAAAAAAAATCTATTTATGAATCTAATTAGCCGTCTAGAGACATAAGAATTAAGCAATGAAATATTTATCGGAATCGTTCTGCTATTTGAGATAGATATGTCTAGATTGAAATCAATTAAGTATTCAAAGGGAAATGACCTAAGTATCGGGCCTATTAAACTTACTTATCCTATCAAAGTTTTTCAAAGGGTAAGAGTTTAAGCTTTGATTATTAAAAGAAAATGTACCAAAGATTATTTTCACAAAGTGCTCAAAACGCAAACCTCATAAAATGGAAAGTTCATGAGCTGTGCTTTTTAACTGCAAGCACACAGCTGTGTCTTTGTGCTTAGTGCCAAGTTCTGCCCTTGAAACTGGTGCACCAAACTTTACGTGAACATGTAGAAATTGAGTTTAGCAACCCAACAGCTTTTTTTCACTTTGGAATTCTATGACAAATCAAAAGCAATCCTTATCACATACCTAACTGAATTTCAAGGCACAAATACAACTTTGCTCGATGGGTATGTTTGCAGTGAGTTTTGTTCTTCCACCTGTTAAATATGTTTGTTGTATATTAATGGTCTTGTCCAACAGTTTTGACCTTGAGATGTTGTAAAAATCTCAAAAAATTCATTTCAGTGTCTCACACTTCTCCAGACATTTCCCAGTGAAGTCAAGCAACTCGATGCTTAGGTTAAATAATTATTTTGCTTTATTACCTTGCTGTACTTTCAGGTCCTACAGGGCCTGAAAAGCTCCTGTTTAAATCAAAGGCAGGTTTCTTACTTAGTTCTTGAAAGTCAAGACTGGACCGATGAGTCACCAAAAAGCAGTGAAGAAAGATATTAAAAAGCCGGATCTGAAAAGAACAATTAGTTCTTTGCCATTCCATAGCATTTTGTAGTCTAAAAGAGATTAGACTCCTAGAGGGAGCATCTACACAGCCAAATAACTTAGCTCCCTGATTTTTTCCCAAGTCCTGATTCCCTGATTATCCAAATCGTGCCTGACAAACCTGGTGGCCTTCTATGAGAAGGTCACAACATCAATAGACAAGGGGAGAGCAATTGACATCATTTACCTGGACCTGAGCAAAGCCTTTGACACTGTCCCGCACGACATCCTGGTCTCCAAGCTGATAAAATATGGGTTTGATGGAGTGACAATTCAGTGGATAAAGAACTGGCTTGACGGCTGCACCCAAAGAGTGGCTGTCAACGGGTCCACATCCAAGTGGAGGCCAATGACAAGTGGAGTCCCTCAAGGTTCAGTACTGGGACCGGTCTTGTTTATCATCTTCGTCAGTGACATGGACAGCGGCATAGAGTGCACCCTCAGCAAGTTTGCTGACGACACCAAGCTGTGTGGGGCGGCTGACATGCTGGAGGGAAGGGATGCCATCCAGAGGGACCTTGACAGGCTGGAGAGGTGGGCCCATGCCAACCTCATGAAGTTCAACAAGACCAAGTGCAAGGTCCTCCATCTGGGTCAGGGCAATCCCAAGCACCGATATAGGCTGGGCAGTGACTGGCTTGAGGGCAGCCCTGAAGAAAAGGACTTGGGGGTGTTGGTAGACGAGAGGCTCAACATGAGCCGTCAGTGTGCACTAGCAGCCCAGAAAGCCAATTGTATCCTGGGCTGCATCAGGAGAAGCGTGGCCAGCAGGTCGAGGGAGCTCTCCCCCTCTACTCCACTCTCGTGAGACCCCACCTGGAGTACTGCGTCCAATTCTGGAGCCCCTACTACAAGAGAGATATGGACGTGCTGGAACGTGTCCAGAGAAGAGCCACGAGGATGATCAGAGGGATGGAGCACCTCTCCTGTGAAGACAGACTGAGAGAGTTGGGGTTGTTCAGTCTGGAGAAAAGAAGGCTCCGAGGAGACCTTACAGTGGCCTACTTAAGGGGCCCTACAAGAAAGCTGGTGAGGGACTTTTTAGGATGTTGGGTAATGGTAGGACTAGAGGGAATGGATTAAAACAAGAAATGGGACGATTCAGACTGGACGTTAGGAAGAAGTTCTTCACCATGAGGGTGGTGAGACACTGGAAGAGGTTGCCCAGAGAGGTGGTGGAAGCCCCATCCCTGGGAGTTTTTAAGGCCAGGCTGGACGGGGCTCTGAGCAACCTGATCCAGTGGGAGATGTCCCTGCCCACGGCAGGGGGGTTGGAACTAGATGATCTTTAAGGTCCCTTCCAACCCTAACAATTCTATGATTCTGTGATTCTATGAAAGTGCACATATGATGGCTTTCTCTCAAGTTCTCTTTTGGAATTTATCCGTTAGTACCATCCACATTAAAATCTGAATGTGCTCCTACACACAAATTTGATCCACTCAGTGTATCCTTTAAACATTATGGATGAGACCACACCAGGTCTAGCTTCTTCTCTCTTATGCTGTCTCTAAAGAGCCTCAATAAGCCTTGAAACTTTTTTCACCCGAATGCATTGCCAAGGGCATACAACACATGCCTTTGTCAGCAGGCCATAAGAACGTTATTCTGCTGAGCTGTAAAAGAATCTGAAAATTATTTCAGATGCTTTGAACCGAAAGACATCTACAAAAATAATTATATATGTGTTTGACCACCACACGGGACCCAGAGTGTACTTGCACCTATGCTATGCAGCATGAACACAGTATGGTAATACTTCCTCTAACCCGTTCTCACCGGGTTCACTCATTTATACAGCCAGTTTTGTTCAAACCTACCTCTTACTTCCCTGAAGGACAGCATAACTGTTCAGCTATCAGCTGCCCTATGCTTATGAGAAAGCTGAAAGAGGCAACTCTCCAGTCTTCCTGCTGAAGCTGTGTCAGTTTGTAGAAACAAACTCAACTCTATAAGGCCACAAAACAAAGAAACAGCCTGACTTTGTAGGCTAGTGGTCATGACAGTCACCTACAAGGGAGAAATCTTTCATTCTGATTAAGGACTCCAAGGACTAGAAACAATATCATTTACTTCATCTGTATATAAATGTCTCAAAAATATTTTATCACACATATTAGTCAGAAGAACATTTTGTGTGTTGCATCCAATACAGCTAGGCATTTTTCTTAAAAAACATTAGTATCATTTCCCCAGAATGACTGTGAGCATCAAGTGCACATGGACAAAACTAAGGAACAACTGATATCATTACAAGACTATCATTACTACAGGTTGGGTCTTTGAGATATGTCAAAAGAAAAAAAACCAAAAAAACAGTGGAGCTTGATAAATGCCTTCAGAGGATGTATGTGATGGAACTTAGGAATTCTTCGCTCCAGTTACACCAAATTTGGGTTATCAAATCTCCTCCCACTTCTCTAAGACCACGAAAATTTCAAGGAATTCAAGTGAATTACAGGGTCTTACGAACAGCAAAGCAGTCTCAGGCATCATACTCATAAAATTTCTTCCATAAATGACCTAAACCATTATTGTGCGCTTTGAGAACTTCTCCCTGCAGGAGAGGTGCTGTGGCCATGGCTCTATATTACAAAAGCAAGGGATACAAGCCTCACGTAGGATGAGGCAAAGAAGGAATCAACCGTGAATTTGCAGTGAAAATAACTTACTTCTTTTTCCAGAGTCTTGTTATAGAAAAGAAGTGATATTCTTTGAATGTCTTCAGATTTAAGCCACTGCCTAGAAGAGAAAAGGAACATTACAACAGACACAATAATAAAGCAGTCCTGTCTTTTTATATTACTGAAATGCAGCAAAATAAGAAAATCACCTTGAATAAAGCAAGTTCCTGTGTATTGCAATGTATATGGTGAATTGCACTTACAGTAAAAGTGGAAACTACGAATCCCCTCTCCCTTTTGACTTCTATTGCTAACGTACACATAAAACAAAAGCTCAGATGAACCATTTTTTCTGTGGATCATTTCTAAGGACAATCAAGGGAGAGATTTATATGAAGTAATTCTGACACTGACATTCCACTCATGGCCAAAATACTATAGTATATCCAGTGCACAGAAGAGAACCTGAGATAAAAACAGTCCTTCAGAAGGTACCTTTAAGAAGCGCACTGTTACAATATGCAAGAGTGGCAGGGAAATTACACTTGCCAAACTCCTATTCTGAATGAAAATGCAAAAAACATTATTAAAAGGGTTGGAGTGATTTTATCTTTGAGCTGTATTACTCTCTTGACCACGACCCTGTACTCTAGAGCTAGATTTTGATCTTTTTACTGATTATAAAAACATCTTCTGTGCTTAAAGATGAGGAATACAAAATAGAATAAGTACTTGCATTGAAATGACAAATGTATTTTAAAATAAGTGAATCTTATCAAAAGCTTGACATAATTTTTACAAAATGAAATGTCCTAATATGAAAGTCTACATTTATTTTAATGGCCACTTGAAAAGAAACAGAATATTTAAATTTCAAGAGGGTTAGGCTGCTTGCACCTCAAGGGGACTAGAAAAATTTGAAAAAAATATTTAAGCAGACTACATGTGTGAACATACAATATTTGAGCTTGAACACTAACAGCAGGGCTTGAGATTGTTTTGCAACCTTTCCAGCTATAACTTTAAATTAGGCTCGAAGCTAGTAGTGTAGCTAATGCCTCCTAAATAAAAGGGAATTTATCAACCAATAGACAGCAATGAAAATAAGTAGCAGCAATGAACCACAGTGGAATCTATCCTAAATTAAGGTCTTGAGAGAGCACGAGTGGACAGAGTAGAGTGTAAGCTATTAGCTTTGATTTGTGAAATCTGAAATATCTGTTTTCTTGCCTGGGTGACTATCCCTGTTCCCATGCAGTCAGTTTCATTATAAAAAGGGGCTGAAAACATACTCAGTTCTAGGTATCCTTAATTCAAAAATATTTTTCCGTTTGCTCTGCAATAGCTCATATCTATGTCTGATCACAGTTAGGATTCTGAGAACAGAGAGATATGATAAAGCATGATTTTGGTTAGGTCTAGCTGTAATCTACTGGAGAAAACATTCAGTTTGTGGAACATTTTTGGTAAACTGCCGAAATTAAGTGCAAGTCTCTTTCCATTTAGTTATAATAATTGAACAAAAAGTAACCTCTTCTCCAAATTGTTAACTAATTTCCTCTTTTTTCTTATGCCATCTGACAGGCGGATTGATTTAATTACCATTACCACACTGCTAAGAAGTTCTGTCTGCAGATCTACTCCCAGAGGCCTCATTCGGCCTGTGCACACTTGATGGCACGTGAAGTCAGTAGTGCCATTTAGAGCAAATGCTGCCTCATACTCCATACTACAAGCTCATGTTTCCAGGAGCTTTTACTTCTATTTTAAAGCTCAGAAAAAATTATGCCGGTTTTAGGTAGAAGGCCTAAATGAGAAAAGGGAGACGCCTGAAATGAGAGAAACGGTGTAAACCAGACAAACGGAAGTGGAGAATAAGTACAGAAAAGGGAGCATAAAGTCCCATACCTTTGGCACAGAGACAAGGGCTGAAAAATTCTGCCTACAGCCTGACTCCTTGGTAAGCCCAAAACTTACTGAAGTATCTGTACGTGGGGATATGCCTCCTGGCTAGCTAGGTACCAAGTTTCTGTTTAAATTCTTTTGCAGCTCAAGGAACAACACAGACAGGCAGCTGAATTCTGCCTGTACCCACAGAGGCGTGTGGTTTGACAGGGCTTGTACTGATTGACAACATACAGCAAGGAATTATGCGCAAGAACATAGCGGCCACCGTGACTTAATTAAAAAGAGAGGAAAGAGTGTGTTTCTCTTTAACATATTAACCTACTTACCAAAGAGCAAATAACTTTAGTTTAGCTCCCCCTGTAGGTGTATATTTCGCTAGCCAATTGCTATCCATCCATCCATCTATCCATCCATCGTGTGATGTCCTACAGAAGTCCCCTAATGACCAAGGTTCAGGATGGCATAGCTAGGGCTTCTCATGCCCCTGCTGTGCAGGATGGGCACTTTGCAGCCAGCAATACTTTGTTCAAGGAACGGGGAAAAGAACCATGTGGAGGAAGTATGATGCTAAGGTACTCAGCTAAGATACAGAAGCTTTTTGTTCCTTGCTTGCCCTTTTAAATCTGAATTTACCTATCTTTTAATGTAATGCTCCAACTAAGGTCATAACTTTCCTCACGTAACTTTGCAAGGAGCATTGCCAACTAAATCTACTACTCCGCCTCACATTATAAGGCCAGTGGGCTGCTTTTTAGACGTCACGGTTTCATTCACATTCCAGAAGAAGGAATTGAACCCAGACACCCTGAGCTACTGACAGTGTGTGAATGTGGCACTTGGCAGTTTTGTGGCAAGATGGCTAAGCTTGTGAACCATCAGGAGAGCAGTGAGGGAGGGAGCCCGGAAAAAACGGTTCACTGCTTTAAAAACCTGAGGTACAATTTCAATATGTACTGCGCTATTTTACACTGTGTAAAAAAAGTGATTCATTTGGACTACAGCTTTATCTTGGACTAAGAAGATCCAGACTCCACATTCCCTTATCTTCCAGTTACTGGCTGTTAAACACCTGGGCATGTAATGTCCAAAGACTCACATATTATGACCATTTGCTTGCAAACAGTTACTTTTTTCACACGACGAGACATGGCAAAGAACAGTGATGTGGATGAAAAAAACAGACTTTGCTGACATCTCAGGGTAGAAGAAACAATGGCTCTGTACAACGAATGTTTGCTTTAAAATTATTTTCACGCAATGTTCTAATTGAAAAGGTTAATGGTAACTTTAATACCATATTTTATGTGCAATATTGTGCTTTTTTCATTTTCTTCATTCAGACACAGACCTACTTGCTACACAATCTGAACTTAACACTTAAAAACGTTTAGAAGTACCATTTTTCTCATAGATTTTCTTAAAAGTTTGCTTCTTGTTTCACAAAAGCAGAAGATTGAGCTTCACAACAACTCCATTAGATTAGCTGATAGTGTTATTTTCATTTTACAACCACAAAACTGAGGCAAAAAAAAAATGAACAATTAGAAAGAAAACAAAACTCTGATTAGTTTTGTGTCTTAAATGTAGGAAATCTTTTATCTAACTTTACGGAGTGCTTAGCATTCACACAGTTAAAATACTATTGAATTAACTTGCCCTTTGGGGAATCAGCACTTTTGACAACTTATTCTCAGGTACCCAATTGAATAATATCATTTAAGTGACTCATTCAGCAAATCAATACAGCGGTAGATAGAGAATCTAGTTTTGGAAGGTGGCATTCAGCCTCTCTGATATACAAGATCATTCCTTATCTTTCTGCAATTCCCCGTGTAATTCACAAAACGCAGTGAAACTTTTTCAGCAACCTTTTTTATTACACAAACCTCTATTATCCCCCAAGTTTCTCTGAATTTTATGCACTAGTTAGGTAAGATGGGGATTCTCTGAGATAAAGCAATGTACAGTATGATCATACCAATACTTTATTTTAATGCATTTATACAGATGCTTTACTTTTAACATCAAACCATCATTTTAGAATCCACTTATCAGAGCAAGTGTACTCGAAGACACATAAAAACTGACAAAATCTGTATAGCTGTTTTAGGCAAGTCTAGTATAATCAAAAGGCTTTGCTTATCACATGATCTGCTCTCTTTCACTGTATTCTTTCTATGACTCGTAACTATCAACACTCCTTTCTATAAATAATAACTGAAAAATATTTTCCTAAAGCCAAGTAACTTTTAATAGGACTAACAGATGCAAAAAACCAATTGTGGCATATGAACATTTAATAATTAGGCGTAATATTCAGGTAATTAAGATTCAGAGTAACACATGTGGGGGGGGAAACATGTAATTCATCACAGTTACTGTCCACATTTTTGAAGGGCAGTTCCCCTATTTCATCAGATAAATATAAGAAACCTGAACACTTATTTTGGACTGGTATTGAGTTTTGATATTGATTTTGATTCTCAGCCTGGAGAAGAGAAGGCTCTGGGGAGACCTTATAGCAGCCTTTCAGTACTTAAAGGGGACTTATAAGAAAGATGGGGACAGACTTTTTGGCAGGGCCTGTTGCAATAGGACAAGGGGCAATGGTTTTAAACTAAAAGAGGGTAGATTTAGACTAGATACATGGAAGAAATTTTTTACCATGAGGGTGGTGAAACACTGGAACAGGTTGCTCAGAGAGATGGTGGAGGCCCCATCCCTGGAAACTTTCAAAGTCAGGCTGGATGGGGCTCTGAGCAACCTGATCTAGTTGAAGACGTCCCTGCTCATTGCAGGGGGGTTGGACTAAATGACATTTAAGGGTCCCTTCCATGCCAAACTATTCTATGATTCTATGATTTTTCTCTCAGTCTTACCTATTCACCAGCAAACGGAGAACATCAGTAATGCCTCCAGCTCTTTCCATGACACAGAGGCAATACATGCCACGCTACCTCCCTAAAAGATTTCAATATGCCATCAAGCGCAGCCTTCTCTAAGAAATCGACCAACCATTTGAAAAAAAGAGATATTAAACTATGGTTTTAGGGAAAGTTGCTAAATCTGAGGAGATGTTTCTGTGACAATTGCGAGCATCAATTTTCACATCATTCTGATTCCCAAGCCGGTTATTTCTTGTGTCTTCTCTGCTCTCAGATGAGATAATTCTGTAGATTCATGGCTATGAATGCACAGATACGAACAGTTACAGAACAAAACTCCCTCTGCCATGAAGATCAAGACAAGCGAAAACCTCTGTCACACAATGATTCACAGGCACTGTCTTATCCCATATAGTAGAAAATTTTACTATACAGCCTATCTTCAAAATGTGCAGTTTCCTATACCAGTATTAGTGACACCTTTACTGTTTTCGGACTTCTGTGTGCATGTGACAGTGAGAAATAGTAAATCCTCTGTTTCAGATTTATGTCAAAGTTGAAGGAAGGAGACAACAGAGGATAAAAACGTACTTTTGGGCGTTGATTCCATCAATGGCCTGGATCATCCTCTCATTCAGTTCCTCCTCAAACCTTCTTTTCTGTGATTTTGTTCTGAAATGAAAAATGTGGAAAGATACTTTGGAAAATCATAACATTGTTAATAAACATTAACTTTAAAGAATGAGGTGATAGCTGGCATAAACTTCAGGGGATAATAACATTTTTTTAATATTTATGCTGCAATCGCAGCTATAGGCTTCAGGCACACTGAGCCTCATAACAAGCTCTTAACAAAACCAGCATAAGCTACAGAGTATGACACACGCGCGCGCGCACACACAAAATCTAGAGTTTAGCTATTAGGGAGCACTAAAAAAACAAACACACAAAAATATTTTTAAAAAAACCAAACCAAGGGAGTTCAAGAGATTTTGGTTGAATGAAAGTCTTCCATAGCGTTACAAATTCATGAAAAAGAATGGGAATATGTTCAAATTCATCAAATGTTCCTGTTTCTTGTAGTTATTTTTAAAAATCCTTGTCAGAATTGTATGATGAGCAATAATGTGCTAGTGCACTAAGGCATAATAAGTATTATCTACTGAAAGCCTGCTAACTCTTCTTTTCTTGGAAATATTTCATTATTTTTAATAAGAAAAACTGAGCACCAAGTCTGAAATAGTTTCAAATATATCCCACATTTCTCTTTTTGCAACTTATAACACAACTGGAATGAAAAAAAAGGATCTTTTATTTTCCCTGGACTCAGCATGAACGCAACAGAGGATCGTCAGAATGGGTTTGTCTTTGCTACCATCTGTTACTGCAAACACCATCAGTCTGTTCAGCAGTTGCGCTCTCCTTAAAAATGGGGTATTTCAAATATTGCCAGATTATGTGTCTGCCTCTTGAAAACTTAAATCCAATGTTAACTTAATAACAGTGTTTTGTGAGAAGTCAACAGTCAAATCTAAAATTTGACTCTTTGCCTAGCAAAATTTTCTTAACCTACAAAATGAACCATGTCAAAGGTAACACGGATTGTCTTCAAAATCAAGTTTTTGGGTTATTTCCCCAAAACTGACAACCTGTTGCAGGATTCAAATTCATACAGAAATTATAGTAGTGTACTTACAGTAACTTTAAACAACCCAACTGATTTAATGCTCATTCAATACTATAGAATTTAGGTAAGAAAGTGTTTACAACTTATTTTTCACATATGAAACAATCTGCCTGGGAGAAATAACTAAACTGATGAGGAGACATTATCTAATCACAATCCTCTTGGCAGATCCCTAACAACACAAGACTACCGCGTAACTGGATAAGAGCTAAGACTGCCACAAACAGAAGCCCACAGTCAGGCTTCAAAACCCACACTTTCATATCCTAATAAAATACTGTTTTTCAAAGTGCTTATTATCATTTCAGCTCTCTCCTGTGGGAATGACTAACTAGCTTAACTAGAATCCTAGTTATATGCCTCACTATGGACGTTAGACTCCAGTAACGTTTCCTAGAAACTCCTTCCATAATATGGTATCAAGACACATGGTAACATTTGTACCTTTTAGATCAAGTTTGGAGTGGAATTTAGAAATACAAAAGCAAGACCATCTCAGACTTTTAATGCATTTCATTATGTGCAAATATCACAGTCCAATGATTTTTATTTTTACCATAAGGCTGACAGAAGTCCTTTTGACATACTGTCCAAAAGTAAACGTTAAGTTTTAAAATCAGAGACTGTTTTTATTAATATCATGCATATTCAACGTGTTCATCTTCTGGAATTTAGTGATATTTTAGGTAATTGCATAGCTCTCCAGTGACCTGTGATTTCTTGGGGACACGTTTACCAAGCAGAGAGATGGGGAAGGAACAGACAGAATGACCTGTTTGCATAACCAAAGACAATAAAAATACAAATTTTTAAAGGGTTCTTTCAAAATATTTTATGGTATTTATGATGCTACTTATAATTTGGCAAGAAAGACATTATTTGAAGTGTTACCAGGTTATTAAAATAAAAATTAAGCATTCCAGGTTTCTGAGAGTGCTAAGCTTGTTTTTTAAATAGATGTCATTCTTTTCTTGATTTTGAAAGTCTGGGTGTTTTTAAGGAAGTGATCAGTTCAATCCTGTTTCCATTTCTCACTGTCTTACCTTAGTCATTGAAGTACCAAGCAGCAGAATGAAAACGTAACGCTATTGTCAGTTTGCAAACATTTTGTGTAGCAGGAGCACCACAGGAAGACCACAAAATACCTTTTGAATGTTTACTATTGCAAATATACTACAGACTTTGAAATAATAAAACACAATTCAAATGCAAAGGAATTAACAAAATAATTAACAAAAATAATAAATAACGAAAAAATAATTAACAAAAATTTAGTCTCTTTTAGTGCATATTATTTGCTATTGTAACACAAATTATTAACTGCCCTTTCCATCTTCCCTTTTCTTACCCCTCTGCGCCTCCTCTCAGTTTTCCTGTGTGTAATTTTCTCCCCACTGACAGAGTAATTGGGTTGTTAGGAGAAACGAATAGTATCCCATTAACATACTTATACTAATTCAGAATAACGCTGATTGTTAGCAGGAACTGTAGTCACAATTCATAAGTAACATGTCTGCCAAATCTGCTTCCATCACCCTTCTCTATGTAAGAGGTATGAGCTGAAAAAATAGTTTGAGTGAGAAATGGCCCTCAATATTTGAAAGCATGCCTTATATATATTTTTATATATATATATATGCATGCATATGAATGTATATGTATTTATATGGACTTTATATGAGTAAGTGCTTTTTAAAAATTATTTTACCTCTCTCTGCAGCGCTGAAAATGATACTGCCCCATGGGAACATCCTAAAAAACAAAAGAAAATACCTATGAACTATAATAGACTTTGACAACATGAAGTCTCTTTAAAATTAGCATTGAAAACAGAATCAAATGAGAAGAGTTTCCAATGCAAATACTTTTAGCATTACATTAAAACTGTTTAAAAGAAAAATCTAGCCAAGAGCGAAGATGGAGTGACCTGGAGACAAACTGATCTGTCATTATAAACACTAAATGACTAATACGACAGTCTGAATCCAAAAATGTTTTGCTTTACTAGAAAGTCACTGCTTCAAAGTCACCACTGTTTTAATGTAGCCCAAACTCCTGCCAGCTTCAGCAAAAAACAATGTTAAATGTTTTTGAAAAAAACAGACCTGAGTGGCCAAATACAGCCAATGGTTATTATTTTTTGAACACATTTATTTTTATTGATAAGCAACAGCAGCCATCACAACCACATTTATTTTGTGATTAATAGTGATGGCTGGGTACTTTCTATAATGAACATGTCACAATCCACATTCTCATGCACCGCATTTATTGAACAAGATGGGTTAGGTGGCTCACTCCTGTGTCCTCATATGTAACAGGAACAAAACTGAATGCCAATGTTGAAAACTATTAGAATTTACCTTTACGTTTGCACTTTCTAGAAGTAGAAGATAATGCAACTTACAAGCTTTGGACTGACAGCGCGTCTTACTGACAGCAGTAAAATAGTGTTAGCAATGTTAAAAAGAAACCTTTTCTGTTCAGAGATGTAACGTTGCACTATAGCACTCTGCAACTCAGGCCATCAGCCGCTGCTGACGAGTGGTTAGTGCACCTTCAAAAAGTAGATGTTACAGTGAGTACAGTTTTGGTTTCCAGAGAACGCTTGGAATAAACTCCACTCCAGGTACCACAGGGATATTCTAGCTTCACAGGTTTTGTTCCAGGTTTGGCTGTGTTCCAAACAGAGAATGTGGCTAAATAGCCAATAAATCTCAGGGAACATTTCTGCATCAAAAGCGTTCCTTCCCAAAGGTGTTGCACTCTGGCTTCGTGCTCAAAATATCTTTCCACAAGGTGAACCAGCAGCCACTCTAAATGCTGTGACTGGGGCACAAGCTCAGAGGGTGGAACTGTGTATTTTAGTAAGTACACTGGATTCCTCATAATTCAGAGATGCAATTATAGCAAGACATGGGTCCTTAGAGTCCAATTCAAAGCTCACATGCCAATGGAAAAGCTCACAGCAATTTCACTGGGTTCACTGCCCTGTACAAATGTGTGTATCTTCTATCAGAAACAACCAGGTATTTACCAGTGAGCACCTTTTTCCTTTCAAATATTGCTAAATTGTATGAAATGACATAAGTAGGCCCCTACTGTTGTGCTAATCTTGCCGTTTTCAGTGGTCATGCTGTCCCTGTGGTGCAAGTGTGCAAATGGCTTGGCCGCTCCCCAAGATTCCAGGTACCGGGTCATGCGGACAGAAGCTCTCATTTTGGCTCCATCAAGAGTATGTCGAGGTCTAATGTGGTGCTGAGGGCTTCGCTTCTCTCCCTGGTTGACAGAGAATAAAAGGTGGTATCAGCCTCGGTGTTCACTACCTTTTGAAGCAGTAACGCATCATCTGGTGCCACATGGTTAGGAACTTAAAAATGGAGAGATGCTAAGAACCTGAAAGTCTTAATGATATTGCTGGGAAATATCAGAGACTTATTTCTGAAGAGCGGGAAAGATTTGCAATGCAAACATTATGTATTTGTAGGAATCAGTAATAGCTCTGATCAATATCTTATGGTAGTGAATTATTCAATAAAGAGATTAGTGGTCCTGCTCAAAAATAACTATGACCGGCCACAAAATAAAAGTACTACTAACCTTAGGATTGATTACAAAGTAAGTCTTAACATTATGCTCTTTCAGATATGGGTCCCTCACATCTCCATCCCCATCTTCCACTTTGTAAGCTCCATTCAAATGTGCCAAGGTGACTGAGGTGATGTGAACACGGCTGAAATTATATTTTAAAAGAATGACAGAATCACAAATACCGATCAAAAGCATAATTTGAACCTGATTAACCTTTTCTACTAGCTTTTGGATATACTTTTTATATGCTGCTCACTTCATTTACAGTCCCTCTAATCTCATTTTTAGAAGTTCTCATGGGCATAAATCTAAAGGTTTCCATCCACAAAAAAATACTCTTTAAATCACAGGAAATTCTGAATGCCCTTTTCTTTTCTAAAGACATTGCTAAGAATTAGTTCAGGCTTCTCCATGAAGGCTGATGGCTGAAGACATGGTACCTATGCAGTTCTCCATGGTACAAAAGTCGGTGTGTTCAAAGGTTAACAGAGAAGCCTCTTACCCTGGGACTCCTCCAGCTTCCATGTGATTTGCCAGAGTAACATCGTGTGACCATACATCGTACTGCCACTTCTGTAGCCCAATAACGCCACAAAGCACGTTCCCAGAGTGCACTCCTACACGCATATTAATGTCAACTCCAGTTGCATCTCTCACTTTCCTGTAGTTGAGAAGAAAATCTGTGTTAATATACATAATAGGGCCTTTGTTTTCTTTTAACTTACCAGACAAATTAGCAGTAACAACAGTGATAGCACTTATTTCTTTTTAGCATTGCCTCCATTCTTTTTATGCTAGGATTATTTTTCTGTATTACCTTTACTATTATCTGTATTTGCAACTATTTGTAGTAAATATTAATTCTGAAGTCCATGTCTGAAGTCCCTTTTATACTCTTCTGAAATTATTTCAGAGGGCTGAACTAAATAGCGGAAATGTTCAGTCTCACGGTAGAACCTAGGGACTGTTTTTGTTCTACAGACAGCCTTTGGTGTGGCTTTTAATGTAATGACAGTCCAACAAAGATATTTTGGAGATCTGGAACTACTGTTATCCACCCTTCCATCTGAAGACCCTAATATCTACATTGGAGACTTTTTTATATCTGTCTTCTGTCAGGTCCCAATCACTCTTGGATGCTTCTTTGCAAATGATTCTGCTTGGAGAGGAAGGAATGAAAACACAAGACCTCGTAATATTGTACAGTCTGGTGGCTCGTGCACTTTTTGGGGATATGGGCTCTGTGCCATTTAGACTGCGGAGAACACAGGCTCAACTGCCTTTCACGTGCTGGGTGAACTCTGCACCCACTAGATTGTTACACAAAGAATGAGAGGACTCCCTCACTGTGCAGACCACATCTAAACCTTTGACCTTTCCAGTGACTTTAGACAGAACTGAAGTACCTGTTAATCCCAACCCAAATCTCAGAAGAGCCCTACACATAAGGTAGGCATTAATCTTCTAAATCACAGGTGTGTGAGTAAAGTCAAACAGCCAGAACATTTTCAGATATATGTCATATGCATACCTAACTACATATGTAAAGAGTTATAAAATTAATTCAGATCTCTACAGGTTTAGGCAGTTCTAAGAAATGGGAAGATTCTAACTTAACTGTATTTACCTCAAACAAGGACATTATTTAAGCCCCAACTCAAAAAAACCCCAAACCCTAACCAGTAATAAGGAACATGTACATACATTTATCTTGATGGAGTTCAGGGTGTTAATGGAAGGAACTCCTATAGAGTAAGAAAGCCAAATGGCTCCTCTATGAGAGTCAGATTCTTAGTTCTAGCAATTTCATCAGTCTCAAGGATGAGAATCATCAGCTCTGTACCTTCTGAATTACAGAATTATACTGGCCTGCTTCTCTTCTTTTTTTGAAAGGGAACATAAAACTTAACTGGCTTAATTTGATACGGTAAATCCTATGTGTAAGCAGGAGTTCTCAAGTGTTTTTTTCTGGGAAATTAAAATAAGAGGAGTATGACTGAAAGAATACTGTTAAACTGTGTTTTGAAGTTATTAAAAAGAAGAGAGGAGAAGTTTTTTAATTCCCTCAGTCTCTATCAAGTGTTTATTGACATCTCTTTTCACTTTGCCATTTTACACTGCTCCTGTGTAGCTGACACGCTTGAAAATGAACTGCTTGTAAATGTTCTTTGTAAGCAGTCGGCACATGACAAACACCACTTTGCTCTTCACAAGGCATATGATACAAACTTGACACTTTGATTTAAAAAAAAAAAAAGTGGTTTAAAAAAACTAGGCAAAGTGGAAGAGGAACATTTATCCTCTAGGAGTGCTTGTGGAAAGGCTGCGCTACTATATTCTGCAAAGCAAGCCATAAAGTCTGCTTTATAATAAGCTCTCAGGAGTTAAGGAGGGGAGCAAGCAGAATAGCAGAGTATGTTCCAGAACTGAATCTTCTCTTCTGTCTCACAAATTAAAGAAACTACAGAAGATTTTAAATTAGAAGTGCTACTCTGGACCAAATTAGGGTTTACTACTTCTTCTCTCCTGTGCTGTCTGAACAATTGCTATGATGATGCAGGCACTGAATGCGTCTAAGAATGTAGCCTATCACATCCCCATAGGACACTTGCCTTACCTACACAAGTATATCTGAAACTTCCCACTATTATTTAATTTTCTGCTCACACGGTCTCTCTGGTCTCCCTCAGCACACCACAGTCAGTGTGTCCCATCCTGCCTGGGCAGTCAAAATACTCATCAAGACTGTATTTTTCCTACTGCAGCCTTAAATCTGAGTTTGTAAGGATTCTATGTTTTTCACCAGCATGGCTAGCTTGCTTGTAGCAACTTTACTCCACACAAGGAAGAGTTCAGATCAGTAGGAAAGCATCTACTCTGTTTATCCGAGCTTTATTCACTGGTAATTTGTGACTAATGTATCTAAGACTCACCTAGTCCTGTCTTATGCGCTTTTAACACATTCAGTGAGCCTCAAGCACTTAGTTCCCTGCAAACTGCCAGCTTTAAAAGCATGGTTCCATTTTGGATCAGACCTGTAGGAATGAAATCATACCTAAAAAAAAAATTATTTTCTTCTGTATCTAGCTTTCAAATTGGTATAACCATCTCATCCACCAGTTTCTTTCACTCTCCTCTGAAATGGAACTCATTTCACGCTACCAAATCAAAGAGAGCCTTTGAGAATGTGTGGCTGAGAAATATGTAAATTAGGAAGTCACCAGACAGACAGGGGTGGAGTTTAGCCTGAAAGAAAACTGCACATATATTCATACACAAATATATTTTGCCTTAGCAGATAAGCTTTAGCCTTAGAGTGCTCAGTTAAGGTGACGAGCTCTCAATGTCCCAGGCAGCAGTGGCATCTATGGTTTGATGAGGTGAGCATCCCACTGCTGGGCAAGCAGGCTGCGGACTATAAGAAACATTGGATTTGTTCCAACAGAGAGCAGAGAAGCAAAGGAATTAATCAACGGGACTACTAACACGTTTAAATGGAAACAATCTGTAGTGTAATGAGGCTGAATTGCTCAAAATGGAGCTACACATCATTAAGAAACAAGACTGAATACGGCTTTGTACTACGGATCACCCGGCAATTTGGTAGAATTCCTCTTTTTTGCTTCAAAGAGAACAGGAACTAAAACCATATTCAGGTGATAAAATCTATACAGAACTTTTAATCTAAACAGCAAACTGCTTTATTTCAGTAATTTAGGCCCTGAGGTGTCAGCTTGCACCTCAGTGACTGAATATAATAAAAACTCAGATCTGCCAAACAAGATATTTTAGACAGAGTGAGTCAAACATATATTGAGTGACACACTTCCAACAGCAAGAGTTTTACTACTTCCAGTTTTACAGGCCACAGAAGTATTTCAGAAGATGCTTCCACACAGAGATGTAGCAATCACACAACAAAGTACGGAACTGATTAATAATAAGAAATTTTTATTCACCTGCAGGCTGCAACACTTGACACAATACTTTGGAAGCATTTGAAAACACGGGGTACAGATTCCTCCCTTCTTACAGAGATGTAAACAGGTTGTGATAACCAGGCGTCTGTCTACAGGAGTGTTGTGGATTCTGACTACAGTAATAAAGTCAGATTGGAATATGCTATACAACTTAAAGATAATTTTCTAGTCTATAAGGCTGCTATTACCAAGGAGGACCTTATCAGCCTGCATTAACAATGAACATACTTGATAGCAGCTTGAGCAGAAAGTTATTTCAAAGAAAATTGGGAAGTTCTGAAGTGTGAGGAACAGACAGATTGCTCTCTGAGCTCAAGTAAAGCATTGCATTGTGATGTGTAAAATTATACTTTCAGTTCTTTGTGAAGGGCAATTTATGGCCTGAGCTTAGCATTGTTTTTCCACCACCTCTCACCTTCTATACTTTTTTCTCTTAAGTAAAAAAGCAACAGGTTGACCAGGAACTCTATGCAAATGCTTTTAACTCACGTGTATCACACAGCACACAGATCTTTTGAAATGTAAACCAGAAAATTCATTTTCACTGAACGGTTGGGGAAAAAAACCCCAACATTTTTAAGCCGATCAAGGTGGGGAGTCAGAACTTTGGGCCAGATACTCTTTTACCTACTGCTCTACTGAAGGGGTATTAGCTTTAGTTCCTAATATGCTAGAGAAGCAACTGATTTAATTATAATATTGTTCCCGTATATCTAAATGAAAAAGAGAAAGCATCCAGTGAAAGCAACTGAGGAAACAACAAAATCTGTAGATTTTAATGCTTGGCAAGGAGAAGTACTCCAAGTACCAATTAAAAAAATATATTTCTTTAGACACAATGTAAGGTACAAACATATCTGAACGAAGAAATAACATTTTAGAAATTGCAGCAACCCGATTCCTGTACTGAGGTTAGTTTTGCAAAAGATCCCTAAAGCAAGGAGATCAAAATCCTAGTTTCCACAAATACTACACCTTTTCAATGAATACTTAGAAGGAAAAGAACCAAATTTGCATTAGTCAACCTATCCATACAGTAATTACCCTGAATCAACCAGGCAACTGAAAGCCAAAACCCTCATGTGACTACCATTACACGCATATGAGAGCAGTATTTAAGGATTAGAGGAATCACTTTTTTATGTCTGTTTAGTTAATCGTTGAGACAACACTCTTCAACATGGCTATCCATTTCATGATGAGGTGCACACCACACATATACCTCACAAGGATGAGGTAATTTCTTAAATACCTTGTTCTGTTTTCTGTTTCAAAGACAGAACAAGCACAAAGGTTATGGGAAAGAAATAAGGCACAAAAACATTAACGCACAAATCCAAAATACTGCTGATAAGCACAAAATTCGCAATGGTGCCCTAAAGCGTTAACTGATAAAACTTTTTAGAAAGCCATCGCCTAAAAAACAAATTACAGAAAAAGTGAAACTAAACCTAAACCCAGGGTCTAGTAAAGACATGCAAATTTTATTGCTTATTTAACAACATGGAAAGTAGGCTTCTCAGCCCAGGAATCTGTTAGAAATTTCTTTGGTAGACATCTCAGTATCACTCCAGAGGCTCAGGGGTGGAGGCATCTTAATTGTGGTAATTGCTCCTGACCACCACTGAACTCCAAACTCAGCCGGAGGCAGGAGCTCTGGCCTCTCACAGAGCCGTTTGACAGCAGTGGGTCAAAGTGGGTGGCAGCATCATGATTCTGCAAAAAGCAAAGCTTCCCAAGTCCTAAGTGACATGTATTGGGATATTTACCATCTCATAATCACAGAATCACAGAATAGTTGAGGTCAGAAGGGACCTATGGACACTGTCTAGTCCAACTCCTGCTCAAAACAGGGCCAGCTAGAGCAGGTTGCTTAGGGCTGTAACAGTTGGATTTTGAGTATCTCCAAGGCTGGAAACTCCACAATCTCCCTGGTCAACCTGCGCCAGTACTCCATCACCCTCTCAGTGAAAAAGTATTTCCTGATATTCAGAGGGAACCCGCCATGTTTCAGTTTGTGCCCATTGTCTCTTGTACTGTCACTGGGCATCACTAGAAAAGAGCCTGGCTCCATCTTCTTTGCAGCCTCCCTTCAGATACTTAAATGCATTGATGAGATTTCCCCCCTCAGTCTTGTCTTCTCCAGGATGAACAGTCCCAGCTCTCTAAGCCTTTCCTCATATGAGTGATGCTCCAGCCCCTTAATCATCTTCATGGTGTAGTGACAAGATAGCCTGTCGCCAGCCCAACATCTTAAAACATTTCTTTGCTGAGGCTGAGATCAAGATTACCATGCTGTACCTTGTAGTGAAACACAGCAGCTACTGCAGGTCTGAATGTTTCACCCAGCAGCACAGCTACAGATAGAAGAGACAGACTTTTGACTGTTGAATATTTAGCAGAGTTCAGCACTTACTTAATTGCTTCACACATGTCCAGTCCCATTTTCACACAATTCTTGGCATGATTTTGGAGAGATATAGGTAGTCCAGAAACACAGTAATAGCAGTCACCTAGGATTTTAATTCTCATACATTCATTTTCCTGGAGGAAAAAGCAAGGTCAGATGGTCACTTTCAACTTGAATTACATAAATGAAGGATTACTGTTACAACGACTGACTTAAATGATATTATCAAAATCATTCTATTTAAGCTTGTTTCAGTGGAGTAGAATTTGGCTTGCTAAAAAAGAAGTGCTGTCAGAGAGTTTTGTATGGATGATTCCTCCATCTGTTATGGTCCTTAATGGGCAAAATCAGGAAGTCAGTTCACTGCAAAACATATATTTGCAGTGTTGTTCACACCTTAGACTAAAGAATTGAGCCAAAGTATCATGTACTCAATCTAAAGAAAGTCTTTTTATTTGAAATATGAAATCAAAGACCTAGCCTTCCACATTTACATCTTTGAAGATGTGCTACGCAGTATTTCCTGAAACTAGCAATCATAATCTTATTTATATCTTTTGTACTCTAAGGCAATATAAAGATTTTATTATTTTTTTAACCAATAATGGACAATAGGTTTTGAACAAATTTTTATTTGTACAAATTTTTTGTTTTAGTGTTTATGATTTCACCTTAACACAAAGCATGAAGACTGATGTAATTTTTATAAAAAATGACACCTAAATAAACAGAAGAAAGTCTGATTATATTTGAATCTTGAATAATCAAGAGGTTGCGGTCAGTAATTAAAATTGCTTCGATTAACATTGTCTTCCTTGTCTTCTAGTCTCTAAAATGCTTTTCCAGAAATCAGAAAACTGACTGTATCAGTTTTCTATCTGGAGTTTCTTAATCCTTGTTATTGTAAAAGGTCTATTTAAAGAGGTGTTCACCTTCCATTAAGCTTTATAGGGCTCCATGAGCTGTCTCTATTGGTCCTATTAGAGAGCGCTATATTGGGTTTCACAGATTGTCACACTGGCAGAAATACACGGCTGCACTCGGAGCCAGATTTTTTTCTTCACACATTTCAAGTCTAACCTTCCTGCCAAAGCCTCAGAAATGCTGCCTGAATGCGGAAGGGTCCCCAAGAAGAAAAAATGTTTTAAAGATGACTTATTTAAACAGTACCAGCCCAGTAGAAACCCACCTTTGCAATCTGATCAAACTTGCCAAACAGCTCATTTAGCATGTGCACCAGTTCCCCTGGCGAGCAGTCACTGGCCAGGCGCGTGAATCCCACGATATCAGCATACAGGATGCTACAATAGAAATGAACAGCAGCTTGGTCACAGTTTCCTTCCACAGAAATCACGTTTATCAATCAACAGCAAAACCTGAAAGCAGGCATTCTGGACTTCACAGAGATGTGCTCGTACCCCAGACAGCCACTGACAAATATAGAACAATAAATATATTTGTAGGTAAATCTATATTTACCTTTATAGGCATTATGTTTATAGGCAATATATACCTATAGTTACCTTTATAGGTATTACCTTCACAGGTATTACCCTTATAGATATACCTATATTTATAGGTATTTATAGGCATTCTATACCTATATTTGTTACAGTGTATTCGAAAAATAGAAAGCTTTTTCCTGCTCACAAACTGGCAACGTATAATGGCAATTATTTCAATAAACATGTTTGTTATCAGAAATTGTTTAATAACTTTCTGGCATTGTAGACATTTTCTGGCTAAATTTACCTGTTAATGATATGCAGCATGGAAGTCTTTGTTCACTTGTTACTCGGACTATTAAATTCAAGCTTGATTGCTAAGATATGCAAGTAATACACTATGTTTCCATTCACCACTTGACCAATTCATGGAATCAGCATAAGGAAAAAGTATTTCTGCCAACAAGTGAAAATGAACTTCCTCAAAAGTCCTGCGATACTTACTTCAAAAATGTAATTTCTAAGAATTATCATTCAAATTAACTTGTCCAATCAAAATAACAGGCAAAACAACTGGTAAAGATGAAAGAATATTTGAAATAAATGGTGAATTATTTTTTTAACTTCCAGAAATATATGATTAATAAATAATCAGCAGCAGAATATTTTATCTCAGGTATTATGTAAAATACATATGTGATACAGCTGCCTCTATTTACATTTTACAAAACCTGAGAAATTGCTTCAGTTAAGAAAATTACAAATTCAGAATAATATAACTGACATCAATTACAATTTTGACTAGTATAGATGAAAGTAGGATTTGGTACTTTAACCTGAAAAATCAATAAATTATGCAGAAAGCCTACGAATGCGTGGCTTTTTCTAATCAACTTTTTGTACTATCAATCAGCTTTATTTCTCTTCTGGATCACAGAACTGTTAGCTTTTGATCAAATCAATGTATACTAAACATTAAGTTGTTGAAAAACATTTATTTTCTTAATTGCTCTCTTAACGCTTTCTTTTCAAAATTTTTATGAAGGTTGTTGATAGATTTTATTACCTTACATTGGTGTGCCTTTTGACATACAAATTGTGGAAGTTGTTGGTGTTTTCCAGCTGGCCTGCCTTGGGACCTTGTAACCGCTGAATGATCTCTGCTTTCATTTCCATGGCAATGTGAGCAGGCAGCAAAGAAAGTAGAAGACGCTCCTACAATTTAAAACAAAATGTCCGCAATTTCTTTAAAAAGAAGAAAATCAGCACAGAAGCAACAGTGTGCAAGGAATATGCAATTGTCAATATCCCGGAACATTTTGATGAAGCTTGTACCCAGGCATTTGCCTGGTATGGCCCCCAAAATTAGCCTGTTCCTTGAAGAACTTGACAGAGGCATACACACATTTCCAAGTAATATCTAACTTCTTCAAGGTTTTATGTATATTATAGAAAGCTTAAGCTAAACATCTGAAGAAGTTATGTACAGTAATCTATTCAATAGCTGAGTAGGATGCAGGAAATACAGATTAGCAAATAAAGCAAAAGCTGCAAGGACTGTTCAGAGGACTTCACGGAAATGCAGTCCAATTCCAGCAAAAATAGGAAAACTAATTTTTTTTAAAATGTATTTTAAATGTTTAGTCATCGTTTTAGCAGTTGCTAGACTGAAAATGAAAAGATAAAACCATAACACAGAACATATTGAACATGTTGGACTTTTGCGGACTATTTTGATATGTACTCTGCCTTTACTTCAATATGGCATTTGGCAAACTAATGTTTTTTGAAAATATTAATCTAAAAGGAAATTGAATTTTTTAAAAAAACCTGACATATTTTTCCTTATCTTTTGTTGGTGTTATAGTCATGGTCTTCTCCTCGTGAAGCTCTCCTACGTTTTAATTTTTTTTACATTTTAATTTTGCCCATTTTACCTGTGACAGCTTGTCATTGACTTCCTACTTCTCTGGAAAACTGAACCAACAAAGAAATAGCTAGAACTCTGCAAAAAAAACCCCTTCTAACCTTCCTAATTTGATCATACACGTCCTAAAAACTAAACAGGAATTTCCCATTTTCTTGAAGGCAGAAAGAAGAGACTAATTGCTAGGCAGAAAAACCAGAAACCTAAACCAGTGAGGAGGGAGGAGGCAGCTGTAAAAACCCATGATGGAGTCAGAGAGAGAAATAGCTAGGCCAGAAAAGATGAAGACCTCAAAATGTGCCCATTCTGCAGATGTTACTCACAGTAATGCGTTCTCTTTAATTCACAATGTGTATTTTTGCAGAGTTTGCAGTTCTATTAATGAAGGTACCAGAAGAAGTGTAACCATTAATCCAATGCTCTGCCTTGGATAATTATTCCTATTCAGGTCTAATGACCTTGAGTAGACTGTGACAATAACAGGGATACAGACTCTGTGATATTTACAGCTACCTTGGCTATCTATCTCTGTAATGTATAATGAAGACTTCCCATTCCACAGCATTTGTGTACCTGCAAACACAGCATTAACGTACGCGGGGCACTATGAGACTGATCCTGCGCACACTTTGTAAAAAAACTCTATTTCAATGCATCAAGACGTAATCTCGCTTTGTTGCTAAGTAATATTGAACTAATAATTTTCTTTCTTTTTCTTCTTTTCACTTTGGTGAGATCTAAAAATAATTTTGATTCACATATGTATAGACTGCTCTTTATTTTGCAAAATAAGGCATATCACATAAACAGTTCGACAGGTCATGAAGTAAATGTTCAAGATAACGCGTATCTGTCTCTAGCCCGACTAAAGAAGAGAAGAATAAAATAAAAGATGTACTGCTTTCCTACTGCTAGGATCCCAGATTTGACACATTGTAACTGAGAAGAATATATACCATGGACTTTTCATCAAAATGTTGATGTGGCTTTATTTCTTAAATGCAAGATTAATTTAGTATGTTTAGGCATTTTAGCAAGTACACGACCAAGAAGCCAATGTCTTTTCATTTCTAATGTAAGTCCACTGGTCCTTGGTGGAAGTATTCTGCTAATTTATAAGGAACGCCTGCAAAAACAATGGATTTTTTTCCATAATGAAAGCTTACTCTTGCAAGTTGCTGTTTATCTAACAGCATAAGAATGTTTTCCTTCCTCCATTTCCACAGTACAAAAGAGAAGGTGACAACCAGAGGTGGCTTTAGAGAACTACAATTGCTGAAGCCCACTGCAAAGCTCAAGTACACCTAAATGCTTCAGCCACCCTCTCTATCACACTGGCTGCGAATGCTCACATGTCAATCCTGAAGTCACCGCTTGTGGGATAATGTGTTATCCAGTCACATATTACATTTCACGCAGATTGTTGATTTGGGTTTCTTTCACTAAAAGACAACCGTGAAAGAAGCTGAATTTCAACTACTTATGAAGACCATGGCTGGGCTGGTCAGATAGCCAAATACAAAATGGTTACAAATACATTGTTCCCTCTCTTTCTGCTGAAAAATCCTAAGAAATCCAAAGCATTTAAGAACACCTCTTCCTTCATATTTTGTCATCTCTGGTGACTGAAAAGGGCATAGCAGAAGGATCAAAACCAATTACTAATCAGATTGTAGTGTCTAATGTTGTGCACTGAAATTTTTTCAGACTGGATCAGTGTGAGGAACACAGCAAATCAAGACTGCTGGTTATGATGGCTTTTTATTTGATAATACATTCTGTACTATTATCTCAAAGAGATATAAAATCCATACATCAAAACCTAGGTGAACTGACACACAAAACACTGAGACAAAACACTTGCCTATTTTTAGTAGACAGAGAAGCCACTCTCAGAGCTAAAGTCTGTAAGAAAAAAGCCAAAGTAATTCTGAATGCAGGTCAAGACACAGCATTTAAAACTCTTCAGACTAAAAATAACAGTACCTGCTTCTGATGAAAGAGAAAGTGCTGTGCCATTGAAATAATGAAAATCCCCTCGCAAATGTCTTTCCCTGAAATATTACCAACATGACCTTACAGCCCGTACATGTGATTCACGCAAGACTAATTAGTTCTTGACTGTCCATGTTCTCTGGCCTATGCTTTACCCTCACCACTCAAATCACTTGTAGCTGAGATTTTTTAAGTCCTAGAGCTAAAAGACAGGGCACACAATCCATACTGAATACAACGTTATAGTGTCTTTCAATACTGTAGGGTTAAGTACTTTCTCCCCAGAATTTGTCCATCTGGATCCTACTAGATGGCTAGCAAGTAGTCATCCTCCCTCAAGTCTCTAACTGAGGATTTTCAGTGGTATCTGTCAAACTGTTACTTGAGTTCCTGCTCTCTCAAACTCTTACATCCAAGTTGATTTCCTTGTCAGAATTTTCCTTGCATTATGCAGATGACTTTAGCAGTCAATTCCCAGTTACTCCCCTAAAGCTTGATAAACTCTAGATGTTTGTTCAGCTAGAGTAAGTTAGCATATCTCAGTTAAAGATCGTAGCACTACATCAGTTTTTGCAAGGTGGCAATTGCATTTGCAGTATCTTGCACAATGGACGTCATGCTGTTGTTATGCAGTAAGCGAGCAAAATATCCTCGAATGCGTGGTACAGTACATTTTCTTAAGTGCATATTTCACAAATCAAGCTCTGCTTGTCCTGAGGCAATAATGCTTTATTTATTTGCTCATTCTTCTTTTGTTATGTAAAGTACCAGTTCTGATTCAGTCATTTGTACAAGGCTACGTGACTATCAACTCTTTTCTTTACCGAAGTATAAATAATTCTAAGAATTTATAGATTTAAAGGCCAAATATTCCTCCATCTAGTCTGAATAATATAGACAACAGAATGTCATCATGGAGAAACAAAGGTATTCTGTTAGGGCTCACTACATAAAAAATTAGCGTAGTGCCTTATTCTCAATGGAGAAAAACTATTCTTCGAGGCAATTCACAGAATCTAACACTGAATACCCATAGGGGACAAGTGTCTCTCTCCCTTTCTCCCTCTTCGCTACTCCCCAACCCCGTCCTCCTTGTTTATGGAGGGAACTGCAGGTCAAAATTTTGGTCTAGTAAGCAAGAAATGTCCATCTTTGTTGTTGAGCTTCTGATGTTGAAAAAGCCTGCAGAAAAACTACATCTGTGTAGATCAATGAAGTGATACAGGGACATTCTTGTCCCTGTAATCCCATATAGGGATAATTTTGTCCCTTATAATGTCATTTAGGGCACTGAATATTACATTCTACTTTTCTGTGGCCTGGGTTTTGTTTTCAGAATGCTGTGGCGTATATCTAATCAACTATTCAGCAAGTTTGACAAACCAGGTCAATAAGTCAGCAGTAAGAGCTCTAGAAGCAATTAGCCTATATGTGCATCCAGCTTCACAACATAGTTTACAAATAAATATGGATGAAATAAAAATTTCAGCTGCCCTTGAAATGTATCAAGAAATAACCTACAAGAAATAAATCTTGTGATTCCCGATCACACAATACTGAACCAGTGATATGGCTGACAGGGATGGTGATCAACGGGGTACCTGTTTGGCAAATTATGGTACTGTTTACTCAGATCTCATACACATTCTCTTAAATACACCTACTAGGAAAAACAGCTGTAGATTCTTTTTTTTTTTAAAGCTAACTTGGACTCCTAACTGGGGGTGGAGATTATTTTTAACAATTAGGCTCTATTATCCCCTTAAATTTAGCCTATGTTAGTAACTTCCACCAGCCTGATTATTTGTACTGAGACCAATAAATGGCATTTTACTCATACACACAAATCTTCATTACACAGACATCAGGAGATGGAGAATTCATTAACTCCTTAGCTGTTTGTTCTAGTGGTTAATCAGCTGAACTGTTAAAAACTGTTAAAAATGTCTTCTGTATTTCTTACTTTGAAGTCTTGGTTCTGTTATATCTTTCTCAGCCTAAGAGTCCACACTCTTTTCCCTGTAAAGTTAAACACTGATCAGATAGCTTAATTTGCTTTTTGATCAGGTAAATAGACTTAGCACCACCAGAAGAGAGTGTATTTTCTACACTCTCTTCTCTAAACCCTCAACAACCTTCAAACAATTTTTGAAAGTTCATTTGACACAAATCTTGACACTGTGCTCCCGTATGCAAAGACACACACAGCCTCCTGCCCTACTCCCCTCAATATGTCCGTGACCTACACTGCACAACTTTCTGCTGTGACATCTCTGGAGTTCTCTGTCTGCTATGCCTCCAAAATATTTTACAAAGTTGCAGCCTTTCAGTTTTCCAGCTACGACCCTTACTCTTTGCTTTTAGAATTATGACTTTCCAGACAACATAAAGGTGCACCTTGTCTTGATGAATATAACTTATAAAGCATTCTGTATTACTGTATAACAGACTAATATTTGTCTTTTCTGCAAAAACGATTGTTTGTGATTGTCTTCAGGTATCTCTTAGATCATTACTAAAAAATACATAATAGCATAAAGAATGAGAACCGGATGAGAACCGGTTCCTGCAGAACACAACACACATGCCAATTCATTGAACACTGACAATTTCCAGTTACCCCACTCAAAATCCATTAGACTGTACTCTTTTGATGAGGAACAGTGTCAGAATTTTAATCAGGATTTCCAGTATCATTGCATCAGATATCTTACTGAAATCTACTGCTTTTGGAAAGTTACTTAACCCAAACCTGTTCCCTATTAAAAGGTGAAAAACATTTTTAGATTACTTGATTTCCTACAAAGTTGTTTAGTAGACCACTCTATTTCTTTCCAAATACAAACCCATCACAGCAGCATCTTTTATTTCATACAGATTGTTTATACTCTTCCCATCTAATTACAGACCCTTCCTTTGTTAGGATGGCTTTTTTCCTGGAATACTTCCAAAATGTTGTCATTGGCCTTGACAAAAACAGGCAAGGAATTTTCCTGACATCTACAAGTCTCCTACATATCACAACTTTCGTGATATTGAACCATCTTTTTTACATATCTAACTGCTGCTTTTGCTTTCACCCGTGGCTTTAAGCCACAGCTGACATCTCTTCTGATGACAGAATTATGAACTCTTGTCTGTTCATTAACAGCTTCCTAAAGGGCTCCCCATTGATAGCAACATTCATCAATGGTTTTTGTTGTTTGTTTTTTTTCCTGTGGAAAACAAGTTTTTTTCAAGTCCCCAAGCATGGCACTGTAAGACTTTTTATCTTCCTGATCCTGTAGGTGAAATTTCAAGGCTGGCCACACCAGGAGCTGGTATCAAAACCAGAAAATCAAAACACACAAGTGTAATGAGAGCACCACCCTCTCAATCCCGGCTGCTTCACTGGCCCAGGGCTGCAAGCTCCCTCACGAAGATGTTTTGCAGAACATAAGATGTAGGTGCCTGGGAGCAGCGTGAGCTGTCAGCTCCATCAGGAATGGGAGCCCTGACTGGGGGCTGCCAGTGGGGGGCCAGACATGGTCACCAGCCCAGCCCATGGTGATGAGACACGTCCGTGGGGGATTCAGGACTGGGCAGGGCCAGGGAGGCCCAGAAAGTCAGTCGCAGGTTAAGGGTTGGGGCCGGGACCAGACCGAGGGGCCCATGGCCAGGCATGGTGGCAGTTTCACGGGAGCTGTAGCTGAGGCCAGGCCGAGTGGCAGAGCTGCACCTGGAAAGCAGCTCCCACCGGAGGGGCCAGACAGAGCTCAGCCCCCACTGAGGTCTCCCCACGGTGGCTCTGAGCCCCACCCAAGCCTCCAGGAGCGGGTGAGGTGTCTTCAGATAATTTTGTAATGGCAAACCATCCATGGCATGACTTGCTCACTTAGCAAGGATGGTACAACCGACTCAGGCTCTCAATAGAAATAGACCCATTGGTTTTCAGGCTAAATATGCACCACTCTGCACCCTCAGTGTGCCCAGCTCATTTGCTACTGAGTAACTCTGCCAACATCCAGCTAGTTAACTTCATCTCCAAATAACACTACAGATACCTAAAAGCATCGCTTTGCTGTAATGGTTTCAGCGTATGGGTCTGAAACCTTATTTAAATGCACAGGCTCACCATGTATTTGGCAAAGACAAATTCCTTCAAGGAACTGAGGGGATGCTTAATGTTTATGCATAGATTACAGTTTGCATATGCAGGCTGTCTATGACTAATTTGGCAAACGAGGTTCACTACACCTTCAGAATATGTGCCTATCTTGCGGCTGTTCAAGAGACGAGTCATCAAACAGCAAGACAATGGAGTAAAAACAGAACATAATGACATACACAGCCAGAGCTGCTTAATTAATTGACAGAATTTCAAGGTTTGTTTCAGTCTGATCCTGTTAACTTTTGCTTTAAGTTTTATATATCTCAAAACCACTGCAGAACAGACAGAAGCAGCGTTTTGCAAAGAATCTGTCTGATGAGATTAACATGGTTGTAACTATATCGGCCTTTAATAATGGTGAAGTATTACAGTGCTGGCATTTGCTCAATACAATTCTTTTAAACAATAAACTCTTTCACCCCAGTGCAGCTCATTTTCCAGTTTGATGAGAAGAGTTTTCTGTTATTTTTTCACTAGAAATGAAGGAAACCATACATCCATGTCTTTTTCTTCTTCGAAACCATCCATGGGACGTGTCAGGGAAGATATTCAAGAGTACAGCTTGAAAGGTATCTATGCAGCCCTTTCCCCAAAGACACAGCTTTCCTGTTCAGCTGCCCAGTTTAGAGTCAAGCGTTGTGGTTGATAGCATCAAATCCAAAGCAAAACCAAAAGCATTTCCAAGGCACAGCATTGCACTTCAGTTAGAGGCTTATGCCTGAAGCACATTGACAGCAGAGCTCCTCCATGCTCTTCCAGCGTGAAACTGGTTGTTTTTACCTCAGACTTTGCCTGCTGATGTTTTAGCTATCTGCTTACAGAATACCAACTAAGCACGCAAGAATGGATTTCTTTCTGTATTTCTCTGGCAATTTTCCAATATTTTATCAGATACCATACAGCTACCACATATTTGTGTGATCAAATGTTAGTCATCACATTGAGGAAGCATCAAAACCAAAGAACAGTCACCCGACTTCGCCTGTCAGGAGCTCATAAACACTTCTAAATGGGGCAAACAAGAGTGGTCAGAAGCAGCGCCAGACAGCACTAAAAATTAATCAAAATTCTCAATCTCTGTGTTAAATTCGTCAAGAGTAGAGGTAGATAACC
Organism: Chroicocephalus ridibundus; assembly: GCF_963924245.1. NCBI lineage: Eukaryota > Metazoa > Chordata > Aves > Charadriiformes > Laridae > Chroicocephalus > Chroicocephalus ridibundus. Next base: position 92,411,237 of record NC_086285.1, read on the forward strand.
ATCAGTTTGCCCCATATAACAGCATATCTAAATAGAGGGAGAAGTTTATTCAAGCAGCAGCTGATTGAAGAAATTTATTTCATCCATATGTAAATGAAAAGTGAACCTACAGTGAGGATCTGTCCCACTTCTTGTGAAACAGGGATGATAAATTTTAATGACGCAAGCTGTATATTTTAACACCTTTTTTTCTGAGCAGCAGTAAGCGTCACCATTCATTCAACAGCTCAATTCCTAGCCTTGAAGGCAGAGGAAGCTGACTCACCCTAGGTAGAAATCAAAGAACAGGCAGATGTCTGGAGGGTATACGCTGTTACTGCATTCATAAAGCAGACCTTTTGTTTCCTTACAATGGTCTAAATGAAAGGCAACAAGAATGATTTGCATTATCTCTCTAACTCGGGAATGAAAGTTGCTCTTTTGCTTGTTCACAGAATATGTATCTTGCAGAAATCTCCCAATTGCTCTTTAATGATTATATTCATGAACTACTAAACATAGAAAGTCTTAAATTAAAAACTTTGCTCCCACTGGAAAATAAACAAGAAAAACAGAGTTTTGAAAACCAGTTCTGTTTACCTTGAGGAACCTGATCAGGAAAAAACCCCAATAACTTACTATCTGGCAGATACATGCTAAACTATTCATGAACACTTATTACTAGGCCTAACCACAAAACAAAATTTAGCATAAATCATAGCAAGAGTTAAAGCATTCAGAATTATCTTGGTTTTATTTTGTAAAACATTTTATTCTGAAAAACATTTTCCATGTTACTGTGTGTACAGTTTCCCAAGTGTTTTCTATGGTAGGTTCCAGAGGTATTCAGGCACATAAGGATGCAGACAGAAACTCAAGCCTTAATTCACAGAAAGACTGGCATGGTAAATACCAGATTTTCAAGTGCCTTGTCATCCAGTGAATGCAGATCCCAAAAGGACAGGCACTAAGACTGTGTGTGCAATGCCCAGAGAAAATCAGAATCCTAAAAATATGACTGAGAAAAATTAGAGCTGAAAGGCAAGGCCACCTAAGTAGAAAATGCCCCGAAAAGGGTGTTGCTTATGATTCTGTACTGGGCCACGAGTGCTTAGCTCTGGGCTGCAAGGAGGCACATTTATTTGCTTGGGACTCTTTGTGGGCAAAACAGTGTAGAGTCAGAGAATTTTAATTGAATTAATTTATCGCAAACAAAAACAAACCTCTCATTGCTGATTGCAGTTTTGAAAAAAAAGAATAAAATAAACACTGAGACAAACACTTACACAACCATCTCTCCTCTGCACTTCCCAGTCCTAATCTTCCTTATTTTTGCTATGGATAATGCTCAGTCCACCAAAATTCCTGGGGTGAGGTGACAGGTGGTGTAGGAAGTTGAGGTGTTATCTGTGATGGTTTCTTTCTGCCAGTGGGTGCTTAATCACTTCTGCTGCTGTATGCTTAATGGTTTCTGCTGCCATTTTCCTCAGTGTCCCCACTCCAGCCTGGGATACTGATGGGCTGCAGTTGTGTCTTCAGGTGCATCTCTGCTCCAGCATGGGTCGTCCGTGGGCCACAGCGCCTCAGGGATGTAGGTACCCTCTTTTGATGCAGAGAGTCCTCTACACACAACAACTTGTCTTCAGCCTCCAGCAGCTGCCTGTTTCTTTCTGAACTGTGTTTGGACAGGGGCACCATGGGCCCCTGATTAGATAACATTTTCATAGAATAGTTTAGGGACCATAAAGATCATCTGGTTCCAAACCCCTGCCATGGCCAGGGACACCTCCCACTAGACCAGGCTGCTCAAAGCCCCATCCAGCCTGGCCTTGAACACCTCCAGGGATGGGGAATCCACAGCTTCTCTGGGCAACCTGTTCCAGTGCCTCACCGCCCTCACAGTAAAGAATTTCTTCCTAATATCTAATCTAAACCTCCCCTCTTTCAGTTTGAAACCATTATACCTTGTCCTATCACTACACTCTCTGATAAGGACTCCCTCCCCATCTTACCTGTAGGCCCCCTTTAGGTACTGGAAGGCCGCTATAAGGTCTCTCCGGAGCCTTCTCTTCTCCAGGCTGAACAACCCCAACTCTCTCAGCCTGTCCTCATAGCAGAGGTGCTCCAGCCCTCTGATCATCTTTGTGGCCTTCCTATGGAACTCGTTCCAACAGGTCCATGTCCTTCCTGTACTGAGGGCTCCAGAGCTGGACGCAGTACTCCAGGTGGGGTCTCACGAGAGCAGAGTAGAGGGGCAGAATCACCTCCCTTGACCTGCTGGCCACATTTCAGCTTTGACTGGCAGGTGGCGATCCACAGTCCCCCCCTCACAGCTCACCACCACAGCCCCCTGGAACCTCCAGCTGCTAACACAGGCTCAGTACAGAGCCATAGCTACCTACCAGTGCTGCAGAAATAGGGTGTAAGCACCAGAAATTTTTGTGTTTTAAGAGGAGATCCAGGGGTTAGACAATGCGCTCTATGAGCAACCCATGTTCAAAACACTCCTCTGCCAAAAGAAATCTCCTCTCTTTTCCTATCCCCAAGGAAAAATGCTTATCAGTGAATATGAGGTTATTTTGGAGGTAGAGCCCTCGCAGCATTTTCTGCTCCAAAATGAAATGATTTAAAAATCTCTGAAGGAGGTACTAGATTTCCTGTCCCTGCAGCACTCTGGGTGAATTCCCTAATCCCCAGGCTCCTGCACAAGGGCTGCTGCACTCCCTCTTTCCCTCTCATGGGATGTTCAATTCAGCAGGAGGAATTTAGTGAATGCCCTTCAACACAGGGAAAGCTGGGTCCCAGTTTGTCCTCTTGTGGGATTAAGTCCAGACTCACAGCTATCTAAAAACCTCACAAGTTGAGGGGTTATAAATGGGTCTAATTCTGAACAATTCCACGTTTTGTTCCTATGGTTTTTGCAATCCTGGTTTACACATTGGTGCCAGCGCTTTTGTACATGTAAATATGAATTAAATATACTGTAAAAACAAATACCAAAGCTGCAGCTGATTGATTTTTGCAGCATTATTTCTAATGGCAAATACGTCATGGATGAATTAAATCTATTCTATGATTACTGCACTTAAGTAATTTCCAAGCTTTTGAGAAATTTGGAAATGGTTTGTAACTTCTTTACCTAAAATCCTTTTTGATAATTTCCAGCATACATCATCAATATACTCAAGGCCTTTATTTGATGAATTTTGAAACTCCACAGTTTAAACGTGGATTAACACATCTATCCATCAGAAAAACAGGTTGACAATGAGGATTGTGTTGCTGTTCAAAGAGATCAGATTAAAGGAAATGAGAAGGTAATTTTGAAGACACACTCTTCTTTGAGTATATACAATAACCGACAAAATTTCACCATGTGACTCACAAGATCATAATTTATTATTTATCACTGAAACTTCAGCAATACAGGCACATAATGCTGACTATTTAGCATACAGGAACCATAATTCCTGTAAAAGGAGGTAAAATTTAACATTTACATCTTTAGTGTGACAGGATGCTTATTTTCATACTTGGCTCCTGTTCCAGTCTTCTTGGTGAATTATTTTTACTGCTTAAAAACTCTTTCTGCATGATATTAGCAAAGGTTACAGAACATGTACTTCTTTTTCACACTAGCATTGCTGTTCCCACCATTTATACTATATAATTTGAAGAAAATGGCAAAAAAAAGAGACTTTTGTATGTTTTCGGTCACTTGGTAGTGAGAAATGCTATAGAATATACTTTTTTTTTTTTTTATTAGCACACTATTGTTATTAATAAGCCAAAATGAGCCAATTTCCTTTTCAGTCCTGATTTGGTAAAACCTCCAAGGCACACCTTAAAATGGTTGTCCTCCCTGTGACAGCCTCATAGCTGTATTCAGCAGCACTTCCAGTGCCACATCCAGCACAGCTTAGCAACGTGCCAATTCTAAGTCCTGCCAAGGATCCGCAGAACACATGCTAAATAAACTGTTGTGCTCTGATGAATCAGGGCCTTCCTACAGAAAAGTGCCCTATATATTTGGTTTAGGTCATTGCAGAACTTACTTCTTGTTTGCAGTTTATAAGGGAAGAAAGGAAAACCAAACGTTATTCTCCAAATGCTGCCCTCTGTGTGTTAAGTGGATCCATCTAAACCAGGGCCACTGAGAGATGCAGCAGAAGGAAGCTTTCAGAAGACAGGATGGAGCAAGGAGGGAGAGAGCACGAAGAAGCGGGATAGTACTCTGATGCAGTGCAACCGACTTCCGCAAAGTAGATTGTCAACCAAGCGTGAGGTAACAGAAAGATTTCCTAAAGACCCAGAAGGGACTTGTTGAGGTTGTTTCAATGCTGGAAGCCACTGGAAGCTGTTTGAACTAGAAGGGGTTTCTAGAAGAAGGCTGGAGGAAACTCTGCCCTGCAAGGACTCAGTGAGAGATTTCTTTTCAAGTCTTGGTACTTCCTCAGTTTCAACAGCAATTCTGAGTTTTCCTTGGTTGAATAATTAACTTATTCTAAGTAAGTTAACTCTGCTGTAAATAAAACCTAATTTTTTTGAGACTGGCAGCTATTCCACCCAAGGACCTGTATGAGTCATGCTGCATCATACCAAGTGTGGTTTAAAGTTTGCAAAAGTTCTCTCAGGGATCCAGCAAGGTTAAGCCTTTGCAGCTACGCCTACTCCTGTAAAGATCGCAGTGCATGCAATGAGAAAAGTCTATAAATTATTTGTGGGCAAAAGGTTGTTTCATATTTGGGTGTCAAGAGAAACTTTCATTCCAAAAGCTCAGCTCTTAGCTCGTAACAACTGTTTTTCACAGAATGACACTGCATATACACAAGGTAATTCTTATTTAATGTTTGACAGATAAAGGGCTGCATCTTATCTGTCTGGTGTGGTATCAGTTCCTCTGCTATTCTTCTGTATCCTTTTCCTTGTGTAGCCTCCAAAGAAGCCTGATGCTTTGGTCTGAGACTGTATGCTGGAATACTGACAGCTATTTCAGTGCAACCAGTCCATCTGATCTAGTTACAGATGTCCCTGCTCACTGCAGGCGGGTTGGACTAGATGACCTTTAAAGGTCCCTTCCAACCCAACACATTCTATGATTCTATGATCTTTCTCTGGCAAACCCACAGCTCTTCCAGCAGGGCAAAATTCATTGGATTCATGACAGTAATAGCCACCCAGACGAGTCACCTCACATCTTCCAGCACAACTTCTTCAAAGTTTGTTTTCTCTCAACACTACAGGGAAGGTGACATTTTGGTAACAACTTCCTCCGCTGGTTTCATCTAATTTTCCTCAGCTATAGCTTCACATCTGTGTTCTTCAGATGCTTGTTTCTAGGACCTAACAGCACCACATTGAAAGGGTGACTCCCTAGACGTACTTTTTCCGTCCAAATGGTACAGAAATACAACCTCATATGCAACATGGTATTTTAATGTTTCTGCTTCCAGTACAGTAGAAGGGAGTAAACAGAAGGAACAAAACATGGTACAGAAGAAACTGGAAGACCAGCAATAGATCATGTTTCTTCAGTATGATATAGCAGACAGAAAGAAAAAATGGCCATGCCAGCTGGCCAGACTTAAAATACCTTCAGTTACCTAAATCTGATGGGTTTGATTTTTTTTTTTTTAAATAAAGGTCAACAAGAAAGCAAGGGGCTACACCAAAAGCTGGGGCCCAAGCTACATTGCACGATGTAGCAGTAAACGTAGTTGTTATTTTCAAACACCAGGCAGAAACATTTTTATGAAGAAGCAAGGAAAACGCCTGCTGTTAATTTTACAGTAGCAATTTGCCCTACCCTCAATATCCATGTTATTTCAGGAACAAATATATCTGGCTACAGTAAAGCGAGAAAAATAACAGCAAACCTGCACCTTATGAATTCAAGTAAAATTACTCTTTCGGTATTCTTTTCATCTTCTAGAAATGTACATAAACTACCATCTGTATACTTGCATAGTCAGGCTTTATCTTATATATGAACAGAGATCTACAAATATCTTACATAACAAATCCAATTTATTTATAGATTTACTTTTGGTACTATAAAGCTCACTGTAAAAGCTGTCAGATCCCTACACTATCGTGTACTATGCAACACTAAAGCACTCCCATGAATAACACTCTGCAGACTGGTAAAACGTGCTTCAACAACAAATTACTGTTTCTGGGACTTGTACATATTTTATGTTTGATAAGCAACTTTCACTCAAATCTTTACTTTTCGGAGCAATGCAGAAGGCTACTTTTAAAAGAAAATGTAGCGTAAAAGAAAATTAAAGGGACATAAGAGGGATTTTTTAAAAATTACATCTAAAAAATATTTAGGTGAGGAGAACCAGTCAAAGACATTTGTCCTGTCCCATGGCTGCTTACTTTCTTCAAGACCCTTTTGTGAGGGATCTTGCCTCCCAGAAATCCAGGCATCCCATAGCAAGTGGACCATTCTCACCTATAGGATCACTGAAACCTTCTAAAAGAGAACCTTCTAATTCTACAAGAATTCTTAGTTTTTTCTCTACAAAAGGTGTCTTGACTTTTCTTTCATACCTCACTCTCACCCAAATGTGCACTGGTCTTACATTCTACTTCCACTAATATGCCCAAACAGACATTGGGTTTTGAAAGGGGGCCTATAGGAAGGATGGGGAGGGACTTTTTATCAGGGAGTGTAATGACAGGACGCGGGGTAACAGCCTCAAATTGAAAGAGGGTAGATTTAGATTGGATATCAGGAAAAAACTCTTTACTCTAAGGGTAGTGAGGCACTGGAACAGGTTGCCCAGGGAAGCTGTGGATGCCCCATCCCTGGAAGCGTTCAAGGCCAGGCTGGATGGGGCTTTAAGCAGCCTGGTCTAGTGGGAGGTGTCCCTGCCCAGGGCAGGGGGGCTGGAACTAGATGATCTTTAAGGTCCCTTCCAACCCGAACCATTCTGTGATTCTGTGAAGTTGCTAGTCATCTGGTTTCCTCTGGAGTTCTGCCAAAATTGGCATAGCAGTTGCCTCCCTCCTGTCCTGCAGTATCAGCACAACTCTTGGTGAGAGACTCCACACAAGAGGGTAGCAGCAGCATTTCAGGTGTTTCATTCCAGAGTTTCTTTAGGTCTCTCTGATGAATACACAGATATGAGGACTTATTACCACTTATTTTATTTAGTCTATCTATTCCTTGACCTCTCCTCCTCACGCTTCACCTTGTGATAAATGCTGTAATGAGTTTTCCATAAACATGGCAAACTCCTTTCTTCCACAATGAATGCAGAAGCATAAAATAAATTATTTACTAGATTTACTATGGGGAAATCACATGGCATAGTTCCTGAATATGAACTTAGTCTGAAAAAGACAAAGCATTTGTTTCTGTACAGTTAAAAAAATACTTCATGTTTCTTTCTAATCACTGTTAAACTTACAGTAACATTTTTATGTTCATGCTAATTTAATTTGCCGAAAAGATAAAAAAATATTTGTTTTTAATTTTTCAAATTTTTCAGTATCCCCTTTCATCTAAGCAAAATTGCAGGTGCTCTTGCAGTTATTTAAAATTACTCTATTAGCAATTTGCATGCATGATAACAAGGTATTAAACATTAAGAATGGATTAAATCGAATGCTTTTCCATTCCTTTCTTTTTTCCTTTTTTTTTTTTTTTCTTCCCTCCTTGTGATTGAGAACAACTAGCTGTTCTAGAATCAATTAAATTAATACTTTGCTTTCAGTGGTGGAGGGAAAGTAGCTTTCTCATGATTGATTTTTAACATTTTAATATACTTCCAAGACGACAAAGCAGGCAAGCTACACATCACAGTCTCATCCTTTAAAACTTTTACTATTTCTTTTTATATGCACTTACATTCTGCATCAACAGGCACTTGAATTCAACCAACATAACTTACAAGAGTGGGCAACCGTGGCAGTGTGCTCTCCCCCTTTCCCCCGCCCCAGGTCCTGCTCAAGCCATAACCATCAGAGGGAGTTGTGATGAGTTGCACATGGACTTTGGGGGATGGCTGGCAACACAGCCAAAACACTGTCTGGAGTGGGGACCTAGAGATTTTGCTCCTATGTGAATATGACTATAGGTCAATTATCTTACTCTATAAAAGTGGACAGACCAAGAGCCCTTTGAGGTCTCGTGCACAGCAGCGGGCTGCACGCCAGGATCTTCCCTTGAGTGGGGATGCTCGCTTAAGGTTCTGCTCCTCGAGGCTGAGAGATTCCTTGCCGCAACAGATTCTCGGTAAGTGACTAATAGCATGCTAAACTTTGAAATCTTATCTAAGTGATGTAAAGGATTGATTGTGCATATGTAATCCTTTAGACATAAACCGTTGACCAAGTCTGGGACTACGACTGGATCCAGCCGCACCTAGACTCCTCTCTGAGAAGCAGTTTAGAAAGCAAGGGGGTCCTTTCTGAACCTCATGGAGGGTCTCTGACAGCTTCTCTGACCCTGTCCTCTATGCAGTAAATAATCAAGTGTACCTTGCCATCGAATCTCATAAAACACAGTTGCATTCACTACAAACTTTGTTAAATCACTGTTTAATATTAAGAAATATTTCACTACTTCTCCCTTACGAGTGAAGTTAATCACTCTGCCCGTGACAGTAACTTAAGTGTGTTTAAGGCTTGACTAGAGATACCTTTCTGAACAACTGCTTAACTTTGCTCTATTTGTGATTTATAAAATTAAGTACTATATACCAACTTAGAAGTCCAAAGGGCATAGATGTGACAGAATGCCTTAAATTTGTATTTTTCAAACTTCTTAAAGCTAGCATCATGAAATTAAAATTAAATCAAAATACAAGTGAACAAAATCCTACCAGGCCATCTTCTTACTCTGCTGTAATTCATTACAACAATACTCTTTTATATATTTATATATATAAAATCCTTTCATTTCAATAATACAGCGTATTCAACAATGGATGGTACACAACATTCAAATATAAGTTATCCTACGTCAAGTCTAATCCCATTGAACAACGCCACAGCTCTACAGTTGAAAGGCTGAAATCTTCCTTTTCTGAATGAAGAAAACTTACGAGCATATTCTCCTGCATAGGAATTGCCCTGCATAGAGGTACCAGACACAAGACAGATGGGAACTCACGGCAATGGGGACAAAATGGCAACACTGCACCAGTTATAATTACCACAAAGCGATGGGTACGGTGGAGTTACAGCAGCCCTTGCAGTGCCATTCTCTAATTTGATCAACAGGGCATCTTTCACCGAGGGGTAAACAACCCTGAATCCTTGTTAACACAGGCAGTGACTCAGAAGTAGCTGTCGCTGCACTCGCCCTGCAGCTGATGGCAGGATGTTCCCAATGCCAAATCTACTTCACAAAATAAAAACCTCTTTAGAGGGAAATTCAATATTTTATTTTTTTTTAAAATACGTGAGTTTTTCAGACTAAGAAATTGATTAATTCATTAAGACCAGGCTAAACACATGACCAACTCAAGCACATGCTTCCATGGAATGAAAACCTTGCATTGTATTGTAGCAATAATTTTATTTTTTTCGTACTTCTTAAAAATGTGTCTTATTACCTACCCATATTAACAGGTTGAAATTCCAGCATCATTTAAGATAAGCTACTGTACCAGAGAACTGCAAACGACTTTGTACATTTCAGAAATAATAAAGTTGACTTGTCAACTAATGCTAGATTTTTCAGTGACATTACCCACTGGTTCTTCCTCTTGGTGAAAATGTTTCTCATTGCAAGTAAATGACTAGTTGTTGTAATATTTTTAGGGGAAAAAGTTTAATTTATGAAAGAAAGTTTCAGATATTATGTCTGGAAAGGGAGGAAAGCAGTGAGTCACTTAAAGACGACAATGGTACGTAGAGTCCTATGCTTATGCTCAAGACGAGACAGAATAATTTTGGCAATGGTTCTCTCTTCAAGTCCAGTAGCAATGCAGCTCTTCTCTAACTGTAAGAAATGTGATATACTGAACAATATGCCGATCTTGTATCAGATTTTTCATGAGTATTAAAGAAACCAAACTTGCTTGAAAATTACTATTCCATGGTAAATCTCTTAATGAATTCAGCTGCCAGAAGAGGAGGTGGAAGAACGCCCTTTGAAGGGAGGATATGAGGACAAAGAGGCTACCTAAGCTGACAGGAGGAGGAGGCACAAATGAGTACCAGTAGCACAAATGAGTACCAGTAGCTAGTCGGGAGAACTCTCATCAAGTGCTTTTATGGACTAAACGGTTAGCCCTTCCTACACAGGAGGAAGGTACCACCCAGCCTACACCAGCAACAGCCTTTCCTGATCTGAACACATATACCCACAGCCTGAGTAAGGCGGTTTTGATGTCTGCTGTGCGTGCACAGCACGTCTTTTTCCACCTCTTGCCCCTGCCCCTGCTGTTGATTATGAATTTAAAAAGAGTTTTTGGAATGTCTTATAATAATTGTCAGTGAGGACTGCACATGTTAACATGTTTTTAAATCTGAGAAGTATCACTGAACTAGATCAATTCAAGATCAACTCAAAGCTTTCTGAAACAAGGTTTGAGGGATCCCCTATAACGCTCTGTCAGGATCAGAGTCATCTTCAGGGCATCTGGTGATACCTGTAGAGGATAAAAATCCTTTGGTGTGTGCTGTTAGGGCTTTCTTGATTTTAACAGTGATGTCAGTGAAGAGGAACACATTTCAATGTGATTTGGGGGGCTAAATGGATATTGAATCTCTTTTGAAAACTTTCAATCTACTTTCAGAAGTGGCACACATTGTGGCCACTCCTTCAGCTTCCTCTGTCTCTTACAAGTTCAGCCCATCCCTCATGGATCTCCACAGTTTAATTGTCTAGTTGTCCTGCCTCATTGCTTGTGTAAGATCCCAAAAGGGTGGAAGTCCTTATCCATTTCTATAGCGTTGAATTTTTTATCTTGTCATTGAGACTCTGATCACTTAGTTTACTCCTACTAGTACGGAAAACAATAGCATGCTTTTTCTGGAAATCACTGTATATCATCACTATGACTAACAGATGTTTATTACACGGCTTCTACATTTTTATCATAATCTAGAAAAGTCACCCTCTTCCTCAAAATGGATGGCTATTTTCCTATCCATATTCATAACATGCACTTTTTATTTTTACCAAAGTTTCAACAGGCATCAAGCTGACCTGATTGCTTTTTTTTAAGTATGTTCCTGACAGCATATCATAAATTTTGCAGATCTTATAGCTGCGTGCATTTTAAGGCATCCCAAACACATGTGTTTCTACATGGCTGTCATCAGAGTTTCCTGAGTTCACCTACTGCATCCATGTTTGCATTCCAGACATACTGCACTATGGCAGTGCCACCTCCTTTCCTCTTAGGTGCATCTTCATTCATACTGTTCACACCTGTCAACCAATTCACCTTCAGCCAGTCTTATCTTTAAAATGCTAATGTATGCAATGCTATGCCAACGTACTTAAGTCTTTGACAGGTTGGATAATAATTTTAACTGAATGAAAACATTTAGGAAGAAACTGTGGTGCAGTGATTTATGTGAGTAAGTTATAGTACAGCTATTTATAGCACTACACAGCCTTTTAATGATAACCTGTTGGCATCGTTGAGAATCCTTGCACAGAGCTTGGACAAAACCACTAACAACAGTAATAATTCATTGCATTTTATATGCAGAAATTAATGGGACTTCAGCTAACAGTAATACGTTATTCATATGCTACTGGTTCTAAATTGTGTTATGACATATCATTTGTTCCTCAAACTCATTGAAGATGCATGCATTAATGTATGAGAACTCTAGAAAATGCATATGGGGAAGAGAAATTGCCTCTACAGTTTACAAGAAATGAGGAAAATGGAGAAAAAGTTTATCACAGTCCACCCACAAGACAAGCAATCAAGTGTCATTAGAAAGGCATAGAGTAACAAAAGATTACATATAAAAGAAAGATTAACACAAAAAATGGTATAAAAAGAAAACCAGAAGTTGTGATTTTTTAAAAATTATCTTGTTAGAGCAATAAAAAAACCCAGACATCCTCGGACAAATTTGCAGAGTATTTTCATGTCACAGTAACAGTTCCAGGCACATTAACACTTCCATTTTCTATTTTTAATAACTACTATAACAAGCTGAAAATATTTTTTCCCTATGGTACCAGAAAACAAGTGTTCATTCTGAATGCATGATGACCATGCAAGGATATATTTTAAAATAACCTGGAAGAATATCTTGAAATGAAGACTACTGGTGCAATTTTTTTTTGTAAATATGGAGAGAAAATGGAGTGGTTACGAATTTAAAATTCCACTGTTCACAGCCAGATTTTGCCCAGCAATCTCTACATTGCAAAATCAGAGATGAGGAGCATCTGGAGTAAACCTCTTTACTGTAATTGTGCTTTTGAAGAGTGCTGTCACTGTGGATCATATTACAGCTGCACATAATCCCAATAAGCACTAGGCCTTTTTTAATTAATTAAAAAAAGAAATGTAGCCCCAGTTGTTGCAGCGTATCAGCCCTGGGCTGCCTGAGGGTTCCCTTCAATGCGTAAAGGGCATTATTAAAGGTATCTGTGACAGACTGACTCATGCACAAAACCAGACATGACCTATAAAGCAAAGGGAATTTAACAAAGCCAAATTACATCTTTCTTTTCCCTCAGTCCTCTCAGATTTGAAAGTTCACAGTAACCAATATAGTTTGGAGTTGGGATGGAAGGCAGGTGGCAGGATCTACTCTGGCTAGAGAATTTCTAAAGGATCGGATATGAGACTGGAGAAAGGCAGTCTTCCAAAACTGACATTCTTTCCAAATATAGGAAATAGAGAAGAGCATAAAATCATTAAAAGGCATGCAAAAAAGTTCTGGAGAAACAACTTTCTCTGAGCAACAGAAACAAAGGATTTTTGTTGTCAGGGAGTTTAACCAGAGTTAGTGGGGCCAAAGGAAGATTAAGATGCACTGCAGAAGGACTACCAAAAAACTAGGTAATTTCTTTCATTGCCACCACCAAAAGGAGACTGGGAAGATGCAAAGCTATTAATTATGGGGTATGAATCAAGTAAGTTGATAGAAATTAATGTCACAGTAGAACAGGGTTTATAGCAAAGTGACAAAATGAACAGGAATGATTAGCAGGGCCAATTTTTTCTGACGATACAAAGTTATTTACGACATTTAGGAGAAAGATGGACTGTGGAAAGCTGTTGAAAGGTCTCAGAATGCTGAGGACATGGTTTCACAGGACACAATGCAGCATACCCACCAGCTGTCACCAAGAGCTCCTTTCCAGCCTCCCCCAACACTGTCAGCCATTACGGTCCTGCACCACTCTTCTGTGATGCCTGTGTTTGCATTGGGTGCGGGTGGCAGGGTTTTGACAGCAAAGGAACTGCAGAGGTGGCTTCTGTGGGAAGAGGTCAGTGGCTCTGCAACAGACCCATTGCAGAACACAGCTGAGCCCATCAGCAAAGCTGGTGGTGTCTCTGGGAAAATATGTGTAAGAAAGGGCAGGAAATGATGGACAGAGAGAGGAGGAGAGAATAAAAAGAGTGAGAAACAGCAGAAGGAACACCAAGGTCAGAGGAGGAGGAGGTGGAGGAGCTCCACGTTGGAGCAGATATCCACGCTGCAGCCCATGGAGAACAACGCCAGAGCAGATAGGTGTGCCTGAAGGAACTGCAGCTTTTAGAGACCCCATGCCAGAGCAGAGAAAAGCCATGGGCAGGAAGAAGAAAGAGCAGAGAGGAACTGCTACGTACTGACCACCCCTCTATTCCCCATATGCTGCTTGAGGGGAGGTATTATAGGTGTTAGGAGTGAAGTTGAGCCTGGGAAATGAGGGAGAAAAGGTGTGGCTTTACTATCTGTCTTTTTTTTTTTTTTTTTTTTTGCTTCTCTCTAGACGAAGCTATGTTATTTGGCATGAGATTAAGTTAATTTACCCAAAGTTGAGTCTGTTTTGCCTACAATGGTAATTGGTAAGTGATTTCCCTGTCTTTATCTTGACCCACGGGCTTTCTCATCCCTGTGTTTTTGTTTTTTTTTCCTATTTTCACAACTTTTCCTGCTGGAGGTGGGGGGGAGTTTGACTCACCCACCATGGTATTACACTGTTTTCTAAATACCACAGGAATCTTTCTATTCAACGCTGCAAGAACACTTGGGCTTGTCAGACATCATTAAAGCCTGAAAATTCATTATCCTGTGTAAAGTCATCAATAGAGTAATTTTCCACTAGCTACTAAAAGCAGAAAATTAAAAAATGCTACACAGATTTGGTACCGTCTCACTGCTTGAGCAGTCACATTTGATGACCTATAATGAGAAAGCTGATAACTGCTGAATTTGAAAAATCAAGTGACAGTAGCAAGGAAGAAGAAACTTTAAAACAGGCACAAAGCGATCTGGGCTTTGGACTATTTGAGACTGACTTAAGTGGGCATCAAATAAAACCATCCAGGCAATGACTAAAACAAACAAAAGGAAACTATGAGTTGACCTCAAAAAGTGTGCCACAGGAGTTGATGTCAAAAGTTTACACTGTCTTAAAAAAGAGCCGGCAAATTCACAGGTGTAAAATTTTTCAAGCACTTTTAAATGCAAGAACATCAATTCTGGTTCATTAAGTAACTGAGACACAGATTTCCTTATGCTCAGACAGATTTTTGGGGAAGTATCACTATATGCTAAAATTATCTTTTCCACTTTTTCATAGGCACTTCTATTGGCTAGCAACAACATATCGGGCTAGATGGGCATTTCATTTGTCTCAGAGTGCTTGTTCTTATGCTCTTTATTGCTAGCAATCTCTTTTACTCTGCTTTTCAATAACTTATCTTTTGATCGATTTAGAATGTTTAAAATGAATATACTTGTCCTATGAGCCTCTCCTGGTGGTTTAAATAGTCTCCATGTCTCCTTCATGCCTTTTCAGATTTCAAGTTATCTCCTAAATGCTGTTTTTGATCAGTTTCCTGATTTTTGTGTAGCTCCCTTTTTTTAAGGGTAACATTATTTTGTGTTGGTTTTTCCCCTTTAACCATGCAAGTATCCTCACGTACAATCTTCAGTACTAAATCAAAGCTTACTTTCCCTATGGGATTTCTCTGATTAGCTTAAAGAAATAAGAAGGAACTTAGCTTAGTAAGGTTACATCTGCATCCCTGTTCATGCTATATCATAACCCATAACAGACCATGGCCCAAGACATATACCCAGCCCCCATGGAGGTGACTGAAGCCTCCTGTTGTTGTTGCATTTGCCATAGGGAAAGATACTCTCATCTCCCCAAGCAGTTCCTCAGTCTCAGTGAAGGGCTGCAAATACAGAGTAGCTGGGACTTGACCCTTAGCTTTTGCATTTTAGTGTTTTCAAAAGAGTTTATCCTTCTTTGCACAGACTATCTAGGGGGGAGTAGCCAGCAGGTTTTTCTACATTTTTTGAGATTTTTATTGAATGGCCATTAGTAGCCATCTAAAAAAAATGAGAAGTGGGGATAAGGAAGGTGAATAAAATTTGAATAGGACCAGCATATCAGACACTCAAATATTTACAGGTACTAATTTGACTAATCACACAAAAGGAATACAGTAGTAGGAGTGAAACTGACACATGCTCAAAGATTAAATCAGTCCTGGGTTTTATACAACTGAAAGATTGCACAGAAAAAAAAAAAAAGTACTTCAAAAGAAGAAAGATATACATGAGGAATGTAGGAGATGTCCCAAGAGGTGAAAAAGAGGCGTGGAAGAAGACACCAATGTATTGGCAGAGACATGAAAAGAAGGAAATAGAATGATATTTAAGAGTATAAAGTGCATTTTGAGATCCTTTAAACAAGAATATCTGACAAAGACTAAGGATACCACAAACGCAAGTGACAGAGGAAAAGGAATGCTTCTTGATTAAGTTATTTACAGGATGGTTTTAGGTATTTAAAGTGATGAATCTGGGAAAAGACAGCTGCAGTTCTTTGCTCCATCAGATTTCATTACTTCATTAGTAAAAAGGAAATCCAAAGCACTAGACATAACAGTGTGGGAGAAAGGCAACAGTTTACTAAAATACAGAGCAGCCACAAACGTGTGTTCACTGGAAATAGAAGACTCTTACATGGTGGAAAGAACAAGACTACGAAAGAGCCTTCAAATACAAGCACTTGCAACAAAAGCCCTATCTGGTCTTAAGAGGGAGGCATCTGAAGTTACAAAAAGGCTGAGGCGATACACGTCCTTGCAATTCCAGGGTACAAGATTTCAAGGATCTTGCAGACTTCCCAGTAATCATCTAAAGGACATCAGCATGGCAGGCTTTTTTTTTTTTGCCCCCTTTTTTTTTTTCTTCTTAGTTTGGGGTAGTATCCTACACAGACAGACAAATTGTATTAAAAATATTTAAAACATGAAAGCGTTTTAAATTACAGTACTCTGAAGTGCCAGAGGAGATTTTCTCACTTTAGGAGGAAAAAGATAAATACTACTTATTTCTATTAGATTTTGGTTACAGCAAATAAGCAAAAATAACTTGTCCTTGAATTAAGATCTTCTGTATTTCAATTAGGTACGTGGTGGTTTATGGAACTACACTCTGCAAGTAGGAAAACTACTGCGTAAAATGGAGTGGCGAGAGATCAATTAAACAGTGAAGACAGTTCCAGTCCAGCACTGGTAGACAACAGAAAAGATTTAATTGCTGATTCTATCTGACCTCCAGTAATTTGATTTTTAAACAAACTTTGGGAAATGCAACGGTGAAAAGGCAATAGCGCGTTATATTCCAACGTCCTCTGAAATGTCAAATTGAACTTAACAAGAAACGTAACTCTGCCAAAATGTTGTAACATTACAGAAAATCACCTGGGCCAACTGGAGAAAGTATGACAACACAAAATATCAGAGGTCTAAAAAACATGGCCCACAAGCCACAATGGAAGAAACTGGGCTTGTTTACCCTATTAAAGGGATAACTGAGGGGAGAGAGGGCAACAGACTTCACATGCATGGAAGGCTGTAATAACCAAGAACAGAATAAACATTACTCACATCCACTGTAAATTGCATTCACAGGTATAGATTGCATTGTGGGATATTTATGTTGGGCAACAGGGAAAACATTTCCCAAAGATAAAAACTGAGGGGAAAGATCCTCCAGGGAAGGTGTAGAAGCTCCAGAATTTGAAGAGCCAGTTAGACAGACATCTATTGAGGATGTGTTGTGGTTTAACCCCAGCCAGCAGCTAGGACCATGCAGCTGCTTGTGCAGTTCTCCCCTTTTCCCCCAGAGGAGTAGGGAGAAGAAGGAGAAAAGGAAGGCAAAGGGAAAAAAACCCTCATGGGCTGAGATAAAAACAGCTTAATAGACCAATAACAGAAAAGGAAAATAACAATAACAATGATGACACAAGTCACTCTCATCACCTGGTGACTTGTTACCTTCTCAAGCAGTGATCATTAACTCATGCCCCTGCCCCCGTCAACCCATTTTTATATGGAGCGTGACATCTTAGGTACGGAATATTCCACTGGCTGTTCCATTGTTCTGTCTATGCTCCTTCTCAGCTTTTATGGGAAGCTGAAAAGAGTCCTTGAAAAGTATAAACATCGCCTAGAACAACTAAAACAACATGCGTTATTGACATACCTTTCATATTTGAGACTTCTTTTCCTCTATTTTACAAAAACATTCTGAAGTAGGAATAAAACCTTCTATAAATTATATTTTGAAAACAGACATAGTAGTGTCTACTCTCATGAAAATTGCTTAAACATTTCAGTTATACACAAATCCCTCTTTTTAAAAGAAAAAGATTTAGTTCACAAAACGTGTTTCAGTAGGTACATAAGAGGTGAATGTAAAAGTGGTAAGTAGTTAAATCTGTGAACTTTCGCTTTCTCTCGCTTCTCCTTTTCCTCTTCATTTTTTTTTTTAATCTCTGTCATCAGAGAACACATTAAAACTGGAGGAGGCTCAAAATAATTCATTAGTGGCTCTGGTAAGGATTTAGAAGGAAAGTATCATGTTTCAGTGAAATAAGGAAAAAGAGGGAGAGGAAGTTCAGGGGGTGTGTGGTAATTTCACCACTACAGCATTTTGAAAAGGTTAAGCAGATTTTTATCAAGATGTCAATTTATTTTCAGCTATGATCATACACAAAACTTCATTTCAATCCAAGCTACCTCAAGAACTAAAGCAGCTGTAATTTTTGAGTTTGATTCCTTTACTACTGCATTCAGACTTTTTTTTTTCTTTAATGAGAGGACATTTGTTGACAATAAGGACAACTGTTTATGTGACAATTAAGTTTTATACAACATATGATTTAATGTTATTCAACATTCTGGTTAAAAAAATTAGCACAGAAGCACAGATTGGATGGTTCACAATCCAACTTCCTGGCAGATTTTAAAATGCCGTTTACTGAGAAACATATTTTTATGTTGAGTATTTTGAGTAGAATGTCTAAGGCATCCCAGGTTTCCTTAAAGTCATTTGATAATCTGGAAGAATAAATACATTTAATGCTTTTAACATTAAGGTTGGACGTACACCTTTTAGCTCTAACAGCAGTAGCATCAGCATGCCCATACCACCTCCCCTTGCCCCCAACGCCCCCTATAAATTGAGTACATTCCTCTGAATCTGAAAGATTCTTTATTTAAAAGAAAAACAAAATATAACAAAACAAAACATGTCTCTGAGAATCAGCAAGGCACGCAGGTTGTGAACACCATTCAGGACAACACAGTTCACAGAACCTCTACTTACTAGTAGTTTTCCTTTCTCATTTGAGTAAGCAGCCACATAAACAATTCTAACCAATGCCTCGAATATAAAGGGGTTGCCTGAAAAGAAGCCTGGTGGCCTACAGGAAGACTGTCACATTCCTAACGCTGTCTTTGAGTACAAGCTGCTGAATCCAATCACCTTTCCAAAGGGAAGGAGAGGTGTTTTCCCTATAAAGGAAAACCCAAGAGAGTTTTCTCAAAAATCATGCTATATTTAGAAGACAAAGACATTTCAATACCCACTACAAAGAGTTAGCTCTGCTGAAGATGAATGTCATCTGTGAAATAAAGCCACCAAAAATGGAACACTAGGCAGAACTTCACATCACTTAAAACCCCAAAACTGTCAGGTTCCAGATCATGAGATGCAGAGTTCCCTTCAGTTCCTTCATAAGGAGATCTAGTCCAATGCCAAGTTTCACAACAGTGTGCAGAAACAGATGAAGAAAGTCCTGAAATCAGCTGCCTTGTTTGTGCTGGGACAATTAAAATTATCTTAGATGTGTCTTGCACGGTACTCTTGGGTTGACATAAGCAAAAAAGTAAACATCAGCTAGTCCATCAGGGCTCGCTTTGGAGCAAGGAACAACCAGGAGATGAAAGAGTTGTGTGTCTAGCGTGACAACATTACGCTGTAGAACCATGTTAGCCACTGTTTGATAGGTATTAAAGTATTCCCATGTCTCCTTCTGTCTTTGGCTTTCCTTGAATGACCTGTGACCTCCCAAAATTGGGGTAGACTCACCAAAGCTAGGAGGAAGCCTTTTGTGGCTGAAATTTGGCAAGGCTAAAAGGAGGGAATAGTGGTGGAGGAACACCTTCCCTGTTAATCTCCCAGGAGATTGAATCCTTGCCTGAGATCCACAAAACGGTTTTGAAGATATTTGTTTCTTCTGTCCAGATCTGATGTGTCCAAGAAATAGTTTAAGTACAATTAATTTGAAGACAAGCTGATGAAGCAGCATACAAGAAACATTAGTCTCCCTAACTGTCATTGAGCAGCAAGGGTAGGCTGTTCTGCAAGGGAAAGCAAGTTGGAGGCCAAGAGTCAGAGGACTCCCCAAGAGTTGGGGGCCCAGAGGGAGGACTAAAGATCTCACCAACAAAGAACTATGAAGTTGTGTTAGCAAGTCAGGGTGAGGATCATGTGAGGTTTAGTGGTGGACTTGGCACTGTTAGGTTTACAGTTGGACTTGAACTTAAAGGTCAACCTAAATGATTCTATGACTCTATGATCACCTCTGGAGACTGTAACCGGGTAATCCAGTGATCTCTAGTCAAGTATATTGTACAGGTAGGTTTGAGGTCAAGCCATAAAGTCAAGGCTGTGGGTCAGGGTCCAGATCAACAAGTTAAGATAGCACAGGCATGACTGCAGTGCAGCTGCAATATAGCTTAGGTGGGGACCAAGCGTGAGAGCCTCAGGAAAAAAGAAACTCCTTGAGGGAAGAAGTGAGGACCCTGCTCTAACTTCTTACAGCTTTCTTCATAACAGTTCTTATTAGCAAGCTGGCCTTGCACACAACCACACGAGATCCTAGAAGGTAGCAGAGTGAGCTTCTAAACTTGACATCTACCACTTGGTATGTGCTTTTTGTTGAAAGCATCTGGGAATAGTATATTTTCTAGAGTTATCTCTTTTTTCCTAGGGGTGTTTCCTACAGTCTGAAGCCCTTCAGATCAAGGGAAATGTTAAATGGAGATCAGGGTTTAGAGGGAAGATGAAAGAAAGAGAATATCATAAAAAGAGAAAGGTAACTGATTGTCGATGTAAAAAAGTTAGAAACAATACCCAACTAGGCCACTGTCAAAGATATGAACTTCCAGGAAAACGTCCCAATTTAGCCAGATTGCTGAGAAGACCTTAAGACAGTGAGCACATCTGTCCCCTTATAGCCTGTGCACAATAGACCAAAGAGGAAGAATACAGTGGCATATAGGGTTAAAATGTCCCCATCTTAAATTGTTTAGCACATGTGCACTGCCAATATGAATGTTTATATGGACAAACACTTGAAGAACAAAAACCAGTTAGAAGTGACAGAAAGAATCACAGGATTATTAGCAATGTTAGAAAAATACAGGACTATTTGTGAGCAGCATT
Organism: Chroicocephalus ridibundus; assembly: GCF_963924245.1. Lineage (NCBI taxonomy): Eukaryota > Metazoa > Chordata > Aves > Charadriiformes > Laridae > Chroicocephalus > Chroicocephalus ridibundus. The sequence continues at coordinate 92,432,120 of NC_086285.1, forward strand.
ACAGAATGTATTTAAAATGCCCAAAGGAAATTAATTCAGAATCAAAACACCTATTCACAATATGGAAGCCTGTATGCTGGAAAGCAGTAATTCTGGAAAGAATATAGAGTTCATGGCACTTAACCTAATGAGCAGGATCTCCCAGCATGATGCTGCTGCTAACAAGGCCCATGTGACCTATAGGCTTGTAAAAAGACTTCTTTATGGATCTCTACCTCTTTATAGTATATGCACTGAGAGCATTATTGAGAACAGGGCATTCAGATATGCCTGCTAAAAAAATTATATAGGAAATCATGAATGAATTCAGTAAAATGTCAGAAGAATTATCAGATGCCTAGAAAATTTTCATTACAGAGAGCCATTTAAGATGTTCAAGCTGCTTTTCGATATTGTGAAGATGTTTATGACATGACTGAGCAATTCTGTATATAAAAAAAAAATTGGAACCTCTGGGTTATCAAAATCTATGCATATTTTCTGTAGGATTATATCCTGTAATCCCTCCTTGTAGAGAATATTTTTTAATGTAGAGAGCTGAAAAAGACATAGCAAGGATAGTAAGGACAAAGGGATCTAGTTAAATTTAAATTTTTAACTGGAAATAAAATGGCAATTTAAATTATTAATTTAACAATTAATTATGGGAATAATGAAAAATTGAAAACTTTGGACTCGCTGTCAAAAGGCATTCTCTTTCTAAGAAGAACTACATTTTAGCTATTAATTTTAGGTTTTGTGATGTGGCTGACAGAATCGCAGGTGGCATGACAAAAATTAACATTTGCCTGCCAGCTGTATATTTCATCAGAATTATTAGGATATCTATGAAAATGTGGCAATTAGTATCTGCTTAAACTACACATTTCACTCTTAAAACAAAGCAGCATGACTCATTGGTTTATCTGAGGATGTTCGATCTAATAAATTACTGCAGATCAACACACAGAGAAGCAGCTGAAATCCCATCTACTTCACTGCAAAATGGTAAATGACCTTTTCTCTCTATGAAGGTAGGAAAAAGCATTACATGCAAGAGTTTGCAGTGTCTCTATTGACCTGTGCAGCAGATACTTGCACAAGGCATTTGCTAAGCCATTAATTTCAAAATAGTGGACGAGATGAGTGTCTTCATGTAGATAACTAGACTTCCAATAATGGTATCTCTCCTGCTAACAATGAAATAGACATTCACTGGGGTGAAAGGCACAGTTTATAACACTTCAAAACATGACAAGCCTTACTCCTACATAAAGGATCTCTCATAGCTCTTAAAAACAATTTAGCAGAGTGAAAATTGGAAAATAGCTTAAGAAAAGTGGTCTTCTGTCAACAGTGTTTCTCTACAAATTTCAAGGTCATTTCTCATATCTCTGAAAAAGCACTGAAATGGCAGTATCCCACACCTGATGGGCTTCTGGAGTTTTCCAAAGGGGTAAATCGAAAAGCTGCAGACAAAGAGGGCTAATGAACCACCCTTCTTCACGACTCCATCTCTATGGGGCAGAAGCTCCTAAGCAACTTCTGAAATAGTGAAGTATCATGAAAGAATAACTTCAGGACTTTAAACAAGATTTGGATGCTAATGCAGTATGTGATCCACTTGCAGGCAAGGAACTGAATATCTTTTTTTACTTTACAAAAGCACTGGTCTGCAAGACTCTCTGCCGCCTATCACTACCCTTGGTATTGTTTTTTGATCTACAGGTCTTGGTCATGACAAAAGCCTGGAGTATCTGCTCTGTCAACACGTGCTGGGCAAAGAATGTTCTGAAAAAATTTTATAAAGTAAAGGTGTATGTGCCACAGTGATTTTTTGAAAGAAATCTTTTAAAACCACTTATCCACATTAGATTAGGGACAAAGAATACAGAAGCATAAAATTGAAAGTAATTTACTTAAAGCTACTTTCCCTAGTTCCTCTTCTGCTAAATCAGGCTTCCTACTTTGTTGTAGAATGCTAATGCTAAATTTCACATGTAGCTTATGTCTTTCACACCATAATCACTACTAATGTTCATTAAAAACATTATCGGGGGTCATAAATAGAAATAACAGTACTAAATAGCTACTGTATGATGAGAAAGACAGCTGAGACTGAAAAAGCAGAGAGTTATCATAAATATTGTATGGTCTATTTTCACCAGCAAGTAACTGATGTACGATGTAAAATTACTATGTTATTAGCCATATGAAATTTAGAAGTGAAATGTGCTTTCTAAAACGTGACACAGCTCAAAACCTAAACTAAGAAAGCTGGACTATCAAACATTAGTGCCCAAAGCAAGTTCTTATATTCACATTTTGGACCCTTTACAAGTGACCTACTTTTTGTCAACAGTCTACACTAAATGTTTCTGTATCCAGATTTTTGTACAATACTGTCAATTTTAAATCTATCAATATGTACCAATTTGCTATTTGAAAATGCCATTTAAGTGAAATGACTCAGCATGAAAATAATAAAGCAGCAATTCTAAAATGTAGAATCAATAGAAGTACTTCTAAGACTTCAGGTAGGAAACAGAAACCTTTTTAGCTGTTTCTTGAAATCAAGGATTTAGATTTTTATTGAAATATTGAACCTTGTGATCAAATTAGTTGTGGACTCTTAAATAGATATCAAAAAATATTCTTCTCATTGTAATGTTATCATGTTTACATAATCCATTTCAACTTCTTCAGTGACTGGGCAACCTGAACATAATGAAGTGACAAAGGGTACCTATGTAATTTTCAAATCATTCAACTTTTGGTAATAAGCATACACTCCTCTTGCAAAATTACTATCATTCTCATCAATAAGTTAGACAAAAAATGGCTACATTATTTCTAGCGTTACATTTCTGTAAGCAAAGAGTCAGTATTAGAAACTTGGAAGAATTTCAGTAGTACCTGATAGGATTTTTTGTTGATATAAAAAAACATTCATTTGCCATTATAGGATATGATTCAAGGGGACACTTACCTTTTCATTTCTCTCTATCTGAAGACACAGTATTGCTGTATTTCACAGCACTGTGCTATAGGAAAGACATTAAAGAAAGCTAGAGACTCACTGAAAGATTCGGGTTGGAAGGGGCCTCTGGAGATCCGTAGTCCAGTATCTTGTTCCAAACAGGGCTAACTTCAAAACTAGATTAAGGGCCTCTTAGGGCCTCTGTAGCCAAAAAAAAAATACGATTTTTACTGTAACATCACAAGCTCTATATTCAACGCAGGATCTCCAGACTTCTCTTGGCCTAATTTTCAGTCATGGCAGCAATTGCCTGGTGGCCATGTGCCTGTGGCCACCCTGCACTGGCATTTCTTTAACCGACCAGTGGTGAACTACCTATAGACCTGGGGTCTTCAGTGCCAAGCCTGTGCCTAATCATCGCATGTCTGTATTCCTCTGCACTTCATGCTGTGCCTCCACTTCTTAAGGCTTCCACTATGACTCCAGGTCTGTATTTTTCCACATTATGTTACAGTTGTAAATATCTCATTCTGCACAGAATAGTTGTTCTTTACTATTGTCTATGTAATTACTATAGTTGTACCATGCCATAAGAAAAGTAAAATGAATTAGCTATAGACACCTTGTCATTAGAAAAATTGGTGTTACAGCTAAATAAGTAAAAACAAAGCCCCAAGGTGGTCAAAAAAATTCAACCAGCCTTAACCTTGCGGCCTTGCAAACTCAGTACAAAGCACATGGCAATGGCAGTACTGTATTGTGGGGCTACATGGTTACAGAACACTGAAGATACTACCAGAGAAAAAGGGCATACACTAGATTTTCTGCTAAACAGTTTTAGCTGTAGTTATGCTTTTCTTGTTAATTAGATAATACGGACTATGACTGTTATTATTATTGCAACTGAAATACTACTAGTAATTGCTTGTTGTATTTTCATTAGATTATTAAGACTTTAATTAGACTAAGAATAGATTCTGAGCTCTGTATTTATAGCGTGTTCCCTTTTGCCCACAACGAGAGTTGAAGCATAACAACTTGTCCAGTTGAATCTTGAGAATCTCCCTGCATGCAAATTCCACCATGTCTCCTGGCAGTTTAATTCCCCTCTTAGGGAAGAATAGTTTACCCCCCGTGCCATCCAGGATTTGCCCTGTCGCAACTCGTGCCTATTGCCTCTCAGTTTTTCACTGTGTGCCTTTGAGAAAAATCTAACCACAGCTTCTCTCTAAGCTTCTTCACACAGTAAGTGAATGTTAGGTGTCACCCCCAAGTCTTTTCTTCTGCAGGCTAAATCCTGAGTTTCCTGAGTCTCATCATCTGCCATGGGTTCCAGTCCCCTAATTACCCCTGTAGCCCTTTGGCAGACTCTCTCCAGTTTCTGTTTGCATACTCTACCTGCATGGTCTACCGTGCAGAACTTGGCACTTAAGTTCTTATTAAATAGGCTTTAATTTTGGTAATGAAAGAAACGCTGGTAGATTAACAGAAAAGATTGACACCTCACCCATGTCTATGTGTAGAAACACACCTGGAGTAGAAAATAGATTCTAAAATTTAAAAGATCAAAACTAGTTTTTGTTTTTTCCTACTTACTAGCCTTGAAGCTATGTGCAAAATAATGGAAAATGAGGAAGCCCTCAGAAAAACTATCCTACATTCATGAAAATTTTAGTAGGTTACATTTTAAAATGCATTAATTGAACTTACAGGAATGCACATTTTATATATTTGTTCCAAATAATACATTTCAAATGTTTCTGTTCTTTACTAACAGCCTCAAGTCTCAGAAATGTATGAGTTACAGAAATGTATGTTTGAGATTAATTTAAAAACAATTTTGAAATATTTCAGTTCCTGTAATGAATGGTATTGCTTCACCATGTGTCGGTGAAAAAAATTAAAATCCCACTCAATGATTTGAAACCTCATTCATTTTCATCTGCTACCTGAGTGTTGTTTCTAAAACCGTCATTATACTGCCTCCTTTTCAAAGACAGCCTTTTAGAGAACCCACTGAACACCAACTCCTTACAAACACCTCCCTGCGATGTTGTAAGAATTTCTCGGTGTATATTCCTATGTCTCATGATGCAAAGAACCAGAAGAGAGAGAGAAGAGCAATTATGCTAACTGCTTGTCAGCATTAAGATCTTGCACTCAGCCTTAGTGAGTCATTACCCCTACAAACTGTCAGCCAGGCTGTATCAGTGAGACAAATAACATTGTGAGAGGCTATTTTAAATGTATATCTTGAAATAAGGCTGCAAATTAATAGAGTCAGAATAGTTTCACGTTTCTCTTTTATATGCACTGAAAAGATAGAAAAGCTGTGTGAGAAACACCAAAGTAGGCATTGAAAATACTGCCTTTTACCACTGGAGTTTGACTCTTGCAACAAAGTACATTAATGGAAATAAAATCCAGAGTGACCAGTGCTATCAAACACAGCTCTATGAAACCGCACTTCATGAAGGGGTGGTTTGTAATACACACAAACATCTACACCCGCAGGCCAACACACATTACCTAGTGCAAACCCAAGCCAAGCCTAAGCATGACTCCTATGCAATAAACCGTATGAAATTGTAAAGGTCCTGGGGGCACTGACTGGCTCTCCTGGCCCTGACCAACCTCACCTGGGCTTCCACCCTCAGCCCCTGCCCATGGCCCAGGAGCCCTGTTTCAGCTCAGCCCCTGCCTGAAACATGCTGTAGGAGCTGGCTGTGGACCCTGTTGATCCTCACCCCTGGACTGACTTCTCAGCTTCAACTCAGACCTGCCTAGCCATTGCTGGACTTGACCCTGAGTAGCGGACTGATCTCCTGGCTTGGCCTCAGACCTGCCTCATCACCACAAACTTGGCTGGTGTTCTGGAGTCTTGCTTGATCCTGGCTGGCAGCAATGGGTTTGCCCAGCTCACGCTGTGCTGTGGGACAGGGCCCTGGCTGGTGAGGTCCCTGCCCTGCTGGGAGGTGTCATCACCCATGGCTTCCCATCCCTTTGGGAGCAGCCAGCCTTTGCTGTGCCCTAACAGAAATGCCCTAACAGAAATACACAGTGGTGTGGGTACACTATGTCTGACGTGTACCTCAGTATATATATGCACACCCCTATTTCATCAGATATTAATGTATGCTAGTCTCATTTGAAAACAATGAATTAGGTGTTTCTCTTGAGTTCTTTGGCATAATTGTTGAGTGGTAATTTAATACAGTTCTCCATTGTTACAATCAAAATGGTATTCTCAAAAAGGCTAGTCAAAGACACACAAAAACACTCAACTGAAAAACAACAGTTGGATACATTTTTATGAGACTACTTTCAAACAAAACAAGAGGAAATCCATGCAAAAATTTGGAACATAAATTGCACATCCTTCAAAAGCAATTATAAAAGACGTGCTATCCATGATCTGGACAAATTTGCAAATTTGATCTGGACCCCTAAGCGTTTAGAAGCACATCCTACGCTCTGCACTTGTATGAAAGTAGCTTCTGTTACTTCTCACTGAAGTAAATTAGATTTTTCTTGTTAAAGAGATGTAGAATCAAGGGTCATGCTACAAGCTTTTACAGGCTAATAAAGGCTTTGATCAAGCTCGACGTTTTTTAAAATGCACCTGCTCCTACTCTTTCAATGTATCCCAATCCTCTAAAAATAGCCAGCAATACATTTGACTTGCTCCCTGAATACTAACAATGTGGATGATCTTCTGTATTAAAAGACAGACTGAAGTACATCTGCTTTTGAACTAAAGTTTGCAAACAAAGAAGTATGTTAACCCTGGGAAAACAAAACGAAACAACTTATCAAATTAATCCTCATTTACCTTTTCACATTTAAGTATCTACTAGTCATAAGTGTGATAACAAGGATGTGTACCTCCTTGTCTTTTTGGATGGAAAACTGTAACACAGGATAAAGGACATATTATGAGGCTGACAGATATCAATCTATATAAGAAGATCTCATGAGCTAATGGTTCATAGGAAATCAAAAATACCATTAACATTCATAGAATATTTCAGTTACTTCAGTTTAATGAGACATTGATCCATCTGATATCAATCCAGACCTGCAATACACTATTTAGAGCTGTGTAGGTGTCTTAGCTAATTTGATACTTATTTCTATCAAAACACAAATATGACAGCACATACTCTTATATACAAATAACAAATTATGTACAATGTCCTTCGTTATTCTATAACAACACAATTTATCAATTAAAGATGGCTGTTGCTGCTTTCCAGCTTGCTGGGCTCCAGCATATTAGAAACACAACTACAAACCACAAAGAGGAACCATCTGGCACAGAATTCCAGATATTTTTGCTTCTCTCTGTTGTCAGGTTCTCAGTCATTTTTGGAAGACCTTCAGAAGTACCAGGAAACCAAAACTACTTATTTCTTTCCATAGAAATTAGTAGTGCTTAACAAATGATACACATTTACAGAAACCACCAGTTTCTATTCTAACTACTGACTTCTACGAGCAGCCTCCTTACCACTTTGAGTTCACCTACTAACAGTGTCCAGTAACACACCTTCCTGATTCTGGCAGATACACCAATGCATTTCCCATTGGTAGGAAAAAAGCAACCAACAGTAGAAATCTGGTCCCTTACAACTGTGCTCAGGAAGCTAAGAGCTCAGGTCTCTCCTGAATAAGGGAGACCTTGATGCCTGCTATAAATTATGCTGTTTGATTGTGGGCTGCATACATCCCTCTGGCAGCTGAGGCCTAAGCAGGGGGAACAGTGTTAACCATCTTCTACAATGTCACCACGAGCCTAGAAACCATCACATCAGTCCCACATCATTGGAGACTGCCCCATCTGGTGTGGCACTGCTCCCATATACCTGGCATTGGCTGCTCTGCATGCACAAGGTGTCTCACCGGAACTAATTTGGAGATACTTTCGCCCATATTCTCAACAGATAGTAAGATGTGCATTGCGTACTATCAGTTATAAAGCCTACTGATTCACTGCACACAGCTCATGGAGGCAGAGGTGGAAACTTATAAGTGACTGCTCTTACACAACCTCCCTTGCAATGGTACCTTATGCAGATCTTGCATCTAACCATCAAAGCCTGCCTTTACCATAAAATGTTCTCCTTAAATGTTCTGCAGCATCTTCAGCCAGTATGCAACCCAAGTGCCCAGCAGAATAAGACTAGCCCTCTGAACACACACCACCTGCTAAAGTCCTGGTATTGACTCTACTTTTTTTTTTTTTTTTTTTCCCTTTTCAGAAAAAGAAGTGTTGGTGATAGATCTTGAAAACCTTCATTTAAAATGGCTGCAGGTATTTTTGAGGCAGACATGACAGTTATGGTCACCTGGGACATATAAGGCGTACATCTACATGCACATTTTGTGACAACAGAAACGTGTCAGTGAAGTCTCTATTCTCTGACCCTTATCAGTTCGTAGAATTTTGAGTCTGGTGACCTTCAAAGCAAAATACATCTATCTTCTTTACTACTTGATGAACTAATTTGTATTTCAAATTCTCTTAAATGAAGCACCTATCTGTCAGGATGATAGGCACTGTACAGAACTTGCAAAGAGAAAAAGAACTATATAAAGCAATCAGAGAAGCCTTTTATTCAGCTGCTACAAGAAATGACAGATAGTCTCATTATGCAATTCCCCCAGCTCTTCTTAACATACCTGACCCCAAGAACTATATCACATGATTCATCAGTATTGTAGTTTCAAATATTTTTGAAAAACAGTGCATTAATATCTTCTCACAGTGATTTTGCGGTATTGGTCTTGAGCATGAAGAACCGATGGTTCCCAAAGTGCACATGTGCATCTCACAGCTCATTCAATGAGGATAACAAGAGTATGCAAACACAATCTATACAGCGTTACTAACTTTCTTTAGCATAAAATATTTCATAGAAAAAAATGAAAGAAAACATGTATTCAACAACACAAATAATTATAATAACTTTTTATATTCATATGGCAATTGTGCACAACCCCGTTTAAAAGACTTCGCATATTCCATTAAGTAACTTTCAGTAATCCAGTGGTTTTTGCATTAGCAAACTGGATTTTACAGTGATGAACAGGAAGGCAGTATGAAAACAGCAAAACGGACCCAGTCATGGGTGTGACTTTACCTGTTGCCTCTTCTCAAACTCTAACTTGATACGGGACTTGATGCAGTTGCACGTGTCCTGATACGTCTGCTGCAGTGCAAGTTCCATGAGGTGTTTGTGGTATGCTCCTGCCAAGTTTCCGCAGATAAAAATGATTACATTTGCCAGTATCTAGAGGGTTTAAAAAAAAAAAAAAGAAAGAAGCGTCAGGGAATTTATTTAAATAAATTAACAGAACACCTGTAATGAAAGGTTGCTGAAATTATGTATTTTGCTTGTGTTTCATTTCTAGCAAAAGGTTCACCTTTCCAAAAGCCTTAACAATTAGTGGCAAAATCCCAAGCAATATCATTTTCATTTAGGATTAATTAAGAACAATAATGAAAAACATGTTTGCCTATTTAATGGGGTATACATTTCTGAAAAAGAAATTCAGCTCATGTTATACATCCATTGCTGAGTATTCATTAGATGGGATCATGACCTACTGATGTAAAACAATAGCTAAGGCTCCTAATAACAATATCAGAAGCCATGTTATTGCCACTCTTTTGGCAAGACATTTTCTTTTGCAGTGCCCTGTGATTAAGGGGTTAAAAGATTCACCTACATCAACAACCTGAGCTTCATTTTATCTGACCCACTACTATCTGTCAGTCGGCTATAGATATTAACCATGGTGACAGAAAGCAACATTTGAGCAGTGAGATTTGACATCTGTCTACTAGAATATACTTTTCGCTGCTACCAAAACACTGCATTTTCCTAAACCACAAAACTTAATCTAGAAAAATCTAGGGTCAAACTTACAGCATCAGATGCTCAGCGCACACAACACCACATGAACATGAGAAATAAATGCGCCTCAATCCAGTTTTATTTGTTAATTTTCTGGGGCATTTCAGAGAAAGCAAAGAGAGGAGAGAGGCAGGCCTCTTCTGTGCTTGAACTCTGAAAAGGACAGAATACTATGTGGTGATGCTAGCACTTGCAACTGTCCTCAATTAATTGCTGCAGAGAGAGACGTTTACCCACCCTAGCTCACTCAGAGCAGAAGAAACACAGTAGAATAATGAAAGCAATTCTGAATTTAATAAAAAAAAAAAAAAGATAATATTAAAAGGTAACGAAGTTGAAATACAGCTGCAATCTGACCAGAGCAGGTCTCTATCTGTAAGGCCCCAGTATATCACATGGCCTGGATTACAAGTACTACATGATGTTGTAGCGTTCGTGGTCTACAAGGGAAAGAAGAAGAAAGGAGGCTAAAACTGATGTAATCGTGAGGTTTAAGTTAGATTTCCCCAGTTCGTGGTTGGTTTTGGTGTACCTATGTACCAAGCAATCCTTTGTAGACAGCTAGTAGTGAAAGAGCAAGAGATGTCAGAAAAAAAAGAAAAACAACAAACCAAAACAGACAGTATGCTACAGTGGTTCAGAGAAAAGGGAAAAGTTGTCCTATTAGTAGAAATCTATCTCCTTGAGAGATACATTTTATTCACAAAAAAAAATACATGAAGTTTTAATGCTCCTTTTATAGATGCCCACTTCAAAATGCCAGTTTTAAAGAAATGCTTTTATTTTCCTCACAGATTATAACATCATTGCAGACAATACCTTTTCCTCCATCTGTGACATGTCTGACATCTCACTTCTCATTGATCCACAAAGCTAAAAGCAGGAACTATACACCTTTGCCACAAAAAAGGATTGGTGTTTTCAATTTCATAAAACTTTTCTTTCCTTCCCTAAAACTTTAAGATCATTGCATTATGATGTTTCAAAAAGCAACATTTGAGCTCTTAAAATTCTCTAAAATACATAAATATAAAAATGAGAGAAATCTACATTTCTCATTTTCTCTAAAGAACCTCTTTCATCAAGTAGAGGGATAAGAAATTCTTTAAATTAAAACATTTCACAACTCCCAATAATTTTAAAAAAAAAACATAAGAGATCATGGTGTACAGAAAAACATTTGAACTCAAAATATTTCTTTGTAAATCACAACTGCTTGTTTCTGCTTTGTTGTCAGCAATGTCATGGTACTCTTAGCAGACATGGATTAGTAAACAAAGATCCTGTGTGAGACATTACAGTGCAGGGGTAGGGTGTGCCAACTGACAGTCACCGCTGGTTTTTAAAATGAAATTATGACATCAGAAGAAATGGCTGAAAATAAAGATTGCTGGGCATAGAAAATTCTCAGATATATATGCAGTGTGAAGGTGCAGTAACAAAATGAACACTGATTTGAACTGAAAATCAACAGTGTGCTGTCGTAATCTCTATGCATGGATCATTGTTGAAAAGCCACACACAAACTTAATAAATGTACTGTCCAGCTACACAAAGTTACAGAGTATTTAAAGCAAAACTTCAGGAATATAACCAAGCAAAATGAAAAAAAAAGTACACTGTGATAGGTAGATGGAGGAGTAAATTATAAGTATCATCTTCACAACCGTAGAAAAACAGATTAGAGTTTTACGACTGAACTAGCTGAAGTGAGAAAATAGCTGGAAACAAGTGACTGACAGGCAAGGAAGCTAATTAACCAGGCTTTTCAGATTCTCAATGGGGTAATTCAGCCCACATGAAGCTCTGTACTGGCTTCCAGTACCTGAATTAGGCTGTTCAAAGACAACTGATATCTCAGCCATTGCCGTACTTAGTGTAGACGTAACACGTATGTGTACAAGTGAATATGTAGACAGAAGCTGTGTTCAAAACATTGATAATTCTTTTGGCTAGCATGGAGTTCATTCAGAAATGTGCCACTAGGGTATTAACTTATGAAAAAAAAATTCCAAGAAACGGATGAACTGGTTTCTAGATCAGACCAACAGATTTTTTTGCCTGTATGTCGTCTGTCTTGAATGGATATTTCTGTATTTGCCACTGAAGAGTTATTGAGTGAAATACATATCTTCAATAGACTTGTTCAATGGAAAATGCAATTAACATTACTAAACAAAATAAACAACATATATTACTTCTTGCTGAGTATCTCTCTTCTCCTAAGTCTTGCATTTTCTTCTGAACTGCAGTTCAAGATATGAGCTGGAGACAAGCTCCATCCCAGGTTTGCTGTAAAGTCTCACAGGCACTCTCCTAGAAGGAACAGGTTCAAAGTTTTCCTCAGTCCGAATAAATTAACTGAGCTTCCCACTTCCTAAGCAAGTAATTCTAATCAGTACTTAATTGTACAAAAAGTTCCTCCTGTTCAGGCACCTGCTCTGAGAAGAGCCCACGCTGTGAATCCTACCTGGACTGAAGCACTTGGAATGAAATCCTGAGTCAGGCCAGTCTTCGACCCTGTTATTTCTCTAGGCTAGGACTCTGCAGCTCTTTCTCTTTTCCTCCTCTTTTTCCTCCCCACCCCTGCCTCCCTCCCCCCTCGAAGAATGTTGGATAACAAGAGAAGAGGCGGCAGTTCTTCTGGTAAGAAACTCTGCATCTTGCCGCGAGAGCTCTGATCAACTATGCAGTTAAAACTGTAGCTAAGAACCTCTATAAGGGAATTAAGGGGCACCTGAATAGACTACACAACACGGTTAGGTCTTCTGCAAAGGAGGACAAGCCTGAGCTGTGGATAAGGGTATAACTAATGATGGTATCTCAACAGCAGAAAAAGACCAGGGTGACCTCAAAGGCAGTGTTGCATGAACCTGGTTCATCTCCTTTACTAACAGATCATGTATGAAAAAAACCCTAAAACCACAATATACGTAAACTCTGCTAAGCTCCCACTCAATTCACCATGTGGAGAAACTGAGTCATACAGCAGAAGTTCTAATCACTCTGTACTGTCAGTGGACAGACAAGCCCATCTCCTGGGCCATCTGCACCCTTTAGATATATTCATTATGTGTGCACTGTCGTGAAGTTTCTGCTTAATCAATGAATAAATTCAATGTCTACAAAAGGTGAACTAAATATGAGTCAAAAATTAATGCAAGGAACATCAAGACAACATTAGGAAGTATCTCTAGGTACTCCAAGTATCACCTTGTACCTCTAATTACTTAAGCAATATCATCATGCCTGATCTCTCTTCCATCTCTCTTGACCTACAGAAAACTGTACGCACTTCCAGGCAATAGGGCATTTTCTAAATTGTATTTTTACATTCAAGCACAGGTATTTTTCAGTAACAGTGAATATAAAGTAATCTGATGTCTAGTGCTTAACTATCAAAAGAGACTGTATTTAAAAGCAAATGAAGACAAAGTTAAGTAGCTATGACTAATTTCTCAAGAGAGTACTAGAGTTCACTGAGTTGCTCAAAAAGATGTAGTGTATTATACAGAATACACAGTAATGGTGCATCTTCCGAGTTCAACTGATGAAAGCTGCCTGCAAAGGTGTATGTATACAAGGAAGTACTATGCTATAGAAAAATAAAACAATTATAATATAGGCTGCTGATTCTGAACTGAAGCATAAGTAATTTGTTAAGTATCTTAGTAAATGTTCAAATGTAAGATATAAAAATCAGCATTCTCTACAGTATCCCTACATGGAAAGCCTCTAGTATATGAGTTATTTTGTCACATTTCTTCCCTCTTAGATCCTTCCTGCAGTACTTGCATTAACAGAATTTTTACCAACCCCCACCTGAACACAAACAGTAACTTTTTTAATAGTTAGATTCCACTTTCATTCTGGATAAGAAAGCTGAGGAAATGGAAGCTGAGGGGTGGGCAAGAAAGGCTATAATTTATAACGTCTGCATGGAAATTAATGGGAGAAAAAAAGAATTCTTGTGTCACTGCCAAGGTGCAAATTCTTTAACTCTGCAAAGATGAATAGTCTCTCTCCCCATTTGATCTTTCATTTGATCGCTTGTGGTGTTACTAGCCAAGCTAGGGAATGACTCTGTACATTTTTGGAACCTGTACAGTTTTAGACTCCTACAAAATTCAGCTAGGAAGAACAACACTGGGTAAAGTTAAAAGAAACTGAAAAGGAACATTTAAAAAAGGAAATGCTTAGCCACCATGTACATGAGTCATTCACATGGTCACCATGTACTATGCCAAATACCATTTTTTTAGTATATGTGTTCAGAAAGTTTTCCAGCTATTCCATGAAATACTGTAGACTATGGATCTCTGGCCAGTCATACAATACTGATATGTTTTCTTTCACATTTACAGACCTATGGAAGTCTAAAGTCAAGAGTTCAAACATTTTAATAGAGTTCAGTGTCAGCAATATCTATAGCTATGTGATAGGTAACGAGAAGGATGACAGAATTGAGAACAGGAGACAGTTTGCCCATATGGCAACTACTGTTTCAAAAACAAGCAGTCTGGGGAGTAGCAAAATTCACGAAGTCCAGATTCCTATGGATTTGTATCCTTTTGCCCATTTATTTCCTCACACTTCCAACTCCTCAAACAGGCCAAAGATCATTATAGATATAGCAGTAAAACTAGTGACCAAGTGGTGCCTGGTCCACCAGCTGCTGTCACACAGTGTAACCACTGGCCTTTTCCTATATTTGTCTTAGTGAGATCACTAAGTTGGGGTGTCTTTCCTGAAAGCTCCTGTCTTTCATAGAGGAACGTAGCAATCTTTTGGATTTCTATTTCTGTTTCAGAGCTGATGGTAAGAGTTCATGAATAAAAGTTATTTGGGTACAGAATATGACAGGTTGAAGGACAGACAGGATACGGGCAACTGCAGACTTACTTACTTCCTTAGGAATTAAGAGTAAAAATCAATTCCTTTAATTACAGAAACATTGTATTTAATACTCTAAAAGGTACTTAAATCCTCAAATACTCATGAAGGCCACAATAAGAACATACTACACATGAAAAGAAGTAACAGGAAACTCCAGTATCCTCAAACCCTTTGTCAATATGCAGAATCTCAAATGTTTTTTCAGAAAGTTAAGTAAGTAGAAAAACAAATTGAAATTTTGCAAGAAATGACTCAATTAAAAAAAGAAAAGGAAGAAAAAACCCAACAACCTAAGGTTTACCCGAAATAACTGAGACTCAACAACTGAAGAAAAAAAAAAAAAAAAAAAAAAAAAAAGAAGAGTTTCAATTACTCATTCTTCCAGACATCAGCAAACTGCTCTGTATTTTCAGTGCTAAAATAAACTTAGTAAAAATTCCCTTTGTGGAAGGGGAATTGGTGTAATTTTACAAGCCAGGAAGTTGTGACACTGTCTTCTAATTTGTATGTGTAATGCTCTTCGTAGCTTTTGCAATCAGAGCATGGTGGATACCAGCAGGATATTCCTTTTCTGTTGTATTTATGGTATTTGATGTGATTTTCTTTTTATCATTATTATAGATTGAAGTTTCTTATAGCTCCAGGCTGTTCTGTGGAATGACTGGATTTATTTTATTCAGCTCTGCGCATACACAGAGCCTATCTATATGCCAGTGTAGATGAAAACAGATCATAAACTGTAAGCTCTTGAATCAAACCCAGGAAAAATACACTAGAAACAAGAATCAGAGTTATGGTCCCTTTAGGTCACTTCTGTGTAATATGCATAATCAATATCATTGACTCTAATTAATGACTCTTCATATTTTGAATCTAAAATATTTTTTTTTTGCCAGAGGGGAACTCATACTCGCTTCGTTCAGAAGGAACCAGCCAGCCACGCCACTCCACTCCCCTTCCTGCTACACAGAGGTCTTTTTGTGTTCACGTGTGCCTTTGGGGTAATTCTTTTTCTTTACTACTAAAACTGCTCAAACACATTTGAATATAAAATTAATTGAAACAAACTAACAAAAACAAAAATTCAAACCTATTCAGATATATATTTAGGCAAAACTAACAGTAACTTTGGCTTTGGTTTGAATTTTGGAAGCAGAATCTGTAAACAGCTGATGCTCTCATCTATCTTTAAAAGACAGATTCATTTCTAGGTCCTAGAGTCAATATGGGAATAAGTACTAGCATCCTATAATAAAAAAAAAAGGGGGCATTTAATACCATAACATTTAAACAGTTTGCTTAAAAAAATAAAAATCTATGGCATAATACGTCAGTCTTCCATATATTATAGACATAGTCCCATGTCTGATTTTTGAGATACACTCAATCTTCCAAGAAATAAATCTGCTTCAATCTTAAAAAAAAAAAAAGACAAAAATCTGTAATATAAATAAATTTATTTCCAGGATCAGCAATACACTACCAAGTTAAATGTGTAACAGTAGATGTCTCCTTCCTTTCCCTCAGCAGGAGTATTACTGTCTCTCCTATACTATCTAATAGTCTTCATGAATTTTATTTAACATATTATATACCTCTAAGCATCTCCTCTTCTGGCAAGTTTTACAGAAATTAATTAATAGGCTCAAAAGCTACCAGGAGAAGGCAGGACAAACAGACAAGTGAACTGATAATCACATACATGCTTTTTATTAATGTACTAGCTTTTGGCATGCCTAACCGGACATGAGATTACCCTCAAAACCATAACGATGATTTCAGCTTTCTTCTCCAATTGCTGTAGTTTATATTGTGTGTAACTGCATTGCATATTACATATGCTACATACTCTCAGTTATCAATATATAATGAAATTAAAATCAATGGACAGCTTAGCATTACATAAATTACAGTAAAAACATACACCAAATATAAATGTTCTACTGCATTGCAAACTGTTAGCAATTAATATGTATTTTAATCTAATTGATAGATAACAGTAATTAGACATTTTGAAATAACATTTTTTATGATCCCTAACTAAATGAAATAATGATTTATATAAGAATGTTTTTATTAGGTAATATTTTTCTCTATCAATATTCATAATGAACTGCATAACCTTTTTAATAGGAAATATTCCTCAAGTATTTGTTCTGCTTGTCTGATGACTACAACCAACTTTTATCAAGTTCTTTTTTCATAGGTTGCCAGCCTGTGCTAGGAAACAGTGGTCTTTGGCTACATACTTCACAAAGAATGATATGGAGTGGAAGGGAGACTAACGATAGTGGTGCATAACCAAGGATAGTGATGAACTACAGAACTGGATTATACCGATTCCAGAATGTCCTCAGAGCCAAAGTTTTCTTTATGATAACATTCTTATATGCGTTTGTAATGTTTTTTAAGAACTTGGTTACCATTTTGAACTATATTGAGATCTCCAATCAGCATTTGAGTTAATTCCTAATTGGAAGGCATCTAACTGGAAAAATTACTCTTGGAAACCTTAAAATTCAATTTTCTGGTGTCAGGCAAATGCTATCAAGAGTTAGCAAGTCAAGACAAAGAAAGTACTTAATTTGGTTAACATTCAGGAAGGAACAAAGTAAATATTAAAACCTCTTCATGCTGCTGCCTCCAACTTATTCCATCTTTACACAAAAGATGCCGTTTTCTCTCCTTCATGCCTCAAAACTGCCAAGATGTCATTAGTCAGGTTAGGCTTTCTATTCCAAAAATCTCAGTGTGAAGCACGTTGGACAACCTGAATGAGTTTTTTTTCTAAATCACGTTTTGTGGGGATATATTCCGATTAACACCTCAGAAGCACAGTACCTCACATTCATACCACTATTAGTGACAACCCCTATATAGCAGCATGTGGTTATACACTACAGACACCTAAAATACTACACAGGAATAGGCTACTAGGAATACTACTAGGAGTAGGCTATTACTCTCAAACTGACAGCAATGATTAAACAAATGGAGGTACTTGTCCAGGGAAGAGATATTTTCCATGCTTCCACACTTGTTCTATTCTTGAAGTCTGAACGTAAGAACCCACCATTCACTCCCACCTTCTGTTCCTTGTCTCTTAAAGAACTATTTATCCATCCACGGATCTTCCCTCCCAGCTACTCAGTTCCCTGAAAAGGCTTAGGCAAAGGACTCTTTTTGGAAGTTCAAGTAGAGCTATCAATTAAATCAGCCTCTCTATTCTTACAGCTTCATTTTTTGCCTCATGAAGACATTGAACTTGCGGATCTACAGTTTGCCTAACCCTTTCTAGAACCTTTTTTTAAAGTTTATTTTCACATTTGCTGCCTTATGGTCTTCAGGAACTAAGGTCTATTTCAGACCAATCTATGTATGCCCTCCCTTCTCCCATCCCTCTGAGAAGGATTTTAATGTGGAAATTTCTGCAGTTTCTTCTTCACTGAACAGGGATATGGAAAGCGTTTCTCTACGATGGCCTTATGTCCTCCCTGAATATTTTTATAACCTGGATGTCAAATGGCCTTACAGACTATCCGGAAGGCCTTTTGTTACTCAACTGCTGAAACAAGGATGGAGCATGCACGGAAGGGGAGATTGGTTTGGTTCACTGCCATGGCTCTAGATGGTATCTAATATAAATTATATACTTTTAGATATATGTTCTCCAAACTCCTATCTGATCTGTGTAACTGCATACAAAGGCATTTTGCAACACTTTAAAAAACATTTGCACAGATGAAATATTTTCACTTTGGCTGATTAACTTCAGTGGAGCAAATAGATTCTAAAATTGCTGACAAAGCATGCCAGATCACCGCTAATTAGCAGAATGACTTTTTCTAGCTAGCAGTGAAAATTGCAACTACAACAGACACAAGACATAACGTGAATGGAGACAGCTCCATAAGCTTTTTTATAGTTAGACTACTGTGCATCTAAGGCAAATGTTACTTTAACTGAATTACAATTTAAAACTCTTTACAATTGTGTAATATTAAAGTAAAAAGTTTGATTTTCATATTATCATCTTCTGTCAGATTTTGAAATATCTTTATTACTTATATTTTAATTTACTCTTTCCTGGATTCAAAATATTCTATAGAGGTTTTGGTTTAGGGATGAAACTACAAATTCTGTGCACCATATAAGAAGCAGGTTTTAGGTTGTGAATGCATGGAGGGAAAACCAAATTCTGACGGTGAACATGACAAAGTCTTCCCTTCCAAAGAATGTATTTTAAAAATCAAATGGGTTTAATATTGCGAACATGACAACAAATACAAGTCCACTAAACTGGCAATAATGCCATTTCCATGATAACCTTGTCTATTATTACCTAGAGCTCTGCCTTATTAGCAGATTTTACATTTAACACATCTCTTACAGATTGGTTCACAGTTTGAATACTACATTTCTATGTATTTCAGAAAAGATGAGCTGTGAGTCTATTATTGAAATACATCATGATGCTTTGCAAAAACTGACAAACCTTCCTACATACAAAAAGAAGTTACCAGTAACATGAAGGAAAGAATATTCCACTTTACAGATGACTGCAGTCATACTGTTATTATATTTACTAATTTCTGACTTCATTCCCAAACTTGAAATAGTATTGGAACCCGATGAATAAAGTAGAAATAGTCACAGGAAAATACAATATTTTTCTAAGATTTCTGATGTACATGTAGGAACAAAACCAAACAATTTCCCTTCTCTAATGTTTTTCATCTCCCGCCTGTATTTATAAAGAGATATTCCTGTTTCAAACCTAGCATGTTATAAACTAATAGAAAAATTACATCATAGGGTCTCCTAAGCAGCAATATGAACAATGCAGAAAGCGCATTTGAGTTGTGGGGTTTTTTACTATATGGACTGACTACAGATTTTATTCTCAGCCAGAAAAATTATCCTGTACAAAAAGAAAATTCCTACTTACAGCCCACCAGTTTCAGTTGCTAATACAAGTTATCTTTTATAGTAAAGTTTCACCCTGCAACTTACCTTTTAATAGTACTGCATGCTGTTAGAAAGATTTGACAATACATCATGAAGATACAAAGTAATACTACAGTAAAAAAAGACCCGGAGCAGTATCTCTCACACACCACCCCTTCTCAATCAGAGAAGGGTGCTGGAGAATCCACATGTTGTGAAGTAACATGCTTGCTGTCTCAGGGAAGCAGTTCTCAGCACCAAATACAGTGGCAGTTTTCAGTTATGTAAGTCAATCTTTTAAACACAGTTTCCCACATCTGTAAGTCTACATACACATTAAGTTAATTTTTCTTTCACTATTTTTCCTCACTTAACATTCATCTCAGAGGAATTTAAGTGTATGGACACTAGCCATGATCTCCACTGGGGCTGGAGAACAGTCCCTGCTGTGTTTTACTCACCAGTTAACTATATTCACCTAAGTGTTTCTCAGCTCCCTACAGCGGGCACTCATTATCTCTACTTTCAATATGCCAGTCTGATCAGCAAACTCCGCTACCTCATTATTCACGACCTTCTGCAGAAAAAGGGTTTCAATCTACTCTCTAAAAGAGCACACAAACTGACTCTTTTCCTTCACCACTCCCGTTGAATATGCTTGTTAGTCATTTCTACCAGCTGTAGGATGCTGAAGAACAATACAGGCTAACCTAAGTTCTTCCATCTCTCCCGAATTCATTCCAGGCACAAGTTGATCACTCTGCACAGAACTTCTCTCCAAGCAGCTTTCTGAGACAGTCTGCAAAGAAACGCAGCTTCGATATCCATGCACAAAGTTGAAGAACTTAGTATTTGGGTACTAGAATCATAGGAGGCTAGTACAGTGGCTAATTCAGTGCATTATGTGTTGCCAGATCCTAACAAAAACTGACATGCTTTCTCCCTTTTTTTTTCCTACACGTAAATCTGATTAAGATCTTCCAAGACTGCCTTGAGACTCCAAACAGGCTTCATGGCGAATAGCTAAGGACACTGTAACAGAAGACTTCAAAATGATCAGGTAGGATGTACTAGGTGAACTCCAGTCTCTGAATGGCCACTTAGTTAAATGTGAAACACCAGTAGGTCTGGCTTTTGCAAGAGCACAAAGGCAGGTTTAGCCTCTGCCATCAGGAATTCTTGAAGCAAAAGCATGAGAAAGAATATGATCAGCAGCTCCTAGGTGAGCTCATTAAATGCTGGCCCCAAGCCAGCATGAGGGCAGCCTCACACAAGGGTCACACAACAGGACAGGTAAAGCACTTCATTGCTTAAAATGCCAGAAGAGGGACAAAATGCGTAATGGTTTAAAGTGACAGAAGAGGATTATAATGAGTACAGAACTTTGCTTCCTCTGGTCAAGGCTTAAAAATTCCTGCTTTGGGTTTTGTTAGTGCTCAGTCACTTCAGTCACTTCGTTTAGACTTTTTAGTTGGTTGCTGCAGGGTTTCTTTGGTTTGCTGTTGTGTATACATTCAGAATTGTGACTTTCTTCTGTCTTCCTACAGATTTCTTCATCTTCCTCCATCTCCACTTGCCTACCGCTGTAGCACAAGAAAGATATCAGAGGTTGCACTGTGCAGGTGGTGTAGATAGTGTCGGCAGAGGTAACACAAAAGTGGACAGTGAATTACTTCGAAGTGGTTCTTTACAAGTCACTCTTCAGTAAAAGCAAGCAGCAGCAATGGCTATTAGAGACAGCTAGCCAGGCAGCACTGAAAAAAAGTTTGAGAGGCTGAATCAGTCCTGGAATCCTGAATCAGTGCTAACAGAGGCACAAGTTGTGCGTGAGGCAACCATCTTTAGCAAGGCTGACGCAGACCCAGATGCAGAGTGGAATACCAATGAACAGAAAATAAATTTGTGCTTGACGGAAGAGAAATATTCGTTACTCTTATTCTGTTCCTACTCTGAAAGAATCTTCAAAACTACTTCATAGGCTGACAAAGAAAACAGTTGTACACCTTTTTGTGTGTGTGCGTGTTTTGTGGAGTTGACAACATTGCCTGTGTGACTGAGGGCAGGCAGATGTATCCCCATTGCAGTTAAAAAAATGGATATAGATGTTTCTATTGTTAGCACTGTGCTGAACATACTTATTGCCTGACAAATAACAGAAAAATATTTGCAGAAAACACACTAGGGTAGTGCACACTAACTATACAAGCACTGCTACAGAGCCCCCGAGATTATTTCCTGGAAGAAGTATTTTTTTCCTCCAACAAAATCTGAACATTTTTTCTTTCATTCCATTCTGGTTTGGGAAGCTACAGCCTCTCAGAAAATATGAAAATCTCTTTTAGTGTCTGACTTTATCCTAAAGAGAGAAGCAAATAAAATTGAAGTGTCTCTTTGTTAGCAAGAGTTTACCACAGGAAAGGAATTTCATTATTTCTGAAACTGTAGAAGTATTCCGAGCCAATGTCATACCTACAACAATGACACAAAAATTAGCAATTTTATCAGGGATTAATGTGGTTCTCTCTTGTTAACAAAATGATGTTTCTTCCAAAAGCAATCTGCCATTTCCATATCAAAAATTGTCTTTTGATTTGTATTCTCTCCACATTTGCGTACCACACAATCCAGATGAATAGATTTTTCTTTGTCTTTTCTAAATCAGAATGCCTGGAGAGGGTCTCAGATGCAAAGGATCCAGCACACTATTTTATCATTAGGTTGTTAGAAAACTCAGTACAGCTCCAGCTGAAGGTCCAATTTAAGGACATGATGGGATGCAACCACAAGAGCTGAGAGATCCTGCTGATATCACAATAAGGCCACTCTCAGTTATCTTTGAAAACTCATGGGGAGGTTCCTGAGACCTGGAAGAAAGCAAATGTCCCTGCTGTCTTCAAGAAAGTTAACATCACCTAGATCCCTGGGAAGGTGATAGTGCAAGTCCTCCTAGAAGCCATTTACAACCCTATGAAGGACAAGAAGGTGACTGGGATTAGTCAGCATCAAGTTATGAAGGGGAAATCATACCTGAAGAACCTGCCAGCTTTATGTGATGAAACGACTGGCTTTGTGGATGAGGAGAGGGTGGTGGATGTGCCAGGGCCTTGAGCACACTCATAAACCCTAACAGCCCTTACCAGCCTTACAGGGGGGTTCCACCTACGTCCACAGGCCCAGGAGCTCTATTTAAGCATAGCCTAGAGCCGTTAGCTCCTGCCTGAGCTGTCAGAGGAATGCTGGTCTCCAGTTCAGCCGTGCCTGACCACAGACCCTCTTGATATGGACCTCAACCTGTGGGCTGACTTGACCTCAGCCCTGCCTTGTCACTGCGGATGTACCCAGCAGTTGCTGGATGTGATCCTGACCTATGGATTGACTTTCTG
The DNA here is from genome assembly GCF_963924245.1 of Chroicocephalus ridibundus. Taxonomy (NCBI): domain Eukaryota; kingdom Metazoa; phylum Chordata; class Aves; order Charadriiformes; family Laridae; genus Chroicocephalus; species Chroicocephalus ridibundus. The sequence goes on from NC_086285.1 coordinate 92,455,225, forward strand.
GCTTGACTTCTCACCTTTCTTCTTGTCATGATTTAGCCTTATGATCTTGACTCCTGGTTGAGCCTTGCTTAGGTGCTGCGGGACTGGATCCAGGCAGTGAGGCCCCAGCCACGTTGCCTGGTCCCTTATCTGCTCCCTTTCAAAGAGCTCAGGCCTTCCTGAGCCCTAAACCGAGCACCACGGAGCTTCTGAAGAAAGCCATGAGCCAGCATGACAAGGACAAATGATTTTGACTATCAGTAAGAAAAAAAGTTGTCTGATCTTTGAGTGATAGTTTTCAGAGAGTTGCAGCTGCTTCTTGTACCATTTTATACTAAAATTCAGACACAGTGTTGCACTGGCTGTATAACTACTTCACGTTATTCTGAAAAGAAATGCAATGCAATTCACTTAATTTTCATTACAGGAATATGATTCACCTAAGAATTTCAGTTCACGGCCATCAAGATTTTCAAGCAATTTCATTGGATTCAGTATTAACATAATCAGTGCTTCATAAACTAACAATGACAGGGAAGAGTGAATTTGTGAGATAGATTTCTATTTGTTACACATATAAAATAGCATACTAAGTCAGGAATAGGACATATTGTGAACAGTATATATTCACTTTCTATAGCATAGATATATCAGCAGGAACAGTAACACACCAAGTGTTCCATGCAAGTATCTTTTATTTACTGAATAAAACTACATTGAAGCATTAATAGTTTCCAAAAACATAATTTCCAGTTACTCTAACTATAAACCAGGAGCAGTTCATGTGCATTAATGTTTAAGAATGGCCTCTACATCATCTTTTCTAGATTTCACCAGTGTCCCCAAACTTGGGCTTCAATCATTGCTTTCATATATGCTTAGACAAATAACAAGTTATACCTGTGCATCAACTTGTACAATAAGTTATTTCACTGTACTAAAATATAAGCATAAATATTAGCTTCAGCATTCTTAAGAAAAATACAGTTTTCATTACATACCCATATGTTGGTAAAAATCCAAAAGTTTATACACTGTCACCTGAAATACTACTAGGTATAAGCTCATCTTCTACACTGCACAGATGATACAAGATTGGGAACTTCAGCAGCTGGAGTTTTGACTAACATCAGTGCTAACTACTAGGAATGTTGATTTTTGTACTTTCAGACTTACTTCCCTAGGAAAGACAAATTACAAGATATCTTGAAACAAAGTATTAAAAAAGCAACATGAAATGACTAATACAGTCATCAAATCTTTCACTAGTTTCCATTAACTGCAGTAACTTATGCTATATTTGCAAACAATAGAGATAATGCTACTAGATATATACATACAACTAGAAATTATAAATGCTACATGTAGTTTGGGAAAACAAAAAAAAAATATCTATTTAAAACCGGAAAAGATAAAGTTCTCAAAATACAAAAAAAAAAATACCCATCTAATCCAAAATATTTTTCAATAATAGAACAGTTAAGACTGCTGTGAGGAAATCCTAAAATCCCAAGAAGCAAATCGCATATAAAGTACTCATTTATGAATAATGGTTATTTCACCTTAATCAAAACACATCCTGCTTAAAAAGCATCATTTTATTAGTTTGGTAAAAGCTTAAACAAAACGTCATTTTAGCAAACAATGAGCTGCACCGCTGTATACTAAAAGAAAGAAACTACACATCAGTTGCACAGCCTGCAACTAATGAGCACGACTGAGAGCTGAGAGACACTGGTGTGCTATGAATTGTACTACATATCCTTTAAGGCGGATCTGTATGGCACACAGCTAACCACAAAACTGCAAGACCAAAACCCAGAGTTTAAAGCCTTAGAGTTTTTCAACCAAGGACAAAAAAACTCAACAGTAAAGTGGTCATGTATTACTGCCGGCACACTACAGCATTAAGTGTCCTAGCAACCCTTCCCAGATTATCTCACATGCCCAGTGCAGGTAACTCTCAATCCCATTACCACTCATGCCCCCTTAATTTCCTCTCAGATGTCCTTTGCGATGTCACAGAGACCACGCCGGGATGCTGTTACCCTCTCTGGGATGTAGCTATAGCTGTACACCATGGTCAGCCACTTTTGTTTTGAGGTAACATAGTTTGAGGCATATGAAACACTCTCACAGAAGAGTTACTCCGGAATCATGAGTATAGTTTACCCTGAGTGCCACTAGTGCCATACTGGCAACTACCCAGGTTTGGAAGTGCTTCATGCAGTCAACCAAATGTGTAAAAGCATCACATGACCATACCTTCACTATTTATTACAGTGGTCTACCCTTCTCAAAAGGGGTAGAACAAGAAAAAGTTGTGTAGAGAAGAGCCATGAGAAATACCTTTCAGCTTGGAAAGAGGACAATATTGTGGGAACATCATGAAGATCGACACGCTCCTGGATGGACAGAGCACAGGGTACACCAGGACTGACTGTTCACTGGTCTCACAATAAAAGATCCAGAGGACATCAAGGAAACAGGCATATAGGACAGACAAACTGTACAGTTCCTTGGCATGTGATGCTGAGGAAGCTGAAGTTTATATTAACCTTAAGTTAACTGGAAAACTTACCGAAGAATAATTGACCAACTTCTATTAAATACAAAGATACTACCTCTCACCTAGGAATTTATGGGAGCTGAGGGAGTAGGCTTGGAAACAATTATTGTATTCTTACATTGGTTTTTTAATATTTATTTTTCCCTAGCCATTCCACTGCTGTGCTGGTAACAGGATAGCTAGACAGAGCTTTGCTCAAGCTTAGTGAAGCTGGATTTCCTGGTCCTTATCTTCTTCCAACCAGTGTGGTTGGCGACCAGGCTGCTCTTCAGCTAGAGCAAGCTGCTCCACAGTGAGCATGCAGGGTATTTCACCCAACCATCTACAGTCTGATGGTGTCCTACAGCACCTTAGACCAAAGAAGCATAGATAGATACAGCCTCACACGCACATGTAAGCACAGTAAAAGTAAGGATATAATAATGCACCATGCCAGCCTAATGAAAACGCACAGATCCAATGTATCAGCCAATTTCTAAAGAAGCACAGCTGGGCAAATGGCACTCTTTCAGGTTTGTGCCACACACTGCTCTCTCATTGCTGGACAGCAAAACTGTGCTGAGCAACAAGAGAAACTCAAAACTGGCCTCTGTATTTTTTACTCCTCTTTTCCACCAAAAGTAGCAATATGACAGAATACGTGCAGCGGTTCTGCACCAAGTATGTTAGGAATGTACCAAATTCAAATGCTACCAAGTTAAATGCTTTTTCCTTGGAATTGCCTGTATTTAAAGCTCAAAAGAATCTTTTCTAGATTAAATCTAAATACTACAGAAGACTACAAAACTACTTCTGTCTTGTTTTCACTGTAATACCTGAAAGGTCATAATCTTTAAAGTGTTTATCTCCAGAATTATTTTGGAGGTAAAAAAATACTGTCTTCTAAACGGAGGTAGACCTGAGGTAGCAAAACTGCATTTGAAGTATATATTGACACCATACAGTCACTTTTCCCATGCAGGTCACTTCAACTTTGTGTTAACTTCCCACCCTACAAAAACACCACAACCACTTTGGAAAGTAAGCCTGAAGTAATATTCTCTTTGTTTACGAAGAATATCAAAGTTCTACTGTTACTAAATAAGTACTTTTATGTTTTGTTTTCTTTACAGATAATCCAGACATTCAATGGGTAAAAATGAGGGACGTCAGGTATGTTTTAAAGGGAGCAACTATACTAGCTGAGTTCCAAGAGCAGTTTTAGTGTAATTTCCCTGCCTATAATCTGCAGCTATCTGGTGTTTTTGATGGGCACACACATTAAAAATCAGAAGAGAAGGGGCCAAATATTGGACTATGCTTATTTTAAAAATCAACAGGCAAACCAAGCTAAAAAAGACATAGTGAGTTCCTCCATGCTTTTAAAATACTGTAAATTTTGCTAGCAATTTTTTCAACATTTCTTGCTAGTGAACAATTGCTATATGTGTTCAATAAATGATTGGAGCTTGAAATAAGATATTTTTTAAAAAGAAATGCCACAATAATCAAAGAAGAATCAAACAAAGAGCTTAGCGGGAATTAAACTACTAAGAAATAAGACCAGAGTTAGAACAGTCCATTAATATATTTAATGACTATGCGTTAAAAGCAAATTAAAATTGATTCTAAAAGCATCTCAAAAAAGATCTAGCTGGGTTTAATGAACTTTTATTCACGAATCTATTCTTTCATAGATTCTTTGTATGCTTGCCTGCTACTTTATATTGTAGGCAATATTAATCTGATTTCTAAATGATCACCTCCCAGTCTTTCAACATTAATTTAATATTCAATATAGAGCTCATCACAAACAACATCCTTATAATCAGTTTGAAAAATGCTCAATGGATAAATCCAAACAACCACCAGTAGTCAATTCAAACAAGGAAATAGAAAAGTCACCTCACAACCCAACACATTGTCATTTCACGTAGTTAAAACAACATCTGAAAATAAACAAACTAAAGCAGAGTAGCTGGAAGTCCCTTGAAAATTTCTATTATGGATGAAAGAAAAGATTAGTCTCCTACCACAACTAGAGACTAGTATCAGACAGATAATTAAGGACTGAAGTAGAAAGGGAATAGAAAGATTAGTGCAACTAAATATACAGAACAGAGACAGTGCAAAAATTTGTTATAATTATTGAGAAATTATCTTACAGGAGAAAAAAAAGTAAGACCTTTTAAAATATAGAAATCATTTCATTCATTATATTAGCTTCTATATTACTCATACTTGGGAGAAATATTGAAAGCAAATCAGCTGCTAAAGACTTAGACTGAAACATGGACTGACCAAGGTGGTTATAAAAATACCAAGACTGTCACAGACATGTTTAAGAAAATGCCTTACAGTTACGGACATGGCTGTAAGATGAATCCTGGATTTTAAACATCTCCCAGAAGTAATACTTCGTTTCACATCAATTATTTTTATGCTCTCTACATTTGATATTGTCAGCTTGTTTTAATAGCTTGACATTGGAAATATCAAAAATATTATATCCCACCCCCCATGAAACCACCTGTTTTCTCCATGGGTCCTTATTTTTCAAAGAAAATTAATCACCTTACATCCACAACAGGAAAAGTAGAAGGAAATTAGCCAACTACAGAGCTGCCAACCACCTTGCTCGGCAAGCTGTGACGGTGCATAGCAGTGCCTGCAGGCTGGCAGGGTAAGGGAGCTGGGGAAGGTGGCGCCTGGGAAGGAGAGTGCTTTTTCCTCTGCTGTGACAGCACGGTGACTTCCCCTCTCTCCTCCTGCGAGCCCCAGGCAGACTGCCCAGATCCCACACCCGAGTAGGTCCCCAGGCAAGGAAGAAATTACAGGCTGCACAAAATAGCATGTAATACAGGAACTGCAGGGGGAAAAAAACCCAACAAAACAATCAAAAGGGAGAGTAGGTGGTGGTGGCAAATGACTAAGTTTCATGTGCTGCATTTTAGACGAGACATGCCTGTTATTGCTGTTAAAAACAAACAAACAAATTAAATACTCCAGATTTGTCTCCCATCTAGAGTGTTTATGGTAGTTACAGGAAATTCTATCATATCATGGGAAATGTTTCTATAACTGAGGAAATTTAAATCCCATTTGAATAAAGATGTTTTGGAAACAAATTAATTCCATGTCTTTCAGCTTGCCTATGCTGTGCTCAGTTGCTATTTTTTTGAGGAACTACTGCAGCAGGTGACTATCAAAATAGCGTGTGATGTTACCTGACACGTGGTGATTTGGTCTTTAATTAAGGTCAGCATGACCTAGATCATAGCAAACACCTCCAAGCCTTAATTCTGATGGGAAAACCCATTCACAAGATAGAATCCAGTTTCCTCTATGTTAAGAGAAACAAATGAATCTGGATTTTAAAGCGCAGGTATAGCGATGTCAGAGTGGATACAGAAAGGCTCTTTAGAAACTCCATGACAGACGAGCAAAAACAGATTTTGCTTTTCTTCTTTTTGTCTTCAAAGGTTGTCAGAGGCAGTCACCATCAACACTTACTGCATGGGAGGGGGGACCCAAAACCCTCATGAGAATTGTCAGGTGAGTAATATAATATTGATCTGAGCAACACTCACAGGTGGCTGCCTAAGATTATTTCTTACTCTTTTTTCCCCTGGTTATCAATCATTTCTATTTAAGTATCTACTCTGAGCGCCGACGGCCTCTTCTTGTGTCAGTCTTCAGACCAAAAGGCCCACTCAGCACTGTGACCTGCTGGTCGTGTGCCCCGCTCTAGAAGTACCAGCTCCTAAATCTTCACAGTTCATTGGAAGGCAAGCAGGTAATCTGTACCTAACTCACATGGAAATCAAAGCATTCTGTAAAATATTCATAAGTGGCTTTTAGGCACACAAATATCTTTGAAAATTTGGTTGCAGTTCATTTACATTGCAATAGCCTATTTGCACTTCAGTCACGTCTGGCAGCGAGCAACTCAGGGGACTGTTTTATTCCAACTCATCTCGTCTTGTTTCCTTCTGCCAATCACTTCCCCCTCCTTGAGTTTGTATGCATCTCATGAAGCAGTCCCGACCATCTGGAGCCCTCGCCTTGTCTTTAAGTAACTCAGTAAAGCAACTCCTCCTCTCAAAATTAAGGCCACTGAGATGCTGCTCATGTGGCAGAAAAGCCCCGGCCTCCCACAGCTTTTCTAAGACCCACCACTGGTTGGTCTCCTTATCAATCCACCCCTGGCTCCATGACCACAAGACAGACTTCCCAGGGTGTTTTGTGTGGGAGCTCCTTGTTTTCACAGTCGTGGCAAGAGGGCTGCTGAACTATTCTCTGTTTGTTATGGTGGTCTTGCAAAGTTACAATAAGATGGGCAGAGCTAGTCTGCGCAACTAGATTTTATGGTATTTTAAACTAGAAGTTTGATAACAAAGATGGCTGGTGGTCCACAGGAACTATTGTGGGCCCACGGTAAACCAAGATTCAGAGTGGGGGAACCACTGCTAGAGTGCAAATGAAAACTGATTCAGTTAAGCTAGACAAGACTATAAACTATGGCACCAGATGATCCTCGCAGCTCCTTCTGGCTTTGTAATCTATACCTTAGCCTTTACTCCTGCTTGATCAGCACACTTAAGACCCTAAGGCACTTTCTGTCCCTGGAGAAGTAAGGTTATAATAATTTCCAGGCTCATACTGATGATAAAATGCACCTCCTGTTCCAGGTGAAAAATATTTACATTCCCCACAGTGCAGAAGGAGACAACAAACAAAATCGCAGTAAGGAAATCCATTGAGTTACGTTGGTTTTTACAAAACTTAAAAAAAAAAATCATTCTGCTATCTTAATCTACCATCTGAAAGATCTTGAAATAAAACACAATAATGATATTCATCATATCTGCTGAGAATAGACAAGAATATGGCCAAATGAAAAGCGTTCTTTTCCACTTCCAGATCTGAGCTCTTCCTTTGCAATAATCTTCCTCAAAATAAAACATTATAGCATGTTACAAACATTATATAGCATGTTTGAGGTCAGATTGTGTGAAGGTAAATATTAAAATCAGCATTTAGTCAATAAGAAGATGGAAGAAATGGAGTTATATAGCAGAAAGATGATATTTCAAAGGACTTCAAATAAATCAACAGGACTTCATGAGACAAAGCCAGAGATACAGGTCAGCTCTTCTGAATCCCAAAGCAATGTACCGTGGCACTTTGGCACTGATGAAATGTTATCACTGCTCTATCTTTAGAAAACACATAAGTTTAAAATAGTTATATAAGTGAATACGGCTTTGGCTTTACTTTTTTTTAATCCATCTTAAGTAGTTCTTAAAAAGTTGAAGGGAATTAACTTCTACTGAATGTCTTTTAATTTTATTCTCTACGACACCGTAAGGAACAGGGGAAAAAACCCATCCAAAACAACAGAACAGGCAAAGCTAGCTGCCACAATAAAGTATTAATCCTATTTGCTGTTCTCTTTCCAAAAGCTTACTTATGTAAATAAATGTAAGGGTGCAAGAGACTTACCAAGTCTTAAAAATATCTAGGGTTTTTAAAGATAAATAATTATTTTTCCATGTACACTGGAGTTTAGCGCTGTCCCTTACCTCTGCTACCTCATCCCCCAGAATGCTGTAAATGGCAGTGAAAGAAAACTGAATATCAACACTCTCAATCTATGTAGGAGGTATATATGCTTGCTCATCTAAGCCTGTCCAGCCCCTCCAGATCGTCTGACTCTCAGAGGAAACTGCATTCTTCATGTGGTCTGCATTTTAAGCTAGGAGCAATCAAACCTGACAGTCTGTTGCTCACCTCATGGGAAAGTGCACAAGGTTGATGAATGAACAGTAGTGTGAGGCAAAGATTTCTATACTTGGGTTCAGTCCTACAATATTCAGACGTGCTTAAACCCAGCTGGACTCACTGAACTAAAATGGAAGGTACTTACACACAAACCTAACCAAAAAACCTTGCTAGCCACAGCTGAAAGACAACAGTATAGTGTGGAAGTATTATTCTAAAAACACAGTCCAGAGCCTTTGATTTGCTACTAAATTTACATGTGTAGGAAGAGGGGAAACAATACACCTATTTATCTGTACTATATCTATTTTTATATATATAATTTTGCATATTATATACACATACATACACTAATACTGTCAAGACCTCATATAATGAGAAACGTTTCTTCACTGCTAAAATAATGAATTCCACAGAATTTATCATGAATTTTACCTGGAAATTATGGTGAACTATCTGGTATCCATAATATGAACAGATCTGCAAGCCTGAGTTCAAGGAAACATGTATGAGGTTCAGGCCATACATACTGCAGTTCTACTTTGATCCACGTCTTGGACGCTTGTTAAGGGAAGACTCTAATATCTGAAATGTAACACCCCTTTGAGATGCTGCTTATTGCTCGGTCTTTTGTGAACTGCATTTGTCAGGATGAGGCACAACATCCATGATGCATTCTGAAAGTTCTCTCATCAGCAGTTACACAATTATCATTGCCTTCTTTTGGCATCCAGTTAATGAGCCAGTAATTGCATTATCATTCAGACACACGGCGATTTTTCTTTTTTTGAATTCATGCCCATACATATGCATTTTTGATGGATACAATTTTTTAAAACAGGAATACAGTTATCTTAGAAAAATCAGGAATATTAAACTATTCTTCTAGGAAGGATTCTTTGCCTGCTCCAAAGTATGGTTTTTCATTTCTGACATCCCAAGAAATATGGATACAGAAGCATACTTTTTTTTTAAAGATTAATTTTCCCAATCCTCTAAATTAGCATTTTTCAAGTAATAACAGTTCAACAATAATAATAATAATAAAAGTAATAATAAATAGCAACCAATAAGCAACAGCCCTGCAGAAAAAGTCCTAACTGCTCAGGTTTTAGAGTAATGCAGTATAATCATATTCCCTCTTCTATCCTTTGGAATTACTTTTAATGAAAACAGACCTTAACATTTTAATTTCTGACATGAAAAGCAAATGTATTTATTTCCCTCACTTCACTCTAATAAATGCATAACAATTCTTTTGAGCCTCCTTCACAACCCACAGAAGCATGTGCACGTTATTAATCAAAATATTCCAAGTGTTCACCTCAAAATTGCATGGGTCAGGTCACAAATTTTTCATTTCCTTCACTAGTAACATTTCAGCTAATTTGCTCTTGCCTTGAGGATCAGGCTTATCATTTTTTCCCCCTCTTTATTCAGGGTCATCAGAATTTCAATGACCTACTTCCTTACTAAACAAGCATGCTATGGAGTATTAATGGATTTTCTGTCTTGCAGAACGTGCTTTCCTATTGTGAAAGGGAAAACTCCTTTCAGATCAGAGAAAGGCAACAAGGAAGATCAAAGGTATAGAATGGCTTCTAAATAGGTAAAGATAAATAATTTCCGATTCTTCAGCCTGGGAAAGAGATGATAGGGGAGACTGTGACAAAGGTTTGTAAAATCATAAATGCTCCGGAGAGGGTGAACTGAGATCAACTGTTCAGCCTTTTCCACTGTAACAATTTGGGGAACGCAGATTAAACAGATAACAGGTTTGAAACAAGCAAGAGATGGTTCTTCTTACAATGCAGTTAAGGTGCTGAACTCCTTGTCAGAAGATGCTGTTAAGCAAGATGCAGTATACTGAAGGATTTAAATAAATAAATCCCCAAATAATTTATTTTTTTTTTTTTAAAAAGTTCCTGCCCAGATCAGAAAAAGAAGAAACTGGTTTGTAAGAAACAGGAAATTTTAAGAAATGAGGAAAAGTGGGTTACAAACCAGGGTGTGAGATAAGTAGAAAGAAGAAATAAATAGTGGGAGAAAACTTTCAGCAAATTACAAGGAAAACATCAAATTCGGAAGGCTAAAATAAAATGGTAGACTTTTGCTAGTTTATAGCCAATATGAACCAAAGGATGCCACTTTCAGAGCTATCAACACGAAGGCCAACAGTCACAGTTTTTAAGAAGGGAGGATTTATTTTTCTTTCCATAGTGCAAAAGAAGCCAATTTAACTGCACGCACTTTGACTGCAAAAGAGCATCGCAGCTACAGGGGAGCATCAGCCCGAAGCAGTTAAGCGCGAAGGTGAACAACCACGGATTTCCCGAGCCTTGCTTTCCCTCCTGGCTCCTCAGTTCCCTAAGGCACCTCATTATGCCTCACAGCAAATCATCCAAATTGTGCCTAGCATTAATGAGAATCTGGACACCACTATCTTCCTGGTACTGTTGTCACAGACTATCTAACATGTAATACCAATTTTTAATGAGAATAGAAGGAATCGTGTTAGTCATTTTAGGGATGGAAAGAGCATTCATTACTATAGATCCCTTTTCAGAAGCTTTATTAGTCAACCTGTTTCTCAAATTTCTGACTTAACTCTAACAGCCTGGGCTCACCTCTGCTCTTTATCCTTACATTTCTTTCAGTGCCTGCAAAAAGAAAAAAAAAAAATAAAATAAAAGGTACACCACCACCTGAATGGATGTTCAGTGTCTCTCTGGGGACAGCATTTTCCACTCTGGCAGTCTGCATAAGGGAATCCTTTCCATAAACATACACAGACCCTGCTCCCTGCACACCCACAAGGACTGCCTGCGGCACTCTTTAGCTGTCAGGTATCCTACCAGTCCAGTAATTGTGGAGCAGCATTTTCACACTTATTCTCATTCTTTTTAACTCTGGTACTGCTGTGGTTGCCTGGAACTCTGATCAGCAAATGTATAGTGAAAAATCAATTACCTCGTCATGCAGTAATACATATGCCTGCAACTTACCCAGAAGGAGATATGAAATTTTTAATGTTTCTCACTATGACATGGATTCAGGGCTTAGCACATCCCACATGTGAATACGGAGGAAAAGAGTGCCCCGAGAACTGATGCTCATGTGAGCATATGTCACCTCAAGTAGTGCCAAAGAACAGAATCCCTTTTCTGGAGATTTCTGCAGATGGAAAGAGACCACAGGAAACTTAAAACCACAACCATGCTATTAAAAGAAACCATTACATGCAGCTTTCAAGGAGAAGTATATGGTTTTATTTACATAGTACATGTGGTTATACTGATTTGTTTAGGCAGAAAATAATTCTGTGACCTAGTTTTGTTAAGAGTGACCAAAAGAGAGCGCAAGACATTTAAATCGTTCATTTGTAAAGAGAAGAAAGTCAAATCTTCATCAAGATCATTGAGAAAAATCACTTCCTACACAAAAGCCATAATGCTGTTTAAAAAAATATATGGAATGCTATTTGAAAATATATGGTTCTGGTCTATGTTGGAGGTCGCCAAATCTGGTAGCCTGACAGAAGCTAAGTTGCTGCAGCAGCACATCCCCTCGACCATCCCATTGTGAGGCATGTGGGCACACATACCTACAATACACATATACCCATGGCCAGCCATACAGATGAGCACAGACAAAAACACAGCACTTGGGCAAACACAAGCTGCACCAATGTCCTGATCCCGCTCCCCTCTCTGGCTGACCAGGATGAATGCAATTGTAGATAATGTATCCCTCCAGTATCCTGGCCATAGATACACAGTCTGTTCAGTAGCTGGCCCCTGAATCATGGAATTGTCTAGCTTGGAAGGCACCCACACACACTAACAGGTCTCTCCTGTCCAGCTTGGACCCCCTGCTTCCTCCATTAGCCAAGCCACACAGCCTCTGGCCTCTCCAGTATCCGACCCAGGTTTACAGCCTCATCTCCCAGTCACCAGCTAGTCTGGCCTGACTGGGATCACACAGGCTGGGATGTGCACCCACAAAATACACACACAGGACAGTCTCTCCATCTGCCCCCACTCTTGGGCCCCTCTGACCCATGGCCCCTTGCCCCATAGCTGGTACTTAGACCTCTCACACACTCCAGTCTCTCCAGCTGCTGCACCACAGACACACAGACCCCAGTGACCCATGGTTCCCACTCCAGTTGCTGCATGCAGACCCCCATACATATACATGCACACAGAATATGAAGTCCCTTCATCTAGTTAGAAATTGAGGTTGAGAAGAGGACAGGTCAGACAGCATGGCACAGGGGACGGGCAGATAACTGTACTGTACTCACCAGCAGCTTGTTAACGCACCATCAACCCCTTTTATTGCTTTACCCCTCTGTTTTCCCATGCTTGTTCCTCCCTTCCTTCCCTCCCCTGTGGCTCCTCCCCTACACATCCCATAGTAAGTCTTGCACAATCCAAAAATGCTCTATCCCTGCATCCCATAACGAGGCCCATAGCCTGCTGGCAGTGACCCCTCCATCTGTAATGTGAGCTGGGGACCAGCTCTCATTGACCCACCTGGTTGATGGTGGTCACACCTAGACATGGGAGTGATGGCTCTCCTATGACAGTCCAGTGAGAAGTTGGGTGCCCCAGTTGCTCTGGTTGGATTATTGTGGTTCCTCTGTCGTTCCCTGCTCCTTTGTATTTTTTGGAGATTAGCTTTTAATTAATACAGACCTAACAGCCTATCCAGCTGATCCAACATGGGAAAAGTCAGTGGAGTTTGGAAAGTACAGGCATGCACATTAGCGGAAGCTTGTGACAAGGGGAGTATCTAAATCCCTTGTTAAAGTAGGGCATGCTTTTTCCAGCAAGGACTGCCTGGGTGCAGCTGCCTTGACTTCTCAGTCCAGCAGTAGCATGAGGAGGGTGGGAGCCATTGCTGGGGCTGCTCCAGCAGCACTGAACATGGCTCTCCAGCACACCTTCTGCTGCCTAACTGTGGTCTGCCCCCACCAGTGGGGGGAAAGAGGCAGAGCTTTGCCGCCTGGCACCCATCAGCATCAGTTGCACGTCTAAGCCATGCAACAGTCAATTCAAATGCAGAGCTGGGTTTAACGCTGACTCTGCTGAGGGAAGGGGTGTCACAAAGTGGGATATTTATTTGCACTCTACTCTAGCTGAACAGGAGTTTAAAGGTGACTGAAAGAAGGATTCAGAACGTGTTTACAAGGGTTGCTGCTTGCTCCCCCACTGTCCTGGGCAGGCCAGTTCTGCTTGCATGCAACCCTGGGATTTGACGCAGGAATACTTTTAGCTAATGCAGCTCAATGGAAGCCGAAATAAAGTAGCAGAGAGAAAATAACCAGAGAACGATTTAGGGGACTACGTGTGCAGCATGTGCAAGAGACTCTGAAGTGACACGGTCAATACCAATAACAATAGAAAGGGAATCATCTCTGCCTTCAGAGGTCATCAGTGCAGCATCAATAGACTAAACTGAGGTGAGAAAGTTAGCCAAAAACCCAAGGAAAACATTCACCGTCTAAGCTGCTGGATAGCAGAAAAAAACCACAACCACGTCATCACCGATGACCGAACAGCAAATGAGGCAAAATCTTAGAGCAAACAGAGCAGCACTTAGTTCTCTGTACTGAGAGTGTTACCAAAGGTGCCTTATTATCTACCTTTTAGTTTTTCAGCATTCCGCTTCTCTTACTTATTAGCATTTATGCTTTTCTCACCATTTTTTCATGGATAATTTCCATCTGTTTCTTCTTGTTCCCCTTGTCCCTTTTGCTGCATGTTCTTTTTTATAGCGTGACCATTTCTACTGTTTTAAGAATTTCAAAGTGCTATCCTATACTTATTTTACTTAAAAGAAGGGGATGAAGAAAGAATCAATGACAAGTCCTAAGGGTCTTAACCAACCTGAGTGGATTTGATGTTACAAAATTAATTAGACATGGTAAGTAAGTGGACCTAAATAACACATTAGCACAAAAGAACTCAGTTGAAATGCCACCACTTCACTGCCCAGTTAGGCTCAGAGGACACTGTCACCACAGCAACAGCCTCTCCGGGTGTCACACTGGGAGCATACCATCTCCTCTCTCCATTCCTGCCCACAAGTTGTCTGGGAGAACTTATCATAGTCACTACGGGCCATTCCTTCCACAGGCCAAATTTTAATGACTCTTTCCATAGGCCAAGCGGTGTATAACCATCCAAAACATCTCTATCAGAAAGAGAGAGAGTGTGTGTGTATGAAAAGGTCAGCAACAGTCAGCATTCAGAGATCATCAGCAAAACCCCAGCAGACCTCTGGCAGAAGCTGAAACTCCACCTCACCACCTCCATACTAGAGGAAACAGGATTATTGCACACCTCCTTCCTATTTGCATTCAGAGTGTGAAGCTCTCTCTCATGCAAGCTGCTTCAAATCTTCTTGACTCATCCAAACAGTTCCACTAGAAATAAGTATGTGAGTAAATGCTCATCAGGACACAGTCTCTTCCTGTCTGCAAAAAAAATTTGGGCAAGATCTCATCTCTACAAGTCTTGGGACAAAGTGTGACAAATAATGCCAATAAATAGGACAGCCAAATCCTGCTGTGGTTAGACTGAACAAACATTGCTCTGATAGAGCCATTGCTGAACTAAGACCATACAGAGTGAGACAGTATTCAAGACAGAGAAAATTATTCAAAGGCGGCCCTGAGAAATCTTTTAAACAAACAGAGCACATCTCTTCAGAGTAAAACTCAATTTTGGCTGCTAAAAGACCAGAGTGTGTCTACTGAGGAACTCAAAATCCCATGCTTCAGACTTTGAGATACTTACTTGCACGGGAAGAGGCATCATTCATCCTTTTCTGAAGCAGCAGATACTGGCAACAACTGTAGGAAGGACAGACACTGGGATCATGAAGTCTTCCCACTTATAGGATCAGTGGAACCAGTTATCCTTGGTTAGGAATCAAGGAGAAAACTTTCTCTGGGTCAGATTGATAAGGATGTGGAGGGCACCTGCTTACCTCTTCAGCACTAAGAACAAACATCTGCTGGGATCATTTAGGGTGATTTTGCTCAGGTGTTTGTTTCTTGCCCTCCTTAGGTCTTAATTACTGGCCACCTATCAGTCTGTCTTAGTTCTGAGTGTCTATAAGCAGCTGAATCTTCTGGACAGCTGAATTGTTTCTACACTGATAATTCTAAATTATTTGTTAAAACAGTGTAGAGGGTTGTGAATTAGCTGTGCTATTGTATATCCAAAGACACTGGTGCTGCCCTAAGGTTCGGATGTACCTCTGCAAGCACAGCTCTGTGTTTCCAGAGGAGCGTGAGTGCTTTCATGCAGCTCGAACTCTTAAAGCCCGTGGACTGAGCTAGCTCTGTGCAGAGCCAGCTTGCTTACTTCAAGCCTGTGTTCTTCTTGTCTTCTGAGCTGACAGCCTGCTATACATCTATGAGAAAATACATCCTCAAAGTGACAAACAAAATAAAACTGCAAATAGATTCACGAACATAACTTTATGTCTGATAAGCCACAGCCTATGCTTTTTTTTCAGACCGCTGCTATCGAAGTTAAAACATATAGAACAAAACCAGTAGCAGTGGAGGAGCCGAGCATCAGCTGTAACTAACGTTGTCCCACTTAGAAACCCATAGAGCTAGCAGAGTCCACGCAGGTGACCTTTGCAGCAAATGTGCAGCATATAGTCCTTAATATACCCAGAACCCGTTTAAACTGAGGCAGATAAACATGATTTATTATATATAATTAATGAGAGGCATAAGAGAGATGCAATTCCTTCTCAGGCCAACACGAACGGGTACTGATGCCATTCACTGGCTGTGCAGTAACAGATGTACCTGGAGAAAGGAAAGGATATGCTGTGTAATAACCAAAGGTGCAATCCCTGGGAAGAATTAAGAGTTACTTCAGGGGTTCAGATGATATCCTCCTGCTGGTGAAGCAAACAAGACTGGAAGGCAGTTTTGAGCTGTGACCACCACTGCTGTATTGCTGTATAGCTGTCATCTTGCTCGCTAGTACCATTTTGATCTGGGACAACCAATATTTTCCCAGAGCCTTGACATGTCTTAGGGGACAGAACAGGTCAGGTATTATTTGGAGAAAGTTGACACCTGGCCATCCTGTTTGAGGAAGGAAGAAGGCGTGGGAGTTTAGGCAGGTAAACATGAGCTGTGCTGTGCCACCCAGCTCCAGGGCCAGAAAACAGCTCCCCTTCTACCAGCAGTGTAGCTGTAGCTGCTAAGAAAAAAAAAATTATGTGGCAGAAGTTTGTGTTACCTCGTTTGCTTCTGGCTTCCGCTTGCTTTTTTGGGAGCATTAACCGATTCCATCATGTGCTTCCACAGTGCCTACAACATTGGCACTTGGAGGCTGTAGTTAATAATTAAAAATCAGGCAGGTCCATAGCCAGCGCTTTACTGAAACACACCGAGGACCAACATATGGCAGAAGCAGTCTGAGGGAAATGAGGGCTAGGCAAGGACTTCCACAATTGAGCACTGGCAGGAATGCACAGAAATGCAAGTCTTGGAAGGTGACTGGAAGAGGAATGACTTCTGTCTGACCAGCAGAAGGTGGTGGCAGGGGCTCAGAGGACAAAAAGATCACATCCTATTGCAGGTGTCTCCCAACAGAGGCTTGAACCACTGCAACTTCATTAAGTCAGTAATTTGTGGAGGGTGGCATCTCAGCTGGATTTTGACTTGCTGTGGTGGGTTGACCCTGGCTGGACACCAGGTACCCACCAAAGCCGCTCTATCAGTGCTCTCCTCAGCTGAAGAGGGGGAGAGAAGATATAATTAAGGGCTTGTGGGTTGAGATAAGGACAGGGGAGAGATCACTCATCAGCTACCATCACAGGCAAAACAGACTCGACTTGGGGAAAATTAATTTAATTTATTATGAGTCAAAATCAGAGTAGGGTAATAAGAAACAAAACTAAATTTTAAAACACCTTCCCCCCACACCTCCCTTCTTCCTGGGCTCAACTTCACTCCTGATTCTCTACCTCGTCCCCCCTGAGTAGCGCAGGGGGACGGGGAATGGGGGTTGTGGTCAGTTCATCACACCTTGTCTCTGCTGCTCCTTCCTCCTCAGGGGGAGGACTCCTCACACTCTTCCCCTGCTCCAGCATGGGGTCCCTCCCACAGGAGACAGTCTTCCATGAGCTTCTCCAATGTGGGTCCTTCCCGCAGGCTGGAGTTCTTCATGAACCGCTCCCGTGTGGGTCCCTTCCACGGGGTCACAAGTCCTGCCAGCAAACCTGCTTCAGCATGGGCTCCTCTCTCCACAGCTCCACAGGTCCTGCCAGGAGCCTGCTCCAGTGCGGGTTTCCCACGGGGTCACAGACTACTTTGGGCATCCATTTGCTCCAGCATGGCGTCCTTCATGGGCTGAAGGTGGATATCTGCTCCACCGTGGATCTCCATGGGCTGCAGGGGGACAGCCTGCCTCACCATGGGCTTCACCACGGGCTGCAGGGGAACCTCTGCTCCAGCGCCTGGAGCACCTCCTCCCCCTCCTTCTTCACTGACCTTGGTGTCTGCAGAGTTGTTGCTCTCACATCTTCTCACTCCTCTCTTCAGACGCTGCAACCCCACAAGTTTTTTTCCCCCTGGTCTTAAATACGTTATCCCAGAGATGCTACCACCATTGCTGATGGGCTTGGCCTTGGCCAGCAGTGGGTCTGTCTTGGAGACGGCTGGCATTGGCTTTGTTGGATATGGGGGAAGCTTCTGGCATCTTCTTAGAGAAGCCACCACTGTAGCCCCCCCTCTACCAAAACCTTGCCACACGAACCCAATATACTCGCCAAAGGCTCCTCTGCGCAACAACAGGTGTTTGCGCTACTGATCCCTCTTATTTTATACTACACTAAAAGTGTCTGACAAGATGGGGAAACGTATCCACATCTTGATAGTGAAAGGCATTTTTCTTCCACTGAATTATTGAAAATAATGTGTAGAGATAGATACCTCTACGAGTGCATAAAATGACAAAGCATCATGTCTAGGATGAGTATCTCACCCAGAATTTTATGCTTCAGCTACAATAAGAAGTAATTCACAATAAATTTGACAAATAATACCAAGCCATAAAGGTACTAAACCATGACTGAAAAGGCTAGGCAATGCCTGTGAAAATGAAAAGAAAACAGCAAAACTAACTCCGTTGGAGGAATTAAAGAATCTTTACTCTAGAAAAATTACCTGCAAGGACAGTATTATAAAATTCTGAATGCATAGATTTGACCTTTCACTGGTAAGTTATCTACATTAATGTCATCCTTAAAAAGATATGGAATACAACTCCCTTGCAAAAGGTATTCTGTACGGTGAGAGTTTAGTTGCTGCTCCAGCAATGTTATGCGAGAGAGGAAGGTACAGCCCATACAGCACGCTGCTTTCTGTTCCAGTTTAGAAGTACCGTAATTTCCAAGCACCTGTTTAACTGTTATGTTTTTGAAGGTATAGCAGCCTTAGGACTGAGCATTCTAACATAGTAATTTCATAATTTAATTAACATACTAATGGACTGTCGACTTGTTCATCAAATAAATTTATATTTTGGAAAACTAAAACTGCTAAAAAATTGTCATTTTTAGGATAAGAAGTGTAAGCTAAAGTAGTATGAGTGATAAATAAATATACAGGTGAAATTAGTTGCTGATAAAAATATTAACTTAAATGGAGTGAACACAAAAGGCAATCTGACCCTTTCAGTAAAGCTTAAGAATCACTGCTAACTGGAGACCTTTCCATGATTTTAAAAACAATTGGCATTTATTTCTTCTCTGCTTTGATGATTTCCTACATGTCTCACCAGAACTATTTTCTATGCCTTTCTTAGATGCTGATTTTGGGCTGCAGGTAAATGCTGCTTTTGAAAACCCACATGGCCACCTGTACACATGATTTCATTTCATCACAGCACTGCAATTCTCAGCCTTTGCTGAATTTTCCATTCTATTAAGTGTTGCAGGTCTGCTCTTTACAGCCTTAGGGACTTTCTGGAAGATGTTCACGTTCTCCGTGTTAATGCTTGAATACTACGAAATGCAATTATGCATTCTCCTACAGATCTATACTCTTTTAGGCAAGTGGGCTCTTCATAAGCATATCCAAACTGTGCAGATTGCCTCTAAGAATTAGTGAAACCCAAAGTATACCTGCGGATTGTAAAAATTAGTTTAAAAAGCATGGCAGCCGGCATTTCAATATCTGCCTAGATTTAAGCATGAAATCAAGAGTAAAGAAACATGTGCAATAATTAAAAAAATAGGCCTACTGTATTGCGCTATGCAGGACATAGTGTTCCTCTCTCAAACTGGTTTAAGAGAAGGGTGAGGGATGGGACAGCAATAGCTGCTGCTGCAAGAAATACAGTCTCCCTCCTTCAATAGCAGTCACTGCCCTCCACCCCTTCAGCAGGGATAACAGCAACTCATTTCGTGTAACTGTGCAGGAGAAAGAAAGCAGGAGTTGTTCAAACTGCATTACCTTCATGAATAACCGTTCCCCATCTCCTTCAAAAAAAAGGTATTCAAGGGAGAAGGATACATTCAACCCATGGCAACAGCTTTTAGCCATTCAGACTACTAAAATTCCTATGCGCTTTAAGCTTTCACTGTGTAGCTATAAAGCCTCAGGGGTTATACAGTAATGAATGTACTTAAAGACACGGTCTTTTTTCACAGCCTTTTTTTTAATAAACATGATTTTTTTCTTTTATTGCATGATAACAGCATAAAACAACTTCTATTCTATTTCTGAGCCCTAGAGCTGTACATTTTCTTCTTTTATTAGCCAGTGAATACTGGTGCTTTTTATGTTTATTTTGCATTATGCCACTCCATTACATAAAACATTTTTTTTAAATATCATCACCTATTAAATATGTTAACAGAGAGGTTTAAATCAGTGGTCTATGCAAAGACGTATATGCCTATATGCTGCATGTTGAGTAGGATATCAAAATGTATATTACAGATATCGTATCCAATTTGCCTGTCATTGAAACCCTGTCCACCATCTGACACTGTCAATTTTATTTCTTTCTAGGAGCTGATAAGATATAGAAGCATAAGAACCACTATCAACTCTGAAAAAGCTAACTAGATCTATGGAAAGATTTGTAATTTATTTAGGTATGGTATCTCCTTTTAGATATTTCCCTTAAGTATGAATTGCAAAACACGTGTTAAGCATCGTCTCATGAATCTTGATAGAAATAATCATGCAATTATTGTTAGGTGAAGTGATCAAAAGCTGTGCACACACACACACACAGAGGAGCAGAGAGACACGATGGTGGGGAAAAGCCTGAATAACACCCAGCTACTCCCATCGCAGGGGCCATCGGCCCACCTCCACAAGCCCAGAGTGGGCACAGAAGCACAAAGGCAGGCAGGAACCCAAATTAAGGACCCAGAGGAAGCGACACCCTGTCCAGGCCCCGCTCCGGGCTGTCCCAGGGGAGCCTCAGCCCCAGCGCCTGGTGTGACACCCATCTCCATGGGTCATCAGGAACAGCTTTCCAGATCACCCCTCGGACTAAGGGAGGTCACTGCCCAGGGGCATGCGACACATGATGGATGCAGGGCAGTGCAAGACTTATTATGGGATGTTTAGGGCAGGAACCAAAGGAAGGGAAAGGGAGAGATTGTGGTGGTTTGGGCACTGCTGGTGGGAGTCTGGGACAGCCTGGAAGAATCAGTACAGCAAAGGCAGTCGTACCAGAAGGGGTTTTGTTCATCAGGGGGTGGCTGCTGAAAGTGCTCTGAGTGTTGAAACACTTAATGATCCAACCACTAGGACCCAAATAGCAGGCTGGTGACTAGCCAAAAAGAGGAAGGCCTGCAACATGCTATCAAAATTATCTACCTAACTTTTAAGGGTGTCTGTAAAATTTAACCTATCGACATTTTCAAAGATTAGGTGGGGTCCCATTGCAGCCTGCAGAACCAGGCCTCAAGAGGAGGCATCTGGACCACCAACCTTTCCATGCAGGAACAAAGAGGTTCTAGTAGCAAGAAAGTTAGAGATTCAAATAGGAAGATTTGCGTGATTGCCAAGTTAAAAATCAATGGCTATGGCCTATTCAGGAAAAAAAACCAAACCAACTAATCCACAGTGGGTTGAAAAAGGGAAGGTGGGTTATTAAAAAAAAAATAAAATTACTAATTTCTTAGTCACTACAGATCTTGAACCAACTTATACCAAAAGATCACGAATCAGAAGGCAAGCAGGAGCCACAATCTGGATATACAGTAACACTAGCTAGTGCATATACACCAGCAGATCACGTAAGAATAATAAGAATAAGGACGCAGCTTCGTCTTTAACTGTCCATAGCACATAGGATAAAATTTGTATTGTAACAGGAGACCTCAGCCTAGTTGATGGTAAATGAACAAGATGTCGAGGATATAGCCTTGGAATTTTCCAATTCAAACATTCTTGAAAATAACAAAATTTTCATTTAGCATTTGTGTTTGTCCACCAGGACAGAACATTATCATAGGATTTATCCAGGCTACGAGAAAGGAGCTCATCACACAAGCAAAGCCCAAGCGCTACTTACATAAAATTGTTACAAATTGTTTCTTTTGCTATATGCATTCTTGAATGGAGTAAATAAATAAATAAATAAATAAACAAAAATGTTCACATGCATCCTGCCCAGTTACAATTTTGTGCCTCTAAAAGGGACTGCTTTTACAGTGCTGCAAGGAGCTGCCAAAAAATTCCCCGAAGGCAAGGAACACTAGTTTAAAGAAAAAAGCCCAAACCACGAAGGACAGTTTGTAGTGATTTAGCCACAGTTTGGAAAACATTTAGCCACAACTAACGAAAAAGATTACAACAGCAACAAAATTGCTTGTCAAGAGAGTAAAACAACAATACTTTTTTAAAAGACTAAAATGAAAAAATCACACTCCTCATATATAACAAAGACAAAAAGAAAAATGGAAGCTTACAGGGTGTTTAATGATTTTGGTTAGCTCTTTTTCAACAAATTAAGAACTAAATGACCTCTAATGATAGTATCAACCCATTATGAGATCAGAATGGTTGAGCAGTTAATAACAGAGCAGGAAAACGCAAGTATTTGATTAGAATCTGTTCTGGTTTGGGGAGAAACAGATTACGTGTTTATAGCAAGGGATGGCAGCAAAATACTGTGCATTCCATCAGTAACTGAAAGGGATGTTAAGTCGCGAAGGTCTTCTGAGCCAAATGCTTTAATGCCATAATTAGAGTCGTGTCCTCTTGCAGCAGTCCTAACCGCCGGGCTCCCAGGAGCAGACAGAACAACATCCTCTGCTTGGCAGTAGGATGCTCACCTGGAAAGATGGGGCAGAGTCCTGGATTCCAAACCGTATGCCTTGTAAGGGCTAGGATTAAAATTTTCAACGGTAAAAAAGCCCAAACCATACATACACAGTTACTTTTTCATAAACCGAGACTGGTACACAGGGCTCTTTTTCCTCCTCCCTGTCACAGATCCCATAGCTGTGCATTAAACTGCCCACAGAACTGCAAGGTATTTTACTGGTTATTTCACTGTAGAGCCTGTGTCTCCACGCTGAGCACTGCAGAACACTAACCCCTTTGTAGACCTAGCCCCCTATTAGCATTTGGCACTGCTGCAGCTGCTCCTGGCATGTTCCTCTATGGCTAACGCCCACGTTGCAAGAAAGACGTTGACGAGGCACAACTAAGGACTCAAGAACTCTGAGTGATAAAAGGCTTAGGCTAGTGCAAAAGTAGGCAACTCATTTATTTTACTGACAAAAAGGAGATGAGGCAAATTCATGATAGTCTAGAAGTAATCTCATGGTAGAAACAGAAATTGGATACTATTGGGTCTGTCAGTCTACCAGAGGAAAAAACGAGATACAGAAGCTGGGTGACAAGGCTAGACAAATTCATACTAAGAAAGAGGAACAAAACTTTAACACTGACAGACAACCACCGTGGAAAAAAATACAATGGCTTGTGGAAGATCACCTCCATCATTGCCAATTTTTAAACCAAGGTGGATTCCCTCCCCCCAAAAGACAGGCATAGGTCAAACAGAAACTAGTTCCTGTAACCAGCAGAGTCTGTTGAAGGATTCTTTATCCTGGCAGGAGGCTTTTGCCTCAGTATCTCTGACTGCAGCCAACACTGGACAACCAAGAGCATGCTAAACCTTTCAGCTTTACTGAAGCTAATATTTAAAACTTTACAGAGGACAACAGAAGGAATGACAAAAGCAGTAAGGGAGGCTCTGACAAATCTCAAAATAGACAAATGCTTCTGAACATCAGTTTTCCTCTACTGATAGACTGAAGGTATGACTAACTTCCAAAATGCTATGGGATGCCAACCCATAGCATTTTTTTTGTTGTTGTTAATTACACACACTTATCCTATACCAACTTGAGGTATATCACTGACAAATGTTATTTCTCCTTTTAGTGTAATCGGTATCTCTAATCTAATTCTTTATTTGCGGTCTCGATTTTCAAAAGCAAAGAACACAAAACAAACATTATTTTGCTTACACTCCAAAGTATAAACAATAGTAATCTAAAAGTGTACAGAGGGCAAATGGACTGCGATAGTGGCAGTTCCACACATTCGTAAAAATGCAGTGCACTCCGTACTTTCAGTAACTGCCAAATTATTCAGAACATTTAGTACACTTTACAAAGAGAGAATAGAAAATTGATAACATCCTAGAAATTAAATACTCTTAACAAATTTGCAGATTACTAAAAGACTTCCACTCTTTCTGAATGAAACAGGAAGTTACAGAAGAGGTGAAAGAAACTAATTGTGCATCACAGCCCATGATTTATTTCTTTTCAGTTTGGAGATATGATGTGTCTAAAAATACAATATCTTCTGCAAGCACTGTCTTAGATATACCAAATTTTAATGGTCTAGAAAGATAGGCAGTGAAAATTCTGCAAACAGCAACTTTAACCCAAAGCACTTTTAGGGAAGGAGTGGCAAACATTAATACTGTTTTATCAGCATATCTATGCCCAGAATAAAAGCCATAGGTTGACATAAAACCAAGAATAACATTCTCCCTGATTTATTCCACTACAATTATCAATAACTCCGTTACTGAATTATTAAAATACTACATTGAGTGCAGATGACTACAGTCCTTGCTTAACATACAGCACAACTTGGCAACCTTGGCAGAAAACATGCAACTAACCCAAAGCAACAAAAGAAGAGCAAACCCACTTATCTCACCATTTGAAATGTCTACAGACAACTACATCTTAGAACATATTTTGTTTATGGGACTTCAATTCCAACATTCCATATAACACAGATCTGCAGCCATATCTGGAATTAAAATGTATTTTCCTGAACAACAACTTACAAGGCACGACTTGTGTAAAATTACTGCAATTTTGAAGTTACCTGTTGAGGCACAATGTTTTTCAAAACAAGGTTCAAGTAACTTAAAAGGTAAGTAGAAGCTATTTGCTTCATTCTTCATGCTATTCACAATAAATAGCATGATGTCTACCTTTCCTGTTCTACTGGTATGTTTATAATAATGTACATACTTTTAGGCTTCAGTGTAATTTTGGTGTAAAAGTTAAAATAATTCTGTTTCCCTAAAATGACATAACTATGTTAAAAACAACCCATGTGTTTGCTTTTCAAAATGAAATCTAAATTTTTCCTCAAAAATACAGATTTCTGTCAATGACAGCTGGGATCGTCACATTACTACAACAAAAACTGTAGCATTTCACCGTTTAAGACATCTTCTGCAAAACAGGAAGGAAAAAAACCCTCCTGATATTTGTATTTTAAAAATCATTGATCTGCAGTATGTCATGTAGTGAAGTATCAGAGTTGATTTACCAGCCAAGACCCAACAGCAAACACAGATGGGTTCTCTGAATGTCACGGACCCTGGAGACAGCCAGTCCCCTTCAATTAGGGGGGGCACCCAGGAGGAGGCTGTAAAATTCCTACAAATGGCTGAGAATTACAGAAGAAGGACAAGCCCTTGGAGAGGGCATGTCTTCACAACAGAGCTTCAATGCAGCACACCTCAGGGTATTCAAAGGAACAATGCTTTTTTTGAGTCAAAGATAACACTGATACCTGGAAAAAATCCCTGGTCTTGGAAGTTAGTTAGGTTCTAACGAGGTGAGGAGAGGAGCAATGTGGTTTACATACCAGACTGGTAATGCAACTACCACAACATGGCTGGATCACATAATTTTTCGAGCAACGTTAGTTTTCACACTGGTAAGCGCTACGTGGCTGTAGATTCTACCACTTAAGTGTGCTATTCAGCAAGACATAACATTACTGACACCCCCATTATCAGAAAGCGACCACTCGTGAATTAAGTCTGTAGCAATTCTGAAATGAAGACAGAAATAAGTTTATGCTCCCAAGCACCCACTGAGGCACTCCTGGCTCATTTACCAGGCTATTCAGTGCACAATTAATCATTAATTCCACAAAGCACCTACCTGCCAAACCAAGTGCTCCTTTACAACAGCTGTACCTGATAGACAGACGCTCAGCACAATCGTATGAGATGCAGAGGTCAAGACGCTGGCAACTATAGCGTCCCTCATGTTGAAGGGCAGCATGGTATACACCACAAAAATAATGAACAAGAAAAATGATACCTGTGCAAGACAGCAAGACAAAAAAGAAGCATGTCAAATTCACTTTGGAATAACATTAAAAAAGTATCATTTAATTTTGAACTGTCCTCAGCATAAAGTTACACATCAGTTTTTTACAAGAAAGTTACTGCTAACCACTGCAGAAAATCAATTTAGGAAGAAATAATTTTTAAAAGTGTTGGAAAACTTACATTATATTTGATTTAAGAAGTTCAGTTTCAAGATACTACATCATGGTTCAAGAACTACACAATACTCCAAACTTTTCAAAATTAAATTCAAATTTATCTTTTCAAATTTCGATTTTATTAACTCTCTGTTTACAGTTAGAGTGTAGTTCTCCTGGGACTGGTGGTTTCTGATTGTGAACTGCATTACAAAACGATTTGCCAAAACCCTCCACAGGGCCTAAATTTCAATGCAGAGAGATTTCGTTCATCCTCATTCACTAAAACCTCACAACTTAATATAACATCCCATTATGCAAAAAAGCCCAAGTTCAGCCAAGCATTTTTGTTTAATAATATTATACTTCATGTGTATCTACATAATGTATGTCAAATTCCATTAAAACACTACATTTTAAGGTAATACATTTACTTGGACATGAAAAACAGTTCAGACAGTCACAGCCCATAAACAGAATTTACTGTTAGCTTCTTTTTAAGGGCACTAGCATCCACACTAACTTTATGGAACAAATTCTCCAAATGCGCAACCCAACCTGTAACAGCAAAAGGCATTCCTTCACTATATATACAAAAGATTATATATTTGATGGTATGCATATGTTGCAAACTCAACCACATATTTGAGAAAACGTAACTAGATTTGGGACACAGATTTTGCACACATAAGTAAGTGGGCAATTCTGAAAATGTGCCAGCTTGCAGATAATTATATCTCTGTGTAAGTCTTTCCATCAGTTTTAGTTGACTTACAAGCCTATTCACCATCTAACAGTTGTATACATATCATTTAACTCAGAAAGCTCCCAAGCAGGTATGAGCAATGATAATTTGTTGCTCACTTCTCTTATTGTCAGTTTGTTTTCTTCAGATTTGCATGTGATGATTGCATAGTCAAAACTGAACCGTAATGTATGTGTATATACAAGGCAGCAGAGGCATTATTCTCCATCATGGAGACAGAATTGGATGGAGAAGGAAGTCCACTTCTGGTCTCCACTCATCTTTCTCCAATTCCTCCACTAAGATCAATCCAGCTCCTTCCTGACCACTGATACTCCTTTTGATGCTGCCCAACTCTCCCATACGCCCAAGAGTCAAAAAGTTCAATAGCATGAAATGAAACAGAACTGCAAAGGACATGAGGGATAATAAATAAATGAAGTAACAAAAGGACAAAGGGAAAACTTTGCTTCTGTACTCTTCCAGCCTACCAGCTGATCGCACAAAGAAACAGCAGTGTTTGGCATCCGTTTAGTTTCAGTCCTCCCTAAAAGTTTTAACTGTGATCAGATGTTAGTAAAAACAACAGCAAAGAAAAGGATGTACAGATTTGGTCTAGATAAGAGAAGGGTTATGTAAGTATGATGTTTTCAAGTTGTCCTGGCTGGGTAAAAATCAGCTGCGGTACCGAGAGAACAAACTGACAGTCTCAAAACTTGGGAAAGACGGACAAAGTTCTGGCAGGCTAGAAAAGGGAAACACAGCATGTGTCTTTGAAAGGCTGGGAAAAAGGCTAGGTATTAAGAATTGGTCAGCTTAGCTTCAATTCCTGGAGCAGCAACAGACCAAATAATAAAACAATTCATAATCAAGAGTTCTGAAAGTTAAGAAAAATGTAAGTAATAATAGCCAGGGTGACTCTGCTGAGAACAAATCGTGTTAAAGCAATCTCATGTTCTTCTGTCATGATAACTGGGTAGGGGAAAACCTGAAAAATGGGTTAGGAGCAACAAGGGATGTGAAAGGTCCTCTAATATAGGCATAAGATAAGTGGATGCCAGAGGCAAAACACCTTACCAGCGAGTAAGACCAGCTGCCTAAGACATGTTTCCAGTTAAAAAATGGTTTGAAGAAGAATCCTGGACCCTAGTTCTGGAAGGATTTAAAATGCCTCCAATCCCAATGACTTTTAATGAAAATGAGGTTTTGTTGTTTCTAAGTTTAGCTTTCTAATTATCTAGGGGAAAGATGGCATTTACATATTTGTAAGATTTTTATGATTAGCAAATAAAAAATTTTCCTTCTCGGTCTTGTCACCAAACAATAGAACTTGCATATTTTCTGTGCTTGAATATGGTTTGACTTTATAGCCAGACTAAATGATCCACCCCTCTCGTGAGGTCCATAGAATCATTGGAAAAGACCTTTAAGATCATCAAGTCCAACCATTAACCTAGCACTGCCAAGTCCACCACTGAACCATATGCCTAAGCACCACATCTACACGTCTTTTAGAGATGTCCAGGGATGGTGACTCAACCACTTCCCTAAAACTCATTAGTGGATGTAAGATATGATATATCTATGATTATATCATATATATTCATATCTATGAATATGAATATATATGAATATCCATATATATTCATAACTGTGATATGAATATATATCTATGATATGAATATATATGAATGAATCTATGATATGAATATATCTATTCATATCTATGATATGAATATATCTATGAGTTACATATCTATGATATGAATATGATGCTGTTGCTTTTCAACTTTGACATAAAGCATACTACTAAGCACATAAAAAAGATTTTGGTATATTGCAATGCTTCTAGTGGTATAAGCGGTATCAGCTCCAAATTTGTTATAGTGCTCTAAATAAATATCTTTTCTTTAAGCTACCCCACTCCTTTCCTTGGTCAGAATACATGGATAATTTCAACCTTCCACAACTACAAACAGAGAGAGCTTTTAGAAGTTTCAACCCCTTTTGACATTACGTATTCACACCTCAACATCAAACAGGCTGAGTTGGACTGAAACTGTGTTAAAGAACACTTGGTAACAAATTCACCTGTCAATTCTTATATTTGCATCTTGAAGTTTGGGTCTGAGAATGCTGTTGCAAAGCAGGAGAGATATCAGTCATGCTAAGACAGAAACTCTCATCCAAAATGCACATAGGAATAGCTCCTGCCAATAGTTCTTGATTCTTGGCCACAATCCTTTTCTCTTATTTCCAGTAATGGTCTAATGACTCAAGGAGTTGAGAGCTCCGTTTATCACAGAGGTTCCTTTTTTATTTCACTATAGCTCAAGAATATTCTCCTCAGGTACCCTGATATAAGATGTTTCTACTCTTCATCTTGATAGCAGAAATGCATAGTATGTAAGGCTTGGGACCTTTCAACGTATTTCAAAATGTTGCTGTATTTAAGTTTGATACTGTGGAAGTCAATACTTGAAGGCTTCCGAGTCGCGTGGTTCTTCGGGTAGAAAGAGGAGACAGGCTTTCTGGACTGAGTCACAGTCTGCAGAATGGACAGCAGCCCTTGACCCTTTTCATGATCGTTTTGTAAGAATTAGAAGAGTGCTGATACAAACACTAAAAAGCAGTGATGTCGAGCTCTGAAGGACCCCACTATCCCATTGCAAGAGTTGCTCATGTGCATCACATGCATGTCTGCATTTGGGGTGTGTAAAGACAGTGTCTGTAAAGACAGTATTAATATACAGTGCACTATTTTTGACACTATTAAAAGCAGCCGATTCCACCAAAGTGTGCCATAACCACAAAGCCCGTCACTGTTTTGAAACTGTCTTGGAAGCAATCGTTGATGTGACTCATCACTACAACTGCCTAGTTGAAACACACTTTTTGTCCTCATCTGAACTTAGACTGCTTTAGGAATTTGATGCTCAGAGGCTTTTTCAACAGGTTTATGTTATCCATACCTTGGAGATGGGGAGTATTTGGGCATTGATGGTATGCATCACAGCATTCACTTTTGGTTAACACCAGTGTAACATCTTACAGAGAAGTACGCGGCTTTCCTGCTTTGATTGAGGGGTATCCAGGGCTCATGCCCACCATTCTTGGCTGTCAGAGCTTAGCAAACTCAGAGTGTGTTTGCTGCTCTGGGTATCTTTTCTCCCACGCTTCAGCAGTGCCACATTTTCATCTACTGTGTTCTTTTCCACAGTGATTTAAAGGATGATAAGCGGCCATAGCGTGGCTGTCTAGGTGGATATGTAACAGACTATTTTTCAGCAGATTTTGTGCAGCTGCTTTCAGAAGGCCAGGGAAAGTTCTCACACAGATTGCTGTAGTGATGCCATCAGAGAGACTTGGACACCAAATGGGGTAATGACAGCATGGCATGGGAATTAACTGATGATCACAAACGCTCATTCTTCTCACAGAACACAACATAAAACTATAGGTAAGCATCTTCATGCATCTTGCAAAATGGAAAGATTATGGCTGTACAGGATAGAGAAGTAGCTCCTTCTTTAAATCAAGCCCATTCTGATTATTTTTAATGATGCCATTTTTGTCCCAGCATCTCCAGATGTGTCTTGGACACTTCAGACTCTGACCTATACTGGTGACTGTGATCTGGGAGAACTGGTATGAAGCTGATAATATGCGGTGGTCCGCAGACATTGTTGTTGGAAAGGTCACTGTTTTGGACTGTGATGCCTCAAACTGCAGTGGACTCAACCCATGGACCCAACCCGTTTTTGGAGCCCATGGACTCCACCTGTTCTCAGAAACCTCATCTCCCTGGTGTTGCCAGTTTTTACGCTGAGTGGTATAACCTTAACTCTGAAGGGTGTCTGGAGTAGGAAGTTTAACATATTTTAGACTTTAAAATTGTCTTTCCTAGCATAGAGGGTACCACAGGGGATGTTGCTTTTGACACTGAGAACAACTGTACAAAAAGATACTAATTATTCATTTTATACAAATTATGTTCCAACAATGACTTACAATTTCCCAGCTAGACAGCCTTTTTAAGATTGTGTTAAATGGTTAATCCTAACTGGCTTGGCATTTGTAAAATTCATTCAACTTAATGTTACTCTGACCAGAATTTCCCCTTGAGGAGTACGACATCTTGGCACTGAAGCAAGCACGCAAATCGAAATGTGCTGTTTCAGTATGAGTCAGGGGAAAGCACTGCTTTGGACACAGACAGCAGTAATGAGGCTACAGCTAATAAAATATCTGTAGTTCTTTGGGACAAGACTCACAAGTGTAATGACAGCAAAACGCGTGGGAAAATAGTGTTAGCTCTTCATTGTGTAACCACAAAAGACCCCGTTCCCATAATTAAACTGTTAGACCATAAATATTCACACTAAGTAGGCTAGCCCACTACAGGATCACTTTCAGAGGTTTTTCAAGATCAGCTTCCTCCTTACTGTGTAAAGGGAGTAAAAATTCATCAAGTAATTAAAGAATTTTCCCTTTGAAAGACACTTGGATTACAGCTACTGATTTCAAATTTTGTCTGTATACATAATCGCACAAAAGAAGACACCCTATTTTTTTCTAAATAAGTTAAGTGGGTTTCATAAAATAATTGGCAGGACCTGCTAGTCTTACAAAATACTTACAAATACTATAGTCATGATTTAATAAAATTTATGTATTAAGGTGTCAGAAGGGTATTTATACAAGCTATAAACGGTATGTTAAAACTTTGTGTAGGCAGAGTAAAGGTTGCAAATATCCAAAGGTCTTTGCCATTCTACTTCTTCTGAACTTCAGACCTCAAATCTTCAGACTCAGATTTCTAAAAGCCAGGAGAGAGAGAGAGAGAGAGAGAGGGAGAGGGAGAGGGAGAGGGGGAGGGGGAGGGGGAGGGGGAGGGGAGGGGAGGGGAGGGGAGGGGAGGGGAGGGGAGGGGAGGGGAGGGGAGGGGAGGGAAGAGAAGGGGAGGGGAGGGAAGGGAAGGGAAGGGAAGGGAAGGGAAGGGAAGGGAAGGGTTATGACAGAGTATATGTAGAAATATACAAGAATCTAAATTTTAATTCCTATAAAGCCAATGCTTCTGAAGTGTCGGGCATATAATATATCTCAATAATCAAATCAACAAAGAAGACATTGCTTGTGATTTACTCCACAAAATTATGTCCACAATAAATCATTACTTAATGCATTTTTGCCAAACACAAACTTTCATTTTCCAATAATTATCATAGAGGTAGTAAACAACTATGTAAATCATGCCTTGTTCTTGAGCATGGAGAACTCTCAAACTAATACTCCCTTTCTTTTGTGTAGAGGTCTGGGTTTAAACGTCATCAGGAAACAAACAGCCATTACAGCCTCTGCCAAAAAATTAACTACAACCATTAGCAAAATAGGATAGAATAAAAGCAAGTTGACTGCAAGGAAATGGATATTTTAAAATAACTGTGTAATAAGGGACCTTTAAATATGCTGCTAAAGTCACAGACTGATACGACAATAAGTTGAAAGACTCCAGAAAAGAAAGCAAAATTCACATTTGAAATAAGCAAGACATTATCTGATTGTGTGCTATCTAGTGTGTGATTGCATTCTATGTCACAGAATCTTTTCTTTCACTGAATGGAATCAGTAAGAGGGATATGGGATCTGGAAGGAGTGACCCAAGGACCATCAGCAATGGCCCAACAATCCATAACAATGTTTTGTCCTTCCTGCTATAGAAAGAAAGGACTGATCTACCATCATCTCTAGCAGCTTTGAGATTATTCCTGAACACATTCGGAAAAGAAAGGATTTGGTTCACTCGGTAATGCCCGTTTGTACTATCATTCTCTTCCTCACTTAATTCTTCTCTTCCTGCTGTATCTCCTCGCCCTTGTTTCAATCACAGTATAGTCTAATTAGTCAAGAAGACAGATTTGTTCTGTTACAATGCTGATAGGTCCCTGCAAGCAGAAAGGCAACTTCATAAAGCACTATATAGCCCACCAATGGCATCTGTTTGCAGTGATTTGAGTCTTTAACTGGACCAGATGACAATAAATTATGCCTTTGGTTTTTTCAGTGATGAGACAAGTGAAAAGCATCAGAAATAGACGATACATTGTTCACCCTTGTTATTCTTCCCTCTTGTGTTTTACCCATAAATATTAAGATCAGAAACCTACAACAGCAGTAATAATAAGGCCAGCAAGAAAGGGATTAGAGCACACCGTTAAAACCAAACCATGCCACTGTAAAAGTAAAACCAGACATGTTTAACTCTGGGTAAGACTATGCTGCATCCTCTTCAGAGCAATACCACACAATTCTAAAGTAAACTGCAATTAAATTAATGCATTTTAAAAATGGAAAATCAAAAGAGATCCAATCGATTATACAGTATATATAAACAGACTGAAGTCCAAAGCAATAAAAAGTAATTTCACTTGGACTATTAAGGAGGTAATTTTACAACACTTAAGCACTTATGCCTCTAATTTAAAAGGAGTCTAAAAAGAACATACATTGAAAACATTTTCAAAGTTGCCCTAAAAATGAAGAAACATACACCAGGAAAGACGCATAAATTGCATAAAAACCTAACCTGGCTAGAATGGATCTGAAAGTCCATGCTAAAATATGCGTGTATGAACATATATAGAAAGCATGAGCAATGACTGAAATTAGTTTAAATCAGAATTATAATAAATTAGTAAGTGCAGAAGATGAATACACTACACTTCAGGAGATCCAAGGAGGGTTTTCTGCATGCTAGGCATGAAAGAAATCTAACAGTGAATTTGATCAACTATTATCAGAGCATGTAAAACTGTTAATTATAATAAAGGAAAAGCAGAACCATCAAATAAAAATGTAAAAATGTCTGTTCTCTATTAAGAGGAAAGCTAATTGTTATATTTACATTACCCTAAAGAATAATTGTGGTACAGCTTTCTGTTCCAAAATATTAGCTTATGAGTATATAAAGCCACAGACACTGATTTTGAGACATTTTTAAACAGCAGGTCCAATAAACCATGCTCAGGCCTCTTACAGAAGTTCTGGATTGTGTGTATCAGTACCTCCCAAACACCGGGAGAGTTCCAAAGAACTGGAGGCAAATTGGATTGGTAAAAGGTAAAAATAGGAAGTGAAAAAAGCAAATAAATGGTCGAGTTTTATACACTGAAGGGATTGCGTTGGAGGACTCAGAATTTATTCAATGTCTTCCTAAATGTATTGTAATAAGGAGTGCAATAGTGATGTGGCAATGTTTGATGGGTTTTTAATATTATTCAGGGTACTCAAAAGCAACAACGCATGGGAAAAGTTGCAGTTGCCTCACACTGCTCTGACTGGGCCATAAAATAGCAGATGAAATCCAAAATAACAAGTACAAAATAGCAGGCATGGGGAAAACAACTTTAACTGAACACTTAAAAAAGCAGCCTTCACCTTGGTTACTACAACCTTAGAAAAAGACACAGGAGTCACTGTGAGCAGCTCTTTGAAAAAAAAATGATAGGAGTGGTTGAAAAGGCAAATAAAAGGGGAGCAATTATTAGGAAAAGAATAGAGAATCAAGCATCACGACGACATTGTATGAATCCATGGTGTGCATGTTCCTTGATTAGCTCATACAGTTCTTTTCTCCCCATCTTAAGAAAAAAACACCAAAGAACAAACCCCCATGTTGATAACATTCCCCCTAAGCCTTCTCTTCTTCAGGCTGAACAGCCCCAGCTCTCTCAGCCTTTCTTCAAATGAAAGATGTTCCAGTCCCTCAGTCATCTTTGTGGCTCTTCACTGAACTCGCTCCAGTAAATGCATATTTCTCTTGCGCTGGGGAGCCCAGGACAGGACCCAGCACTCCAGATTTCCTGTCACCAGTGCTGAGCAGTGGGGAAGGATCACCTTCCTTGACCTGCTGGCATGGTTCTTCCTAATGTAGCCCAAGGCATGATCTCATGACCAGGTCCAGCAAAGTACCACCCAAAACCATAAGGATGTCTAAGCCCTGACA
Source organism: Chroicocephalus ridibundus (assembly GCF_963924245.1). Classification (NCBI taxonomy): domain Eukaryota; kingdom Metazoa; phylum Chordata; class Aves; order Charadriiformes; family Laridae; genus Chroicocephalus; species Chroicocephalus ridibundus. Next base: position 92,490,122 of record NC_086285.1, read on the forward strand.
GACCTACGCCTCTGACATACTGACCACGGGAACTTTGCAACCATCAGAGTAGCCTTAACAACACATCGAGAAGCCCTGGGAATCTTCTGTGTTCGTGGTTATCAGAGTACCCACCAAGAGCAGTGCTTGAAAGTGAACAAGGAAAATGGAGGGGTCACGGTGAGAAGCAAAAATGTAGTGCAGCTCAGCAGGGTAACTGCACCTCTGTGTTCTGGAGAGCAAGAAGTGCCCTGGGTATGGTACCAAGTAACCCAGCAACTTCCCAGGGAAGGAGGGCACGCCTCTCCCTGACCTTGTCTACTATCAAGCAGGAGTATGCAGATGATAACACTGAGAAGAGTAGTCACTACCCCTAGAGAGCAGGAGGCCTCCTTTCCTTGAGACACACAAGGGTCAGCAAAGGGCAACACAAGCCCTGGTAAGCTGATGTTTGCTGTGGCAGGTGTCAGAATGAGGGGAAAATAACCAGAAGCATGGTAAAGAGTCATGGTTGCGGTATATCTGGTAGAAGAAAATGGAATAGTGAAGAGCTCGAACAAAGGAAACTTGGATTTCCTTTGCACAGATCAATAGCGTACTGATCAATAGTGTCGTTTAACAGCTCAAGACAGAATCTGTTGCAAAGGAAAGACGTGGTAAATTGAAATGACTGAGCAGTATGACTCCACTTACAGAAACCTGATGACCTGAATGGATGGATTTTTGCAAATCATGTTTTTTCCTAAGCGCATATTTTTAGGCAAAACAGAGAAGAAAGAAGAAATTGCGAAGGAAAGGAGCCTCTCCATGACTGCCATGAAATACTGTGACTATGTACAGAGTGGTAATAGCATAATGTTAATAGAAAGAAAGGAAACAGATTTCTTCTTAAGGAGAGCTGCCAAAATATGACATAACACCTCTTTGGAAAATTTTATTAATCATAGAAAAAACATGCCTAGAAGTGTATGATGTCAGAAGAGCAGACAAAACCACGTTAAGATAATCTAAACTTTCAGGGGGGAAAGAAAAAAACCAAGGAAAAAATCATAGCATTTAATTGTTGTGAGGCTAAGGCAGGTTTTGTAGCACTTACAAAAAAATCTGTGTTATCCCTCTGCAACACCTGCCTTTCCCAAAGGTATTCAAATAATTTGCTAATATATTCCCAAAGACTTTAATAACAGGGTGAGATTACCAGTTTGGTTGTTGCACAGTGCCTTTGGGACCTCAGCCTTTTGTATTGATCAGACCTTTCTATTTGCGACCCTGGCTGTTACGCCTGCATGTGCCAATCCAAACCCACGGTGGGTTCTCATGGGAAAGGATTCCCACTGGCGCAGGTATCACCTCTTTTTTCCCCTTTCCCCACTCTTCAGTTGTGGGTTGTCGTTTACATTAGTGGACCCAATAATAAGCATGCAGAGAGCTTAACAGCCAAGCAGTGTGCAGAACCTGCCCCTGACATAAGCATGCTCCAGTCAAAACTAACAGCATCACATGCCGGAACAACCACCTGGGAGTCTGAGCAGGCCCTGAAGAAAACCATATAGTCACTATGAGACAAGTATTACAGGGAGAAACAACCACTGCACTAGAGAGGACACATAAGGAAGGATACTCATCTGGAGTCCCCCTGGTGCTTCTCCTCCCACCTGGCCAGCGGGGAGAGTTTGTCCTTTCCCTTTTCTTTCTCTCCTATTTTGTTGTGTTTCTTCACCACTAGAACCAAGGCATGCCATCAGCTACAAACCCTGCCAATAAATCTTTGTGCATGGGAACTTGTCCCAACATCCTTTAACACAACATCGTCCTTCCCCTCAACTTCTGAAAAACCACAAAGTGATTTCCAACTTCAGAAAGTGGTCAGGTTTTGGTAGCCACTACAACTACAATCTTTACATGAACCCTGCGGAGCAACAGTGCTAGCAACCTGGATGCTGCTTCCTTAAGACGAAAGTAGTGCTGTTGTGAAAGAGGCAGCCCGGGTCTCCTTTCCCCTTTCACTCCAGGCAAACCTTTCGGCAGGGCAAAAGGTGTGAGATGCAAAGGCTGAGCATTAATGTAGGAATAGATACGTGTACCAAACCTAGTAGTAGCAGTAATCATCATTATCGTCATCATCAGCATCATCATCATTCTCTTTTCCAGTTTTGACACGTAAAAATTGCATGTATTTTACTCATCACGCTCCCCCAAGCTAAACAGAAACTCACGCATTTATTTCCCACTGCCTCATTTTTAAGGAAAGCCTTTTTAAGGAAAACTAATCATTACTAGATTCATGGATACAAATCAAAGGTGTTCATTCTCTAATAGGGATTTAATTTCAATTGCAATTCAATAAAAAGATGTGGATAAAATAATTTCATGGTAATTCATAGAAATTCAACCTGTTTTGATAACACAGATAGGCATTTACTTGAGAAGGTCTCTCAGACGTTTGGCCTTTTTTACATAAAGACTGAAAGAAGAAAGAAGATTAAACTGGAGAGAAACTACACAGAAATTATATTAAGGCTTGAATTTAACCTGACAGCCAAGCAGATTCACCATTAGCACAGTCATCCCAAACTTCTCTCATTGCCAGCCTGTATACTGTTCAAGGTCAAATGTTCTTCTCAGCCCAGGTTTTCACAATGAGCTGCTTTTCCTCCTAAACCCAAACCTTGCTGTCATAATGCAGCTGGGCTTTGCTCTCCAGAGATTTTTGTGGATTTCTTTTGGAACGGTGAGTATAGCCATGTGGAAATCAAAAAATAATGATAATACAGATCATGTCTTTGTTGCTGAGAAATTCTCAGATTAATTTCACACACACACACAAACACATTTTGTTATGGAAATGAAAAAAAATAATCCTGGTCATTTTACTACTTTAATGTAACATCTGCATTTAAAAAAAATTATGTAAAACTTAAAGCAGTTTTGCAATAGAGAGCAGCAGTGGAGCATATTTTTAAACTGGGTGATTTTAATAATCTTAATAATCCCGATTTTAAAAACAGTGTCCTTCACATTCGAAATACTGTAATTATTTTTATAAAGTGCTTATTGATTTAATGAATAATGTAGGCCTAGATACTTATGGACTAGTGATCATGTGCAACTGTTAATTGTAGCTATCTTCTAATTACAAAGAGATTCATTATGTAGCTATAGGATTAGTTAAATGCGGTAGACTAAATTAATCCCAGCAGGATGAATACAGAGAAAAAGTTATCCCAGTCTGTTTTAATAAGCATGGGGTTTCACGTATCGCTGCGTTTCAAATATTAAAATTAGTCAACAACTAATTTACATGTTATTTTGCAGAGGGTTCCAGCCGTTGCTCGCTGAAAAGCTTGTGTTATTTTGTTTCACACCTTCCTTCTCACACCTTTCACTCCACAAAGCTTTTCTCCTCATAAGTTTTCAGTGGAACGATTTGTATGGAAGTTTGGGTCCCCAAAGGAAATACCAGCATACTCAACATCCACAAAAACTTGTCAGAAGTTTCCAGGAATCAGAATAGCACCTTTTTTACAGTGAAACGTGTCTAGGCAGCGTATACTGCACACACCGAAAGGCAAATTTACCTGAATTAAACAATGAAATGTTTGGTATGTTTCTCCACTTAATAGAATCATAGAGTAATTTAGGATGGAAGGGACCTTTGGAGGTCACCCAGTCCAACCTCGTTTCAAAGACAGATAAAATTCAGATTACTTCACAGAATGGGCACGACCTCGCATTAATTTATTGTTGTCTACCAAAACTGTATGCGCTTTTATACAGTGATGAGTTCATTAAAGAAAAGCTTTAAACAGAGAAATATAACATAAAAACATGAACTGTTCTTTAATTTTCTTTTCTTATAGTAGGAAATAACATTTGTATTATCAATAATGATGTTCAATTTTGCAAGTGAACAGAACAAGGCAATTCCCCCAAAATGAAAGGAATTATTTTCCTCTCTTTTTTGCCATACTCAATCCCAAATCACTATCGGAGACAGACCTCCAAATCCAGTCACGGTCGTGATCTTAGCAGATAGGACTGGAAGAAAATAATTGCCAAAGTTAGAAGAGTCACAAAGTGTTAAAAAATAAATGGTCACATTCCACTTAAATTGTGCCACAGTCTCACTCAATGGAAACGCACAACTTTGCCCATGAAAAAATAGCTGGAGAATAAAGGCAAAAATTTCCAGATACTGTTGGGAGTGCAATGACAAAAGATAACATTCCAACAGAGGCGTGAAACACAAGCAACACTCCTCGCAGTTATTACGACAATACAGTAGTGATCTTCTCTCTATTTTTTCTATCTGATTGTTCACATGCACAGAAATAGATGGAAACACACAGACATCTACATTAACAGATATGGCTAAATGCTACCTCCTAATAGATGTTTGCGGATCATACTTTAAAAATCAATGGAACCCATGCATGGCTTGTAGAAGAAGAATACAGTCGTAAGGTGATATTCTCAATATATTTCTGAGGAAACTTGCCAACTACAAACGAGTGCTCTACGCCAAATCCAAAGCCACTGATTTAGTGACTTAGCTGACCTGATTTAGTGCTAACAAAATAAATGAAAAAAATATGCCGTGCACTTCAGAAGCAGCTGGACTTCACACCACCTCCGTGACAGATGAAGTGAAAAAATCTATTCTTGCAGTCAATTCAAAGGCCCGAGCATTTAAATAAGCCAGAGAAATAAACTGAAGTTTAAACTAAACATAGGTCCTGCATCCTGCATTTCTCTCCCAGGCAGCCTATCCAGAGGACTAACATATCACCATCACCAACAAATCTATGCCAACATATATTCTTACACAAACTAAGCTGCCTCATTCCTTCTCCCTGAATGGATCTGGCTGCCTGACCAGTGGTTACAGAGAAATCTTACACCACCAAGCACAAAGAAAGCTTCATTCAGGTCAGGGGCAAAAGGTGCCTCTGTGTGGTTTCAAATGTTGAACTACGTGGGAGCAATGGGATATTTTTTTGCTTCTACCCATTAGCATGACAACTGCCTCCCGCGATTGCAGTGGCAGGTTAAAAAGCCAGCCATAGCAAAGTGACTGACTGATTATCACTGCGTCTCATCTAAACCAGTAAGCCACAGGTATTAATTCCACTTAAATGACCGGATAAAGCAAGACTGACAAGCTACAGCTGTAACACACAATGTAAGATTCAAAGACTCAAAAGACTACACACGGAGCGTGAACACTGCCCTGACTGGTGAAGGAGAGTTTTTCACCTCACATTAGGCTGGCAATTTGTAGGTTAATAATTTAACACAACACCAGGTCTCTCAACAGTCCAGTGAGAGGGGACTTAATAACGATCTCTGCCATCAGGTAGGAGCGGCTTTATCCAGGCAAGAAAGCAGAAAAGGATGATGTGAATCTGAACAGAACCACAGGCCAGACTGGGTGTAAGGGAAACGTACACATCCAGATCAAATTTCTGTTCCATGAGTAAAAAGGTAGAGTTTGCGTAAGAACAGGTTTCCTGTGCATAAGAACATGATGCCCAACCACATGATTAGATGGATGCTGCAAACAACCAGACAGAATGAGAGGCGCTTTGGGGTTCATCTAAGGATAACCAAACCTGAGTGTGATCTTTCTTTACTTGTTGTATTCCATCTCAAAAAAACATTTTCAACTTTGTAGCTATTTTCCTTTTTTGTAAACAAATTGCTTATTGTACAATTATTTTAACCTGGATTGTGTTACAGGTGATTGGTCGGTAACTGGCAAATATTATCCCTGCCAGAGTGGTAATCCTTAAAAATGAGATACTGAATCACACTCTCACAGTGCTCAGTACAACTCCAGAGAACATATAAAAAATAAGTGTCGAGCGAGATGAAATGCTTCGAAACTGGGTCAGCAGGGGTTTGCCTGGAAGAGATGTCTTCTGATGATAAGCACAGACCAATGACTTCATAAACACATGAGCAATGGCTTTACTTCCAAGAGCCTTCCAGCAAGCTTGGAGCACCTATGAAGATAATTCAGTTAATTTAAATCTATTCCTTGCATCAGGAATCATAATTCACATCTGCTTTTTTTCCATTCATGCTAAGGACGTCAATGAAAGCAATACCGCTGCACCAAAATGCCGAGTGGGTGACACAGAACAACTAATTCTAATACACTGGATGTTCAAACCCATTGATGTTTACATATCTCCAAATTTTACAGATGCTACTATTTTAAGGTGCAACGTAACTACGTCAGGAACATGATTTAGCAATCGGTAAGCTCTGAGAAGTCACAGACAGGTTAGATAAATATCATTATCTTTGGTGCTTGAAATAAGCCAGCGTATGCCAGTACACACTAACACCATCTGAAAGAGATATGCCAGTACTTACCAAGAAGGGGAACCGTAGATAAAATCACCTAACACAAGATTTCAGCATTCCCACACTCATACTTCTAAAAATTTATAAAAGTACTTCTGAACTCCCGTTGCAACATTTAATTATACACATCTTACAGACACTGTAATTATTTCACCAATACGACAGGAGAAATCTATAACAGAACACAGCTCCGAGATGCAATTTTCTGCACTTTGAGCTACTAATGGACAAATCTTAGCATTATTCTGCATCCAGTCCACCTCGGCAACCAGCTTTTTCCTACAGGAATAGTTTAATAAAAGCTTTAGCTACAAATGGAAAAAAGCATGAATTAAAGATGACAGGATTAAAACTTAAAAACAGGCCACTATAAAAAGTGAGGCTTTAAGTGGCACCTTTTACAATCATTGCTTCTCTAAAAACAGCTCTCATAAGGGACAGCTAACTACATTTGCAAGGCTGGCAATATTTGTCATCACTGTACTGAAGCTGAATAAAAAGAAAAGATAATTTATGTATAACCTCATCTATTTCTAGGTGAAATTATCATTATTCCAATTATAATTTTCTTTTTACCACAGACGTAATCATTTTTATTCCTGAGAAATTTTTAGTGTATATAAAAGCCATGCAAATGTTTCTTTTCCAGATCAAGTCATTTTCATTTACACCTTGATATGAGAGAATATGTTCTCTACTATACCACACACATATTCTTAGACTAAGGAAAACCCTCCCGGCCCCTGGCACCAAAGCGTAAGAGTACTGTGTCCAGTGATATTAGTACAGTTATGTGCAAGGACTTTCCCTCCGATCGCATCCTACAGATTAATGGCCTAAAGGATCAAGTTTGCCAATTCCTTTCACTCCTATCAATGCCACTGGAATACATCAGTTTTCCCTGGCTGTGATGCAAAATTATAGAAATGACGTACTTCTTTTTCAATAATTTCCTTCCTCTTCCTAAGTCTTACCAACATGAGAGGTTGTGTTTTTTTTCTGTAAACATACAGAAACTATGCCCTCTGGAGTCAGTGTATCTTTATCAAATACAAAAAAATACAGAGTAAAGTAACTTGAATTTTATCACAGCGCATATTCTACAGAAAGGGAAAAAAAAGGCACTGTTCTTCTGTTGCTGCCACATTCTGACAGATGTTTCCATGCTACATAATGAGGGAAAAAAGGGTACAATTTAATGCAGATGGGATTGAATGGGACTAGGAAATGTTGAGAATGCAAGAGTTTAAAGTCATTTTCCATTCTCATGTATGAAAAGCCAAATCACTCATGCCCTTTGAAACTTTAGTCAACCTGTTTTACAAGTTTGACTTACCTCAGAATGGTAGTCAGACATCTTAGATGCTAGCCACTGTTCATGAAATAATAATGCTTTTTATCCCATGATTTTCTTTTACACTAACAGCAGAACAGAAAATCTTGTTGGGGAAGGAAAAAGTACAGGCTTAATTCTGTTCTCACCTGGTTATACTAAGTTGGTAGCAGTGGGGTTATTTTTGATATACAATGGTATGAGACCAGAATCAAGTTCGATAAGTTAGGAACAGATTTGGACTCAGGCACTAAACCCAAAATTTCTAAACTTGATCATTTTTATGTTTTATTGACTTTACATGTTTCGGCATGTTCATTTAACTTATTGCAGTAGCTAGGCAATAGCTAAAAAAAATCTTGGAGAAACGATCAATAAGGTGAAATTGAAGCTAGGAGAGGCACAGCCCCCCAAAACTTCAGAATGCAAATAAGTAGAGGTGAAAATATTTAAGTTAAAATGTTATCAGATAGGAAGAAATTATGTTCTATGTCTAAAATGCATGAGAAATCACACTGCACGTTAGCTAAAGTGTGATTTTATCAACAATACTAGTCTTTTGCAATATTTTTTTTTTTCTTAAATCCACTTAATCTTTGTCCCATCCTTTTTCTTCCACGCCCACAGACTTATTCACGTACTTAGGATTAGGCACTGGAATAAACTAAACAGTAAAACGGTTTCTGCAAAACTGGTCATTTTCAGTATGCTTTACCTTCTCTGCCTTCACCCTTCACACTTCTTCCCATTACATTTTGGAAATACTTAATGAACCAAACATTCCAGTTTTGCCTCACCAAAAGAATCACTGATGATTTGCCAAGAAACCGAGGAGCATCAGTGCCGTTTCTGAAGTGGAGCCTGAGAGGCAGCCCACTGAGCTGGAAATGCTTCCAGAGCTCCACCTTGATCGAGGCTACCTCTGCACTGCTCAGGTAAGTAATAATGTTGAATGATTTCATCTGTCTTGCAATATTCCATGTGCTTTGCAAAAAAAAATCTTAAACATATTTGACAGAGCTCTGCGCATGCTATCACAAGTGGAAGTTTGAAATGGGGGAGAATTGGTAGGTTTTATAGCTCCTACGCAGCTACCTAGGATGGGTTATCAACATCTAATGTCACAGTTCAAAGGTTCAATACATTTGATCCTGCTAAGGATAGACAGAGGCTCTGAGCAATGATCAAAACCCAGGAATCTCCCTTTTCAAAGGGTACTAAATAAGAATTTTTAGGCTGGCTGTGTTGTTCTATGTATAAAGAAAATGTCTCTGCATTTTCAGTGTAAGAATATGAAGGAATATGATGTAAAAACATTCCTCTCTACTCCCAAATGCACTACCCTCTATTCCCAAATGCCTGCTAATGTCATAAAAAGTAATTACAGAGACAGACAAGATGCCAAGCCTGCAGAGCAGCCAGGCATCCCTCTTCCTGGGTGCTGTCCCTCCTTGGTGATGACATCAAGATTTTGCCTCTTCCAGTCACTGTTTGGTTTGGGTTTGGGGGAGAAGTCGGGGGTTTTGGTTGACTGTCAGCAGCACAAAGGTGGATACTCGAAACAGTTAACTCTGACATAAAAACACAGGGAAAACCCTCAGACCTAATCCAAGAAGGTGAAATAATTTGCTGAAAAGAGAAGGAGGAAGCTGGTAACTGGGAAATAACTGTAATGTTACCAGGCTATGACATAGTAAATACAAAGAGAAATGCACATGCTTTTCATGGCAGCATGCTGGACCTGGGCTACTGAGGTTTATAAGCCCTTCTTTTTAACTTTTTGTTGCAGGCAAAATGGTCTCGACTTGTGAGACTTTTACTTAATAAGTTGACAGCTAATGCCAACTTCTGATCACTGCTTTGGTTATTGGAGAAAAAAAAAGAACATGAACAACTAAACCAGCACTGCCCTGGCATGGGCCACCCACAGCCACTGTCCCTTGGGGGTGTCCCTGCCCTGCTGTGGGTCACCCATGGCCACGGTCTCTTCAGAAGGGCGCCCATTTGGGATGAAGCACCTTGTTCCAGGAGGACACCTCCAGCCACACATCCCATCGGCAGCCTCTCCTTCCCCGTGTCTCCCCCAGAGCATCTCCCTGCCTGCCACTCTGGGGGCACTGCATGCTGCTGTGGCTGGCACGTCATGGCGGGGCTCACACCAGTTTCAGAGCTGTCTGGACCCCGCTCTGGACAGCACAGGGCACCCTGAAGCCCCCACTGGCAACCCCTGTCGCCTCTGCCCCATACACTTCCCCAAGCCTCTCTGTCACGTGGTGTTATCTTCTGAGTTTCGGGTATTGTTAGCTTGCTGCTTGTAAAGAAAAAAAGAAAAAAAAAGAGTCTCCTGTCATCATTTATATATAATCGTCATCATTTATATATAATTGTTCTCATTTATAAATAATTAAATGTGCAAATGCATATTTACGAGAGTCCATAGCTCTGCTAATGCTTGAATTTATTTCTAAGTAAGCCGGGTAAAAGTTCTCAAGCGCTTTCCCACACAAACCTATCAGACTTCTACAGCTGTTGGCACTAGGCAGAAGAATTGTTTATCACGTGGAAAATGCCTGCTCTTTTAAATACGATGCAACACAGATACCTCTGCATGCATCAGCAGAGTGGAAAAGAAATCTAAACAGGACAGAAAGACTTCCATTAAGGCCAGGAAAGGAAAACAAAGAGTGATAATAATTTAGTTATGAGGCTAGAAAAAGGTAATAAATATCACTACACATTCATAGCACTACTGAGTTAAATAAAAAATATTAAACCCCAGTATTTTGGAACATTCCACTTCGACACTTTTCAGCGATTTGTGTTGCAGAAGAGTTTAGAAATGAATGAGCACTGGGCAGGCAGAAGTTTGCACCCAAACCGAGCTCCGCAGCGGTTCCTGGGCTCTGGATGTATTTGTTTCTCATTCGTAACAAAAAGCTCCTCCTGCTGGATTGTGTGAGTTAGTCTCCCTCCCAGATGAGTAATTCCACATCGGAAACCCCGTACTACAGATTTACAGAGCAGCAATATAGACAACTAGGGCATCGATCTTAAAAAAAGACCAAGTAAAGCTAAGCTAAGCTTTGCTAAGCAAAGCAAAGCATAGCTGAGTATATATTCCACAGTGGCAAAGCCACAGTTCTCATTCGTGTCACTCAGTAATTACAACAAGTGCCCAATAACGCTGTAGAAACAAACTTAAAAGAAATCCGTTTGACTTTTCAAGGTGAAATACTCTATCAAGGTGCCCTTGGTTGTCCAGAAACCCTGAAATCAGCCATTAAAACAAGTAAAAGTCAAAATGACTTTCAAATTTTCCTTTTGATCTTGGTAAATCAGGAAATGAAACTCCAAATAAAAATTGCGTTGTTTACAAAACTAAGTCCGTTTGATTACATCAATAACAAACAAAGAAAATAATTTAAAACTTTGTTGTTTTTTTTAATGGCATTGTTCCTTTAAGGGCTTCCTGTGGAGAAACTAAAATCTGCTGCTTTAAGCACTTCTCTTAGACAAATAAGTAGGTCCACTGGCCTTAGAAATAAAACACTTCACACCTCCTGATGTGTCATTAATTCCATCCTCTGGGGAGGTTATGGTAAAATAATAATTAATGTACTGCCAGAAAATGGTCTGAGATTTAAGGCCGTTTCCTTAGCTACCAATTGATGTGTTAGTTATTTTCCGTTTATTAAACGTGTAAATCAATGGTCACTATTTTTTAATGGGGATAGTAAATAGCTTTTTGATTTAAACCGCCAGCTTTAAATCTGGACCCACATCTCCGCTCAATAATAATATTCTCTTGAAATGCTAGCCCATATGTCAAACAAAAGCCTCGAACATAGATTCTGCTTTTATTAAAAGGGTTCTTCTTTTAATTTTCCTCTATGAATTCTAACTTTTTTACAAGAACTTTCAAACCGCATAAGATTTGCACTTTCATCGGTGACTGTTCACTTGATACTCCAACCCTTGAAATCTTGAGGAGAAACTTGCGTTCTTCTCTGAAGAATTAATGTTGTAATTGTAAAGAAGTAATGTTGGAAATGTAGCTAAAGTTCCCTAGGAACAGTAATACAGCATTCTCTCCCTTACACCTTTCTCATTGCTTTTCTCTTTTTTTTTTTCCTTTCTTTATTTTTAGATTTGCAAAGCAAGGATAAACAAAGACACCGCTCTCAGAATGCCAGGTTGTTTGGCACAATTAAAAGTACTTCCAAGGAAATGTCACATCATGGTAAGATTAGTTACCAGCAGCACATAATATGGTTTCTTTCCTGTTCTCATTTAAATCATTTCACAGTAAGTTACTATGTCAAAGGCTTATTTAAGATAGGTGTTACTGTGCCGTAGTGGTCAAAAATTTGGCCTCGAATTTTCTGGTTTTACTGCTTAACAGAATCCAAACATCTTTTTCTCTTTTTTGTCTTCCTCTAGGACCCCATTTACCAGTTGTTCCCCGACAAAAATGAGAGCAGTGACAAGAAGACACTGCTACAGCATTTCTAGTCTATTTTGTCTTGTCTCTGACATACTTCCCTCTTCAAAAAAGCTAGCAAGCCTAAATAATACAGAAGCACTGTTAAAACCTGTGGTTCTGCAGAAAAAAGACCCCCTCCACACAAACTGTGAGACTAGAAGCCTGGGGAGAAAAGAGCCTTCAAGAGTGAACAGAGAAGGAACTGGGAGGAGGGAAGCAAAGGGCCTTGAGGGTCACCACTCCACCTTCTTGAATGTGATCCTCTTCATTCCTCAGGGAAAATCAGAGCAGCAGCTTCCCAAACGCTGACGATTCAGCAGTGTATTTACATTTTGGCGGCAGCAGCAGTATAAAACTCACCTCCCTGAGCCCTCAGTCCTCTTCCATAGCATGTCCCCATGCTAACGCATGCAAGGAAAGCTAGTGGACAACCCCCCCAGAAATGTCCTTTTCAGGGAAATCCTCTTGTGAGGTGGTAAGAATATTACAGTGCCTCTGTATTGTTAAAAGAAGACAGAGTGCTTGCTGGACTGAAAAGGATCCTCCAGATAACCTGATCCTTTTCCTTATTTACACTAACTCAGTGAATGCTTGCATTATTGAAGCTAGAGCAGCTGCCTGCTACCACTGATATGTGAGAAGAATCAAGTTGTGCAGGACTGGCGAAACGTTTTCTCAACATAAATACCAAGGTTTTGCAGTAGTCCTATACTAAAATACGTTTCCATTTACTATTCCAGTACAAATGCTCTTCTGTAACAGCAGTTGTAACTCATGATGCACACGTTAATGAAATGTTACTGTTATTTTCATCAGAATAGAGTGCTAATAGGATGTAAAGTTCTATTGATGGTTCATTTTCAAATTGCTGTCTTCCATAGATGTCTTCTGAGAATAAGGAACTAAGATGCAGCATCCAGAGTTACTCATTCTGCCGGCAAGCTCCCCATTCATCTCTGCCAAGAACAAACTCGTTCTGATGCAAACGTTCCTCTTACTTCCACTCCTGAGACAACGTGTTACCTACAGCGTACGGCAATCAAGAAAAATTGTGTGTTGGTTTACTTGTGAAGTAAATACAAGTCACTAACCACTGGGGAGTTTGCTTAAACGTGCCGCATGCCACCTTTCTGGTTTATGATGCAAGGCTTTATGTTTTGTACTGTTTTATGAAAGGTGGGAAAAGCATGAACAATGCAATGGCATAGTGTTGTTGCTCATTCGCAGGGTAGGGAATTAAATAGGGCCTTTCATCCATCCAACTAACAACTTTCCCTGTGTGGCAGTACTGTTGTACTAGCATGCTTTGTAAGCCTGTCCTTTGAAAAAAGACCTCTGGAAGAGAATGAAACTTGATTTAGAAGGAAAAATGGTCCCAGTTGTTGGGGGCTTTTGGTGGGTCTTTTTTCTTATCAAAAGGCCAGGCTCTTTTTGCACATCCTGATTACTTCGCAAATAGTCCTTTCCCAAGCACATTCGTACAGTGTCCTTGCATCTTCAGGCTCAGCACTGTACACACAAATCTTTCTGCTGCCAAACCAAAGATAATCTTTATCTCTTATTGTTTGTCCTGCTTCCCAAGCACTCAAAAAAAAAAAAACCCAAAAAAACCAACAAAAAAACCAACAAAAAAACCAACCCACTCCCAAAAAAACATTAAAAAACAAACCCAAAGACCAAACAAACAAAATTGTCAGATTGGCTTTGCTTCAGACAGAAAAAGGCTACTTTCCCCCAATTTCTGGTTTACTCACATGCAGATTATACCCTGTTTTGTCCTAGCTCTCTGTCTGCAGTCATCAAGACCAGACATTTTTTATTCTTAGGTAAAAGCTAGGATTGTCTGATGCTAAAGTCTGTGTCTGTTTTATTGAGAATCATAAGACATAAAAATTAAAAATACTTATATTCTCTCTTCTTTGTAAATTTGACTTTTACTTCCTTTATTTATTTACTTAAAAAAAAAAAAAAACCAAACAAAAACCCACACCTTTTTTCCAACTGTCATTCGCAGATTCATAGAATCATAGAAAGGAAAGATCTGGAAGGGACCTTAAAGATCACCTAGTTCCAACCCCCCCGCCATGGGCAGGGCCACATTCCAATAGACCAGGTTGCTCAGTGCCACATCCAGCCTGGCCCTGAACACTTCCAGGTATGGGGCATCCCATCTTTCTCCCCAACTCCAACAAATGAAGTTTCTTCCCCCTTCCAGTGCTCTCTTCTACTGAAGGAAAGCAGAATTTCCTACTTCTGAAAGTGACTTCTCAGTTTACGAGACCAACTCTGAAGACAGAGCTCAAGCAGCACGTCTGGAAAAACAGCTACTGGGCATGCACGACACGATGTACTCCAGTGTGAAAACTGCCATGCTGGGTGGAAGAGTTGTGCACCCAGAGCCTTCACACCCTACCTAGGAAGATAAAGCCATTGCTCCTGGTAGGGCACTCTGCAACTCCCTTCTTCCCCATGTGTCTGGATTTCCTCCCAAAGGAAACGGCAATGTGGAAAGAACGATACGCACCCAGGTCTTGTCAAAACATGCTGTTCGACCAGGATTCAGTCATGGTCTACAAGGCGTACCACACAGTAAATCAGATACAGTCTCTCAGGCCTGAATGATATAAAGGCTGGCTTGATTTCTCTGTCTCTCTCTCTTTCTCTGGGGCCGCCTTCTTTCTGAAGAACAGCAACAACAAAGACCATTTAAGAAACTGTTACGCAATGTTGCAATGGCCAGTTGTTTGTCAGAAGCAGGGAGAGTAGCCTCAAAAGAGCTTTGAACAATCTGAACTAGATAACACTGCTAACGTGATGGTAAACTCAACCTGTTGTCAAAATGAAACTCTGACTTCTTAAAGACGAGACTAAAGGTTCAAACACAGGAGGGCCCAGGAGGTCCACCCAGGATGGGAAGGGTTTGAGGAAACATACAGGGAGAGAGACGATAGCTCGTCTCCGAGGCAGACAACCAATCCTGTAACACACCTGCAGCCAGCCGCACCGTATCAGCTAACCAAGAACAACTTCAGACCATCAGCCTACGGAGCCGTACAAAACGGGGAACAAACCTTCTCAACACCGCCAAACAGCCAAACGTACCAGCTTCAGAAACTCAAAGTTCTACCCATTCAAGACTCAGAAAAACTTATTTTGGAGAAAAAATAGCTGCGAAAATTAAAAAAAAACACTCACGTGGTTACACTATGTAGAAACCTAAAATGTACTGAATATTTAAGCAATGGAGATTTTTCACCTAGTAATTAGAGTTATAAAAAACAGGGAGTATTATGTGGCACATTATTTTTAAGTATCCCGCAGACCATACAGAAAATGTCACATCAACTTGCCTAGGTTTAATCATGTGAAACCTCCTACTAAAGTTCTTATCAGCAGTAAAAACACCAGTTATAAACCCATCCTCCCCTCACATATGAAAGACAGCTGTCCATCGAGACTACCAATTTATTCCACCCAAATCTGGAAAAAAATTAACTCTGCATCCACTGAAAATATTAAAAACTCTGCTTTCAACAGAATTCAAGCAATGATAACCCTAAGATAAATACAGTACTGACATCTGCTACAGTTCTGCTTCCCTTCCATTACTACTGCCAGTTAGGATCACACCATTTCTCAGTAGGACTGATGCCCTGCAGCACTCATTTTTCAACATTGACAAAAAATAGGTAACAAGAATCTGTAACAGATAGATCAGTTTTCTTCTAAGTAAAAGAAAAGCAAAGCTCAATTCTTTGCCTGATTCACATTTACATAATCAGGCAAAAAAGGATTGTTTTCTGTCAAGTAATCCATATGATCTTGAGATGATTTGCTCAACAGAAGGGAAAACCAGGTTTTCTCTTACCCCTTATGCTAGCATGCAAATGAATCAATGAACTATTATATGTAAAATTTCATGAGGATATTCTCATTAGAAGCCATATTTTGCAAAATAATAATTGTTTCCAAATGAGACACTTCTTTTACAGGCTTTCCTACAAGAACAGGAAGATCTAGTGCTTTGCAGAAAGCTTTACAGTGCAGGCAACATATTTATAGGGATGGCTTATCTCACGAAGCCATTACTCACCTATTGGCAATTGCAGAGACCAAATTCATTCCCAACTGTGAAACATCCCCTAGCAACTTCCCATTTACATATGGGAAAATACCATTGAGATCATATCTAAAAATTTTAAACTCTCCTAAGCCCATCTTGGGTTTTTGAAAAGACCTATGCACAAGTCATCTTCTACTCTTTATACAGGGATCACAAGCCATGCCGATTACCCGTAAACTTGAACAAGCTGAGAAATGGTAATATTTCTGCAGAAGCAGAGCATATGCATAACATGTTTGCATATTGATAATATGAGAGTTTTGGGGAAAAATTAGTAATTATCAATCACGCAGGCAGAAATAAAATTATGTTACTGATTTGTTCATAATGAGTTCTAAAATAGTTTTTTCACCGGTCCTGGTTGTTCTTTTCCTCCATCAGTGTCCCCTAGATTTAAATCCATATATACGAGCGACAAAGTCAGTCTTACCCAGAAACACACTGAGCACGAACACAGTTCTCTTTGTTTATTTTGCCATCTGGACTGCAGCTGCCCAGGGTGAATGAAAAGATGCCTGTCTCTCATAAATGTTTGCTGTTGGTGTAACTTCTTTCACTGACCCTGTTTTCGAGACTAAAGACTTTCATCTCTAGTATAGCATCTTTCAATATGGTATTCAACCCAACAAAGCCACAGCAGTGTATCAGTCTAAACACACTTGGTGTCTGGCCTTCAGTGCTCATGAAACATGAATTTAAATACAAGGTGAAATATCTACTTCAAAGCCAGTCATATTTTACACTGGTCTTCTGTTACAGAAGAATTCAGTCCTTGGTGCTTTGGGGTTTGGGAGAGGTGGAAGCTACCATCTTAGGAGCGATTTAGTCTCTCAGTTTTACAAAAAAACATACATAAATTCAGGCGAAGCAATGACCCATACGATTTCTCTAAACAATTCAAGTTTCTGAATGCACAAAATCCTTGAGGAAGTGCCCGGGAACAACTCTATTTTAAGGCTGTCATTCTAAAATCGGCTTCAAAAGATATCTGCAGTCCTGTTTTTTACTCTAAAAGCTGATGTTTAAAATCAGTTAGAAATTTCAGACAGAATAATTGTTTAACCTTCATACTTTTTGGCAGTTTTTGCTTGCTTTTTCTGTGCACTTCTTAAGATAAAATGTGTTCTTGAAGAAATCATTCCTTGGCAGTCCTGTTTTTCATTACCGACCAAGTTATCTGCAAGAAAAT
The DNA here is from genome assembly GCF_963924245.1 of Chroicocephalus ridibundus. Taxonomy (NCBI): domain Eukaryota; kingdom Metazoa; phylum Chordata; class Aves; order Charadriiformes; family Laridae; genus Chroicocephalus; species Chroicocephalus ridibundus. The sequence continues at coordinate 92,507,601 of NC_086285.1, forward strand.
GTCGCTGGTCCTGCTAAAGCAGGAATCTCAAATACATCACATAATATAAAGAGGGTTTTTTGAATGGTTGGCTTTAGTATTCTTTATCAACAGGTAAAATAATTAAATGGATGCACAGATAAAAGTTATCATATATAAAACGTCTTACATTATAATAAAGTGTATGTGCTGCGCACACAAACATAACTGGGCTATACAAGGGGGCAACTACAGAAGACAAACCAAGAAACGGTAAAAGGAGAAACCAACCATACCTAGTCCTCATTCAACGACATTTTCTGCCTGTTTCATGCAGGGTTTTTTCCTAAAATAAGCACATATTTGTGTTGATTTGCGAGCACGTAATGCCTCATTTGTGATGATCTTCAGGACCTATGTATGACTTAGGAATTCTGGTCAATTCTATGTCAGCATGCAGCTTCTGCTTAAAAACTGTAAGCCAAAAAGGTCTCTCTGTCATGAGAGGCTCCCAATAGCATCCAATAGCTAAAGGGCAATTTCAAAGCCTCGACTTCTCCACTACTTCAAGCAACAGTGGTTATGATAAGAGGAACCAGGATTTTTCTCCTACCTCCTAAGAGGAGAATGCAGAATGGAATTTCCCACCAAGGCAGAGAAATAAGCCTGGGAATTTTAAAGATACCTGGCATTAGACAGAGGATATCTTTGACTCTTTTTGACAGCTTTCAGATTCAGATATCTAGAAATTATCTAGACATTATGTATCTATAGAGATGGTTAGATATTTTGAATTTGAAGATATGCAGTTGTACCTACCAGAGGCTGTAAGGAATTGGGACGAGAAGATGGGAGGATTTGATGCTAACCCATCATGCTTGCAGTGGCAGAGGGGGAAGAAATCACAACTGGGAAATATGGGAAAAGCAATGTCCCATACTTTAAATGACACAGGACTTGTGAGCACACAGTGGAAAATTCTGTCTTACACAGAATACAGCTACCTGGTGTTTGAGGTAGGTAGTTATTTTAGAATTACTGAAAGCTCTGATAGGTTTCTTTATCCTGATACTATTTTCAAATATTTTATTTAAACACATGCCACATACTTTATTTTTTAAGGAGCACAGAACAAAGTCCAGCTGTATTCCCCTAATGAGAATATGACTATGAAATGAAAATATGAGTGTTCAATCTTAACTTTTCATCTGCTGAACTCCTGACAAATACAGAACAAGGGCTCCCAAACAGCGGATGGCACATAAACATTCCCAGGTTCCTAGAGGTGCTGCTACTGTTGCCAGATGAAGCCTTCAAGCAGGAATGCTTTACAAACCCTGGTCTAGGGCTTTAGAAACATTGTGCTATAAACTATACACTCAAATTGGCATCTGTAACATCAGCTGTTTTCCTCCTGCATCAGACACTGTCCCTGCTGTAGCAATTCAGGCGGTGTTACCTGAGGCAGCACAAACAGCAAGACTTTCTGCTAAGCATCAGTTCTTTCACATGGGTAAATCTACTAACCAAACATAACTGAAAGACATGCAAAAGATTATTCTAGTCTCCATTACATTGATTTCACAGCAGCATAACCATTAGGATGCTTCCAGATTGATTTCTGATGTGGTATTTTGCTGATAGTTACTGGATTGGATTTAGATTTGTTCAGTGATGAAAATGAGAATTCAGAAGTACTCAAATGAACATTTAGAAACACTAACGCGGGGGATGGTGGGTGGAGGAAGATCTGAGTATGTGCCTGCTTCATCCCATTTATCCTGCAGTGCTGGTGTATCTCTTTGAAGTGCTGGTATGGGGGAAGAAACTGCATTACCCAAATACCATTTACATAATCAGTTTTTCCACACTTAAAGAAGACATTTCTCTCTGTTGTTACTTTAATTTGTTCCTTGTAATCATACACCTGTGACAATGAACGTAAAAGCTATGTTAATTTCCTCCATCCTTTCTACTTCAAAAAAAGAGGTCACCTCTAGCAAAGCAAGCATTATCTTTATGGCACTGACAGAAAAACTGCAAACTGACTGGCAATTCATTATTTGTCTTTGAATCCCTTACCTATCGTTGAGAAGAAAGCGATCTCTAGCTACTGTTTACAGTTCTGAAGCTCCAATCAAGTACAGATATCTAGATACATATACATCATATATCTATGCCCAGGTTCTGGGGACCACGTAACACAAAATAACGTGCATCTTCATTTAGACTTTTGTTGCAGCTGAAAACAGAAAATGCACCTACATGAAGATCACATTCACAAAGTACACCTGAAGTTAAGGCTCTGATGCATCTGACGGAAGCAGTGGGTGCTGCAGACCTGTATGTATTATTCCATGCATGCGTTTGTTATCATCACTGTCCAGCATCAAGTGAAGGCAGATAAACAGAAAAACTCAGTGGTTTCATACTGTGTAATGATTGGATATTATCCTTACATTCACCGAGACTATACTGGAAGTATTCATTTGTGTCGTTTTTTTAGGTTTCATAGCCTGGATTCAGGGAGGGAGACCTTCAATTCAACCAAAACTAAGTAGAATTGCTTTCTGTGTGTTGATACACACATTAATGTCAGCCTTCAGAGCATTTCACCAACCCTCCATAGCCCTGTGTTCTCTCCACCAGCAGTGAGAACCCATCAGTGCTGGTTAACACTTAAAAGAGAGGCAGAGAAAACAGCTCCAGGGCTGTGTGTGCTCTTCTCCCACTGCAATATCTTTAGACTGAGCACCTGCTGCTGTAAATCCTACTTAAAATTTCCTCTGCTAGGAGACACAAACACCAGGCTCCCCGTCACCCCTCTCTGCCATGCCCTGCGGCCTGTTCCCCACTGTGTCCTCGGTTCACCATGCACTCTCTCCCACCAGCCACCACTGGGCAAACCGGTAGCACACAAGGCTCCTTCGTGCCAGACAGGGCTGGTGCGGCACAATGCCGGCCTTCTGCACAGGAGGGCACGGAAGAGGAGAACAGGTCTGTCTGCAGGGGCAGACAGCAAAAAGGTACCCCATTTCTTGGTCCAGATAACAATTCAAGGATCACTGAGGATAAAACATGCACTCCCTTTTCTCATTGTACTGATGGCACAGAAGGTCATTATCACCATCCTTGGACCTAAAACATCCTGCCTTCTCCATACCCACTGTCTCTCACATCCATATGGATTAAGCACTGGAACAGGGTGCCCATGGAAGGGGTTGAGTCACCGTCCCTGGAGGTGTTTAGAAGACGTGTAGACACGGTGCTTAGGGACATGGTTTAGTGGTGGACTTGGCAGCGTTGGGTTAATGGTTGGACTCGATAATCTTAAGGGTCTTTTCCAGCCTAAAGGATTCTATGACTACAGCTGTCCTCTAAATAACCAGCTGCACAGATGTGCGTCAGACCAACCACTCTGTTCCCCAATTTGTCAGTTTACATGTCTTGCTACAGGCAAAACTATGCTGCAGGTGAGCAATCGCACCTCTGATAACCTCAACCAAATGGGAACGCACTGATTTCTTTCTTATCTGTTTTCCCACGCTATTTAATCATTTCAGCCAACACGGTGAACGCATCTCTGACGCGGCCGCAAAGGCTCGTCCAGCTGGAAGAGCTGCCAGAGATGGCTCCTGATCAGCAGGCTGGCAGGTAGGCAAAAACGGTGGCAGTGGCAGCAGCATCCCCAGTCGCACAACATCGCTGCCAGGTCGCCAGCCCTTCTCGAGCTCCAGCAGCACCATGGGGTCCTTCCCCATCCTGTCCCATGCAGGCTTTGCATGCTCTTTGCCACTTCTGCTTTCATCTAAGCTTGCCACCTTGTACGCTCTCCTAAATCAATGCTGGGCAGGAACACTCTCTCTACAGCATTACCTTGATCCATCTCCAAGTGGTCCTTGTAGGTTTCACGCCGCTACTCAACTGCAATAAAGTAGGATGCTGCCGAAATGCCGCTGTGACAAGCGATCGATTCTGCTTCGCAAGGGCTCCCTGAAAAGTCTGAGCGGTAAACGCTCATGACGGCCGCTACTCCACAAATACGATTCAATGCGGAATTTCCACTACTTCCACCAAAATTATAGCAGTTGTTACAAGTAGCCGATTTTTTTCTCCTACAGGAAAAACCTTCGCTTTTGACTATCAATACAGACAAAGCAGTAGTTTTTAGCCATAAAAGCTGCTTCTTTTACAGTAACATAGAAAAGATGCCAGATGAAGTAACTCACTATTCCATGTTACCTCAAAAAAGTACACTATTCCAGGGGAAAAGGAAGATATTTTACTAAGCTTCATATTCTGCAAGTGGTAAATTGATTCTTTTTCACATCAAAGCACCTCAAGTGGGAAGCCGAGACACTAAGTAGAGAATTCAACAGTTCTTGGCTTCTGAGACCAAGGCTTTTCTGTGTTCCTTACTGTTTTTAAAGGACTGAAATAAAAATAAATAAAAAAAAATTAAAATAATTGCAATACGGCACGCAATTTGGCTAAATACATTATCTCTTGGAAATCCAGTGTAATCAGAGCCGAACAAACATTACTGCTGATATATTTAATAACCTGTCATTTTTTTATTCATCTGAAAGCAATCTATTGAAGGCTTCATCACAAATCTGAACGAAGTTGGTAACAGACGGTATCTGTATCTCATCTGAAATGTAAATGAGTCATTCTTGTCTTTTGGGGGACTAGGATAGAAGAGACTGCTCTTCAGTCTTGTGGTTAAAAATAACTTTCCACTCGTCACACACCATATCCCCTTTAATGATCCCTGCTTAGTATTACTTTCATGATGACCTATTAAACAAATGGGGACATGACGCATCCTCCAAAATTCAAGGAAAGTCAGGCATTTAAAATAAAAATAAGCAGACGTAACGCAAGACCGGCTATTGCATTACGTCTAAAAATATCATACTAAGATGCAGGTAATAAAAAAGGGACACAATAGGTGTGTGAGATGCTGCGCAGAAGGGCTTTGAACTATTGTCATTCCTGGACGCTGCTCCAGGGAAAATCTCCTACTCGGCTTCAGACCCTACTGAACATTGGAATTGTTCCAGCTGGTTCCTCAGCTGTTCTCCCTTCCCTCAGAGTAAGCTGAAAAGCCATTACCCCCTGGGTGCGAGGAGGCGAGATCGTATGTCACCTTTGCTTGTATTCATGCAAATATCTCCTGATAATCATGATAAAATGCTTGCCCAAGCACAATGGATTAATGATTGCAACATACCCACTCTCAACTGAGCTCTTCTACGGTAGTTTGTCAACATTAAAACTATGTAAATGTCAAAGTGGACAATGGCAATGCATCATCTGGGAATTTCTAACTGTACTGATCTAATTACAACCTTTATAACGTTGTTTTCTCACTGCAAGAGGTTTAAGCTGTAATGATGAGCTCGAAAACAATCTTACAGGAGGCTTCTTCATAGCTTTTAAGCCAGTTTTCTGGACTGGAAACGGAACAAAGCCTTTCACTAGGAGGACGGATGGACAGACTGGATCTGAGATGCTATTCCGGGAAAGATTCCACTCTGGATATGTCGGTGGAAAGAATCACTGTCCCACATCCCAACTGCCCCATTTTGGGGGTCCTGCACACTACGAGGCATGTAGAAACAGAGAGTCACTTCAGCTATATCGTCAGCTATATCTCAGTTAACACAAGTACCAGAGGCTACATCAGTGTGCTAACTACAATATCGTAACAGGGTTAATTTGGTGTGTCGATAAGGTCCTCCCCCAGTGCTTCCCTCGCCTTTAGGATCAGGTAGGACTGCCCACCATAAAATTACTAGACAGCGAGGTGGGGAAGAAGCTCTCACAAATCTGTGATTTATCTGTTAATACTGCATAATGATTTCTGATCTGTTTTACTTCAGATGTATTTATGCATTCGCAGAAATTACATACTTCAGTCATTAAGGTTTTTTAATTCCCCACATTTTTTAATATTATTTTTTCTCCGCTAGTACAAACCTTTTCGTTTTAACAAAACCTGACAAACATAAACTAGCATTTTCTGTGAGTTGCCTAAATATTTCAGGTATGCACTATCCTGCAAGTTTAAATGAAAATTAGTGAAATGGTAATTCCAAAATCAGAATGAATTGCTTGAAATGTTTCAGAAGTTATAAACAAGTTTAACTGTATCAGGAACAGACCTGTCATGCCCTGCTGCTTTTCCTGCCCTCAAGAGTCTTGTCCAAAATGATTTGATAAATAACACCTGTCTGAATATTTAAACTGTATCAGAGCAGAAGATGGGGATATGCTTCTCTGAAGGTGCACCTGGTAAAGCAGACACAGATATTTTTAAAGACCAATGACAGACTGCTTACCCGCTGGCAAGCAGTGGAATACCATACCACAGCTGAATGAGAAACTACAGTAGCATTGATGCTTGAGCAGACAAAACTGCGGCCAAAACTGGGGGTGGGCAGCTTAAGAACTAAAGGGACATAGACAAGGCCTGAGGGGAGAGCAAGAAACCTTGACCATGGGGTTTCTGGCTAGGAGGACTTAAAAAGCAAGAATGGAAGGAATGGCAGGAATTACTGAGAGAGAGGTTTGGGAATAATTTAGGAGATCCTTTGGAACAGAAGGGGTTGAGTATAGGAGTTGGTGTGTGTTGGAGGACTGAGAGATTTGAGCTTCCAAGGAAAAGGGGTGGGAGTGCAGGGTAAGAAGGACCTGGGCTTCCACGGGGCAGCCACCAGTGCTACCGTGCTTTCTCACCCCGCCAGCTGCCCAGGACTGCCTCTTTCCTAACTCATGGGTTTAGTTGTGAAAAACATATAGCCCTAATATTTAAGTTCCCTAAAATTAATTCAACACTAAAAATACCCCAATATCTCTAGTCAGAAAAACAGTGACACTAAGTGTCGCTAGTTTGAGAACTGGAAAATGGGATCTTCAAGTAGCAGTTTACTTAATAGTAAGAAGAAACCTAACCAGAGCAACCCTTCAATTGCTTAGACACAGCTACGAGTCTTCTACTGCGCAGCTGCAGTTTAGGTGATGGCTTCTTTTGGAGGATCTCAAGGTTAAGACTGCTCAGAATGAAGGAGGGTTAGAGCACTGCAGTTTTAAACAAGTGTTGGGAGATCATTTAGCTACTCTATGGTTCAATAATGATGATAATACTTTCCCAGTTAAGCGGATACTGAAAAGGTAACTTCACTACAAAACATTACCTTGGGTTTGTAAACTTTTTTTTTTTAATTCCAAGTATAACAAAATACAGAAAAGTCAACTAGGGGGAAAGCAGAAACTTCACTTTTATTACAGGTAAGTCATTGAAGCCATCGCACTTTCAGCTGTATTTCATAAGAAGAACATTTTTAGATCCCCCCCCCCCCCCCGAAATTTCTTTGTTTTAAAAAATATTGTAAAATTGTGACAATTTTAATGTATTACTTCATATTGCATGACTTCATCAACAGACCTTGCCTAAAAAGAATTACTTCCTTATGCATATTTGGCATTAAAATTAATCTATTCAAAACACATACACTCTATTGCTAGCATTCTTTTTTTTTGAACACCTGGAAAGTCATATTAATATTAGTGTGCCAAGTATTAAATTGTATTTAAAAACATAAAAGACAAATTTCAGTGTGTAAAGTACTTGATGATGTGGAGTATTTAAGAAGCAATTTCCCTAACAGCAAGAAACCTTACTATAGCTGCATAACAGTAGGACACAGCAGCCTGAAATAACACAATATTGTTGACTTTCCCTACTTCAAAATCGTTCCAGTTTTTATAACTCCTGTAGTATCTTTGCAGATTGTTGTTTGCCATCCCATTTCTATCCATTGCCGCTGAGTACACAAATAACAAGAGCTGAAAGTCTGTTTCCTGTACACACGAAATGCACGCTGCTCCTTCCCTACTCAACCGGGGATTTTATCGGGTTACACTAATTTATCCCTAATTAAGGATTATATTTCTTCTGCAGTTTTAAGTCAACCCTTCTTCACCTTTCCCTTCAGTCATTCTCCCTCCATGCTGCTGACCAGGAACTGTCTGTTGTCCAGGACTGGCTGACCAACTTCCCCAGCTCCCAGAAAGAAGGAAAACACAAGAGCAGCGGGGAAAGCTGTCTGCTAAAAAATCAATAGGCACCTCTTCCACACAAGCCATTACTTCGCCTGCATGCCCAGATCTCCACGCTGCAGGAGTGGAGGTGCACGGCCTTCACCGCACTTCTAGGTGGCTTCTTCCAAGTACTGAGACCCCAGGGCCTGGGGTCAACCCCCAGGGGTTGTGGCCAATCTAGCTTGCGTCCCCCATCCTCCTTGACAGCCTTACACAGCAACTCCAATGTTCCTCCAGCATCGGGTGGTCAGCCTATGCACACTGAATGGCAGCCGCCTGCCCGTGGGCCCAGGTCTCATCTCGTGGAAACAGCGGGAGGCAGAAGAAAGACCCAGAGGTCAGTGGTGGGCTTTCCTCCTGACTTCAGTCCTCTCCCACTATCACCAAGACTGCAGCCATCCTCAACAAAAGGGTACATCTTTGATAAAAGGGTACATTTTTGATAAAACAGGTGGAAAAAAACCACCAAAAACTCTGACATAAAATCACAGCACAATTGCAAAAGTACTGAAAACTGAAACCTGACATGTTATAAAATAAATCCCTTTTTATATATAAATCCCGATGATATGTGGTTGCTCAGCATGGTAAGAAAGGAGAATACAAATGTTACAACACAAGAGATAAAGTTGTTTTGTTCTGCATTTCTACATTATGTGAAATCACTAATCTGAGATCTGTATTGCTAGCTAAATAATGAATCACAGAAATAATACAAATTCTATGGATCCAGGAAGGTTTTTGCATTTGTAGTTGACTTCAGTGGCCACTACAGGTGCCTGCAAGACTTTAAAATGCCATTTGTAGGATGTTCACACAGCTTGAGAAAAGTAGTACTTGCTGAAATGTGGTTAAAAGTAAATAAGGAGAGGTGAGAAGAAAAGACATTAAGAGGTATGAAAGTACAGATTCTTTTGCTAGCCCCTCTGGAGAAATATATCCTGTAACGACCTGCCTACTTCACCAATGAGTATGAAACTCGTGCTCATCTAGAGCAAATTATGTGGTAGCATAGAAATAAATATGATTCACTCATGATAACATGCATTTATTGCACTTTTCTGCATTTAGGGCTTTCTTACCAATCAGGATTTTGCTTTCCAGTCTGCATCTGATCAAAGAAATGTGATCTTTCCCAATTTTTCTTAGGCCCTAGCCTGATCTTATAATGGAATTTAATATACAAATTAATGTCATGTAGGCAATGTACTTTCCTTCCCTTGTCAATACCCTGGGTCATCCAGTAGACCTGGCAGTTTATCCACATTGGACCTGACAAAGACCAAAAACCGTATTTGGTATTCTTAAATAAGTTTCCAAATGCTGCATAAATTCAGGTTATTGCAAGAAGAAAATAAAAAGCATCTATGTGTATCTCAGTAAAACCGTAATCTCATCTATGTAAAAGTCATTTAAAACACCAGATTATATTTGTTTATATATGTCTGTAAGTAATATGTACACACTGACAGGAACTGTCATTAGATAACATTTGCAGTCATAATGGGTAATCAGAGCGTGACATGAGAAAAAAAGACTTACTCAAATCTCTACCTCATTTAATTGTGACGAGATTATTTTTTTTTTTAGTTCTTTATGGAAAATAGAAGCTTTCAGGCACATGTACGTTTAATATGATTTATTTAGGTATTTACCTTCTTTATACGAGAGACTGTTTAACCCATTTCCTTCGTAGCTATAAATTATTTGGAAAAAAATTTAATGATCAAGACTAGCAACAGCATAATAAAGAAAAATATATACAATACTGTCAAATAAGAAGTACAATCCTATTTACTTAGGATCAATTCTATCCCAAATTAACAAAATAAAACAAAACAAACAAAACAAAAAAAAACCCCAGAATGTGGAAGATAAAGCCATAATCTTTTCCTTGCTCATATTATCAACAAAGAGAAAAAAACCTTACCACACAGCTTTTTTCTTTTATTTTGCTGGGTGAGTAGAACTGCAAGTGTGGTCAAGGGGAATATGAGAGAACTCTAATTGAGCCCTCAGATATTTGAACTTGCAACACTATCACTGTCACTAATGACACCTAAAAATTGTTATTTACCTAAACTCCTCTGTATTGAATGAGGCAAAACTATTGTTATGAAGACTACAGCTGGCATCAAGACAAAAAATACAGAGTGATAAATAGTAAGTATTGATGAAAAGTGTATTAAATTGAAGAAAGTCTGTCCTCATTAATAAGTGGGAGAGGAGTCATGGCAAATATGAGAAGGTGATGCAAACTTAGGAGGAAATGTGTGAAAGGAAGAACTGAAAAACGATTACAAAGGAACTGTGAAATAAACAAAACAAGCAGAAACAGTCAAAGGACATTCATACTACAAATGTGCCAACTGATAAATTACAGAAGAAGGAAGAAGTCTAGAAAGCACTAACGTGGAAAGAGACTGCAGATTACAAAATGCAAATTACTTTGCAACACCAGATGAAGACATGAAACAGGACGACTGTAGTTACTATCTAAGTCATCTCTCCACCTGCCATTTTGAATATGATTCTGGCAAAACAAAGATATTTGCAAATCAGGCAAATGTTACAGAAATCAGAACATTTAAGAAGACATTCAGGTTTGCCAATTTAAGCAAACAGAATGCCCTGAAAAGTAAGGTACAGAATATATATGCACATATAACTTAGCTAGAATGGTATGTACAAGAAGCAAATAAGAAAAATGCAATCCAACATGATTAATATGTAGTCAAAATTTAAACTGTTCAAACTAACTCTGCCAGAACAATATAATTCAAGAACTTAAAATATTACATAACATTGACACTACTGATAAATGTGTTATTTTACAGGAAGTTTATTTTAAGCTATAAAGTCAAGATGAAACTTTGTAGTAGCAACAGAAAGAAAACCTTCCTCCTACCCGGTAGAGCAGCGCATGCTGCATTGCGTGAAACCTTGATTTATTTTTATTTTAAGCCTTGTGAATTCATGTATGTGGAGGGACAGAGGGTGGTTTTGTTTTTTTCTCTGATAGACTGAAAAGGTTTTTCTCCCACCGTCACAGACACCTGGCTGTATGCAGTTCTCTCTTTTCGGTTGCTCTGAATGAAATCTCTAGCATTTCAGTTTGTTGGTTTGGGGGGTTTTTTGTGGTGTTTGTTTTGGGTTTTTTTTCAAACATATCCCTGCCCCAGATTCCCCAAATCAATGAAGCCTAGCCTGGGCTTCGCTTACATGACTTAATGTTGGCTGTTCTAACCCTGCAAGTTCAGATGAACTGGGGCGACTGTGCCTCTTCCTTGGGCGAGGGTGAGCAGTAACAACTACTGCGGTCAGAATAAGACAGTCTGATCAATGCTGCTCCTTCACGCTCACGCGCTTTTTATCTTTGCGGAAGAAACAAAGCTTTCAAAATACAAGCATAGTCCTAACTGGTATCTAAGTTCCTGTGATAGTGACCCAGGGGGTTTAACTTTTCCATGGCAATCAAGCTGGGAGATGTTGTGTCCTTCTCCCTGATTTGGATCTCCCAAGTGGTTACTGGTTTCCCTTTGAAAGACTGCTCCTTTTGAAACCTGCCAAAGTCCTCTTGCCTTTCCTGTTCTCAGTCCTTCTCGTGTCAACATGTAAATCATACATTACCTAAAGAGGTAGCAAAACCATAAAAAATAAATCCTTCTGGGACTGTGCCTCTGCGACACTGACATGTTTTCTGAGAGCTGACTATTACCTTGGCCCATTATTTTTCTCCTTCCTGTTTTTCTAGACAGCCTATTACTGAATTAAGCCAATACAAACAGAAAAGCTGTGTCCCAAAAAAGAAGCAACACATAGTGCTTTGTATACAAAAAAGTATTTTGACATATAGTAAATAAAAGAAAAAAAAATCACTAAATCAACATGAATAATCTCTTGAACACATATCTGTTTTATACTTCTCAATTAATCTAGGATTCATAGTTTATCTACTATTTATGTAACTCACATTGTAATTACACATTATTTTTAAAAACCTGAACTTAAACACATTTGAAATCATACAATAACACAATTCTATGACATAATTATATTGGTGCATTCGAGATATCTATAAAAATTTATTCATCAGGTTTTTCAAATTATATTTTTTCATTCGAGTATATTAAACTTACACATACTTCTTTTACCACTCATACTGAGTGAGCCTTACTACATCAAATGTATTTCTACCTCTTTATCCTTACTTTTGTAAAACTCTCTAAGCAGTTTAGAGGGTTTAATCACGCTAATGAATATATTGTAAATGCTACAAAAAAACCTGAGATGTCTTCAGTGCTACAAAAGCTCTTTCTGACATCTATCAGAACTAAGACATGCTAAAGGCACAAAATTGGTTTAAATTCAGTTCTAAGATCAAGGTTTTTTATTTTAGTAAACAGAAATAGAAGACCACTATAGTACAAATATTTGTGACTACTTCATGTTGGATATACAATTCTCTCCTGTATTTTATATCCGTTTCATTACTGAACCAGCCCAGCCTTATTCATGGAGCTACCAGGATGAAAAATATGCTCAGCCTGCTGAGAAATTTGTAAACAGCAGAACACATCACTGTCTTTCAAATATTAGTTAACTTAATGTACACAATTGTTACCTACATATCTGCATAACATTATAGATTGGTATACTGGCAAGTGAAACTGAAAGGTATTTCAAAGCCAGCAAGCACATGGAGGGAAATTCTATTACCTGCTTCCTAGACTAAAAGAAAAGTGATCCTCTGACAATCCAGATACCAAGATTCATTTATTGTAGCATCACTAAAGCTTTAGCTTTAGTGCCTTAAGCTTCATAAAAGCTACAGAAACAGGGAACACCCTCAAACAAGTAACGCGACGTCTTCCTATGCAGCTTGTAGAATACATTTTCACTATCTATTTTATTTTTTTCTTTGTGTAACAGCTCACTAGATGAATTATTACAGAACTAGAAAACTGCAAACAGAAGCAGATTTGAGACAAATGGTGAAAAATGATGAAAGATCAGGATCTCTGATGATACACCCATCACTACCTAATTCACAACGAAAACCCCGTAGAGTTTGGCCGTGTATTGGTAGAAGCTTTTCCACAGCAGGCAGGTAAGCAAAGTCAGAGAGTTCAAACCACAAGACTCATGCAATGTCACGCCAAAACCCTCCCTCCCGTAAGTCGGGTTAACTGTCACATTTCTGAGTGGAAAACAATTCCAATGAAAGGCAAAGACTTGCATGGCTATCCTAAATTATGCTTGCTAACAAGAAATTCTGGATAGCTTCTTTAATGGTTCTCTGGTAGCTGCCATCATACAAGTAATTGTTAAGTAATATGTACTATGAAATTATTAAAGTGTTTCTTTCCTAATGTCAAATCAATTATTAAGCACATAAGAAGCCTCATGAATGGCTTAAATTATTAATTTCCATTTTTCATCTGGTCTCTTGACTTCAGCAACATCCAAACAACATGATGATATTTGAAATTACTATTGCTTAGTTTCATTACTCTCAGAAACGTTAATATACTTATTGATAAGTGTTATTTCCCATCAGAGAGAAAAATCTTGACGCATTCAGTTTTGCATATTTATCTGAGACTCACATTTTTATTGTACTTCGAGGGAGTTACCTTCACGCTTCACTTAGCAAAATTCGTTCACATGACTTGCACAGCAAATATCACACCGCACACAAACTATGCAATAATCTTCATGAAATCTACAATCAGCTCAGCCTTTGTACTTAATTGTACGCTCTGAGATGGAAAAATCACTACAGGAAATGGAGTAAAGAAAAATAAAACTAGCAGGGAAACAAGGGTTTCATCAGGCTCTCCTGACAAAGGTGCTGGACACATTCAGTCTCGTCTACTTTATAGTAAATTAAACCTCTCTCATAAGACTTATAATGAATGCCTGAAGAGATCAGAAATATAGCAAGATTATTATCCTCTGACGTTATAATTTTTGAGACTTCTGCTCCAGAAGAACGCTGGAAGGATAAAAGACATTTAAATACCAAAAAGCCATGAACTTTTATAACTCAGAAAATCCATCTCTTCAGTTTTTAGATGAACTTCAGGCACAGGTCAAAGCAAATTGTCATTTAAACTAGTTCAGTAGACCCCAGATGTAACAATAGCAATAAAGAACTAAAAGGATGCTCCTGGATCACTGAAGTCCATGTCTCTGCTATCGAAAACACTGAATGACTCTCAGCTAAGGTCAGCATTCCACTGTAAAACAATCCATTGTTCTAGTCCTTATTATCCAGAGGATATTGGCCACTCCACAAAACCAGTGCCTTGATGGCCGAGGGATTTATTCTGATTTCCAATTTAAATTTCATTGATGTCTGGCTGATTTTCTTGGGCAGGGGTGTGTATAGGTCGATCTTTATCTTCTTTATCTTCTGTATCTTCTCCTCAAATCTGATGTTTGCAACCACGGATTATCTGTAGATGGCAGTCACACCACTCTCAGTATTCTTCTCCTCTGCCGATCTATACCAAAGTCAAGCTCTTCCCATGTCCTCTTACAAAATTCTTTCTCCTGGTAATCTTGCTTGGCACTCTCTGCATTTGTTCCAGTTTCAGTTTACCATTTTGAATGCAGGTGACCAGAAATGTACATAGTGATCCAGGGGAGGTTTCATCCTTAGCTGGATACTTTGCCATCATAACTGAGTGTTTTCTGGATGCATATCCTAATGACTCAGTGACCAACTAAGGTTTCTCCTCTTTATTCTGCTTGTCCGTGCTCATTTTCTACTGATGACGTCTCAGCCTATAGCTGAAATTTCTGCTGTTAGTTCCCAAATGCAGGCACCTCACATTTCCTATTATTAAATTTCATCTAGTTGCTATTACTGCAGTCCTCAAGGTCATGCTTTTCTTCCCCATAACATTCTTATCTTCTGCTCTATTAGGAATTTTTTAACTGGGTCATCAACAAATTTCATTATAGCGGTGACATTCTGTCACCCCACCACTAGTAAAAAGCACTAATAAAGGCAAACGTTCCCCAGAGAGCTCCCTGAGAAATTCAGCCAGCAATCTTCCTCCTGTCTGATGCTCTCTGAAGTCACAACAGCTGCCATCTCCCCTCGCCTATATGTACAGTTGCTTTAATAATGCTCATCTCCTCTAGCAGTGCTTTTAGTCTTCCATTTGGCACTAAACCCGATATTTTATTTATTATTTTTTTTACAAAACTGCTTTCCCTATTTAAAAAAGAAATCCGTTCTTTTTCCACAAGCAGCTATCACGGTGCATTGCCATGACATACCAAAGGTTAACAATGGCACATTAGTGCTAACAAGGTGTTCCAAGGCTCCACACACTATTTTACTACATTATTCTACTATATTAATCTACTATATTACTGATTTTAATGACTAACTGGCAGGTCTCTAATAGCTCAGCTTTTTTCTGTCTTCTCTACAGATATAGCCATACCAGACTTGATAAACACATTCAAATGTCTTCCTATCAAGCCTGTGACTTCATGTCTGTAAAAAAAATTAATATTAAGATAAAAATCATCTGTTCTTCTCCTTCATCAAATATAACTGCAAATTTGGCTTATACTTGTGGATTGGGGCTTTCTCCCTTTTTCATCACACCTGCTCCTAAAGCACGGTATCATCTGCTGGGCAATATCTTCATACAAGCTTCCTGGTTTTCCTTTTTCACCTACAAGGTACTGGATGATGTTCCTACAAGATTTTAGTTCTTTGCTCAAGATACTTATTCCTGATAGTCTGATTAATCTGGAACTTGAAAAAATGTCAAGTCTCCCCTACACTCCAGATCCTGAGCCAGCGGTACAGCTGACAGCAACTCACCCTCGCTTTCCTGTGCTGCAGGGACTTCACTGACACCTGCCCTGCTCTCCTTCTCAAACGCCTAACTTCTTTTTTTTCACATTGCTTAACCAGACAACACGCTATTAATAATTTACGCCGGGGCCGACCTTAGATAAGGCAGGTCCCAAGCAAGGTGCAGAAATGGGACCTGATGTAATTCCTGTACAAAGAAAATCCTTCCCTTCCATGGACCCATCCAGCTCACCCCGCTGCCTAACACAGGAACTGCCGTGACTGTAGAAAGCCTATGCAGGCCCTCACCCCTCGGCACACGATAGACTGATATCCTCAGGTGCCAAGAGAGTATCAAAAAAATGAGAATTATAAACACTAATACACAAAATTTTGCCTCCACTTCGTAAACCAGGGCTGCTCCAAGGCCCAGACTGAACCCTACCATACCAACACATTGAAACAAAGCAAAAAAAGTGCTTTAGATTCAGATCAAAAAGTAGCATTTAGGCTAAAATAGCCAAACATAAATTCTAAACACATCACTCGCTGGATAATTTTTTTCGGAAATCAGAAGTGTCAAATCCTGCTTGAAGTAATTTTTGTGCTGTAACTGAATATAGACAGGGAGGAACACATCTGGTGCCTGGGCTGTGCAAACGTATTTATAATTAAGTAGAATTGAATACCAAAATCCAGCACTGATAGAATTCATTAGACTAGTATAATGCTGTATAATTACTCTCTTTTTTTATATCATCCACTGTATGCTTTAAGAGCTCTTTTTACCCATTGATATCAATGTGCTATGACATATTTACACACACCCCGTATAAAAGGCTGAGGAAGTATTAGACGTGTCAGAGGATGACATGGAAAGGCGACTGTGGTACAATAACTACACTGTCAGTGAAACGAGAGGAAACTAATTTAAATTCATTCCCCGGCACATAACGCTACAGACAGGTACCGGATTTACATTTTGTAAGGAAAGGTGCTCCTTTCTATAATAGAGAAAAGCCCTAACACAACAAAATCAATACTTCACCTTTTTCCACCAGCACTACACCCTCAACTTGCCTGCCTGGCGTTACTGGCCCTCCACCAAACACACCATCCGCTGATCTCCACACGGACCTTTCTAACCATCATCCTTGGGCCTTTTCTCACTGAAACCATCCCACGCATTATTGCTCACACCTTTGATTTGGAAAAAACTGCCAGCAGGCAATTGCTCTCTCTGAGCCCCTGCGTGACTTCCTTTGCTCTACTTCTTCCCTACCAACCCTGGCCAGGTGTCCCACAACTCCTACCAGACAGCCCAGCCTCCCTCCTGGGCTGTAACACAGACTAGTGCGCGTAGGTCCTGTCAGAGCATCCAAGCTCCCCGGGCCACCAAGGAAAACCAAGCGCTCCACTGCCAAGTTTGGTACTGACAGAAACTTGGGCTGACTCCAAAAAGAAAGGGTTGCCACACTTTAAAAGTCTGTCAGGTACCAAAGACATTTGCCATCACTACCCTAATTTTTTTTCAGGTAAAGCCACCCACTGCCTCACTAAGGCGCCCTCCATCTCCCTCTCAAGGTACTTGCTTCTCTTCATCATCCATGTAGAGGAGTAAGGGGGCTTGGACCAACCGAAGAGGTAAGTTGGTTGGCACAGTTGATAGTGTAAATATCCCAGCTCCTCTCGTAGATAGGTTTGTGATTATGCCCACGCAACCTAGTGACAATTACAGCCATTGGATCGGGCTCAGCAGGCAATTACCAAGCCAGTGTGGGGCTTGCAGACCAGCCCAAGGGATGGAGTAACCGTCTACGGTCGTGCTGCCTTCCCCCTTCCAACAGCGGCCAGACACCTACCTGATAACAGCTTTCTCTCCCAAGCTGTAGCTGCAGCCAAACAAGAGGCAAGGAAATGCAGACAGATAAAAGCAGTCTGCAGGGACAGCAAAAAGATAGCTGAAACCAATTATGATTTGCACTTATTTCACATCAGCTCACAGGTTTCTAACAAAAAAAAAAAAACAATGGCCCTTACCAGCCACTTCATTTCCAGCCCTCCACTGGTCATCAAATTTATTGGAGCTGTGCCTGCAGGCTCAGGAGGAACGGCTCCACATTAAACATATATTGAGTTCTTAACCAAAATAGCCTCTCTGAAGAGGTATTTTTATAGTAAACAAAAGCTGCAAAAGTTCACACCTAAGGTTCCTTCAGACAACAGAGAAAAACTGCATTTAGCTGTTGCAAACAGCCAAAAGGAGCATTAAAATCATTAAGCCAAAACTGAAAGGATGCAGGATTGTCTTTTAAAGGGAGAAGGCTTGCGCATAAATGAAAGAATAACATGTTCTTTCTATAAACTATGGTATGCAGAAAATTCATCTTTCAGTAGTTACTAGTAGACAAGAAATGCCATATTTTTAACAAGCTTAGGATTCGGAAGACATGAAAGATGTGAGTATTTTTAAACTCTGCTGGACCAGAACACAACTTAGGCTGTAATTTGAAGAAAATTAAAATAAAACACTTGTTTAACAAATAAGTGAGCATGAACTGGCTCTTTTTATTTTAATATCTTTCTAATCAGCTCTGTTGACAAAGACATATTTGAAACAGAACTAATTTAAATTTTACATCATATTTCTTTTCTTTCATAGAAAGGATAAAGGAACAACAAAAACACCCTAATAAGCCAAGCCAAATGTTTTTAAAATTCACAAAATGTAAAACTTCAACAAAGAAACTGTCAGTGATCACTGAAGAAGGATTTTTCAGATTTGCTTTCACGTATAATTATAGGAGAGAACACTGATCATTGACCTACGTATTCTTGACGCAGAGCAATCAAAACACCAGCATCACCGGAACACACAGCAGTATTTTACTGCTCACTGCTTTTTTACAAGCGTTCAAAAACATCACACCATGATGAGTCTATTGTGGAAGGTGTCAAGTTCCCAGAAAGATTCCCGTATTTTTTTCAGTTCACTCTTAACAGACACTAGGCAAAAGTATACCTACAAAAGTGATCAACAAAACAACGCTGCTATTCAAAGGGGGAAAAAATAAATATGGTTTTGGGGAAGCGAAGGGTCCCACTGCAGGGAGTCAGACGACCTCTGACTCCCAGCAGTGGCCAGGGGCCACCTGGCCCCAGGCCCTCTCCCACCAGATGCCAAAGGCGCCTGCACGTCGGCGTTAAGCCACACGTCTGCAGCCGGGCCCAGGCCTTCTGGAAAAGCCCTGCCCGCTCTGGGCTGGAAAAGCCTG
Source organism: Chroicocephalus ridibundus (assembly GCF_963924245.1). Classification (NCBI taxonomy): domain Eukaryota; kingdom Metazoa; phylum Chordata; class Aves; order Charadriiformes; family Laridae; genus Chroicocephalus; species Chroicocephalus ridibundus. The sequence goes on from NC_086285.1 coordinate 92,526,768, forward strand.
TGCAGCGCTGGGCAAGGCAGCTGCCTGGAGCTGGCTGCTGCTGGCAGAGCAATCAGTGCAGCTCACTCCCAAATATCCTCTTCTCCAAGCAACACTTGCACGCAAAGCGAGGAGCAGACTGAAACATCAGAGGACTTGTGTCCTGGCAACCTGCGGGAAGACAATGCCTTTCCCCGGAGCTCTGCAGCCCTTCCTGCCTCACACGGCCAGCCACGTCCCTCGGATGCTGTGGGAATGCCTACATTTTTCCTAAGAGGAAAGCAAGGCAGGACAAACTGACTTCACAGCCTAAATACAACCCCGGGACTGAGACATCAGCATCCCTCTTAGATCTCTTTTATGCCACATGCTTTTGAAAATCATTATCGTATATTTGAAATAAAATTAAACTCAGTAGAATTTGCAATGAACAAATAATACGGCTAATTTAATATTTGCATCTAAGCTTGAAAGCCTGAAATATTCTAGCATGACATCCCACAACTGGCAATGAAAATAAATAAATCAAAAAAGTAAGTTCATGCGAATTATCTAGACTTGATGTCACAAAGATACAGTGGGTCCCATTGTGAAATCTGTATCTAGAGAAAAATACTATGTATTCTGATTTGCTTTTTATTACATGTAAGTGTGCCCTGGTTTGCTAGTTTCAAATACTTAAAAAAAAAAGGACAGGAAGGCGGTTTCATAGCTAATCCCTGAACCTTCCTCCAAGAAAATGAGAATATAGAAGTCACCCACAAAGGTAAGGTCTCCAAAACTAATACCACCAACATACACCAGTAATTTAAATAATTTGAATGAAAGATTTTAAAGGAACTACTTGCATACTTAAAGTTCAGTATTTGCATAAGTCTTTGCAAGATCTGAATAACAAGTCAGAGAATTTGTTTCAAGTTTATCTTAAATACCTAGAAGGCATCCCAGATACAGCACTACCATTTAAAGGTTGTAACAAACTCATGGAATCAGCATGAAATTTTCAGAAGACATATATATATATTTTAAAGACTTCTTTCCATCCTTCGAAGGGTCTTACAATTATTGTATCAGGAGTATTCCCATGTAGAGAGGCTTGGGAAAAGGAAAAGGGTATGGCAGAACACATAAGAATCAATCAGTTGGATACTGCACATCATTTATTGATGTTTCAAAAGTGCTGCTATTAAAATGCAATTATATTTTTGCTTTGTCTTCATTCCAAAATTTAAAAAATGTGAAGTGTGCTCCACTGTCTCTCTACTCATTTATTTCCCTAGAAATTAAAGGAAACTCCCAGTCCTTTTTTCTCACACATTGCTAAAGAACATCTTGAAGACCATAGAAAGCCTACACTAAAAGCTCAAACATTTTAAGCTGAAGAAGATAGCAGTCTTAAACAAAACCAGCATTTTTGCCATGTTAATCGGTCACTAGAATCAAATATTCACTATACAAAGAAATCAGTGACTGGAATCAAATGTTCGTTATGCAAATGAGCTTAAAAATATAAAAGCTAAATCCTTCAAATATTTCCATATCCCAAGTATGCACATCTCTCTGGTACTTACAAAATAGACGCGGGGAGTCTCAGCATGCAAACACTTAATCACAAAAACATTTTATGAGATGTCCCACAAAAATTTATGTGAATACTTTTGCCTAGAATGGTTCTTGGAAATGTACCCAATGAAGTAAAATTAATAAAAATGACAGTCTTACCTGGTCCCAGGGGCAGATGATTCCTCCAAAACACATAAAGAGATATCCCATGGCAACAAGACATACCCAGACCACCAGAGAAAATATACGAAGCAGCTTCTTAAAAACAGGTTCTACGCAGACAAGGATAAATATAGCGAAAAAAATTGCTAGGGCCGTTGGAACAGTTATTAAAAATGCCACATGGTCTTCAATTTCCTGGAAACAGAGGAAAACGAAAAGGAAGTTAAAAACAAATGTACTTAAAGGTCAGACGGCAATAACATACTCTAAACTGATGGCACACGGAGATCTCAGAAAGACATGGCTGAATATCAAAAGGGACTTGAATCAAAATAGGATTTCTTTCACTGAAAGAAGCAGTTATTTGGAGTATTAACTTCACAAACAACTATTAACCAGACTACTGCATGGTACTTCTTATACTAAATTGGGGAATAAAGCAGATTGAAAAAAATGTAAATGCACCAGGCCTGTAGGACTGAGCGAATTAAAAGGCAAACCCCATCTGCAGAAGCACCGTAACCTTTCTGCTCCAGAATTCAAAAGATTTCTCTGATTAGTGTGGTTTTCAGGTGAAATTCAAGCCTCCCCATTGAAAACTGCAGCTGTCAGAATGCCTTCCAAATCAACTATGTGTCCATAACTCCATAAAAGCCTTTTTGACAGAGATTTTTGCCAGGTACTATATATTTTGCTTCTGTTTAAAGTATTTCTCTGGAAGGATGGGCTCTAGATTACAAATAAACATTTTCTCCTAGCAACTGCTTACTTCAAAATGCGCAAACGCCACCCCGAGTAAGGACGAGAATCTAACTTGAAGTGAGATTCAGAATAAACAATATTTAAATTTATTTACAGAACTTACATAGAAGTTACTACACTAATATCTTTAAATCACCTAGTGATGGATACATTAAAAAAGAACAAATATTTGATTTTATATTCCTGTATGTGTCGAAAAGTATCTTTGGTTGAAGTACAGCGGCACTGTATCAAAGTCTGGTCTTAGGATCCTTACTCATTCCCGCAGCTGTTATGAATTTTAACAGCCTTATTTGTAGCAAAAAGGATTGCAAAATCAGGCCCCAAATGTGACTGTTGTAACAGGATAAAATCCTCCACTAACCACATACTTCATGCAGAAAAGCCTCCCATCCATTTATTCACGCTGGTGAAATCTTGGCAACAATCTGAAAGTACCTATTTGATGATTTGTAAGCTGTCTAAGCACAAATAAATAACGTTTCTTTTTCCCTAGTCTTGTAGTTTGTCGTTGCTTCCTTAGTGCCCTGACAAATCTTGTTTATCGGTGAGGTTTCAATTTAAATACTTTACTTAAAAGAGTTTTGATGTGACTTTTTTTTTTCCCTTTCTTATGCGTATAAAACTTGTGACAGTCTTATAGTTAGAGGAAAACTAAAAATTTACAAATAATTTTGTAAAATTTAGAAAAATGTAGAAGTAAATTTGTAAATTTGGAAGAATTTGCAAATGTTGCCAGCAATTATTTTTTTTTTTTTTTGTGTGGAGGGTGTGGGTGGGGGGTGTTCCAGGTGTAATAAGTTTTATAACCCGGCATCTATAAAGAAACACTTGATGTAAGGGTCTTGCCCCCTTCCTCTCTTCAGACTTGTTTTGTTTTACTTAAGGTCCTGACTGCACGTGGTCCTGCGCATCGCGACACCCACCTGCGGCATCAGGCACCTCTGCCCGCTCCCCGCTGCTGCCAGCCCAGCACCACCATGCTGGCGCCTACCCCCTGCCACACACACACAAACCGGCTGCCGAACCTCATCCAAAACCCTCCGCATTTCGGCAGGAGAGACGCAGATCACCTCTCTGCATCAGCTGAGGTTCTCCTCCCTGCTGACGCTGGCAGGTTCAACGCAAGGGGGAAACACCATGATGAAAGTCCACATCTTACGGTGCAGCCTGCAGATTATCTTTCACGTCCCCTACCCTGCCCGACAAAAGGCGGAGCTCGTCTTTCAACTCTTCTTATTCTTTCTTGCCTTTTAAATTTACGGAGTCACACGCTTAAGCAATTATTACTGCAGCACTGACGATCAGGGTATAAGCAAAAGAAGAGTCGAGACACTGTAAGTGACAGTGCTAACTTTGAAACGCAAACACTAATCTTCCAGATATTAAATACACTCATTAAGGCTTTCCAGCACTCAGGTAATCATACTGAAAACATATCTATGGGCTTAAAGTTAGGCATAGAGGTAAGCGTCTGCATGGGTACAGAGATGTATGAAGTAAGATACAAGGCAATCTTGCATAGTACGAGACAAAATATAAAACCTAACTAGTAGTAGCAAGAGCTACTGATTTATGTCTCTGAATTTTGTGATTTTTGATCATTCCCATCTCTGAAATTTGTTTCAGTGAGTTGATTTTCATGGTGAATCGATTTTCAGTGGATTGATTTTCACAACCAATGTGAGCCCAGGCAATGCCAAAAGCATTTAACTTCCACCTTTGACTTCTGCACTTCCAGGTGGGATTGCAAATCTCTTGTTACAAGGTCAGAGGAATTAGTCCCTTCACTGATGACAGAACATTATGTTCCTTGCATCATCTGTCATGCAGCCAAAGGTTGCCGCATCGAAGGAACCCACAAGCTCCTCAAGGAAGCCGAGACTCAGAAAAACCACAGATTTAAATGGTGGCAATTTGGTATCTCAGTGATAACGATCATGCTACAAATATACTAGCGAGAATATACACATGCACTTCAACAGCACACTTCTCCGTTTCAGTAAAAAAAATAAAAGTAAATTCTTGTGCATTCTGAGACAATCTTGCTTCATAACAAATCAAGAGTATTTAGGTGTCAGTTTAGAGTTTAGTTTAGAGCGTATCTATGGTCACGTAACTATGTATTCTATCATTAGATCAATCCATGAAAATGTTTGTTCCAGATTAACAGCTGATCAGTCAATTTCCTTTTTTTTTTTAAGCATACACCTATCTCAACACTCAGCCTAGCCATTTTGATCACTAAATCTAAAATTTTCTTTCTGCTTTCTCCCCTTCTCTGGTTGGCTATTGCACAATTTTGCATTTTGTTTTGGTATAAACATATGCAGGGGAAAAAACCAGACCATGATGTATCAGCTCCTCATCACCTGTAAGTGAACGCAGCCCCACTGGCTGCAGCGGGACGTCACCAGTCTGAGGTGACTACAAAACAACCTGCCTTCCGATGGTGCAACCTGCCTTCCGATAGCACTCTACACTGTGAATTCTGGAGTAAAAAACGAAATTTAAAGACAGAACAGTATACACATTAGGCAATCAAAAAATATACGAGAAAAAAATTGTTATTACAATTCAAATCCTTTCTAGAAAGTCTTAATGTGTACTGGGGGGATTTTTTACAGTCCTGCCTGTAAAACACACATTACTGTCAGGTCACCAAAAGCAGGCCATGTGAGGCAGGGATTTATTTTGGAAACTACTTTTAACAATATTTTCCTATTACTTCAGAGGAACTAAATCTTTATGAATTTGTAACTTTGAGAGCAGGACATTTAAAACTTGTAGCTTCCTGATCAATATTTGCAATCATCAGCGTGTTTCAGAGGTTAAAAGATGATGTTGGATGCAAGGACAAATCCTGAAAGCTAACTGTTCTGTTTCCCAAGGAGGTGGGGAAAAAAACCACCCCAAAACACTTTCCTACTTTTTTTTTTGCTAGCCTCAGAAATTAGAATACACCAGAGGTAATGGAATTAAAATATCAGCATGACACTTTCTAACATAATGGCTAAGCCTGCAATACACGGATCTTGCCTGACAGCTCTGTCTTCCTGAGTGTTTCCTAGCTTGCTGTCTTTTAATTACTGAAGAAATTAAAAAGTCTACTGGTAGAATTTTTTCCAATCCACAAAAATTCTTCAGAAGTGTGCGAACATCTGATCACCACGAAAATCTGAAGAATCACTTTCACTCATCTTTCCAAAGCCCACAACCTTCTCTCATTCTACATCCCGTTCTTTCCAGATAATGCCATGGCCTCAGTTTAATTTCAAGCAGCAAAGCTGCTGTAGAGCACTTCACTGTTCTCCGTAAAATCACACAGCTTGACAAAGTATTCTATAAAAATGAACAGACACGCATTTAAAATACCAGTTTTAGCATAAAATCTTTTGCCGTGGTCCCTCATTCTTTTGGTACTTTTTCCTTTATTCTTTTCATCTACTGGAATTTGACAGAAGTCTATATAGAGAGGATGCCTGCTGGGATCTGAAATACCACACACTTAGAATGAACTCGAACAATTTACTACATTAAATTTCTGCTAAAATCACTTTATTTCTGAGATGAGAGAGACACTTTCTAAATGTAAATATAAAAATAAGCGATCAATGTTCTTCAGACTTCAAAACTATGTATGATTTCATACATCGGTTTTCAAAAAAGTTGAGTGTTAAAAAAAAATAAAGGGTTTAAGGATTACTAGCTCACTGACTCCTCCACCAAAACAGGACAACACCTTCCTTTAACCAGACTAACTGACTGAAATAATCTGTTTAGTCACCTCTGTAGCAAAAGTTGCTCATTTTTTCCTGTAAACCCTTTCCAGTACTTGAGAGAATTAGCAATACAGCAATTTTCAGAAGACATGTCATCACCATTCCCTTTGTAGAAGTGGACAGTGTTTCAGTTCTCTAACACCTCAAGAAATAGTTCTCTACAAAGCCAAAAACCTGCAAAAGTCTTTTGGCTGCTTGTGACTCTCATCCCATGGTTTTGTATTTTGGTGAATTTGCTGACGGCTGACTGCACTGTATGCCATCTGCTAGACAGCTGGAAAAATCTCCATTTTATTAGGAGGTGCCGTGCCCTGCTCCTGGCCAAGGAGCTGTACAGTCCTTCATCTAGGACTTCATCGCTTAGGACAACAACTGAAAAGTTTTGGCTGGCCATCTCAGATTTCATTTCCATCAATTCCATCATTATTAGTCCATCTTCACCTCAAAAATGGTGCAGTGTCTTATGGCCAGCTGCAGCCCACATGGTATTTTCTGATCCACAACTTAGAAAAACTCTCCTGCCTTTCATGCCCGTCATTTAGCTTTCATAACACAAAGCTCTGCTTGTTTTTCTTGCTTAGCTGCCTGGTTAGAAGCTTTCCCATGTGCCTTTTTTTTTTTTTTTAAGCTGTTATTGAGCTTTGTGCAACATGTTCAAGGACACTAGCAGAAAGTTAACTGCACTGTACCTTTTAATCAAACCGTCCTAAAGTTTCTGTCAACAAAGCTTTTAATTTTCACTAAGGCCCTATGTAATGTCATGCCTGAGATTTTTTCCCTCTGATTCAGCATTCCCTCTTTGGCTTGGTGGACCAATGATAACAGCATCAAGTTCAAACCCAGTTGTTTCATGATGTCTGTTGTCTTGAGAAAGTCAGTTCTCTCTATTAATGAGCCTGATGTGCAGTCTACGCTTGCCGTGAGCACACAGTGATATCTGACCCCTCGCTAATCTGCAATCACTCCACCAATTTGCACATCACATGGATCAGGTAATTCTGACCAGCGTTACAACTGCCAAGCTGCTGCGCGATGTCATATATAAGCAGCAAGAAGCAGTTCTGCATTCATGGCCAGACTCTACATCATTTTGTATTTGTTAGTACAGTGTGCCACTATTAAAGTAGTAAGACTTTGTTCAAATGACTTCAGATGACATTCTGGTCGCCTGGAGCCTCTCCTCATACTTGAAAGTCATGAACAATGTGTGCTGTAAAATCCCTCCCAGATGAGAAGAGTGGCATTTTGCAACAGCACAATAATTCTATTGAAACCAAGAGGAACTATTCTGTGACTTTACAGGGTCTGTCCTACTTAGCACATAGGACTAATAGTGATAATACAATGATCAGCCTTGTAGGTATTGTGAGCACCCTTCTGACCACCTACGTGCTGGACTACAGTGACAAGTACTTTTTGCCAGACCATTCTTTCTAGTGAGTCCAACTACATATAGATGTTGTCCATCTTCCCACTTACTCAGAAGAAAACAATTGCATCCAGATTTTTCCAAGTTTGCCTGATAGCTATGAGTCAACCTTGCCTGCTTCAGTGTTGTAGCAATGATTATCAGGAACACGAAGTCTGACGTACCAGAGATCACAGGCTTCTCTGCTTAATGCAAAAACGTCAGACCTCACAGGGGGTTTGGAAAGGCTCCTTGGAGGTCCTGAGGAAGAGTCAAAGGCCATGGCTCCTGTGCAAATAACAGTAATGTAAGGAAGGTTAAAAGAAAAGCTCTGGAGGCAAAATACTGGTTGCTAGTGAAGAAGCAGAGAACTATGGGAACATTGCCAGAAAGGCTGCCAAAACGATACACATTGACAAGCAAAAGTTCAAGGAGCAGCTAAGAAAATGTGTTAAAAAGGGAATTCAAAGAAATAGGGAAATTTTGGGAATAGGGAGGGGGAGCCTCTAGAAGGTAGCTGAGCTTAATCTAAACCAGAAAAGAATGAGTTTGCTGGCACTTCAAAGGCCATAGGAAAAGAGTCAAACTGAAGAGGTTTAGAAACATAGTATGTGGTTTAAGAGAAGCAGTAATGTCACAGAATCACGGAATCACAGAATGGTAGGGTTGGAAGGGACCTCTGGAGATCATCTAGTCCAACCCCCCTGCCAGAGCAGGGTCACCCAGAGCAGGTTACACAGGAACACGTCCAGGAGGGTTTTGAATGTCTCCAGAGACAGAGACTCCACCACCTCTCTGGGCAGCCTGTGCCAGTGCTCTGCCACCCTCAAAGAAAAGAAGTTCCTTCTCGTGAAGACCTGTAATTCTCAACTATAGGAAAGGATAGAAGTTGATTAAACTCAAGCAAGAACAAAATGGCAAAGAAAAGCCAGAACAGACAGTCTCTCTTTCTAAAAATTTTGCAGAGAAGTAAAAAACACCCTTGTGAAAGTGTATGCTCTTCTACATAAACTAAAAGCTTAAGAAGCTAGATGAAGAACTAAAATGCCTGTTGTTGAAACAATATTAGTTATACAATAGTCTTACTGAAAGCTTGGTGGGAAAAAAGAGCAGAGTACTGAAAAAGCAGAAAAGAATGAAAGCCAAACACTTCAGCAGGGATTGAAGAAAGGCTTGTATGAAACAAAAAACTAGACTGAACAAAGGTTTATCAAAATAGATTACCTAGAGGACTGCTTACCCAACCAGGATGGAAACTATTTGAGATTCTATGAAACACAGATAAGAAAGGCTGACAAAGAAGAAAACTCAACAGGTCAAGGGATAATTTCAGTGACTCCCGGCTAGACTAGCTAAGGATAGCAACAGTAGACTGAACCTGAGACCACTGTCTATGCCTCATGCACAAATGAAAAAACAAAACAAACAAACAAGTAAACAAAGAAACTAAAAAACACCCATACAAAGACAGAGAAAACACTCAATCTGATCTCAAGAAGTGGAAAGAACCCAGTTCATAAAGTATCACTATTGAGGAGTTGCTTTATAACAATGATAAACCTTGTTAAGCAAACAAATGAAAAATGAAACCCAAGCACTAAAATTGAAAGGGGGAGCTAGAAGCTTACAGCCTAAAATCTTTGTAGGTGGCCTGAAGACACTATAAAACTCAGAGGGACAGGCCAAAAGCTAATCAGTTCCCAAAAGTGACTTGAGAAAGACCAAAACACAACTAGAATGCCTGAAGAGCCAAGCAGGGAAGCTTCTAAAAACTATCTTAAAAAACAACAAAAAAAAAAAAAACTGAAAGGGGATAATATAAAGGATCATAAAATTTATCAGGATTAATATAAAGACTCAATAATGCAGGCCAAGAAAAGGGCTTGAGAAATCATTTGTAAGAGTATAAAAATAAGTAGTAAATTCTTTTTGAAACATCAACAGGAGTTGGCAGCCTGCTAAAGGACTTCTAACCAAACAGATGATGCAGGTACTAAAAACAACAGTTAGAGAAGAGCCGAGTGTAGCAGAAAGGAGTTGGGGTTTTTTTGTATCTTTTTTGTATTTTTGTTCAGCGTGGGGTAATTCTCATTCCAGAATATTCTATGCAGGGGGAACACATCAGAAGATCTGTCTCAAATTGAAGTATCAGTATAAGGCATTACAGACAAAAGCAGGAATGTGAAATGTAAAAAGAATCACCACAAGCAGATAGGGTTTCCCAGAAAGGGCCAATTGCGCTCAAAGGAAAAAGAGCTAAAAGTGTGGTAACACGTAACCTCCACCCAAAAAGTGCCCCAGTATCCAAAGACAGGAATGTGATGTGACGCCAGTCTCTCCCAGGACCCCTCTCAAAGACTAAGGGAAATACCAGTAGGTCTGGTGTCTATCCTGCTAATTTATTTTTTTTTAAAAGTTCCCAGAGTGCCCACAAGACTCCTCAAGAATCCTAGGGTGTATGTTGTTGTGCATATCCATAAAAATTTGGGAAAAGGGATGAACAGCAATCTGACAAAGATGAGGGCCAGCTACGAGGGATTACAAAAGGATCTCATAATAGTCACTACTGAGCAAGAAAATGGCAGATGAATTTCAGTGGAGATGTATGTGAAGTGATGCGGCTCAGACAACACAATCCTAATTCTGTACACATGAGAAGGGGTTCTTGGTTGACTATTAACACTTAGAAATTGAGATATTTGGTGTTTATCATAGGTAGACCCATGAAAACATCACTTTGGTGCTCACTAGCAGTCAAAAAACCAACACAAAATGCAGAACATAGGAAAAGAATAAACAAGAGAGAACATAATGATGCCACCTCAATGCATGATGAAGACTGTAAACAACTCTGGCTCTACCACCACCACCACTTCCAAATGAATGCAAAAGAACTAGAAAAGATAGGTTTCCAAGGATGCTCAAAGCTGCAACACAGTAGCTTGATACTGATGGAGTAACATTTGGTTTTAAGGTTTCTCTTCTCTGCATGAAGTGAGCACAACTGTCCTTTGATACATCTCTTTTGATTTTAAAAGGTATTGTCCACCTCAGAGCAAGAGAGAACAACCTCCACTTGAGCTGCCTGGCTGGGGAACTCCATGAGCCTGTGACCATTCCTACTGTATTGTATGCCATGGGATAGAGGACAGACACCTATCCCTGCCAAAAACATAATTAGCAGAGTCTGTGTGCTTGTATATTTTATATGCAAAAATATGCCCTGTGCAAACCCCATGCACCCAACCTGAAAAGTAAGCAGCTTTTCCTATTTCTTTATACATCCTTATTTGGCCAATTGGCAGTTTTCTCTCTCTTGATTTATTTTCCATCAGTTTGTATCCTCTCATCTTGTTAACCACATGTCATATACAATCAACATGTCGGTGCATACAACCATTTATTTAACAAGCTTGGGTTCAAAGGGCACGCAGGGGGTCAGGGAACATGAACTGTCATGCTTTACCGTCATCCAGCACCATCTCAATCTTCTCTCAGGCTGGCAATTATCAAAAGTAGCTCTACTTCAAGACATTTAACAGACTATGAAAAAAAAGGTGGTCCAACCCAGTTCCTAGTGGCTACAACACTCAGCTGGTGCACTTACAAAATTGTCCTACCCGATGACACTAGCTGGCAACCACAGGAGATAAACCATGTTCCAGAGAGCAACAACAGTTAATTACGTTCTGCTCCCTGAAATGTCCCCTTCGGAAGAGGGCTGAGACAATACAGGGCAAAGTGAGCAAAAGTTTGTGCTTTGATGAAACTAATTATTTCAGGCTCCAGAAGTAATTATCACCTACTCATATAATTTAAATTATTTTTAATGTAAATGTAAATCAACATACCCTTCTTGCATGCTTTATTCTACTTGTATTGGTTCTGAATTCCCCTTCACAAATGTGGCTTAATAATTTAGTTTAGCTTGTTTTGCAGATGTTCTCAAAATCCTTCCTCCTCTTATTTTCAAAATAATCTTGAAGAAACTCTCCAATAAATACAAAGATAAATTGAGTAAAACACTTATGAGAAATGCATGCTTTGCAGTTAAATATATTCAAAATATGTCACTGTGGAAAGAACTACAAGACTTAAACGTTATGGATAATACAGTCCTTCACAGGACTGAAAAACATGTTTTTCAGATTAACTGCACTGTACACATATTAAAAGTGAAATTATGGCTTTCCTTGTACCCATATAGACCCGTGGAAGTCAGAAATATTAAAGTACTCATTTGATTCTTTGAGCTATTTAATATTGACAGTTACATGTTTTGTCTGTCACTTTTAAACCAAAGCTAAAAGGCGGCTTTCCCTCACTACTTTACTCTTGACATAATAACAGGAGAATCTGGCTGTAATCAAGAAAAAACGTCAAGATGGAACTTGCTTAAAAGTAAGGATCACAAACTTTGAACCAGGGAGCACATGAGTTTCAGCATATGAGGAAACAGTGCTCATTTTAAAGGTCTGTTTAATGAAGAAAAAGGTAAGCTTAGGTTTCTTTCTCTACCGGGTCTTTTAAAAACACATTTTGCAAGAATATTCCACAGATTTAACATATCGGCATAATAAGGTAACATGAAAAATAGTTTTAATATCGAAAAGTCACTACTGTCATTGTGTAATTACTTTTCAAGTTTTTCCTAAGGTTTTGCAGTTACTTACTAAACACAGTTATTATTATTGCAGAAAATGTTCTTAAAATTTACTCCCCTAAGGACACTTTCCACACTCTCATAGGTCTCTCAGTTCAACTGACTTCAAGCCAAAGAGATTTCTTATTTCATTTTTGACTCCAGGATCAGGCCCACGTTCTGCAATGGGTATTACTTCTATAATGATAAAATTTCAAATAAAGGTAACCAACATGTTAGCTTACATTTGAAATATAACTGTGCCAAATAACACCTCCATAAAGGAGCAAAACTTCACACACACTCATAGGAAATAGAGTGAAAGAGATTCTGCAAATCCAGGCATTTCTATTTAGTGTTAGCTGAGGATTTATTTAACCAGTACTTTTATCCCATTTCATTAAGGCAAAGGTAAGAATATATTAAAAATCAAAGAAACCAAAAACAATCTGGTGAATTGTTTTAGATGTCACATCACTTGATGAAGCGTCTAAAATCCCACCACCTACCAGTCAGGTTTGGAAATCGCCTGGACTCACTGGGGCAGAAAACGATCCCAGTGAGAGACTGTGGCCACTTTCTGGCGCAAGCTAGTGGGGTGCCAGTGGGGATTACAGGACCAGCTACTGCTCTGAACAACCTACCACCTCCTAGGTCTTGACCAGAGTAGACTGTGCTTAGACCACCACAGTGGGCTGCATCAAAGAAAGGGAATCCATCCACCTGCCAGGGTATATAAAGCAAGAGGAGTGACATATGAGGAAAGGCTGAGGGAGCTGGGCTTGTTTAGCCTGGAGAAGAGGAGGCTGAGGGGAGACCTTATCGCTCTCTACAACTACCTGAAAGGAGGTTGTAGAGAGGCGGGGATCAGTCTCTTCTCCCAAGTAACAAGCGATAGGACAAGAAGAAACGTCCTCAAGTTGCACCAGGGGAGGTTTAGATTGGATATTAGGAAAAAAAAAATCACTGAAAGGGTTGTCAAGCATTGGAACAGGCTGCCCAGGGAAGGGGTTGAATCACCGTCCCTGGAGGTATTTAAAAAACATGTAGACGTGGTGCTTATGGACATAGTTTAGTGATGGCCTTGGCAGTGTTAGGTTTACGGTTGGATTCGATGATCTTATGGGTCTTTTCCAACATAAATGATTCGGTGATTCGATGAGAGCAGGAGCACTAGCAAACAGGTGCTGAGCCAAGTTCAAAGAGTATCTGTTTCCCTAACACACGTCTCGGCAGAAATAAAGTGTCTGAGTCTTCAGCCTGATTTCAGTCTTGCTGGAAAAGGAGCTGGGGGAATCTAGTCTTCCTAGGATTTTCCTGCAGGGCTGACCAAAGTACCAGCAAACTGGAGGCATGGATGGAGAAATTCTACCTGGAATGGAAGGATAGCAATCCCACTTGTACAGCCAGTGGGCAGGTCCACTGTGCATGCCATAGCATTTAGGATATTTAAGAGGTCCCACAGCACACAGTTCAGCTGCCTGAGAAGGCAGGTGGAAAACGCAAATTCTGACTACTTTTGCAAACTCCAGTGAGTGACTCTGAAAAGCCATCAGTCCACATGGGATCTCCTGGGACTTTCCAATGATCAAATATCAGACTGGTTGCACCTGAAGCTGTAAAAGAAAGACATCTGGGCCAGAGCACATCTTATCCCAGCTGCCCTCTGTAGCACACTCTGAGCATGCAACCAGAAACCATTGCTCCTGCACTCTGGAGCACATCTTCCAGGTTAGAAAAACTTCAAAACTAGAACCATGGATGGTGGAAGAAGTGGATGCTCAGCCAACAGACCTGAGGGCAAGGCTGAGAGGCCAGTGGTGATGGGTGCTGCTCCTTCTGCGTCTCCTAGACACAAGCCTGGAACAGGCTCTCACCAGGAACAGCAAGGGACTTTTATAACACGTGGGCACCCCTAAGAACAAGAGTTCTGTTTATAGACAAGAGATAAAGAAAATGTTTCTATGCAGGCTGGAGAAAGAGACAACTGGGAGGATACGTGTAGAGACAGCCTTACACTCCTCTGCACAGATGGTGCAACAGTCCCTTGAATTTTCGGCATCATCTGAATAAGGTTCAGTGTCCGGAGGTTGCTTATTCAAGATATAAAAATAAAAGATCTGGAGAAGAAAATGTGTGGAGCTGTTTTTTTTCAATAGGATCAGGAGTGATGCTCAAAGGAAAAAAAAAAAAGAGAAGGCAGGGAAAAGGGGCAAAACCACGCTAATTCACTTATTTTCAGGTCCAGATGCTCCAAAACAGAAGTTTAATCTGTTGGCATCTTCTCATCATCACATATCAATAAGTCTGAAGCTGACTCAGTTCTTTCTAAAATATGCAGAAGCCACTGTGGCAGCACTTAGCTTGTTTGGGATCACAGCTTGGCTATGACTGGGGATGCAGGTGCAGGATGAAGCACTACAGGTGTTCAGCTGCACTTTGTCCCCATGACGCTGGCACACCAGCCGCTCAAGAGATTTGCAGATCACTTCTATCTGCATTAAATGTCCATGCCACCATCAGCTTGGAGTGGTGCATGGTGCAGTCTGGAAGATTCCAGTGATTGCTACCATTACAACAAGGAGAAGTTTTCTTATTCACAGCATAAACGTAGGGACTGTGATCTCTGGTTAACATCCTTAATCTGGGAGACCTCTTGAAGGCTCAACCAAAGAAACCTATTCATCATTTTTGTAGGTGTTTTAAGATCCCCACTAATGGGTCAGATACCTTTGTCCACAACAAGGAACTTGAAAACAAATTTTAAAAATTTAAGCAAGATACGCAGAGAGGTATTCACCGGTCCATGGCAGATCCACTATGAAGCTGCCAATACATGATTTGTGAATCCACATACCTGGCTTGATGCTGATAAAGACAGCAGACAATCATAGCCCAATCCATCATCTGTCTTATGCCCATTGCACCTCAGGAAACAGCAGCTCTGGTCAGTGTGTTATTTGTCATTTTTGTCAGCTGCAGTATTGATTAGGAGTTGTGGATCCACTGTTTTGAGTCACAATTTGTGACATTAAATAAGCTTTCCATTGCCAGGGTATCCACAAAACTTTAGGATTGCAGTTCAAGGTTAAGCATTTTTCCAACATAGCCATACCTACGGTTTTATCGAGTTCTTATTCAGCATTCAGGTTATTCGATGTGAAGGATGAAACAGAGGTACGCAAAGTGAGATTGCCACCGGCACCTCATTATCTTGATGGCTCTCTGTTCACAGGCTTGTTAGGGACTGGCAAATGAGACAGGCTCTTAGCAGCATTAAAAGTAACCACAGATGTACTGGGAGTGTCATTAGCAAATGAAACAAGAAAAGGCCCAGAGTGATGTCGTACCGAGGAATGAAACCAGACACAAAGCTGGACAATTCCTGCTTCAGACAGGAAGATGCAGCAACCTTTACAGGCCTGACTAAAGAGGTAATACTGGCTAAAGAAGTCATGTTCAGACAACCAAAGATCCCACTGGGAGGAACGTCTGGCAGGGGCAGCAACATCCTAAGACCGTATCAAATAGCCAGCAACTATAGCTGCCAAATAGCCAGCAACTATAGCTGGAAGAATATATTGTAATATTATGGAGCCTACAGACAAGAAAAAAAATTCGAAACATAGGATTTCCTCATGGAGCATTTTGATAAGGGACTTGAAAGCAGAACTTTATGCTCAATTATAGCTGGAATTAAGGAAAGGAAAGGCATTATAAATACACTAATGTTTGTTTTGAATTCTTGTTCATCTTGGTAGTAGCAATAAGCTGGCAGAATGAGTTTGAGAAGAGGTAGGGTACCTCCTGGGCGCAACAACCACAGCATCAAGCATGTAACCAACCCTGTCTCTGCTTGTCCTTCAATTAGTAAGGATTTTCCTGGTTCATTACCTTTGCTTTGACTTAGCTTTCTTTTTTGGGGAATGGATGTGCTGGAGTTTGAAAACTGTATAGCAGATTCTTTGGCTTACTTTCTGTATGCAAAGATTGCAAGGAATGCTTTCAGACCTTGGGTATTCTTGGACTTTGGGAGGACAGTTGGTGCTCTTGAACCAAAAAAGCTTTAAATTGCACAGGGCTGATCTCAAAAGTTTTCCTAGAATTGAGAGTACAAGTGAACTTACAGTACAGCTGTATTATTCTGTGCAATTAGGTTATAACAGAGCATCTCATGAATAGGGATATAGCATCACCACAACATCAGTGTGGTGACCTTTTGGTGTGGATGGATGAATTTTTCAGATCCAGAGTACTGATGAGAACATTACCAGAAGCATGCCACAGACAGCCTTCTGCAGACACCTTGAGACACTGTGATGAGAATGATGCAACGTGTCTTCCAAAGCTACTTTCTCCACGTAGACTTGAAGACTTTCCCCCTTCCATTTCAGGATGAGATTCTGATCATGGAAATCTGGAAGGGTTTGGCTGATGCCCAGTTTTTACCAGAAGAAGCAAGGATTTCTTTTAGACAAAGTAAGACCAATTAGAGGGAGGGAGGATTTGCTGTCATTCTGATCAAGGGCGCTTCCCAGTTGAAGCCCCAGGAGGCTTACAGGACTCTTCTTATGCTCTTCTCTTTATGCAGAGACAATTCCCTGCCAGCCAGGTTGGCAGCTAAAAAGTTTTAATGTGCTCCTTCAGAATGAGGCAGCTACCTTGGCTTCCATTGCAGGATCAGCTGAAGGTAAATTGAGTCAGTCTGATGCCAGAAAACGAGTTCCAGCAGAATATACATCTGCCATGTTGCAGGTACACCTCCCTCATTAATTGCACTCTCCCTCTAAGAATGATTGCCTACTCCCACTTTTGCTACAGAAGGTATTCGGTCAGGTCAGCGATGTAGATGTGCAGCCAACCTTCAGTTTCTTGGGTTCAGGAATCATAACTGAGCCTACCAGCATGATCATGGAAGCTTTCAGTAACTTCAAAGAAGTGGCTGGGGGGGATCATCACAAGCAATCATTAGACAGCTAAAGCAAAACCATCTCATGGTGCTTTAGAAGAGGGAAGGCATCAGAATGCCACATTGTAGAAGCACTTTTCACCCAACACATGCTCCACTTGGCCAATGATACCATCGAGAAGCATGCAGCTGCACATCAACAAACTTCAACACATAGACAACCACATCTTAAGAGCTTTACAAGGTCACATGTAGCAGCAAGGATTCTGGAGACAGATAAAGACCACAGACTAGTGTTAAAGGTAAACGCTGCATAGCGGGCTTCCAGTCTTTGAGCAAGGGGCACAGTCCAGCCTAAAAGAAAACACACGTATATCTGGCAGTAGGTTGGTGGACCTTGAGTTTTGGGCAAAGGGACAGAAATAATATCTTGACAGACTTGGGTCTTCTCCCACTTACACCACAAGGTCCTTATCTGTGCTAGACGATTATGATATCTCTGAACTGCAGGTTTTTATTGAAGCCTGTATCTATATCTATGGACAGGGCACTCTTTATGTCTGGAAAATACATGAAGTTATGGCCTTCCACTAAATTGTACAATTTGGGCATCATCCCTGTTTTCAGTCAGAGTTTTGCTTAACTGCATAAGAAACAAAACACCACAACTGCAGATACTTCAGGTACACTCACGTTTTACATTATGAATTTTAAAATGGCTTTTTTTTTTTTTTTGGGGCCTACAAATTGCAGTTATAATAGATATGCTCTGGCCAGAGACAAAACTGTTCCAGATACCACTAAAAATGGTCATAAGTTCTTAGTACTAAAAAGAGAGGGGGGCAAATAATGAATTTGTCCTTCATATTATATTGAAAGAAGAAGACAATAACCAGACAGAAAATTAAGCTGACCTCCGGTGTTTCTAAGCACTGGAAGGCTTTCTCAGGTTTGGGAAAATAATTTACTCTCTATCGATTAACGCAGCAGCTAAACATGGATGACTGATCTCATTTTGCCAGTTTTCAGTTCATGCCAGGGACAGAGGAACACAGAGGGTACTTTGACACAGGGAATTCAAAGGTTGGTACTATCACTACGTTACTTAGAAGTCCAAGCTGTGAATGGTCAACTTTCAGGCAGACTCCGGGAGTCTTCTATCTAGTGTCTGAGGAGACGAGTGCTTAATTCCAAAGGTCAAAATCACAATATTTTTCTGAAACAAACAAAAGCAAAACCTCCCAAGAAACCTCTCTCAGTAACAAAAGCAGTACATTGTCTGAAAGTAATCAGATTTCCAGGCACACTTTGTAAGTAATCTTGTTTACTGTAATTTTGCAACAGCTTTTATAAATCTTTCATCTGAAATCAGGAAGGCTACGGCTCGTATTCTGACAGGTTGAAATAGCTGAGTAAGTGGAATACATCCCTGTGTGGTTGGCTATGTTTGGGAACACTTAAGAATACATTGCCAAAAAAAAAAAAATCAGCAACTCAGACACCACAGTGATGTATTTTAACAACCAAATAAAAAATTAAAGTAGAAGGAAAGCCTCTCACTTCCATTGGTTTCGGGGCTTTTTTAAGGAAGCCTAGAACATAAAAATGGTTCGTGCTTCACGAATATCCATTTTTTCTGAACAGTGTCCGATTCCACATTCTATGTTCTAAGATGTTCTTTGAAGTACAAGTGAGAAATACGAATCCAGTGTTACGGTGAGTCATTTGGGAGTTTTTTTTCCACACCGGGCTTCAGTAACTTTCAGTAAAATCTTAACTGCTTTGTATGAAATCTAAAGGAAACAACTGTTAAGAAAGATTAACTTCAAATGCAGAGACCTACACACAACTCTCCCACTTCACTTCCATTGCTCCTCCTTTACAAAATTAAATCTTCTGTCAAAACAATTGCATGCGTACTGGGTGTGCAAAATAAAGACGAGGATATTAATATTGTCTCCTGTGGCTCAGACACTCATAACTGCTTGCCCCTTTCGTACCATCAGGCACAAAAAAAAATTACTAAGGATTCCGCAGCTATATAAAATGAGTATTCTTTACTCAGGTGCAGGAGAAACAGATCTAAACCTTCAGGAATATTTTAAGTACAAACTCAACCAGAGCTAGACTATAATAAAATGCTTTTAGGTGAAACTCTGGGCAGGGCTCCAAAGGATTTTGCCTAACATCCTGTGGCTGGAATTCTGTATAGGCAAGCTTTCTCTCCGCATGAAGTTACTTTCATCCGCTGACTGGAAACTTTAAGGATGAACCCCACCTCTCTCTCCACTCACCCGTCCAGTTGTTAGCCACAGGAAGATAAAGGCTCAGGAAAAAGGTTTTAAAAGCATTTTTTTTCCTCTTCCGGTATGTCTGGAATTCCAAAGGCAGACTGAACTATAAAATTCACTCTTTCTGAAGTAGTAACGTCTGGTGAGATTTGGCCAGCTCATAGTTTTTTTTCTGTAACTTTCAGCAGTCCTTTGATCTGGGCCCAGTGTTACGCTACTGCTGTTACCATGAATGATTTACCTCAAGAAATGGAATTACGAAAATAAGCATGTGCAACTTGTAAACAAGCTGTACATCATACTGTGACTGAAAGGTATGAAATTTAATGCTGAACACTGTCAAGCCCAAGTTCTGCCGTGTACGTCTCCGCACCTAACTGTGCCTCAGCCTCGATATCTGATGCACTTCCATTTCCATCATTGGTCCCTTCAGCCCCAATGGACAAGCACCCAAGTTAACACACCAGTAATGAGATAAGATGTTGAATTCATATTTTGTACACAGAGCTCCAAAATAGAAACATTCAGGCAGTAAACAACTGAATTATGAGGCATCACCGTTCCTGGCCTCACATTAGCTCTTTTACAACTGTTCTGTATTTAGTAGGAATGGCACTTTAAACAAAAAGCTCAAAAAACAATTAATACAAATACTAAAATGAAATGAAACAGCACTTAACTCCAAGTTCAGCCAATCCTGCAAGCCGTTCCTGCAGTTTTTGAGACAAAAGTTTGGTCATAACAAGCAAGAAAGCAGGATTCTCTGTCTGCTTAAGCAAACGCTGTTATATGCAGTGCCTCTAGAAGAGAATCCATTATATTATACTAACCTACTCATCCTTGCTCTTAGAGATCAGTAGCTCTATTCAATCAACATTAAGCTTTCCAGGAGACCATTAGAAGATTTAAAAAAAAAAAAAAAAAAAAAAAAGAAGGATAAAAAGTCCGAGACCCCCCTCAAATCCCCATTCTTTACTTCAGAAGTATACAGTAAATGCAAACAGCCTGCCTCTAATTATTAACAGCAGGAAAACTCTGTAAGGAGCAAGAATTTTACTGCCCTCTGCAGCTTTTCCTTTGCGTTCAACGCAAGGGCAAAACGCCACAGATTTCTGGGTGAGATAAACTGATAGCGACTGTCATCTGCCGCTGTGACATATTTTTCTTCCCGAAGGCTGGAAGCCCCGCCATGGACAGGCAGAAAAGGTATCCGACCGACCAAACTTCACCTCCCTTAACAACGAAGGCTGCGCTGCCCCAAAAGCTTTCTTCAGAAAATGGGTCAAACGCTAGAAAACGGTATAAGGGGGGGGAGCAAAGAGGGAACGGCCCCTGCTTACTTGCCATAAAAATGTTACTTCGGACACTGGTACGGACTGCATTATTATTTTTTTTTTGTGCGGCGGTTTAAGCGCTGCCACGCAAAGGCCAATACGGCCAAGCTGCCAGTTGGAAGGCAGCGGCGACAATGAATTAAGCGAATTAAACTGGATGCGCTTGTTGACTCAGTTTTCGCCCCATCGCGCCGCCGCTTGCTCCATCGCCGCCTCAAAACACCGGGCAGCAAAGTTTGGGCGAAGTGGGGGGGTGGGTGTCCCCGGGCCCCGCCGCCGCCGCCGCAAACACCCCGCCGCCTCCCTCCCGCCACCAACTTTCCTCCGCAGCAGAAGCAGCAGCAGCAGCAGCACCGGTTCTCGCCCGCGCCGTCCCGTCCCGTCCCGCCCGGCTCGGCTCGGCTCGGCTCGGCTCCGCTCCGCTCGGCGGAGAGCGCCCGGTGCGGAGATGCCGGCGGGCGGGCGGGCGACAGCCGGGATGCCCGGCGGCGGGAACGGGGATGCCGGGCAGCCGGGATAGCCGGCGGCGGGAGCAGGGATACCGGGTAGCGGGAGCGGGGATGCCCGGACGGGCGGGCAGCTGGGATGCCCGGCGGCGGGAGCGGGGATGCCGGACGGGCGGCAAACGGGTCTCAGACCGGCAGGTCGTCTCTTACCAGCCCGGAGGCGAAGAAGACGGCGAGGAAGGCCAGGCAGGCGCCCATGACGATGAGGAGCAGGAAGACGACGAGCGGGTGCTGCTGGCTCATGCAGTAGTAGGACTCGTAGAGCCAGTCCCGGGAGCGGGACTGCTCGCCGCTCGCCCCGCAGCCGCCGCCGCCCGCCTGCTCTGCCCGCTCCAGCAGGTAGCGGCGTCTCCTCCTCATCATCATCGCCTCTTGCCACATCGGGCAGAGCCCGCGCAACTCCCTCAGCGCCGCCGCCGCCGCCGCCGCCGCTGCTGCAGGAGGCGGCAGCCGGGGAGTGGAGCGGGGCGCGCTCCCGCGCGGGAGGCGGAGAGGAGGAGCCGCGGCGGCGGCGGCGGCGGCGGCGGCGGTGGCATGGTGCGGCGGGCGACCGCGGCCGCCTCGTAGCCCGCCTGGGGCTTGGTGAGCCTCCGGGAAGCGCCACCCCGCAGGCACATGCCTTGCCCGGCTCCTGCGGAGGTGGGGGCGGGAGGCTCGCTCCTCCTCGGCGGGGAGGGAAGCGGGCGGACGCCCAGAGCAAGCGCCCAAGGGCGGCGGCGGCGGCGGCGGGAGCGGGGGGCGCCTGGGAGGGCGACCGTGAAAGCGGCCCTTGCTCCGCTCCCCTCCGTCCCGGCGCCGGGAGATGCCCGAGGGGCGGCAGGGACACCTGCCGCCGCCACCGCGCCCCGCCGCCACCCTGCGCCTGCTTCCGGCCGGGAGAGCTCGGCGTCCCCGGAGGGCTCCGGTGGTTCCGCAGGTGTCGCATCCGACGGCGGCAGGTGGCCGCGGGGCGCCCCGTGTGCGGCTCCCGGGCGGAGGCCGCGCCTTCCCGCGGGTGCGGGGCAGCATCTCCCGAGGGCAAGAGGGAGATGCCTCTGAAAATCTCTTCGAAATGACTCCGGCGGGCGGAGGGCTTGGCAGGGCTGTTTCGCTGCGTACCTTTCCCGGAGGCTGAATCACCTTTTTAGAAATCACACCTCGGTTTCTGTCAAAAACAGACATTCAAGTTAGGAAGCAGCATAACATACATTGTCCGCAGCGTTCCTTGCTCTGAAGGACTTAGTTATTCCTAACAAAGTAGGCACTTGAAACAAACTGGACATGTAACTCACTGAAGTTACCTATCCATCATGCACAGCATGTGCCGGTTTTGTAACCACATGCACAAAGTTCTTCTTCCCCAGCCCTCTGCCTCACTGAAAGTCCCTCCCCGCAGGACAAATGCCTCTCGGCCCTTTCTGACCTGCTCACCGGCCTCTGCTGTTGCTTTGCCCCATCCTTTATCTCCCAGGGGATGCAGGGCTGCCTAAGCTCTCCGTGGAGAGGAAGAGACCAAAGCGACATGGATGCTACTGGGCCTAAAGGTCCCAAGGGTGGCTTCTGGGGACTGAAGTAATGCCAGGAGCAAGAGGGAGTTAGGAGTACTACAACACTACAAGAGGTGCAAAACTGGCATTACCATCAGGGGTCATAAGTGAGAGATTTCACGCTAACCATTAGCCTGGTGGAAGAGGAGGTAACTAGAATGATATGGACCAAAATTTAACACCTAATGCGGTCTTCTTTCTCTACCACTGCTCACATTTTTATCCATAAGAAGAGGAGGTGCATCAACTATCAGTGTAACAAAGCAGAGAAACCAATAGAACATACAGCTCAGAAGCCCTGTCCCCACACTTGCACTTCCTAGATTCTTCAGGTTTGAAGCATGGATGAGCTCTGAGCTTCCCTGCCCCCTGTTCCTCTCAGCTGGCTGGAAGGAAGAAAAGCGCCTTGGCTTTCACTCTTCCTTCCCCTGAAGTGCTTGCTGGGGCAGAAGGAACAGATGAAGAAGAAGTGAAAAGTTACAACTGCGCCCACTGTTCTGGGAGAGAGAGGGCGAAAAACTCTCAGAAGCAGCAGTGGTGAGATTGAAGGATGAACACAAATCTATGTGGGGAGAACATTCTGGCAGAATTAATTGCTGGGAAGGAGTTAGTAGAGGTGGGTGTGAGAATTTTTGCAACATGAAAAGGCTTTACTTGCAGTCACTGCAAAAATTGTGGAGTTGGCCACCCTCACTGTCACACACACATATAAAAGTGGGATAAGCAAAAAAAATCAAGAGACAAACCAGAACTGCAATATAAAACTTCTTTTATAAGCAGATCACAATATTTGGTATTTTAAGGCATCTGAGTTTTGATCTCTCAAGGGTGGTCTCTCACATATGTACTTATTTACAGTACAGGAATAACTACATGATTCTGTATGGACTCACAAAAGTGTAAAAGATCAGAACACGCGAAATGAAGCATGTTCTCTGTTCCACGTACACAGCCATCCCCCAAAAGTACTTGAAGCTTACACAATATGTTAACACAGATGATGGTGGTGGTTGTCTTTCTTCCCCCAGCTGATTCTGCTTTAATGGCTTTCTGCTGCTTTCTGCCTCTCTGGACTTGAACAGAAAAGGCAATTCCAAAGAGTTTACTATGATGATCATGTCATTTGTTTGCTATTTCGGTAAGATCTTATGCCTGTAACAACTAATTCCTCATTATATTATTCTCATGCAATTTCTCAGGAAATAAAATTATAATTCCACAGCAAAAACTTAATTAACCCAAAGGTTGCCCAGTGGTATCTCATGCCTTTCCAGAATGATGTGTTCAGCAGAACCGTCCCCTCTGAAAGACCAGACATAAGGTGCTTCAACAGCTGAGCAAGAGGGAGTACCAAGTTAGGTTTTCATTTGACTTTGTGTTTTCTTGCCCACCTAATGGACCCATCCCCTCTACTTTCCCTCTCCAAACTAGAAAACTGCATCTTTCAATTCATTCTTCAAACTCCAGCTAGGAACATCCCACACCTTAATGTTTAGAACCCCCATCAGTCCTTAGAGAAGATCTATAGTTTGACGCAAAGGTCCAGTGAAAAAAACCACAAAACATACTGTCAAGTAATTAATGATTACACCATTCTATATATGGACAAGGTAATTAAAAGTGTGCAGTACCTAAATCGAATTTGATCTTCTAATTTAAATGCTCTACTTTTTAACTAACGTATTAACACTTTTTTTTTTTCCCCAGGATGCATTTAATTAAATTAACATTATTGCAGTCAAGTGACAATTATGTCACTACTAAAGTTGAAACGCCATATGTTTCTAGAGACCAGTTTCCCTAGGTAGTCTAAAATATACATCCTTACTTGGCTCAACCTGGAAGTTTGCTGTGCCTCAGGGAAAAGGAAAGTACAGTGAATCCTATAATCTGGGGCTGAAAAGCAAAGGACTATCAGGAAAAAAAAAAAAGCTTTCCATGCAGTCCACCTTATTTCTCTACAAGGGAAAAAAAAGCAAATCTAGCACTTAAGATTGTCAGAAGCTATCCTCTGCACACCCTTGGGACTCCAACAATGTCAAAGAATTTGTTCCTTGAGCAGCTGGTGTCTAAGCATCTGCTGTACCCCTCTGGAGAAGCAAACCGATGCAGAACAAAAGGTCGAGGCCCACAGCTGCTTGTCAATGCAACCATGTACCAGAGAACTTCTATCTGGACCATCTCCAGAGATCCCTTCCAGCCTCAACTGTTCTGTGATTCTGTGATATCACAACATATTACTAGTGTCAAGGGATCTGTGATAGGTCCTAAGGAGAGACCTAAATAGGAATAGGAATTACAGGAGAAGCTCCTGTTCCCTGCATCGTTCTCTGTGCCACTTGGGCTCAATCAGTCTCCATCACCCTTCGTTTCCTTCATTTTCCATTCTGTGTCGTCTTCTCCTCCATGGGTGTTCTGGTCAGGGATGCAGACTAGCTGTCAGCAGAGGGAGAACAGAGACTGATCCTTTGCTCTCAGCTGCTCTACTCAGCTCTAGAACATCCTTATCCACAGGAAATAAATTGCAAGGAAGAGATGCTGAATCCCAATCCTGCCACATAGCAAGCACTTGAAGAGTCATAGCAATTGACCTGAGCCAAATACACTGCCCACAAATCCACAGGTGGCCAGATTTCCCTCCTCAGCAGCTGGCCACCAAGTTGCCCAGAAGAGCAAACCCATCGCTATAGTCTTGACACTGTGCTGCCACATCCATCAGTACCTTACGCTGAGCTGCAACTGCAGGGCAAGTTGCCCTGCCAGTAAGATTACTCATGGCCACCAGCTGAACTGCGCTTCCAGAGCTTGGCTGTGGCAGCATGGGCAAAGACAGGTCGAGAAGCCCTGCTTAGTGCTGCTCTTGGGAGACACCAACCCATGAGCCAACCCTGCTGTGAGAGCAATGCCTCAATACATCTGGCTTGTCCACAGTTGTAGAAGGGGAGATTAAATTTTGTGCAGGGGGCCTGGTACTCCCTGTGACTTTGAAACACACAGGCTGAGAAACGGTACATCAACATGGGTGGTGAGGCACTGGAACAGGTCGCCCAGGGAAGCTGTGGATGCCCCATCCCTGGAAGCGTTCAAGGCCAGGCTGGATGGGGCTTTGAGCAGCCTGGTCTAGCAGGAGGTGTCCCTGCCCATGGCAGGGGGGCTGGAACTAGGTGATCTTTAAGGTGCCTTCCAACCCGAACCATTCTGTGATTCTGTGAACATGGGCAATTATTTAACAACAGTAACTTCTCCAACAGGGATACACAACTTTTTCTTATTGTTTAACACTGAAGACTGCTAAATTTTTACTGAATTTTTCTGGATTCATTTTACTGAGTTCAGTTATTAAGACTCTCAAAGCTTATAACTTCATCTGTGTGCTACTGTTGCTCTTCAAAAAATGATGACAGACTTTCCTACAGAAATATATCTGATTTCACACATCTGGAACCTGCTGATATTCACTTTTGAGTTAGACACAAACTTGCTTGAGGTGTTTAACATTATTACTTAAGGTGCCAAATTACAGTCTGACTGATCTATAATTCCGTGTGTTCTTTTACTTTTTTTCCTTGCCCTTTTTGAAGCTAGTATCTAACTTTGGGCCTCACTCAGCCTCCATGAACTTTTAAGAATAATTACTAGTAAGTTCCAAGGTTATTGAAGGAACAACTCCAGATCCAGATGATCTGAAAATACCTCATTAATCTCCCTTCTTCCCTATTTTCATCACAGATGGTAACTACATCGGTTATCTAACCGTGGATAACCTTTTTATTAACGATTGAAGCAAAACATAGATTGGTATTTTAGATGTTTTGTACCATCCGTTATTAGCTGAATAGTGTGGGTCAACTATTCCCACAGTCGTCTTCTTTCAGAAAGCATGGGATGAATATAAAGTTATCCCGAAGTACATTAGTTTTCTCTCTGCTTGTACCTTGTCCTTTCTTATTTTGATCATGCTGTTCTTTATACTCACTGTTATAATTTGACTTAGTTTTCAATTTCTGTTCTGTATCATACTGTTCCAGTTTCACGACATTAACCTCCAATTACACACTTCCTAATCTTTCATATTGAGACAGTTTTCACTTGTGCAAACTTAGTAGCATTATTTAGGAAACCATCTACTCTTCCAGACAACCTGCTTTCAGGTAGGAGATCTAGGGAAGGTGGGAGGAAAGGAATAAAATTTCAGAAATTTAAAACTGCTCAGGCAGTTTTATAAAATTCCAAATTAACTGGCCAAACTCAAGACCAGTACCATAGGCAGCTCAAGAAAGACCTGCTCAATACACAACTACAGTCAAAACAGTTTTATAGCATTAGAATGCATAAATATGATGAATAATTTAGAACATACAATAATGCCTTTATATTGATCAATCCTACAGCTTCCTCTTGAATCGTATTGGCCTATTTACCCGATCTCATAGTAATACTGCAGAATTAGAGACAGATTCTTCAGAACACGAGTAATCAAAAACAACAAGGAAGAGTTTCTTCTATTTAGCAAGTGTATAGGACTGTTATCCACAGAAATGAAAACATAAGAGGGAACATAGTAAATGCACATAAAATGAAAACTTTAGAAAAGAATACTTGGAATCTTATGTTTCTTTATCTGTTTTTGTTTTGTTTTGTTTTTAGAAAAGAGATAAACTGAAAATTAAAGGAAGGAAATGCAAAATTAGTAAGTGGGATATGTTATTTTACACAGCCTGTAGTTAACTTGTGGAACTCTGTCATGGGAAGCTTTTAAGAACAAGAATTTATCAGGGTGACAAAATGGATTCGGTTTTATATAGTTGTCAAAATAAGTCCAGTAATCACCAATAATAACATAAGTTACAAGGAATATTGATCCTATCGTTTCATGAGTAATGTCAATGCAAGGCAGTAAATACAGAGATGAGACAAAAATATGAAAGACAGATTATGTCACAATGGGTTTCTTGCTGGAAGACGCAATCGTAATGTGGCTTTTTTTTTTCCCCAGAGACAAGTTATTGGACTGGATTATTCTTTATTCTCATCCAGATGGGGCATATTGTGTTCCTATCATTTTAATTGATTAAAAAAGATACTGATTTCCTGAATGCAGGGTAAGATCATTGATTCAGAGGCCACTGACTCACATAACGCAATCTACATATTCTCCCCACAAAAAGGCAAGCATATAAGTGGTAAAATTTTTTTGTTTGTAGACATTTTATTACGATCTTTACTCCATCTGCACAATCCACTGAAAGTAAAACAAAATGCACCTAAAGCAGAACTGTAACTATGGAACCCTTCAAAATTATTGCAATGATCAAATCTGATACATGTCACGTAATCAGGTTAACCCATACTACGGAACAGAAATATATAAATATAACATAAAATGAGCAGTTAAAATAAATAAACACATGTAACTATTCATATCAAAGAAAACCATATTAATATGTATCTAAAAAGCCATTTTTGCAAAATCTCTGTCATGGTTTCAGTTTTCCCTCAATAGCTGTCATAGTTATTTTAAAGGAAGCTCCCTCCTAACAGGGGCTGCAAATGACAGTGCAAATTAATGGTACAATCCTGCAAAATGCAAGATATGATCCCAGTTCTGAAAATAATTAAAAGCAAACAAAAGTCTAAAAATGTTACCTCCAGGACTTCCATGAGACTTTTTGAAAACTCAGAATTAATCAGTGAAATAAGGTTTTGCAAGACGCAACGACCAGTATTTTTACTAAATGAAACATTTCCTGCTGTTAATTTTATATTCTTCTTGGCTCCAAGAAAGTCAATCTGGGCTCATGTTTTTATAATTATTGTGCTATTGTTTATTTAATGGCCATCAGTTACTATTTTGCTTTGACTGAGAAAGGAATACTCTAGGAAATGTTATCAAAAAGTTTATATTTAAAGTGGGTTGGACTTTAACACAAAACTACAGAAGAGTTGAACATCACTCCAGATTTGGGTCTTGGGTAAATTTTGTCCATAATTTTCCCACTTGCCAGAGCTATACTGTCTTTCCCATTCCTGCAGAGGTCCTGCATTTCTTCCTCTCTTCCTCCACAGCTTCAGCACGTTCTGACAGACAAATGCCACATGGTCCCTTCGGAGAATGGAGCTGGCACTGCTTGCTTTCAAACAGACCTCTGCTGAGCTACTTAGTGACCTTAGTAAAAACGTGTTAACCACAGGTGGCTTCCAGAATTGCATGAAGAAGTACGAGGTAATGGTTTCAGCTGCGCATTTGATAAAAACACCCAGCTGACAGCAGAAAGTTGTAAGAATTGGTAATGTTCCAGGACCCAAGTTTGGGGAGTTCTGCCAGGAGCAATGGATCCCAAGATTCTGGAGAAAGTGTTATTTCTGGAGCAAGGCAGGAGAGACTGCACTGCTACTGAGGACCAGAGGTCACTCTGGCCACAAAATCCGGTGGTACTGGATGGGTGCTATAGAACGGGGTGTGGGGTTCAGGAGGCTGGAGTGATTTTCTGAAGGGAGGCTTTGGGTGTGTGGGCTGAGTCAGGTCCTGGCACGGTGTCACACCTTAAACATAGCGATTGTGGGTTGACAGCACAGCTTAATCCTACTGCAGCTACCACTAAGGAATGGGGAGCTGTAGAGTAAATGTCATTGGCAAACACGGCCCAGCCCTCTGCCTTGCTAGTGAGGCCTACTGTATGTTGGGAAGGCTCCCCTAGAGAATGTGAGGCTTACTGGGTCTTCTTGTTTTGGAGAAAAGGTATTGATATTAATCGATAAAATATTCCAACTTCAGAAGTTTTCTTCAAACCAGCTGACTGATATACAACTGGGTACTGCTGACGTGTATTTGGAACAAGAGCTTATAAACGGCTGCTATAGCACTCTCAGATATTTGAGCACCATCTTATCACCAAGAGTCTCTGTGTAATTTTTTCCATTTTTTGAGATCAAGATCTCCAAGCCTAGGGTATCAGAGACCTAGCCTTTTCACAGGGTTTTTTTGTCTCCTTAGGACTGAAAGAAAATTCACAGAATCACAGGACAGTTGAGGCTGGAAGCGACCTCTGAAGACTGTCTAGTACAAACCCCCTGCTTAAAGCAGGGTCAACTACAGCAGGTTGCTCAGGACCACATCCAGTTGAGTTTTGAATACCTCCAAGGATAGAGACTACACAACTGATCTGGACAACCTGTTCCAATGTTTGATCACCCTTACAGTAAAAAAGCTTTTTCTAAACAGAATTTGTTGTCTTACATTTTGTGCCCGTTGCCTCTTGTCCTTTCACTGTGCAGCACTGAGAAGAGTCTATCTCTATATTCTCGGCTTCCTGCCACCATCAGGAATTTATACACAGTGGTAAGATCCCCCTTGAATCTTCTCTTCTCCCAGCTAAACAGTCTCGACCTTTCCTCGCAAGACAGATCCTCCAATTGCTTAATCAACTTCATGACCCTACGTTGGACTCACTCCAGTATGTCCATCTCTCTATCGTACTGAGAAGCCCAGAAATGGACCTAGCACTCGGATGTGTCTCACCAGTGCTGAGAAGAGGGAAAGAATCATCTCCCTCAACCTGCTGGCAATGCTTTTCCTAATGCAGCCCAGTCGGCTGTTGGCCTTCTTTGCCACAAGGGCACATCAATGTCTTATGTTCAATTTCTCCACCAGGACCCCCCAGTCCTCTTCTACCAAGCTGCTTTCCACCCAGCTCATAGTATCAGATATCAGGTAAAGACTTAAATGTTCTTAAATCCTGTTGCACTCTAATATATGTACTTATTGATTGTTAGTATTATGGTAGGATTAAAAATAATTGGTTTGCTAATCTGAATATTTCCGATGTTTGGGTGGTTTTTTTTTCAGTTCCTGAGCCTTCATTAGGTATGTTTGCTAAATTTCACATATGTTTTACTTCAAATAGCTATGAAAAAATTCCCAAGTTTCTAAAGTACTTTGTGATCTCTAGGAAAGAAAACTAGCACAAAAATACAGACATTCTTTCTGGCTAATACAAGGTTGAAACATTTTCCACAGGGTTTTTCAGCAAACGCTTTGCTTAATACAGTGCTTTTCTCTTCCTTGTCAGTGTCCAGTACAGAAATGGCACAAGGTTCATCTGACCAGCACTAAACTGTTTTTTTTAAAGGTACACATACTGATCGATTAGTAACTGATTTTAGCATTGCGCATATTTTTATTCATTATAGGTCTTAGTTATAATGATCAAAGATTCTCGCTTTAATAGGCAACTATTTAGAACTTACATGACTGTACTCTTTCCTATGATATGTTAAAATACAGTGGTCAATCTCACAGCCATAAGAAAGTATTCAGAAAATGATTTTTTTTGGTTAAAACCAGAATAACTCTGATCATCCATTTTATACCAATACTGTCAGTCTCTTGCTTCTAAGATGCGTGTTTATTGGACATATGAGTTATTTACAGTGTTACTGGGAAACCACTCATGCTAGTTTGAAACAACCACTTAATGAACTGCTCTTGAAGCCATGCTAATTAGGTGAACATTAGACTATTGTGATTAGATTATGCTTACTACAGTAAATTATGTGTAATAACAGTCACTACACTAGTATGATAAAATACTTCCACACCACTTCATTTTCACTTTTAGGGCACAACCAGTGATTCTTGAACTAAAAAATTATAGACTTTTATGTAGAAAGTAATTTGAAATAATACACAGAGGGGAAAAAAAAAAACCCAGCAATTATGTTAATGTATACATTCATGTATCAATACCCCACACCTTGTTTACTCTGCACAGTTCCCATCTCAAAAAATAAAGAGAGTATTGAACATGAAAAGGTATGGAAAATTATGATGATCCCAGTTGGAGGAGAGACTTAATGGAACAGGACTCTGTTCAAAAGAGGACATATCCTCCCAATCTGATTGAAACTTAGGAAATATGAAAGCTGTGAGGACAGTGAATAGAGAATGGCCATTCATTATTTTCTGTAATGCAAAAACTAGCACACACCTGGTAAAACGGTCATATGGCAGGCTTAAAGCAAAGAAGCATTTCTTTTTAGAACAAAAAAATACCACAACATAATTAAATTGTGGCATTCACTGCTAGTCATTTTTATGGAAACCAAGTATAAATTCATTAAAAATGGGCTAGAAAAAAAAAATCAAGGAATTAGTTAATCAAGGGATATTAATAATTATAATCAGGGTAGAAGAGTTTGCTAGGGAAGACCCAAACAGGTTGATCCATGGAAACTAAGTTGTGTATATGTCCTGTTCTTATGTGCCTTCTCTAATCTTCACTACCGATAGGCAGGAACTTGTGCGAGACAGTATGGATATTCTTATGATTTTTATCCTGGTGGGAAAGAGGTAAGAATTAGTCATAACTAATTATGGCAGTTCTCATGAAAACTGTGTCACTCTTGTATTTTATTACAAAGTACAGTTTCATTATAAGCTCCTAATGTCATACCTGTTATATGGATTTTAATTAAATTTCCAGGTAGGTCTCTGACTGCAAAAAAACCCCACCCCTTCTTTGTGATGCCAGTAGTTTAGCTATTGACATAATTTTTCACTAGCAATGTGTTTTCTTATATGTGCATTGATAAATGTGTGATCGTCCAGTAGTGAGGTTGTGTATAGTCAGACATATATATATATATATACTTATATATAAGTATACTTATTGATTCAAAACAACGTAGCATCTAAAATGCAACTGCAGCTAAAGGCAGCAAAATAAACTAAACAATCATGATTGATAGAAAAATATTTTAAAGATGTAAAATATAGACAGGACTATATCAAGTACTAGTTTAAAACAAATGTGAGGCTTTGGAAAGGAAATAAATAGAATTTATAGAGCAACTCACCACTTTTACAGATAGGGTAGAAAGATTTACAGAATAAAGAAATAAGTAGACTCAAGAATAAAGAACAAGCAACAGCCTGATGACAGCTACAGGAAACCAGTTAGGGACCAATATGAAACTTGGAACATTTGTCCAAAGTCCAGCATCAGTCTCCTGCTGAGCAGTAAAGTCAAAAAAGGGCAATAGATTGATGAAGAAATAGAGAGAATGCTTGCATGACTTGGTAGAGAATACTCAAAGACAGCTGTGACAGTAGTGTAGGAGTATTTTGGAAAGTTATCAACATATAGAGAAAAGGATAAGAATTATAAGGTAATCTAATAAAGAATAAAATTAAGATAAAATCTTCTGCTTACAAAAATTATCCAATATGAAACAAGAAGAGGTTCTTCATAGTGAAGCAGATGAAAAAAAAAGCAAAACTAAAACCAAAAATTGACCATTTTCTAGGCAGCTGAGATATTGAGAAAAGAGCAAAATTTGTAAGTGTAAGTTTAAGTACAAATTTCAAAAGGCAATCAGAATTCCCAGGAGCAAAGCATGAAGTGTTCATAATTGTCATGCTAAAATAGTAAAAGCAAGAGGAAAAAAATCTAATGCAATCTTATCTAATTCATGAACTGATTGTATTGGTCTGCAAATTTGAAAATATCCAAAGTAGGAGAGAATGATAGATTGTTCAATTTAAAAAACAAAAACAAAACCAGAACTTTTGCAATGATTCCTAGCTGATAGGCTGTGAAATCCTGGTTTTGCTATTGCACTGTAGTTTTACATTTTAAGCAGAAGAGAAATACAGTAGTTTTCTGTATCCATGAAAAGCTGATCATTTTAAAATTAAGCATGTTACATTCACTGACTGCAGGGAAAAAAATAAAATCTATAAAAGCTGCACAAGTATTTTGATTAAGAAAGGTCACAGTAATACATGATGAGGTTGTAAGGAGATCAGTACTTGTTTTGTCTGCTATCCATACCTAATTAAGCTAGGGAACTGTTTTTCTGCCATTCTCCCTGAAGTAGCCATAAAGTGTCCCTTTCAGTACAAAATTCACAGGTCTGGTAGGAAATAATGACATGCACCAGATTTTTTTATAAGGCTAATGATCTTTGGTGCTATAGAAAAAGACAGACGATACGGTATAACAGAAATCAGGACTTAAACATATTATTCTTCCACAGACTCTATTTGGTCTTAAATTCATTTATTTTATTAGACAAACAGGGTTTAGCAGGGAGAACTGGAAAACCTTTCAGGCACATGTGTTTCATCTACATCAGTTTTCAAATCTGAATCAAAAGCTGTAGAGTTTGTATTAAATATAGATTGTAGAATTTGTCCTGATTTAAATGAGATATTTCCTTATATTATGCATAAGGAAGGTGTGGAACTCTTTGCTGAAGGATATTGTGAATGCTAAATCTTTCCAAGAGTTCAAAAGCAACTTGAGAAAGTTATGGGCCAGTGGGGGAAATCTGCTGGTGGCTATTAGTTTCAGAAGCAGCCTTCACTTCAGAAAGTTCCTGAACAATTGTTTTTCACAGCCACAAATTACTGAAGGCTGAAAGGGGAGCCACAGGAGGCATCACTACACGTTTTGTCCAATTCTTATGCGCCTTCCTGCTGTAGCCTTATGGCCCAGCGTATCTGGTATTTTAAGTTGGTTTTAAGTGTAGCTAATAAAAGAAATATGTGAAAAGTTTATTTTGCTATTGTCCAGGTTGTCACAGCTGTATCAGCAAAACTACTCAGCTACCAGCTGTCTGCTGCCTTTCCTGCAGTTTTAAGCTTGTTTTATATATGATGTTACCTAACTTGTTTTAGCTTAATTTTCACTTAGCTTTGTTCAACTGTGTTCTGCTGCTGCTGCTGCTTCTCCTTCTGATGTAGGAATCATGGCAATAAAATGTACCAAACCTAAGTAACCATAGTATGACTAACCTTGGTGAAATCAGGAACCATGAAAAAATAACTC
The DNA here is from genome assembly GCF_963924245.1 of Chroicocephalus ridibundus. Lineage (NCBI taxonomy): Eukaryota > Metazoa > Chordata > Aves > Charadriiformes > Laridae > Chroicocephalus > Chroicocephalus ridibundus. The sequence goes on from NC_086285.1 coordinate 92,561,463, forward strand.
TGAGCAAACCCAAGGAATAAACCTTCAACACTTTATTCCCCTTTGCAACATCTCAGGACACAGACAACTTGCTGTAACAATCTGCTGGAAGGGTGAGAGCTCAAAGGGCAGATAATGTTCATTTTATTGTATTACTAATGACCTTCAATAGGATTAAGAAGTTTGGATTATGAGAGGCAACGTTGTTTTAACAGGACTAAAAATAAGTGGTTGTTATGTTTGATTAGATTGTTACGGCATTAGAGTAGCACTGAAGTTCAGTCATGGATCTTCACATAAGGGGTGGTCTCTTGGTTACTCGTCATGAACTTCGGTGCATAATACTAAGCATCTCCTGCTGGCCATTGCTGGAGGCCAGTTCCAAGGGATGATGGATCTCTGATCCCACTCAGTAGGACCTTTATTAAGAAGGGGCTTTGAGAGAATTATCTCAATGGAGTGCCCAAACTATTCCCCTCGAACCATTTCGAAGTTTTCTCATCTTGGACAGCAGCAATCTGCACACACTGTAATGCTCCTGCTATTACAATTTGATTTTCTGGGGTGTTTCAGAAATCACAGAGGATAGTCATTAAGACTGGTAATAGAAAACAGGTATCTTTTCAACAAACAGATCAAGGCATGCAATTTAAGTTCTCATCCATGTTGTACTCTCATCCAAAACCCAACTGCATAAAAACAGTAGTTAAATTCAGTACTACATAAGCATCATTCAAAAGTGACCTGCAAAGCCGTTCCCTTTCCCTCTTTTCCTTTTCCTAGAGAATTATCAGTAAATTAACTGGTGAATCAAAAAAACGCAGCCCTTATTCACTGGAAGTGAACCCATCCAGAAGCTGAAAAAGATCTGCCTTCGAAACTGACCAGATGACAGAAGTCCCCAGAAGGGACTATGTTGTCCAAGAAAATTTTAGATCAGATATTCCTTTCATCCTTCTCCCCTCTGATTCCTGTATAAAAATGGCATAAGCACAGTTACAACACAACAGGAACAGTCTTTCTTCTCTAAAAAAGACAGACATCCATAACAATGATAAAAAAGCACAAAAAATATTAGTCTTAGCATTATGCCAGCAACTATAAAATGTGAAAAACTAGTTAAAGGCAAAACAATTACTGCTAGAAACCGTAACTTAAAAATAAGGTCATTCTTTTATTATTGTTGGGCCAGTTCCTGAGGCTGTCTAAATACTGATAAATCCCATTGAAATAAGTCTCATAGTCCTCAAAGGTGCTGAACATCAACACCTTGATAGAAACTGTTTCTGCAGGGATGCTCAGCATTCCTAGGGGTGGGATTTATACAAGTCCTCCAATCAAAAGAAAAATGGCTCTACTTTGGCTTTATGTTTTCTTTCAGCCATACCGATTTCAAAAAAAAAAAAAAAGCCTTCTGTATGAAAACTACAAATGTACTTAAGTCACTTCTGTATTAAGTATCACTCAATTTATAAACTCTTAAAGCATTCCTTGGCAAACAGCTTCGTTCATTTGAATTACTGCAAGATACTGGAACGTTTTACGTGTGCAGATGATGCATAAGGCAATTCTGGTGAGTATCTGAGCATATGCTCTTGGTAATCACAGCCATTCATTACAGAGTGAAAATCTTGAATTTCCAATGGCAAGGGCAAAACTAGAGAATTTTTCAAAAGGTGGGATGAAAGTTCAAAAGAGAATGGCAAAAAAACCCATTTGTGAGATGCAAATGCCATATCAATTAGAGGAACACAGAAATTAAAGTGGAAGAGATAAGTAAATCCATTCTTTGGTTTATGTCAAAATTCTTTAAATAGATTAGTTAAAAGTGCACAAAATTTCCCGGGGAAAAGACTTCACCATTTTATATATGGAAAAACAGAAACACAGAGTGAGCAATACAATCGCTCCTTGATAACACTCCGGCACTCCTCACTCTCCCTTCCCTCTCTGATAAGGACATATTTTGAGAAAAGTATCTGTGACTTAAAAAACATTAGCTAAGACAGATCACAGAGGATTTGCATTAACTCACCATCCTCTCCCCAGAACATACTGATAATACTAATTACACTTGAGTGTTGTAATAGAAAATGTGCTAGATACCTATTAGCTTAAGGAGCTCCTAAGTGAGCCTGGAACCTATGAGAATGACAAAAAAAAAAATTGTTTTCATTAACACTGCATGCTTTCTGATGTTGCAAACTAGGGTGAAGGATCAATAGCAGACAAGCTGTAAGAGTGAGTAAATGTATAATTAATATATGACATGGGGCCAATAGATAGGGAATAAAGGTCTTCCTGTAACACAGAGGGCCTCCTTACTGTCAGAGGAGATCAGGCATGGGAAGGAAGGAACCATAACAAGTATGACTGAGTTTGAAGGTCTTCAGACCCTTTGAATATTGACACTGAGTCCTGGCTTTGCATGGACACGAATTCAAAATAAAGTATGTGAAGTCTTCAGCCTGAGAATAAAACTTATTTTCATTTTCCAGGATACGTGAGGATTGAAACCAGAGAGTTTAGGTCAGAACAAATATTTATCCTGACTGAAATCCCGTTTGGGTAAATATATTCTCCTGATAAGACGGTCATTCCTAGTACAAAATATTCATTGCCATATTTGTCAGAGGTAGCCTTTTCTTCTTCCCTCATCTATAAATAACTGCTTTACTTTGTTTTATTACTGAAAATATTGCTTCACTTTGCTTAAACAGGGGATATGATTATGATAACATTGTTACTGTTATTATAAGCAGGACAATAGCATTAATGCAATCATGAAGATGAAAAATCAAGTGCTGAAAATGCCAGAGCAAAGGCTGAAAGCTTTAACCATGCCTCAGGTATTTATTTATATCCCCATGAAACTGTAACATACTATAAAACAATGTGGAATTTCTTATCTAGCATAACAAGCCTATAGATGGAGCATACATTCTTCCTCAATGTGTTTGTTTTATAGATTTGTGTGATTTACAAAGCATACTTTGTTTAAGGAAAATTGGAGACTAGCATAATAGGGAAGGAATAGTTCAACTGAAATTTTAGAAGAGAAACTTCATATGCTTGGAGCTTTTATTTTGTCAAAAAAAAAAAATAAAGTGAGAAAGATTTATTATGTGAATGGGTTGCTAACTTGGAATGCAGAAAAATGAAGCTGTAGACTAGTGCCAAATAGTTACGTAAGAAGAAGACGTGCAACAAAATTGTGCAAAGTATTAGGAAAAAATCAAATTGGTATCAAAATACACAGCAGTGTGAATTATAGATCGAGCGTCACACAGTCAACTGGACTGTGAAAGAGGAGACCCTACAGTTTCATGCTTTGTTGTAAATACGTTGGCAGAAAGAGTAAATTCATTTTGCAATAAAGGCAGATGCACAAGTGTTAAGGGTTGCATATTACACGGATCATAGATAACGCAAAGATTCTGTCTTCCTGGTGTCTAATATGGCTACCACTTATAGGAAATGGAAACAAATCTGAGTATTTCTGGGATCAGCACAGCCCATCTCAGTGGAATAAAAAACAACAAATGACAGACAACACTTTTTGGAAGAAGAATCATGATCGTTTTGGTTAACAGCTTTAGCTGGAGCCCAAGACAAAGTGGTGCAATTCTGAATTTGCTATAGAGTTCTGGAATAGTATCATTTTAGGGAAGTGATTTCTCAGCATTCCCAAAACTGTCCTGAACGTATAGAGATTGCTTTAATATTGGAGTACCTCTTGTGTACTGATGGCCCTGTTACTAAGAACAGTGTAGAAAGCAATAATTTTATAACATTTAAACAGTCCCATGGGACACCTTTATGGTCTGGAAGACACACAGCGAGCAAGATCACCTGTGCAGGGCTGGGTGCAAGCAGAAGAACAGACATTCGAGAGTGGCAGCAGATTGCCAGGTGTCAGTCCCATTTACCTGCCCCTGGAAGGATGGTCCTGGTTTCTCATTCTTGGGTTAGTACATTTCTGTTTTTTCTATAATTTTCCTTTAACACCATGCCTGTCTTGCAGAACATGCATTGCACTATCTTTCCATACCTGTCTCTATATCAGAGGCATTAAGAACACCCAAATAAAATCTTCAAAAGTGCTGCTTTTTTCCCCAGGATTTCTTTCATGAGTCTAAAAGCAGGCAAACAGGCTAATTATAAGGCTTCTTCTATGCTCCCACTTCCCTTGCTTTCTGTTTGGTTTCACTTTTTTTGTTCCGTTGGGTTTTGTTTCCGGGGCTCTTTTTTTTTTTATTGGGGTAGTTGTTGTTGTTGTTCTGGCTATGCTATCCATGTTAGAAAATAAATGTTTAAGTCCACAGAAGAAGTGGCCAGGAGGTCTAATATTAATAATAGTTTTTATACTTTTCATGTTGAACAAACTTGATGAATTCTTGGAGAATATTCTTTCCCCTCTAAAAAAAAAAAAAAAAAAAAAGAGAGAAAGAAAAAAGTATGGGCCACATTAAAAAAATGAGTAGAAAAACACTAATATGAAGAAACAAAATAAAAAAGACCATGGCATGAAATGATGTATACAAAATGTAACAGTAAGACCTGTAGTGAGACATTTTTTAAATTACTTTAGTAGTGAAATCAAAACCAAAGACCTACTGAATATGAGGGGATGATATGACAGGCTCTGTGGAGAGGCCTGATGGTTAGGTGTCATTTTTTACAGGGTCTGCTGCAATCAGATAGCTGTCAAAGTAAACATAATTAAGAAAAAATTAAGAGTCCACCTCTTAGTAGGGAGGGAAAAACTGGATAGAGCAGATGCATTCAAGTGAGCTAGACCTGATTTAATTTCATCCTAGGCACCGGTTGATGATATCTGATTTCTGTCCCTGACAGGGTAACAGACTTCAGAGAAAGAAGGTGGTTGGGTGAGGTTTTTAATATCATCTCAGATGTTATTCTCATATGCAAACCGGGGAAACAATCCCAGATTAAATTTTTATAGAGTGGGTGCTGAGTTGCTAGAGATCAGAAAATCTGCACCAGGAGTGCAGCTATTTCTGGCTCAGTGTCTGAATGAATGGAGCGATCTAGGAAAGATGCTGTGCAAGTCTGTCCTAAGTCTGGTCCTCTGTCATATTCTCATGCGTAGCCTGAGGATGAGATAAGAGAACAGGGTTATTAAATCTGCAAGTGAGATCAAGCTGGAAGAGGACTCAAGAATATTTGAAGTGAAAATGAAACTTAAGAAGCTGGGGATATCATATAAAAAAGTAGGATTCTACCACGCAGGGGTAAACACATGGTGCTACCTGTAGGTAGGAGAAATCCACTTCGTACAGAAAACAGAAACCATCTGGTCTGGTACAGACCCACAAAAAGGCATCTGAAGGTTGTTGCAGAACAGTACTCATGATACGTTCCCTCAAAAAGCTACGTGTCCGGATGGAGTTTATAAGCAGAAACATAGCCTCTAATTCACACTGAGTGATTCTGCAGCTCCAGTCATCGCCAGTAAGGCAGCAGCTAGAGCACTATGTTCAGAGCCTGAAACTGCTGTCCAAGGAGGAGCTAGACCAGAGTAAACATAATCTGTAACAGAAAAATGAGAGTGAATAAAAGACTGGAATACACTCAGGGCAGTTGAGGGAAAGAGAGAGAAAGAAAAACCTCTGAAAAAGAAGGGAATAAAGGGGAATTGATAAACAGAGAGAGAAGTAATTAATTGTAGGTTTAACAGGGAAGATTTTAGCAAGTCTGTAGGATTTTTTTGTCTAGAATGTTTCTTACATCACAGGATCAATTCAGAGAGCAGCTGGCAGGATGTACATAATGGTAAATAATCCTGTTCGGGGCCATGAGATGGACTAAATGGCTTTTTGAGGCTTCTTTTCCAGTCCTATGATGACTGCTGCAATGGTGTGACCATGAAATTCAGGTAACTGCAAGTTCCGTAATAAATGAGCAGTTTTAACACTTGACATCTTCAAAGCAACTCTGAAATATGCAATAAATTAGATAAACTAGTTTGGGAAAAGCTTGGTTCAACATCGTCTTGATTTTCACAGACTACCAGCCTGTCAACTAGTGCTGCCTTATGTAGACTTCAGAAATATTTCACCAGGTGGTGCTGTTACACATAACCTCCCAAATCTTACCCTTCCACCTGAGCACATGGTAGTCTTGGGATAACATCTGTGGGTTATGCAAAGGTGTCTGTAGAGGCAGAATTACTTTTAGTCTTTGATATAACTGTAAGAGTTGTGGAAAGAGGAAATGTCTAGATGTCTGCTTGGCAGACTTAATTCCAGATTGCATAAATGAGATGTGTCAGTATCAGTATAAATTGTGTATATGTATGTGTATATATATATGTGTGTGTGTGTATATATATATTTTATAAATATATCTGCTTTACTGATTTCTCCTTCCTTCAGAGTCCTGGATATATCTTAACAGAAGGACCACACAGCCTCAGAGCAGAACTCTGCTGTCTACGACTGGTGCATATACAGCTGTAATAGATAAACACATGCTCTGTGAATGTATTATGAAAAGCACAATTAAGATGAATTGATTTAGGGACTATTTTTATTGTACAGGATAACAAAACAAGCCTTCTGTAGTACATGCATAGCAAAGATAAGCCTTATATTTACATTAAACCAAACAAACTTTGGGAGACTGTATAATTCTGCATTCTAAATATAGAAAATGTTTATATTGTCTTCTAAATGTTCTCTTTTATACAAAGAGAAAGTTAAAATATATTAATATAGTCAATCTTTTTACATTAAATTAAAAATATAGGATACATAAAAATTTCACTAAAACTATGAAAAAATAAATCACGGGATCTATAAATCTAGACGAGAAGCAACTTCCAACAGGCATCTAATCCAAGCAGGTTCCTGCTCCAAGCACGTTCAACCAGATCAGGTTGCTCAGGGCCTTTTCCTGGTGAGTGGATGGACATTCTACAACCTCTCTGGGCAACTTCTTCAAGTGCTTAACAGATGTCAAGTAAAATTGCTTTCGTCGAATCTAATCAGAATTTTCTGTGTTGCAACTTAGGTACATTGCCCACTCTGCACCTCTGAGAGGAGCCTGGCTCCACTTTCTCTATGTCATTCTGTTAAAAACTTTATAAAAGCAGTAAGAAATCCTGTTAACTTCTCATCTTAAGGCTAAACAAGCCCAGTTCTCTCAGTCTGTCCTAATACTTCATGTGCTCCAGCCCCTAATCAGCTCCACTGGACTCACTCCAGTATGGCAACATTGTTCAGATGCAATTTGTGCTGCTGCTGCTTATCCTGTCCCCATCAATGTCTGAAAAGAATCTGTCTCCACTTTCTCTACACATTCTTATGAGACACTTCAAAACAATAGGACATCTCTTCAGCCATCTCTTCTCTTAAGGGTGCACAAACCCAGTTCTCTCAGTCTCTCAGTCTCTCCTCATATGCCATGTGCTGCAGTCCCACGAGCATTTTGATGACCCTCCATTGTACTTGCACCAGGATGGCAATGTCTTTCTTGTACTGGGAAGCCCACAAGTAGGCACAACAGCCCATCTGTGACTAGCCCAGAGGGGAAGTATTGCCTCCCTTGACTTGCTGGCTACAGTCCCGCTAACACAACCTGATATGTTGTTGGCCATCCTTGTAGGGGCACATTGCTGACTCATGTTTATTTTACATCCTTCTTGTACATCAGGGTTCCCCACCCTTTTCCTGCAAAGCTGCTTGCAAGCCAGTTGGTGCCAAGCCTGTGTTACTCTACAGAGTTATTCCACATAAAAATGTAGGACCATAAATCTGTGTTTGTTGAACTTCATGAGCCTCATGTCAACTTATTTGTCCAGCTTATTGCAGACACTCTGAATAGCAGTCCTGTCCTTCAGTGTATTGATCCCCATCTCCAATTTGGTGTTATCCATTAACTTGCTGAAGGTGCTTTCTCTCCCATCAAATTATTAGCAAAGACACTAAAAATATCACCCCCATAGCAGCCTCTAGGGGATGCCACTAGTAATGACTACCATTTGGACTTTGTACTGCTGATCACAGCCCTTGGAGTCTGAAGGTCTAGTAAATTTTTCACCCATCTTTCCGTCCACTTTTCTAGTCTACATCTTATCAAATTGACTACAAGAATACTCTGTGAGACCACGTCAAACATTTTGCCAAAGTCAAGGTAAATGTAATACGCTGCTATCCCCTTCCCACAGATAGGCAGACAGGATTTCCCCTTGGTAAATCTATGCTGCCTTTTCCCTGTTACCTTCTTATCATACATATGCCTGCATAGGGCTTCCAGGAGGTTTTGCTGAATAATCCTCTGGGGATAAAAGTTAGGCTGACAGGTCTGTTGTTACGTGGGTTTGCCTTCTTGATCTTCCTGAAGAGGAGTGTGAGATTTGTCTTTTTCTGTTCATCAGGAACCTCCCTCAGTTGCCATGAACTCCCAAGGGTGATAGAGCATGGCCTTACAATGACTATGGCCAGCTCCCTCAACAACCTCAAGTAAAGCCCATCTGATGCCTTGGATTTGTGTATGCCAAACTGACATGATTACTTCCTAATTGTCTTCCTGTACAATGGGGAATTCTATATTCCCAGAGAGTCTGCCAGCAGGCTTAGTGCCCTGGGAAGCCAGATGGCAGACCTTATCAGTGAAAGCTGAGATAATAAAAAGGCATTGGGTACTTTGGCCATTCGTATGTCCTCATACATGGATGGACATACAGAAGTTCTTGTTGCCATTCTTTCCATCCCTTATCAGTTTCAACTACAGCTGAGCTTTATTTTTTCTAACTCCAACACTGCACATTTAGGTAACATCTCTGTATTCCTCCCGAGTAGTCTGTCCACACCTCTGCCTGCCACGGGGTTCCTTTTGGAGACTGAACTCGGTCAGGACGTTCTTGTTCATGATGACTTTCTTCCTGTGCATCAGAATGGCCTCTTGTTCTTTGAGGAGAATATCCCTGAAGATTTACCAGCTTTCCTGGGTTCCTTTGCAGTATTCCATTGGATTTTTCCAAACAGATCCCTGAACAAGCTGAATTCTATCTCCTGGAAGTCCATGGTTCTGATCTTTCTATTGTTTCGCTTAGTTTTCTCAGGATTTTAAATGCCGAAATCTCATGATCAATGCAGACAAAGCTGATCTCAGCCTTCAACGCCCCAGCAAATTCTTCCTTGTTTGTGAGTAGCAAGTTATACAGAGCATCTTCCCTGGTTGGTTCATTGATCACCTGGGCTAGATCTAAATTCTAACTTCTGTCTAGGATGGAGATGTTTTTTTTCTTTTCCTTAGTTCCTTGTTAAAAACATATTAACCTCTATATTGCAGGCAGTAAATAAAGAGAAAGATCAATAAATATTTGATCTGTCTCTCTGTTCAAGATCGAAATAAAAAGGATCATAGCATAATAGGATAATCCAGGTGGGAGAGGACCTCAAGAGGTCATCTCCTGCAGGGTCAGAAGCTGCTGACCTCAAAACAGGGTGAGCTATGAGGTCAGACCATGTTACTGAGGGCTTTATCCAGTCTGGTCTTGAAAAATTCCAAGGACGGTGACTGCACACAACTTGTTTAGGTGGTCAGATCCACTGCTTAACTGTCCTCATAGTGAAAAAGTTTTTTCTTATATCTAGTCTGAACATATCTTGGTTCAACTTATGCCTGTTGTTTCTCATCCTCTCACCCCCTGCGAGTAGCTTGGGTCCATCTTCTTGATAACTTCCTCATGTGTACCAGCAGACTGCTGTTAGGCTCCCCCAAAGCTTTCTCTTCTCCAGGCTGAATAAGCCCCATTCCCTCAGCCTGTAATGATGAATGTGGCAATGCCTAAAAACCCTATGAAAACCTAAGCTGATATATTTAATCTTTGGAATGGAAGGGTTAAAATAAACAAACAAACAAACAAGGTGAAGAAGAGAGTATCCTAGCAAGATTTTCAGAGATGAAGACCTAAGGACATTAGGGAAGGCATCCTCAAAAATTAGTAAATATAGTAAAAATTTTAAAGGCTTTGTGTCTTTTGTCAATTCAAACTGTGTAGGAAATCTTCCTAATTTCTTGAAGATACAACGTAGACCATTAAAGGCATTAATAGTATCAGAGGTATCAACTTTACTGTAAAGAAAACTCCCACTCAGAGATAACTGTCCTGCTACCACCGAACTTATATGTTAATTTCTGAATACCTCTAGCAATTTGAGCTGCTTACAATTTGGGCATAGAATAAATTTATTATTTTCTTCTTATATATTCATATATGCTTGTTCATTAACACCTCGTTCGTCCCACAGGAATTTTTTCCCCTGCTATATTAAAAATAATATACATGATGGCATTGTGACTTTCTGATATTGTATTTTATCACAATAAGGAATTGTTATCTTATTCCTTTGGATACAGGGAAAGTAAAATAATATATATCATATTTAAATAGCCATGACACTAGTTCATGACTGCAGCGATTGCAGCCTAACAAATGGTTCAAAACCTAATTTCTCATAATATTGCTTAAGTGGGATATAAATAATACAGATTGTTGAGACATCTTTTAGCCCAGGGATGAGTTTCACAGATTTGATAATTTATGTGAGCTGTGTGACTAAGGACTTCTAAATTGTCTCCAGACACTTTTAGCAAAACTAGACATGAGCGGAACTCTTTTCCTGCATGGGTTAGGGTTGTGGGTTTTTTTCTAATTGGTACATTTTGTGAATTGTTTAACTGTTTTTGATTGAACATGATCATGTATTCCAGTCTGTCTTTTGTTTGAACTCTTTTATATTTACCTCTTTTATATGTGTATATACATACATACAGAATTAAGGGTTTGGGGATATGCAACAAGCCAAGTTTGTACTGACATGCAAAGCAGGCTAGAAGAACAACCGATCAAGTGGTGCAAGCTTTCAAAGAGGTTTCACGAATTCAAAAGGTTGAATTGGTAAAAATCGGTTGATGGAGAGAAGAGAGACAATATATCCTCATAGGAAAAAAAAAAAAAGATCCTAAATTTCAGGGTTAAAATGAGAGGGCTGTTGAATGGTTTTATGCAGTTTGGAAGGTGGAAGAAATTTGTACATCATTCAAATCCTGGAAATCTTGACCCAAATGCACCTGCTGTTTCGGGGCAGTCTCCTGTTATTCAAAATGGGAAGTAGTTTGTTCCTATGAACAAACTTTTCCTGTGTTTCCGGTGTTACCAGAACAACCTAGAATCTGGGGGTATTAGAAGTTTTAATTGGTTTATTTTGACTGAATATTTGTCAGATGTTTTGACAAATGTTAAGGCAACCTGGAGAGTGCTGCGGACCCAGTACCACATTTTCTCTGCACAGATAGACACACGGTTTACAAGACCTCTAAGAAAGTTTCACAAAAAATGTTACTGTTTTTAGTAGACTTGCTTGTGCAGATTATTGTTAACCAGAGTAAGTGAGGAATTCACAATCTAGCCCTGATATTAAACATGCCATAGGATAGAAACAGTAGATGTCAACTCTCTACTCATTTCAAGCATTTGAGTAAGGCAAATGTCGTATGTATAACTGAAAGCATTCTAAAAATATACAGCTCTTTACACAGAGACTTGTGTTAATGATAGCTGAAATCTAGAGCTGTTAGATGAAAGCATAACATCAAAGGAATCCATCACAGCAATTCTCACTTGGTTTAGAGCTGACTTTGCCATAAGAGCTAGATCTGGCAATAAACATGTGGCAATAATTATCCAGCTGAGCAATTAGGAAATATTTGCAAACTTCCAGGCAGATGAATCTTGCCCCAAAAACCACACTGCTTTTAATTTGTTTTAGTACTTTTATTATCACATTGATTGTGAGAGGCAGTCATGTATGAAATTGTGACACCTCTCTTGTTCTTCCTTGACCTCCCTTGATCCAGGCTATGACTTGCAACTTCTAGAATCCCAATACTGTGTCATCACGCTGCTCGTTTCCACTTTCAGATCGGTTCAAGTTGGACGTGATGCTTTCCTGGGGAAGGGACACTCTGTAACTGAAATTCATTCTGTTGATTACAGTACTTCTCCCAAGTGCATTTTGCTGCTTGAGACAGCATTTCTTCTGAAGCTGGAACTTCTCTAGCATCTGCTGAGGTTATAAATGGTCTGGTTAACAAATATTGCTTTGTAAATGCCTAAAATAATCCTTTTAAAATAGTTGCACTTCCCTTTCAGAAGTAATATTATTTACATCTTTCAGAAGCAAAGACCAAATTGGTATAAACCAAATAAAACTAAGGCTGTGAAAGAACAAAAAAACCCAACAGTGTCAACCTCTAGTGGTCCTACATTACACAGGTAGTTGTTTTAATACTTATTTAAATGCAGTGATATTATTTGAAATAACTTTTTTTTAATTTTCTAGCAAGCTTTTTTTTTTTGGTAAATATGAGGAACTTTTCACTTTTAAATGGTTGATTGGTTCGGATTTCCTCAAATAATGTACTTAAGGAAAATTGAAAATTTCAGTCTAAGAACTAAAAAATGTGGTCTCAGACCTGCAGATATCTATCCTTTTATTTACTCACATGAGCTACTCCACTTAATTTATCAGGATTACCCGCAGCAATGATAATAAACATGTACATGGGGATGAATAGCACGATCTCTCTAGACCCCTTCCGGTTCTATTTCTTTCAAATCTCTGACCCTTTTAGTACCCTCATTCAGCAGCTTGCTCATCTGGGAAGTATATAAAGGAGACAAATCTTACTTGGTGAGAATTATATCATTGCATTAAAATTAAAAAGGGCCAAGATGGACATTTTATTATTACAATGCTTATCTTCAATTAGCAAAATCTTTAGTTAGCCATCATTAACTCATAAGTATGAAAATGAATTGCTGAAATTAATCCTTAATACATCTTTATGGTGTTTCTTCTACAAAATTAAATATTTTTTTTTCCATATTTCAGTTGCAGCTACTCTAGAAACAGTGAAATAATATAAAGAACAAGTAAATGTAACTAAGTAAGAAATGCTAAGTATAAAATTACATTTCTAACTGATATAAAGGGCCTTTTTCTTCTACAACATGCCATCCACAAAGAGTGAAAGAATATTATATCCCAGGTCCCACATATAAGCCATTTTACTGAGAGCATGCAATGCAGGTGATATAAATCTCATCACAATCTGACATTGTAGGAAGTCTCAAAGAATTTATCAATATTAATTTCAAACAAATTGATTTTAATTTATTTTCATACACTTGGGTAGTTTCTTCTGATATTGTAATGATCAGCATGTATTCTGGACACTTTTATTTTCATGGTAATGGAGTGAGAATGCACATGTGCTTTGCTTGTCTGTGTTGGAGCTGATGAAGATTTGCCCCAGTGGCTCTCTTTGGTCTTAAGTGTTACTAAAAGCTGTTAAGCCTAGCAAGGCCAGGGTCACAGTTTCTCAAAGAAAGAAACTATGCACACAACAAGTCAACAAATAACAGAATAATTCAAGTCAACCCAATCTCACTGATAAGAACCTACTTAAGAATCCTGGTTTCAGAATTCAGGGGAAATCACGGGAAACACCTGGGAGCAGAAGGGGATGAAGTTTGTGGACGCCCAAGTGAAGGTGGTCTCACCCACGTCTTGCCAACTCTGAGGATACCCTTAAAGCAGGTCAACGCACATGTCAAGGATATCAAGTCAACCTCAAACTCTGTCCTGACACTCCTGACATGAGGCCAACTCCTGGAAAACCCTTTTATGATTGCAGCCTGATGCAAAATATGCTAGAAAAAGCTAAGACAACAACTGCAAGATCTTCAAGTGATCATGTATTTTTCTTCTTTTAATGGTTTCACCTATTTGATGAAGGCTATCACCTTCCTCATAAGTATTCTCTTCTTCAAGCTAGGAAGTCCCAGCTTGTTCAATCTTTCCAGATCATATATACCACACTTTAGCTTCTTTCCATTTTTATCTGAGGCTCCGCTAATTGCTTTACATCTTTCTTGAAAATGAAGATTTCCTAATAGGATACAGTACTCCAGCCTTACCTTACTTTGTATTACATAGCAGAGTTACTTAATATGTCTGTTTATAATTCCCAGAGTGATGTTTATCTCTTTTCACAGTATCCTGACATTCTTGTGTCACAGTCGTCTCATCATCCTCCTTAGTCTCTTACATGTTTTTCTGCATAATTGCTAGAGAGACACTTCCACTGATCCCAGCCAATCTTAATGCTGTTTATTATTCCTGCATATGATTACTTTTCACCTTCTTCTTCTGAATTTCATTTTTTTTCATCTATCTCTAGGTAATTTTGTATTTTTTTCTCCTTTTAAAAGCTTAATTGAAATCAAAGTAAGCAAAATTTGTAGCTTTTCCTCTGTCCAAATAGAGCAAGAAGTAGTGGACTTCTGCAGGGGAGATTCTGATTAGATATTCAGGAAGGATTTCAACTGTTAAGAACAGCAGAAGAGTGGGATAGAGTGGGTGTGAAATCTTCATCGCTAAAGGTCTTTCAGATCAGGATCGACAGGCATCTGTCAGGAGTGACATAAGTACGAGTACAAAAGTACTTTATTCTGGTAATGGAATAGATGAGGATCCTTCCAATGAATCTGTGCACAGGGGAAACCAAGGATTGTTTCCAACAACACGAGGCTGCAGCATAATTTTACCACAGAGCAAAGACATCTGAATTAAAGAACTGATGCATTTTAATCGCATTTGTCTACATGGGGCCTTCAAAACTAATTTGTAAGGATTTCCAAAGAATCTGAGGCATCAGGTTTTTGGAAATGTACATGTATTTAGACAGAAGCTATTGCTTGAACTACTTTAAAGAATTGTTATACAATCTTTCATTAAAGATTTTTTTTCCACAGAGATACTATTGACTAATTTTAATTTGATATTTAAAATCATTTAAGTGACATTCAAAAGTTTGCTTCCACTTCTGGAGAAAGGCATTACACACCTCTTTGTGTGTGTTTTCTTTTTCAAACTTCACTATAGAGTCTTTGTTTGCATTTGAGCAGATGTGGCTGAAAGTTTCAACACCTGTTGATACAATTTTATGTCTTCATAATGATATTCTCTGGCAAACAAGAGTAAAATAAACTTCACATGGTAACTACCACGCAGCTGCTAAGATGGGAGTCAAATTCAGCAGGTTGGATGGAAGGGGAAACCAGTCTACCTTCTACAGTTGGTAATGCTTCAAGTGCTGGACTTCATTATTATTCTCTGGTTTCTGCAAAATAGCCTCGTGCTTTTGTAAACAATTCAGAACTTGCAAACCTAATGCAAGCAAAGTTCCCCAAAGGATCAAAAAGTCAACTTGTATTTCACAATCACTTATTTCTCCTGCAGTCCTCCTTTTATTTTAGGAAAAAGGATCCTTTTACAAGGTTAGTTCTTGTAACAATGTGAAATGTGCAACTGCAATCAAGAAATTTCATAAGAGTAACTGTCAGTAAAAAAATACTATGTTTTAGCTAGTTTGGCCATGATATAATAACAAGTAAAATTATACTGAAATTATTGTAAATACCTATGCAGAAATAAACGGCATTCTTTGCTTTTTTTTTTTTTTCCTGGGACCTCACACGTACAGAGATCCTTCCCTCTAAGCTCAGGAGCAAAGAAAGTATACCATTTTCCAAAGGAATATTGGATGCAAATTCATAAAGCTTCAGGGAAGCATGTCTATTTCAAAACTGCACCATTCTCTAGCAACTACTGTAAGTAAAGTAAAAGACAATACTCAAATCTGAAATAGTAGGTACAAAATGGGACGTTTTATATCTTAAAATTTCTATTTAAAGCTAGTTTCCTTTTGCTTAAAAATAATTTATTCCCAAACATATGACTGAAATCAGCCAGAAGAATTGCATGCAGCGTTGCTATGCAAGACCCAAACAGCAAGACTGTAAAACTGGACTGGAAATAGATTAACACACAGAGGGACACAAGCTTCTAAAATGAACCTAACAGTTTTGAAATTAGTTTCTCCTCAGGTTACTGGAGTTCTCAGTGCAACTACTCTCGCTCTGTTTAAATCCTTGGGCCGTTACAGTGGTGTAATGTTGTTGCATAATGTACACTACAAATAACCCAGGAACGCTTATTTTAGTTCTGAAGCTAAACTCTAAACAAGTTTGAGTGCTGCTTTTTCCAATTGCAGAAAGTATTTGTAAGTTGTGCCTTAAAAGCCGCTCTTCCTGATCAAACGGAGTGCTGCCGTGCATGTTATCTGCTGTGGCACATTTTGGGGTCCGCCGTTAAGCTGACCTGAACAAATGGGTTTATGTACTAGCAACAACAACTAAGAAATCGTGCTCTTCTTTGCCTTCTTCCACCCCACCAATATTCTGCTTATGAAACAGCTGCAGGGTCGGGCAGCCTCACAGAGATAGTCTCAGCTCAGCTGTTATCTTGCATGTGAGCGGTTAACCTAAAAGCAAGAAGATAAAACTATCACAAGGAGATCTAACAGGAGAGCAATGGTGTACAATAAATGACAGATTGGACATGGTCAAGGGAACATAAGTAAGCAAAATGACTCTGCAGCAGAGGAGTGCCTGCTGAGTAAAAGAGGGTTGGAAGCTACAAGAAATGCAATGAGGCAGATGTAAGAAACACCTTTAATTTGTGACTCGAGTGAGCGTCAAATATGGATATTAAGAAGTCTTCTCACAACTTTGACTTCTAAATCCTCCAAATATCTATGTTATTACACAGCATCAAGAGATTAACATCTGGCACGTGACAACTGTTAGTAAAAGTAACATACAGGAACAAGAATAAAAAAAAAAAAGCTCAGTTATCTTAAAATAATAAAGTACATGTTCTCATAAGGCAACATTAATCCAGCAAAAGAAGGAATTAAAACTCCAGCAAATAAATAGGTAAGGCTTGAAAAACAACAGAGATTAGAACTAAGGTCATATCATCATTAAATTCTTTTTGTAATTGATACCCACTCTAAAAGTTTCATAAAGTAAAAGAAAATGAGTAATGATTAGAAAATCTTATTTAATTTGATCTACTTTATTTGACTGGAAAAACCAACTTAAGAGTACACAGTCATAACTCAACAATACCATTAAGGACAAATGACAACTACAATCTGTGTTTCAGGGGAGTTTTGCCATTTGTAGTTTCTTCTGCTCCAGAACAGAAAGGAGACAAAGAAAAAACTAAGTTACTCAGAAAACTGCATGCAATTCTGGCACCTCTTGGCATTTACCTACTTCGTGGCATTTGGGAATAGAGGGCTGCAGAAGAGCAGCATTTTATTGTTGGCAGACTGTATTGGGTTGAGCATGACAGCTCTAATGCCGTCTTGTCCATACCACGCACACAGAGCACTCTTCCCTTCCAAACCAATTCCCCATTTCTTTCCGAAGGGAGACAGCTGCAGTGCTTGAAGAGAGACCCAAGGAGCAACTTCTCATTTGAATGGCAAGAACCATCCCAGAATTTGTTCTCATGTAACGCTTCTGGGCGCTATTTTGTTTTGACTTGTTCTGTTTCTCCCCTTAACATTTCCTTTACATTAGATCTTGCCTGTGAATCAGTCACACTCCTTCAGTACATATTCCCTATGTTGGATCTATCAAGGAAGTTAATGTTTCCCTTTTAATTAAAAGCACTTTGTTGCTGGCTCCAACATCATGTAGAGTGGGATGTGTAACTTTTAGTGAACTTTCCAAAGTGTGGTGTGTGCATGACATTGCACTTGTCCTTGTGGGTATCTTTTGCATTCCAGTATGTTCACAGCCTTCTTGCTGCGTGGTTCTTTTGATTAGCTGCAACAGATAGGAGCCCCCTCTTTTTTTAAATAATCACAGGTAAGCATATGTTAGAGATCACAGTTTAGTCTTATGAACTAAGAGGTGGGGAAAAAACTGAATAACTTACCAACTTGCTCTTGCTGCCAGTTTGAAAAAAACTTCACCATTGGATTCTTGAGTGCACATCTAGGCTCACCAGACCATCAACTCCAAAGAATATGTTATAGGATGCTTAGAAAAGGGGTACTGAGCCATCCATCAGTGATCAGGCACAGTCAACATGGGTCCTGTTTAACTAGTTTGATATCCTCCAATTATAAGGTCACCTGCCTAGTGGATGAAGGCAAGGCAGCGTATGTGATTTTTCAGGATTTTAGTAAGGCTTTTGATACTGTCCCTCACAGCATCCTTCTGGACAAGTTGTCCAACTGCAGGATGAGCAGGTTCATGGTGCTCTGGGTGAAGAACTGTCTGAAGGGCAGAGCTCAAAGGGTTGTAGTGAATGGGGCTACCAGTCACCAGTGGTGCTCCTCAAAGCTCAATTCTAGGGCCCGTTCAGTTCAATATATTTATCCATTATCTGAATGCAGGAATTGAATGCACCATTAGCAAGTTTGCTGATGATATCAAACTGGGAGGCACCGTTGACTCTCTTGAGAGACAAGAGGCCTGCAGAGGGATCTAGATAGATGATTAGTGAGATGAAATTTAAGAAGTTGGAATGCTGGACTGCACCTAGGAGACAGTAATGCCAGGCAAAAGTATAAATTGGGAGAGGAGTGGCTGGAGAGCAGCTCTGCAGAAAGGGATCTGAGGGTGCCGGTCAGCAGCAAGCTCAGGACAAGTCAGCAGTGGGCCCTGGCAGCCAAGAGGGCAAACCACATCCTGGGGTGCATCAAACACAGCATGAGTTGGTGAAGAGAGGTGATTATCCCACTGCATTCAGCATTGGTGTGGCTGCACCTTGAGTACTGTGTGCAATTCTGGGCCCCACAATTTAAGAGGGATGTTCAAGTCCTTGAATGCATCCAGAGGAGGGCAACAAAGCTGGTGAAAGGGCTGAAAGGAATGTCCTGTGAGGAGTGGACAAGGACTCTGGGTTTGTCTAGTTTGGAGAGACGGAGGCTGAGGGGCGACCTCAGTGCTCTCTGCAGCTTCCTCAGGAGGGGACGTGGAGAAGGAGGTGCTGAGCTCTTCTCCCTGGTACCCAGTGACAGGAATTGTTTAAAGCTGCTCCAGGGGAGGTTCAGACTGGACATTAGGAAGCATTTCTTTACCAAGAGGGTGGTCACACACTGGAAGAGGCTTCCTAGAGAGGTGGTTGATGCCCCAAACTTGTCAGTGTTTAAGAGGCATTTGGACAACGCCCTTAATAACACGCATTAGTTTGTCAGCCCTGAATTGGTCAGGCAGTTGGACTAGATGATCGTTGTAGTTGCTTCCAAGTGAAACAGTCTATTGTATTGTATTGTATTCTGTTCTGTTCTGTTCTGTTCTCTCTGTCTCTATTCTATTCTATTCATACCATCATTTCAAAACAGATAATTACTCAGGACCTTAACTGCAGCTAGCTGCAGGTAATGAACCACATAGTTAGCTTGTTTAGATGTTTCCACCAAGACCATTTTTTAACCTAGAAATAGATATTGAATAAGCTAGTGTGTGAGAGCGTGGGCCCGTGTCTTGCTCCAGATTCATCCTTCCTCTTTTGATTGCCTAATCCTGCCCCACAGCACTTATACAAAATACAGAAATCATATCAGAAAAATCTTGACTTAAGATGACTAAGCCATCTCGGGGCCAAGGAAGAACCACTAGTTTCATAATGAAAGATTAAATCTGTCTGGATGCTGTAGCAGAACAGACATGGGCTATAAAAAGCTAACATGTTTTACTTATTAGGGAGAATTTCTTTGTAGCAGAGCACGGGGCAGTTTGGAAATCCCTGAGGTGTGAAAGGTAGAAAAGCCAACAGCTAGCTAACTGCACAAAATGAGAAAAATTCTCCTATCTAATCTCACTGCAAGTAGCTTCCTTTTGTTTTCGTCTGCCTTTTCTTCACTCATAATGGGAGACATTTCAAGATATGAAGTTTACTTTGATGGATGCAGAAAACAGAGCGCTCTGGATGTGGTGAATAACGTTTCTTTGTTTGTCTTACTGTACTTTGGCTGAAGAATGATTTTAGCTGCATAATAATAGGGTATTCCTCACAGAACAGTGTAGTGATTATACAGATCTGGAGACTGCAAAATCCCTCTTTCTGAAATTCAGAAAGCATTTTCCAGCAGAAGCTGTGCTTGCCAGGTGGGGTCAGAGATGTCCCCGAGGGACAACATCCATCCTGGGGATCTCAGAGATCCCCATCCCTGCTCAAAAAATATATTTCCCAGAAAGCTGATAGCGTAACGCATACTTCAGTAAATCCTGTCTTTGATTCAGCTGCGCTGTATTGCTCGAATAAATATGGCAGACATCAACCTTCAGTTAATAAGTGGTATGGATATGAAGTCTCAAAATTTTATTGGAGGAGAACATAAGTGAGACGGTCACACATAGACTTAGCAGTATATATTAGACAAAAATATTAGTCTACTATTTAGAGGTTCCTCTAGTCTGTAGGCTCCTCCTTTTGCTTCAGATTTTGCTGGGTGGTATGTTTGGCTATCAAGTACTGTCTTTTTTATATTGCTTCTGAACATGTGCTCACTCCCAAACTAATTTTCAAATTCCACTGAAGAACCTCAGTAGCAAGGGTTGGTGAAACCATTTTTAATACATTCAATTTACTGACTTTTAGAGTAAAATATATCCATACTGATATTATGAATGTTCATTAACTAGTTGGGATGAATTAAACAGCTGTGAAAGACTGCTAAATTAAATGCATTCAAGTAAAAGGAAGTATTACTCACTGGCTCCAAGCATCTGACTTAGATGAAATAGGCATCAGATAATGGAAGCAGCAGAGCCTTTTTCCACTGTGAAAAGAAATTATCTTAAGCCTTTATATTTAAGAGGTGCAATCAATGTACTGTACTGGTTACAGTTAAATAATTGACACCCTATAGGACAAACAGATGAGATAATGCTGAACAAATAGGGAAAGCCTAATAAATGACTGAATTGTATGCAGCAGCATGAAGGGGTTGTTTTAACGGATTTGGAAGGGGTTTTGTTTACAGCAGTGAATGACGAAGATCTATTAGAACCGTGAAGAGACAGCATAATATAGAGCATATATTTTCCTCCTATTTAGAGAAACTATTGTTTTATTCAATTAGGAATAAATCAGAGGTTGGGAAAATACATGCCTCTTAAAATGTTGTACTGAGTTGTAACACGCTCATAAACAGAAGTCAATTAAAAGTTGCAGAAATGCTACAAATATTAAATACCACAATAATACAGAGCTGTTCTACACCTTTTCTCAAATGTCAAAAAAGATACTTAAGGTAAATACAGAGTAAAAATCTTTAAATAAGAGGTTCTTATTAAACACAAACTAAAGGCCTTTATTCTCATTCAGCACAGCCCTGTCACTGCATTTCATTCTGTGGAGTGGTGCATCACAGACTCTTAGTCAAAGAACCTCATTCTGCATCCAGGTTTTTCCTAATGTGAGCATCAAAATCCAGTTTGTGTCTTCTCCTCTTATTCTGGCAGAATTTTAATTTCAGAAAAAATAAGTTCCCTGTTCCTGTTCCTTCCTCCGCTCCCATTTTTTCCTCTCTCCAAGTATCTAAAAAAGTCATACATGAAAAATAAAGATGCTTATTATGCACTATTATTCTCAACTCCATTTGCCTGGTTAATCTTTGAAGCATGATGAGGTATGGGGAAGAAACTAATATTTCTCTTTCTGTATAAATTTCAGAAGTTTATTTCTTTGATGCATTATTTTCTTCCTTACGTAGAGGTTCAGTGAACATGGGAAGGAAATTAAGGACTTTCGCCAAATAATTTCACCACATTGGGAAACACGATGACAGTAGAATATTGATTTTTATATATACTCTTTGAGTTTCATGTTTCATAGCTGGGAGTGTTTAAAAGGAATAGCAGATATTTATTTTCTGAAAAGATTTAGAAGGTTCTCATAAAACCTCTCAAAGTCTACTAGGATGGCTGACAAAGTTTTCTAATTTCTCTTTTGTATTTTCCTCTCCTCAGGGGAAGGAAAAACTTGTTCCTTTGTCACATATGCTAAAGTAGCTGTCAAATTCAAGACAGCGTCACTGCTTCTGGTAATTTACAGAACACCATATAATATTTTCATTGGAATATTTAAACTTCCAAATAGGTATTCTATACCTTTTCCTTCTTCCTTGTAAATGAACTTTATCAGCATGAAAATTAAAATCAGTATGTTTACTCAGAATCTGAATGTGTGTGCTATGGTTATGAATGTATTTTGATGAAGGATCTTAATGCAAGTTAAGCATTCGGTCACAAGTTAAACCTGGTAGTGCCTGCAGTCTGCATGCAAGACATAGTGACTAAGTGTTCTGGTTTTGTTTACTCAATATTTTGAATAAACAGGCCTCATTATGCAGTTAGCAAACTGTATGAAGCAGAAGAGGAAATACTGTGAGCTGCGCTATTCCCTCTTTCCAAAATCTTCAGTTCTTCTATTGCTTTCTGGCTCATCTAAAACTGATTTGTAATGAACAGAACTCAAGTGTCATAAGCAGCAGTGAGGATATTCCCTTTCCTAAGGGGAATCACAACACTCTGGAAAAGCAGAAGGGAAACATCCCATGACTGGTGAACCAGAACAGTGAAAGCGCATTGTCTGCAAACCATGGAAAAGGAGGTGACCGAATTGGGGCTACTCTGGGATTTCACTCCCATGGTTATTTTCATTCCTTTACTTATGCTGGTTTGGACAGAATCATACCCTTCCCTAAGCTTTCCACAGATATATTCAAGATGTATTCAAGACTAAGAAAGAGTCAATAATCAAAAGGGCTTGGATGATCTCACATGGTTGAACAATTCAGACTCCCATTGTTTTCACAAGGAGCTCCGGGCACATATGCTGTCCATTTCCCAAATGTTACTAACATTTTGCAGAAAAATGCTGAAACCATGGGAAACCCTCGCTGCTGACACTGACTCCAACAGACACAGTTTATGTGATATATGGGCAGCTGCAAAACTGATGCTTGTTCACGCTGACTGCCCAAAACGAAAGTTGTGAAGTGAGGATGAAACAGGAATCGGAGTGGAAAGCAGTATAGGCTTAGGAAAAAAGTGTGCAACCTTCAGCTCTGAATAAACCTGCCACACCTGTAGGTCTCTACCAATGTGCAACCTGTGTAAGTTACAAACTCCCAGCTCCTTGCTGCCTCTCTCCCAGCCCTGGCAGCTCTGGGATCCCTTTGGAGCAGCCCAAGGCACTCCCAGCTCAGGACAATCTCCAGCAGGCTCTCCCCAGCCAGCCGCCTCTTGTTAAAGATGCAGAGACCAAGTGCTGGCAAATAAACCAGATACTGTTGTCACAACCTAAAACTTACATCTCCCATAGGAGACAAATTTTCCTCGTGAAATGTGCAACAGAAGCTGATAAAGTACATACAAGATCATTGCTGACTGGATATTTGTATTATATGTATTTCAAATGCTCAAAAAACTGCTCTGAAAGAAATATATCTAGCTTTTGTTCCTTTTGTTCTGAGACATAATAAAATCTTTCCACGTTTTAAACTGCCTTTTTTTTATGTTTCGCTGTCTTTCCAATGCTGGTGCCCCTTCATTCATGCAAAAGCAGCCTGTGTTTCACATTAGTCTTTTCACAGTCTGGCTCTCATTCAGAAATTTTCAGATCTCTGTGGAAAATGTACAAAAAAGTTTGCAGTAAGTTGTCAATATCTCCCCCTAAGTTTTATTCTTCCAGAGGACTTCTTAACTGCTACGCTGTCTAATCATTCACTAATTTTGCCTCAGTGGCCACTCTGCTGGGAACGTTTTAAGTAACTGTAGGCAGCTACATTTTGTACCATATAATTTGACTCTGGTTTCTTTTAAAAAATGTTCTGAGTGTTTATTATGCCACTCTGGCTTAGGCTGCTCTGAGTAATGTTCTGCCACTGACAGTTCAGTCTTCAAGCCAGCCATCACAGTCTCCCAGTCTGGGATTTCAGACCATTAATAAAAACGTTTGAAAGAATAACCATCTATCTATGAAATATTATTGACAGGGATACAAGTAAACCTGTGTTAATAATATTATCACTTCTAATTATAAGAACATTAAAGCTGTAAAATAATTGTGAAAGTCATAATCGTTACATTACAGTTAAAATATAAACTTGTAACTGTAATAAAACAACATTAATAGTAATAGTAAAGATCACATTCATTATACAAGCAATTAAATGGCGATCTAACCAGTATGAACTAATGCTTATGACAGCAATATAACTTATAATTTTTCCTGGTTTCGCTATGGTAATGCTCCATGGTTAAATATTATTCCATATGATATTTTATAAATTAGTATGTTCTGTTAAAGCTGTTGCAGCCATGAAGCACATGTATTTTGACTCCTTCCTTCTGTATGTGTCATCCTACTTTCAAATGTCCCACTCAGTGACAGGCCAATCTTTTTTTCAAAGGCTACGACAAACAATAAATGCCCGTAACCAGCGAGATAGGTTTTTACAAATTGCCCCTTCCACCCAAGATGAGTGATGATGTAATTCCAGAATTGCCTTCATTAGGGTATAGAAATGGTTCTGAACTAGCCACCTAATACAGCATTATTTTTTTTCATCTTCCCAGGGGAGATTTTACTCTGAGGCGGACAACACTGCATGGAATTTAATACTTTTCTCTCCCCACCTTTTCCTCAGTTATTAAAAGCTTTATTCTGCAGAGTCTCAGTGGCAGTAATAGAATAACAATACTTTAGGTCTATGTAAGACCTAAGAATAGGGGTTTTGTTATATTTCTCTCTCAGTGATATTCTGCCAGCTTAACTGAAATTATTCACCAAGTAATGGCCTATATTCAATAATAAAATGATAAAACTTCCTGAAATACATGTGTTAAAGCAGTCTACCCATATGATAAAATCTCCAAAAAGCCCACAGCCACCTACACTTTTACTGCCAGCCCCCGCTGTCAAATAGCCCCGTACGCACTAACCAACCCCGGGATGGTCTGCACACCTGACTTCTACCAGACACCATAGCTCAGCATCTGCATCCAGCAAGCATCCCAAGCCCTGCGCAGACTCTGTATACAAGGAAGGGGAACTGGATGTGTCACCTTGGCGGTCTTTGTTGGCCAAGATCAGACAGAATTATTACCAACCTCTGCAGCCTCAAGCACGAGCTGACTGCTGTCACCTGTCTTCCTAACTTCTCTCTCTGCCAGTCAAAATTTCTCTTTGTGTACTTGATGAGCGACAGAGCTGAACACCATCTCAAGCAAGCTATGCCTTTGGTGTGTTTTTTAAAGACTAATTTATAGCCAAAGACTACGCAATCTTCAGGAATCAGGCAGCACTCAACCTCAGAAGGGAAGGAAAACATTTTTCTCAGCTAGAGGAACAGACACTTTATTGTGTGACTAGGACTGAGAAAGGCTGAGCTCAGGGAAGAAAAAGGAAGGAGCAATTAGAAAATAGGCAAGTAGTTCACCCAACAAATCAATTAAAACAATTTATCACTCACTCAAAGCCTTACCCCTTTTTGGACACAGTACAGTAATTAATTGTCTTTACTAACTACATCGCATTCTCCCAGAAATCATTAGGATGTTCTGATCCCACGCCTAAAGTTTTCTATTAAGGGACATGTTAGTAAGATCATGTGCATAGTTGTCTGGATTATGGTATTAAAAAACATTCTAAATTTAAAAAGAAATTGTTCTGAATGAAATCACAGCATTGCTTTTCAGTCATCCCGTATTTCTGCACCACCTTAGCTTTTTCTCCCTCTTGTCTATGCTTTCAATTTCCAAATCAGTTCAGGCAGGCTCAGAATTTAGAAAAACCTTTCACTGTTGTCTGTACCAGCTTTTTACCATGACACATACTTTTTGGTTGCTTTTTCCTCCATCTTCTATCCTTACGCAGGGTTATGTGTTTGTTTTCTCTAATCCTTAGGAAACCAAACATTGTATCTTTGCTTTTTTTCCTTTCTTCCTGTGAATTACAAACATCAAGACATTCCTCTCCTCTCCTCTCCTCTCCTCTCCTCTCCTCTCCTCTCCTCTCCTCTCCTCTCCTCTCCTCTCCTCTCCTCTCCTCTCCTCTCCTCTCCTCTCCTCTCCTCTCCTCTCCTCTCCTCTCCTCTCCTCTCCTCTCCTCTCCTCTCCTCTTTCTCTCCTCTCTCCTCTCCTGCAAAATTTATGGCTTCAAGTCCCTCTTAACTAACTACCAGAGTATTTAATTATTACAGTCATCTAATCTGTAATTCTGTGGTCTCCTCAGCAGCCTATCTCAATGTTTTGAGTATAGGTTGCCCATACAATAGTGTCCTCAAAGCCCTCATTTTGGTGTATTTTTCTCTCTACCTCTACCTTCACATATCTAAAGGCACAGGAAGCTCTAGGTTATAGATATTTTCATGAGCAGGGCTTATTCATAACCTGCCACCGCAGCCAAGTTTGTTAAAAATCTGTGCTTGTACTTTAGATTTGAAGGAAATAGCAATGAAAGATCACTGACAGTGTCAGACTCTGGATAAATGCTTTTAGGTGCCATAGTATAAAGCTCTTCTTACCATGCTAAAGATGAAAGGAGACTTCATCTCCTTTGAAAATTCTGCTTTCCATCATGGATTATTATTTTGGTTTTGATATACTACCCTACCCACTTTGTTACACTAAATTACCACATTATTCCATCTAGAGAGGCATTAAATTACTACCCGTATCAGTCAAAATGCAAGCAACTATTCTTTTGATAGAGCTGAGCAAACAGAACAAGAAACAGCCTAGTTTCCTTGCCTCATACGCATCAATATTGGAAGTTAACTCAAATCTTCATGAGACTGGGGGGAAAAAAGAATAGTAGAAAAAAAATATTTGTTCAGGAGTGGTGATGGAGCTAGCTGATATTGCAAGAAGGGGCTCTGTCATCATTAAAAGTTCATGGAAATTGGAGAGGAGGAAAGGAAAGATGTTTCCTGATGAATGGTAAAAGGCAAGTGTCACACCCATCTTCAAGAAGTTTCTCCTCATATACCACGTGCTTGCGATCCTCCAAGCATTTTGATTACCTTCCGTCAGACTCACATCAGGATAGCTATGTATTTCTTATACTGGGAAGCCCACAAACAGGCACAGCAGTCCAGCTGTGAACTCCCTAGGGCTAAACAGAGGGTAGTGCTAAACCTCCTTTGCTGGCTACACTCTCGGTACCACAGCTGGGTATGTTGTTGTCTGCCTTTGCTGCAGAGGCATACAGCTCACCGTGTTTACTTAAAGTCTTTGTTGTATGCCAGGATTCCCTGCTCCTTTTCAACAAAGCTGCTTGGTGCCCAGCCTGTATTGCTGTACAGAGTTATTCCATCTCACGTGTGAGACTTCTGAAGCAGCACAGTGCTAAGCACTGACCTCCTTGTAAAAAGCCTAGGAAAACAGTCAGAAGGCTTCACCATCTGTTGAAACATTACAAGGGACAAGCAGCTGACAGATATTCAACACAGGAGGGAACAGAAGTAACCCAATACCTTTAAAGATGGCCGTTGGGTACAAGAATCAGCAAGGAGCATGATGTCAGTTTTCTGAATATTAACATATCTGGTCTGAACTGAAGCCAAGTTTTGAAGCCACTGATAGAACTAAGTTGTGTTCCTTGTTGTGCTGTCTTTCATGTTTAATTGTTGAAATGGCTGGCTAGTTTACATATAAAAGGAATCTACACAATACCAATTGTTTTGACATTGATTGGTGAGATAACTCCAGAAAAGTTTTAATTATTGTTGATAGTGGAGTAGCACGAAGCCTTATGTTGATTCAGAGAACAGTTTACTATAACAAAATAGATAAGAAAGAAATGTTACCTGCATAAGGGCTCTCCCTCTTCCAAATCAATCACTTCTTCTTCTACCTTTTTAAAATAAACTTGTACATTATTACTAATTTTATCGAGAAAGACTTGATAACATAATCAAGAATACAGGGGTGTAACTCCAGCTATAGACACTCCAACAGACTTAATATACCCAGTTACAGATGAATCTAATTCAAAACATATGGGCTGGAAACTACAAGAGGATGAATGGCTAAAGCATACAATGTTATAAAACGTAAATTACAATTCCATAAGGAAGGTTAAAGCTACAATTAGCATAAGAGACAGTACAAACACAACAAAAGAGAATGGAGTAGGGTTCTAATTAATAGGAGAAAGAGCAGTATAATCACAGACTAAGATCTGTCTGTCTCTGTTTCAGCCTCTGGTTTGCGCTGGAGTCTTGTTAATTAAATATTCATAATCTACCCTTTTTTGCCAATTAAATAATAAACATGTCTGTCCTAAGTTGAAAGGTCATTTATCTAAGGAATCTTGTTCCAGATACACTCTTTTCATCTCATGTCTTTTATTTGAAAGAGCTCTTCTATGCATGACAGCAAGTATTGAAAGCAAAAATTGACTGAAATTGCAACTTGTCAAGCTATTCAAGAGTATACCAGACATTATATTATTATATGGAGGGTGTTTCCTGACTAAAGAAGCTTGGGGAAGTAGGTTTTTGTAGTAAACGTATCTCTACACTATTTCTTTGAACAAACAAATGAATGCATTTCCCATAATTCCTGTTCTTGCTGCCTAATATGACATCAATGTGGAACACTTTAAATTATATGAAGTTTTTAGTGTTTCAGCTGTATTTCCACATCTGACACACATTTAAACTTTACAACAAACCAATACTACTTTCCAAAGGAAACAAAATTGTGTCTTTTCTTTCTTTCTTTCTTTCATTTTTAGAGATGTTCTATAGCATTTCTACAATCTTTGAATATTTGATGGCAAATTCTTAAAGAATATCTTTTTGAAATCTAATTTGAACCTGTCTGCTCAGTTTAATGATAAAATGTAAAATTTGGATTTTATCATATTGACAAATTAAGCCTCATGCAGAAGCCCGGTGGAAAAATATTTATTTGGTATGCACAAATACCATTCATTTCCTGTTTGAAACAGACACAATACAGAAATACTCTTGCTCATGTTCGCTAATGGACTTTGTGCAGATGGTATCTTGAGCAACCTTGCTATGAGATAGCAAATAAACTGGTCAAAAAGGAATATATTAAAGGAAGAGGGTCTTTGTGCATGGTACAGGGCCCTTTAAATACAGGACAGTTGGGTACAGAGAAGAGTTAAATACTTTTCAAAAAACCCTATAGATTCTTGCACTGCTTCATTAATTCTTGAAGCTGTTCTTCATGTGACTGTAACAATATTAAAAACTGATAGTAAATACCTGTAAAAGTCTGTAAAAAGCCTCCTTCAAGTAAAGATTTCATTTTTTCCAGTATCAGTGACCCCTTCCCTTCCCTTCCCTTCCCTTCCCTTCCCTTCCCTTCCCTTCCCTTCCCTTCCCTTCCCTTCCCTTCCCTTCCCTTCCCTTCCCTTCCCTTCCCTTCCCTTCCCTTCCCTTCCCTTCCCTTCCCTTCCCTTCCCTTCCCTTCCCTTCCCTTCCCTTCCCTTTTTCTTTTCCCTTTTTCTTTTCCCCCTATGAATTTTAGAAGACATTTTATGTGCATTTTTCCAGGTCCCTCAGACAGATACTTGAGGATAGTCTTTATGAACAGGTCCTAATACACCTATATCTTTCCTTGAAGCAGTCCAGATGTGAAACAGGTTGTGTCTGGATTCTATACAGTCCCAATAGGATGGACAGTGCTTGATTTAGTACCCCGGCCCAGAGCAATACCAACACAGAGAGCTTTTTGATAGCACACAGAGCAAGCTCAGGACTGCTTGCAGCCAGTCTTGCAAAGACACTCCTTAGCTTGCCAGTGGGACATCAGCAATATGCTGCGGATGCTGTTGTCAGGAAGATGTGGGTTCTTGGTTTGTAGGAGGAATCAATGCTGGAAACAGAACTTGATGCCCATAGAAGTACTGGTTCTTTATTAATTATTTAAAACTCCCTTAGAAATTAAATAAGCCGCCTCCAGACTCAGAAATAGTCCTTTCTAAAGCAAGTAAATGGCATTCCTGCAAGAGGCAACTTGCCAGAAACTTACTGGCCATTACCACCAATCCCACTGAGGGAAGTAGAGGTGCTGTGTTTAAAAGCCTCAGGCCTTTCCTCATTATCTGATTGTTTCCTGAGCAGGAATAATTTCTCTGTCATCTCTGGCAAATTAAACTAAAAAAAAAAATAAATAATCCAAGCAAGCTACTCTCTGTGGTTTGTTTCCTCTGTGTCAACAAGCAGCCTGTTTTCTTGCATGTCAGACCAGTGCCCATGAGCAACCTGACCTCATACAGTACAGTTAAGGTAGATTTTTAAGTAACTTGAGAAAAAGGGATGGGCAATATATCATTTCCTTTGCAAATGTATGAGATGTGGAAATGGAAATGCCAAAGCATCTTAATGTTAGGTTTTGATTCTAACTGGTTTTCGTGACTCATTCAGTTGGTGAGTGAGCAAAGAGATTGTGCCAGAAAAGGCAAATATGAACAGCTTATTTAAATTAACATACATTTACTCAGGAAACTGTTTCCTGTTCTGATTGCAGGTAGGGGTGAGCTAACTTTGTATTGCCATAAATAAGCCTAAAAGCAAAGAAACTAAAAGTGTGGATGAAGCAGTCTAAGTATCATAACAGTTCTGTCTGGTAATACATGCCTAGAGCTTCTGCCAGATAGTGCCACGTCTACGTGCCACGTGCCAGACCATGTTATGCACCATGTTAAGATAAAACAACCCTGTATTCTGTAAGTAAGGCAGCTTTCACTACCTCACTGAAATTTTTAACAAATAGACTCCTAAATGTTGTTCTATTAAGCACTTAGGCGACAGAGCAGCAATGAGAGTTCAACAAAGGCTGAGCTTCCTCAGGCTTCCCTTCAACAAATTCTGAGTTATGGTCAACTAAGACAGATGCGATAAAACCGGCCATGATAAACGTGGGTTTAATTTATTGTTACCGTGGTGGGTTGACCTTGGCTGGCTGCCAGACCCCCGCCCAGCTGCTCTCTCACTCCCCCTCTGCAGCCACACATGGGAGAAAGTAAGATGGAAAAGCTCATGGGTTGAGATAGAGACAGGGCGATCGCTGACCAATTACTGTCACCAGCAAAACAGACTCAACTTGGGCCTAAACTAAATGTAGTTCATTGCCAATTAAAAACAGAGTAGGATGGTGAGAAGCAAAGGCAAAAATAAAACACTTTCCCCCCATGCCCTGCCATCTTCCCAGGCTCAGCTTCACCCCTGGGGATGGGGAATGGGGGGCTGCTGTTGGTCAGGCCATCACAGCTCCCCTCTGCCGCTCCTGCCTCCTCACTCTTCTCCCTGCTCCAGTGGAAGCTCTCCATGGGCTGCAAGGAAATACCTGCCTTTCCGCAGCCTTTCACAGAATTGTCTTCTACATTCAAGTTTGAACTTTAAATACTGTATCAGCCGAAACTTATTCACGATGCAAACGCTTGATAAAGTGACTAATGCAGTTATGAGGGTAAAGCAAAGAAAGATGCCTGATGAGGCTCGGTTCTTTTAGAGAAGATGGCTTCTCATAGCCAGCATGGGTCGTGTGCGTCGGCGATGTGGCTGCCGGCAGCTATGCTTCCACTGACGCACACTGCTTGGTCTGGTGTCAAGATTGATCGATGCAAAGCTGGGGACACCGTTCCCAGGCTGGGATCCAGGGTCTAAACCAGCACATAAGCCTGGACTTTCCGAACCCTGCTTTCCTCCCTACGTGTTTGTTTAATGGCTCTTAAAGTGAACAATTTCCTACTTAGTCTTTCTCTGAGGACCGAGGTGCAGTACTTGGATGAGGCAGCTGTACTGAACTGACTCATGCTCAGTTTATACTTAATTTTCAGGTATTAAACTGACACTCTTAAACATGGTAGAATTGCTATGCTGTGCCCCACTGGGTTTCAGATTGATGCTCTAACGTACATTTTCTCAGCATTTGGCTGTTTAAGGCTTCTTTTCTCCATTCCCCAGATTCTTCATCATCCCAATCTTTTTACGTGCATCCTTCTTCTTACGCAGAGTTTTTCTTACTCCTTTTATTTACTCACTGGAGATTCATGCAGCTTTTCTAAAACATCTCCTTGCCACAGTATCTAATAAGATTTTTTATACTTCTCTGCTTGTAAAGTGTGTTTATTGTCAGTTTCTTTTTAACCAGAGTGACTAACGTGACATCACTACATAACACGGAGATGGAAGAGACTCTGGCTGATGAAATTTCCAGCTGCAAATGTACCAAGTGGAACTGTGCTGCTACAGAATTTATATCATGGTGAGTTTTTTCTAATTAAACAGTGCGTGTGTGTGTATACTACCTGAGGACAGGTTTTTTAGCACAACACAGAGTACAGGGCTTTGATCTTCAACCCCAAGTTCAGGTTACCTGTTGCTTACACGTTCAGGTAGGCAAGCTCCATTTGTGGATGGAAAGCTGTTATGCTATGAATGCACATAAACTGATGTATTTAAACCATTCTGAGATGGACATTCTGTTAGCGTAAAGCAGGACAGCTGGTTTTTGATCATTAATCATCTCCAAAGAGGGTCCTAAAATCAAGATAAAGATCATTCTTCTGGGTTCTCCTTGGTCTTCTGGAGGGCTAAGTTGTATATTTTCATATTACTTGTCACTGAAGCTTACAATTCTCTCTTCTCGAGTCAATCTGTGTTCTTTATTAGTGGACTGGGGAGGGGAGACTGTGGATTGTAATGATGTAAAGCTAAGTGGCGGAATACAGAAGCCTCAGGGTGATCATAAAAGATTGTAATGAGAAAACTTGACCTTAGTGGGCTATACAGAGTGCAAATATAGAAAAGTTACAAAAAAGTTGTTTGTTAAATATAGAAATGTTATTGTGGATTTGAGTACCATTGTATTTATCTAGTTGATGTCAAGTTGCCAGAACTGATTTAAACATATATATGCATTAGAGTTGAAAACACTCCGTTTTTTGCAAAGTCTAAGAGAAGTGGTTCTTCCCAATGTGCTATTGCAGATTACATTGCTAATATTTTACTTCAACATCCGTGCAATACACATGCTAGCAGTATTTTTCCTCTTGTGTTCCAGCTGTGTTGTAGATAACATATAATAGTAATCATTTTCACTCAGAAAATACATGAAAGTATGTTGAAGAATGGCTTAGAATCACCTCCAGCTTCACTACTACTGCAAATGAAAATCCTAATGAAGAACTACTTACTACCTTTACAACATTTCCAAGCCAAATGAAAACATGCTGTGTTACAATATATATTAAAAAGTCTCTGATCTCAATGGTATAAATCAGAGAGATACTTCCTCAGAAACACATGAGAAAAGACTGGGCGATGACCTGTCCTTTGACAGAGATTTAAGATCTTGCTTCTAAATTAAAAAGCACTGTCAAAAAATTTGAGCAATTAACATTTTTCTGAACACCTGGATTCTTGCATCTTATTTGAGAGGCAAAATAAGAAGCCTACAAGGCTTCTACAAGGTTTGTAGTTGCTTAATGGTAGGTGCTTTTTAATATTTTTAATTGAGTATGTAAAGAAGTACTTTTGCTCTAAAGTAGTAAAATTCTGTCAGACTCTAGGATTAAGCCGAGGGTAAATTGCCTGTTAGTGATTGTGGGCTCATTTCCAGTTTGGAGCTCCCCAGTACAAGAAAGATACTGCCACACAGATGAAAGTCTAGTGGACGGCCACCATTTGATTATGAAGCTGGAGTTCAAGATGTACAAGGAGAGGCTAAGAACTGCGTTTATATGTCCCTGAGAAGGTTAAGAGAATATCTTACTGTGTGTGAACTACGTAATGGGCAGGTATAGAGGTGATGCAGCCAGACTCAGAAGTGCAGACTGGAAACACAATGGGGAATGGACATAAGTTGCAACACAGAAGATTCAGACTAGATTAAAGGAAAGCATTTTTAATTTGAAAGTTGATAAGAACTGAAACAACTTGCCAAGAAAGGTTGTGGAATCTCTATCTTGGAGATATTCATATTTCAAATGGATGAGGTCCTGAGTAAACAAATTTAAGGTAGCCATGATTTGAGTGGGAGGGTTCGACCAAAAGAGCTCCAGAGGTCCCTACCAAGAGGAAGAACTATGGGGAGAACAGTGCAGAACACCAGGTATATCTCACAGCACCAGTGGGTATCTTCTCAACCCTATGGTGCAAGAAAAGTAATGTCCAAACTGCTAAGGCAGAACCTCCCTTTATGGTAACCCCATTACTTATTGAGATAGAAAAGAGGATGGGCACTGCTGGGGAAATGTCATGCTCCCGGTGTCCTTAAATCTCTTCAGTGCAAGGACACAACTACAATAACATCATATCGGTTTTGACACAGAGCTTAGCAGTTCCTCTTGCCATCCAATGTGTTTCCATCAGTCCTTCAAACCTATATGAAAACGCATTTGTCTACATCCTCCATGCCCATTCCACAATGTGGGGACTTTTTGGTCTACACTGGTGTGTGAGTCTACTTGCTGTATGGCTTGAGACACTTTGAAACCCTCTTCCTTAATTTGTCTTATCAGAAACTATCTTGTTTTTTTTTTCTCTTATACTGGATAACAGAAATAAAAGTCTGTGTCTGAGATAGTGAGAGAAATGTGTCATATACACTCCTAATCTTCTTGTGTTGATACCACACTTACGTTTACAGCAAAGTGCAAGATAATTTCTGTAAATTTATTTGAATAGATTTATTAATAATTATTTAATTATTTTTTTAAAAAAATAAATTTTAAATGCATCAATGCGTTGGATCACTTGGTTCAGTTATCTAAAGACCTCACTCTAAATAACCCAAATTGCCCTTTTGCTTTCTCCTTCTTCTCTGCCTCTTTCCGTGCATTACATTAATCACTGCTGCCTGAATAGCTTGCTCTATTTTTATACTCCCCCCCCCAATATGTTTCTGGCATCTGGTCTCTAATAGTCTCCTCAAATTAGCTTACCCCCCCCACCCCCCCTTTTAAATGTTTATTATTTGAGCTCCCACAGGGCATAGATGACTCAGCTGAAAAAGGTAGAAGATGAGAGTCTGTATTTCACGGTACTCAAAGAACACGAAATGGAGCTGTGATGACAAGGCTGGTGGTTTGCATCTTCACCTCTCTACAGGCACTCTTTCTTCTGTTTCCTCTGTGAGCACACACAGTTGAAGGGATCAGGTGACAAACACGCTGAAACAGTTCAACCCTCATTCTACCTGTTTGTCTAGCCTGCCCAGTGAAGTATAGGAACTCAAGACAAGGGACCAAGAGCAAATGCTACCTTTCAGTACAAAATATACGCTGATATCCTTTTCCAGACCTCAGGTAATCCAAATAGCATGCACTCTGGATAGAACTGAGATTATTGATGGAAAACTTTGTAAATGTCTTTAATATATAATGTATTTGATTAATTATCTCTACAGTATTATTTATTTTCAAAAATCAGTGTTGGAAATATCCATCTTAAACTTATTATTAAAACCAAAAATTTGTAGGTTAGAGTTAAAAAAAAAAAAAAAAAGAGTTCTCTGCATTCATCCTCCAGGTACTGCAGAACTGAAAAAATCTGGACAGAATCCTTCACGGAAAATGACGCTTCCTATTTTCCCCCTCGAGATTCAAAACAGTAAGTCCTTGTTCCATAGACAAACCCTGACAGCACAAATGACTCCTTAGTGTCAACCGGGGGTGCTAAGAACATTAGAACAATTGTATCGGGTCAGAGCAGACATCCGTCTAGCCCAGCATCCTGTCTGGCAGGGGCCTCAGCGGATGCCTAGGAAAGTGTATGAGAACAGAGCAAGCATATAATGATGCTTCAAACATCTGGTGATTTGTAGCTCGGAGATTTTTATCATTGAAGAAAGCGTCTTTGAAATAAGTAAGTCTTGGTAGAGTTTTTTCCCCCTTTTTTTTCATCCCCTGTTTTCTTTTGAATACCTATAAGCTTTCAGACTCCACGACCTATTGACAAGTATTTCCATAACTCAGGGGACATGTTGTGTCATGAACCATGACCTTCTATTTCTTTTGAATCTGTCAACACTACATTTATTTGATGGTCTCTAGGTCAGTCACAACTTGGAGGCTTTTTTCACATCAGTCCTCTCCTTTCCAGGCTGAAGAGTCCTAGCATTTTTAGTTATTTCTTTTATAGAAGCTATTCCCCACCTTTGATCCACACCTTTGATCACCTGTATAATCCTTTGCCAGTTCTACTTTATTCTTTTGAGATGAGCAGAATTGATTTCACTGACTTTCATCTTCCAACACTGAGAAATGTAGACTTATGCATTAATGCAAACCCTGGCTTTGCAGATAAAACAATGTGCTCTCATCGTTGAGGAACAGCAAGCGTGGGGCTGCTGCACGGGGGAAAGTGAGCCACAAACCGAGGGTGACAGCAAGGCAGACAGGGGACAGTCACCTCCCCTACAAGAGCTGCAGTCCCACACCAACAAAAACTGAGGAGCATGTACAGAAGTGGTGACTGGGTTCAGATGACAGACCACTGGCTGTCACACAGGACTGTAGCAACGTGGCAACACAAGGTCAAGCCAGAAAGTCATGTCACCAAGTCAGGGACAGCAAGGTCCATGGCCAGGCATAGCTGTGACGTAGCTCAGGCCCTGAGCTTACCTGCAGCTCCCAAACAAAGGGATGGAGACCCCCAGCAAAGCTTCTCACAGCTCCTTCCCATGTGTCCCTTGCACAGCGCTGTGATCTGAGGTGCCGCAGCAGCACCATGCCGGAGATGACTGTCATCTCGGGAGGTCAAACCCCGACCAGGGTGGGAGAGGTGTCAGAGTTTCTGCATCTTGTGCAGGGCCCGGACAGTCACTACATAGAAACGAGAAGCTGGAATTGAAAAATGGATTGTTTCTGCTGAAGAGGTAGAGAAAACCTTGGTCTGCTGTTGTCACAAATCCATTATGCATGTTTTAAATGCTAAATGCAGTTTTACCTTTCTAGTTCAACAGATGTAGTAACTGTTGTTTGTCAGTTCATTTTTTTTTTAATGTTTGAAATGTTCTGCATGTTCTCCAAATAAAGTGGAAAGATTTGGCTACATTTCTTTCATGGTTTTCCCTGTTTGTTAATCTTGAATTTTCTTTCTTCTCTGTTGCTTCCCAAATCAAAATACATTTCCACCCCAGGCTGTGATTCGCGCTACTCTGGTTTAAACATATACAGGAAAAGATAATATAGTATCTGGAAAAGCAGAATGTAACAGACCATCTAACAGCTTCAAAATTGGGAAGACCTGTTTGAAGTAACTGTGAAGAAAGCATGTAATATTTCTTAAAAATAAACAAGTGAAGTGATGCAAATATTCTTTTCAGATATTTAGATCATTATTCCCTTAAAGTGAGTGGCAAAATCCTGTTAACTCCATTATGCGTTAGAATTTAACCCAGAAGAATACCACGGCTATACAAATCAAGGAAGACAGCAGTTCTGGAGCCCCCTGTTAGCTTGCATATGTTGTTTGCATTTGTGTTTGAGGTGCCCAAGACACTGGATGCCTCTACATCTGTGTAGGTAGATAAATATTCATGGGCAGTGTGGACTCAGTTTAGACCTTTTACCTTCATCCATCAGGTCGTCTTAAAAAGGAAATTAGGCTTGCCTCAAAATCGTATTTATACAATAGCGTTGCTCCAGGTCAGATCTCACAATTACCTACGCTTCTTTGTGTCTCTTCAGCTGCGGGCCTGTGAGTCACAGCTAATGTCACTTAGCATTAGTTACCAAAACAAGAACTCTGTGAAAAGTTATCCTCAGGTCATGAAAGAGACCTTGTCGTAGAAAAAGCTACAGAAAGCAATTTTTCTGTTTGCAACACTTTTGAGGTAGCAGTAGTTGGAATAAATGAAAAAGGATGCCAAGCGATTGTCCTGGGTTGAGCAACACAGGACTAATTTCTCTTCTAACACTGGGGAAAACTCCACTTTTGGAAGACTCTAATGTCTGAATTTGGGAAAATATTTACTTTATAGCCACCTAGGCTCTGTGGGATTCAAGATCTCAGTCTTTTCAAGCCTTGCCAGGTGCAGGGATGAGGAGGAGCGAGGCCTGGGCATTTGACCCAGGCTGGCCAACAGGATTATTTCATACCATGAACATCACATTCGGTATAAATTAGAAAGTTTGCTGCATAGTTTCTCTCTCCCTTGATGGCGGTGGTCCAGAGAAACTCCTTGCCTCAGTGCTGGACCCCTGAGCCCTTCCCTTCCCCCCGAAGCCGCAGCACTCGCAGTGTCCAACATTTGCTGTTCACTGCCGGGAGTGCACAGCTCCCTGCTGATGGAATGGCCTGAGTATAATCCTTGTATATCTTATGTTAGTATCAGGATTAGCACTGGTTCTTCAGTATTATTGTTAATTATTTAGTCTTATCTTATTAAGTCTATTTATTTTTCAACACTTGTGTTTCCTTGCTTTCCCTGCTTCCCCTTTCCGGGTGGTGAGGGGTCATCAGGTGATAGAATAATTGTCTAAATGACAATAAATTGTGATGGGTTTTCTCAAACCTTAACAGTGATCAAAACTGCTGGACTGAAGGAATGTACAACAATGCAACTTAGCAGCTACACACAGGGTTTCAGGAAATGACTCACCGCTGGCAGCAACAAAAATTCCAAGTTATGGCTAAGGCCAGGGTGCAAAACTGGGTATGTTTTGCTCTCCTTTATATAACATCTTCCTTCAAAAAAATTGAATACATCGAAAATAAAATAAACTGAAAGATTGCGCCATCCCTGTGGTACACGAAAAAAACATTAAGTTGATTGAATCTGACTGGTACTATCAATTTTCATAGAAACATCTTTCATGGAATAATAAACCAAAATGTTTCTTATCTGGTGCTGCAAATTCACCATTTCTATTTATAATACAGATAGAAGACAAAAATCGTAGACAGGCAAGTTTTCCATTTTCTCTTAGTCACCTGTTAACACATCCTGAACTGGGAGTGACCTGGAGATAGCCTGGCCCAAAGATAATTTCAAGCTTGTTCTTTCAGCCTGAATACCCATGCCCATGGTATTTCCAGAAGTGTAAGATTTTGAATTATAATTCTTCTTTCCTAAATAGACTTAAAAAATATACATTTTTTAACAACAAAAAAGTATCTTCTTGCTTACCTTCCAAAAGTTACTCTTTTTTCCAGTAAGAGGAAAACTTTGTCTGAAAACTATCTTGGCTATCCTGATTTTAAGGTGTGATTGTTTGTATGTTAGTGAAACTACATCTAAAGTGTAAAACAGTATTTACAGACCAGGTGTGCCCTGGTCATTAGTCTAAATGAAATTTGTGTTTTATTGGGAAATACATATTGCTAACCAGGGGGAAAAAAAAAAATGAAACCCACAACCAAGTGAAGTATTAATATATTTTTTTTGGAGGCATAAATACATATATGCTGCAATAAAGAAGCTTATGACTGCCAGTGTGTTTACCAGTCTTGCTAGTCCATGATGCATTCATTGTGTCAACAGTGTGTATTTGCTCAGGAAACATTAGTTACTGTCAGCATCTGCGTATTTTACTGGCGACAAAAGTGATGTAGTAAACAGCTATGTCTTGGAAAGCTCGGGTCTGCTGAAATGCCAGTCTCTCCTCTTTTCTAGCCAGTGTTCTAACATTCAAACCAAATGCAACAAAAGCACTCGTTCCTGCTCAGTAAATGCTCAGCTTATTCTCTGTTCTGATAGTTATTTCTTTTTCTGCCATTGCAAGACCCCATTTTAGAAGCTGATGCATTGTGATTTCTACAGCGCAGGAGATATGAGAGAGGTGCTTCTGCACAGCTCTCCCTTCCCCCCATCGTATCCCTCCCAGATCACTGCTCCTGTGGCTTCGGAAAAACTGCATACTACTTTTGCTAAATTAAACTCTCTGTAGCCTTTAATTAAACTTTCAGTGCTTTTGTTAATAGCCGTTCTTATTTGGGTGTAACTTAATGATAATAGCTACCCTGTAAAAATATGCTGCTTTCAAGGATGAAATGTCACCATCTAATCTTTTCTCCCTCATTTATTTTTGTCTTTCCTTTACTGGAATGTTTCTTATCAGCTTGCCTTGTCAGAAGAAATAAACTCTTTCTAAAAACTAATTCTCCTATTCTGAATACTAACAACCTGGCACCGGAGAGAGACTCTACACAGAGCCACATCTGTGCTTTGCCTCTGTTAGAGCTGAATAAGAAAATGTACAGTTCAAATCAGATGTATTTTTTACTTGAAAAAGAGCAGAAGTGATAAATATAGCCTCAGTTAGACATGAAAGAAGGCCTTGTTAGAGTATTAAATTCTACATTTGATACATTTAGTTATTATTTCTGAAGCTGTTTTATCTCAGTCCACTTAAATTAAAGTAGATTGGATACAATTACTTTTGCTATATTGAGAACCATTCTCCGAAAAAAACCTTATGAAATAGTGTGGCTAATTTCCAAACTCTTTCTTTCTCTCCAGTTTTCATGCAAATAGTTGCAGTTGGGCTAATTGTGAATCTGAACAGTCTACCATGAATCTTGAACTCCTTTGCTTCTTGACAATACAAGCATTTTTATATCTGAAATTCTGATAATTCTACTGTTTAGCACATCTATTGGTAACATTCAGTTAATTCTCACACAGCTGTGTTAGATCACCAAGGTTAGCACTAAAAATGTATTTTTTTCATGAAAATAAGTAGATAGAATTTAAAATAAACATGCATTAAAAAAACCTCTTATTTCTACTCCATTGTCAAGAATAGTTATAACAATGAAGTAACACATTGCATTTAATAAATTTTATATTGTGTTATGACTCATTATTTTATCAATTATGGAAATGTAACTTCATCTGGAATGGATGGTAGTAAACAATTGCTCACAGTGATGAGAAAAACAAGGTATTTTTATAAGCAGGGACTCTTTGTGACCTACAGAAAAGAAAAAAATTGATAAACATAATTTTAATGAAACCCATGCCTGGAGCCTTAGTGAAAGCTACTTAATGTGCATCCAGCATATACAGAAAATTGGATTCTGCACTGGTGTGCCTAAATATAGACCAAACATAAACCTAAACATAGACCAAAGGCCTCAGTGTTTAATCACCATTTTTTGACAATCTTTGCCATTACCAATGGCAGAAATGTTGTCATTGGTGTTCTAGTTCTCGCCAAAAATGCCTATTCAGAGTGAGCAGTCCGTCCCCTTACAAACAGTTGAGTTTGTTTTTCAGAAAAACAAAGAAAATGTGTGTAACAGATGTGATTAGAGCAAGCTGAGATTTTCTGCTGAAATGATTTACTGATGCAACAAGCTGTTTGTACCAAGTGCAGTTCATCCTAGTAAATTTTTGAAGCCCTGATTTTCTGTCAGAAAGCTCACAGCAAAATACTCAATTTCCACTTCATTTGATCCTAAGCAGAATGTTTTCTGTGTTGCCATGTAAGTCCCGTATTTCTACCTTCTGGTCTCTCCCTGAGGTTAGGCTACAATTCCCACACAGGACTGTGAAGATTTCCAGAGCATCACAGGACTGATGAGATTCTTGGTGCGTAGTGAGCGCTGTTGTCTGGCCACAATGTCTGACACACTGGGAATCTCTATTTTAATCCAGTTATCACCTTCCTTGTCAAGGGTAACATGCCACCAGGGAAGATACGGATTAACATTAAAATAGCTTGAAATTAAGCTCTTCAGGTCATTTCACCAAGCCAACAGGAAGTAGTCCAATTTGAAGGGGTTTTGAAAAGCTTTGAAATGAAATTGCAAACATTTCTTGTCTTACACTTTTTAGAAGTTCTCATTTTACAAGGGAGAGTAAATACATATCAAGTTCTTTAGACATTCCCCCAGAAATTTGTTATATTTGTAGGAGGAGAATCCAATCCGAAAGGTTGCCTTCCAAACTTTTTCGCTTCCTAGCTTCCTAGAGCACTTTACTAGTGCTACTGTAGACAGCAGCACATGTCATCCCTTCAAGAAAACAGAAATATCCGAGCAGTGGAGGAGAAGGTAGAACTGACTGACTCCTGCGAATAACGCTCTCATTCAATCCACCTCTAGCACCAGGTCTGGGTGGAGAAAGAGTGAGGTGAATCTTGGCAGGTTCTGGGAAAGCAGATATAAACACCTGTGGGGGTAATTAACTGCATAAGGTCGGGTCAACAGAAAATTATTTGCACAGAATTTGGGGAACTGGGAAAATGTGATAGGTGCCTCCATGAGCAGAACTCTTCCCATAGGATCGAAGTAATTTCATGCTTTAGGAACTTAGTTAGATTTTCCAAAAGAAAAATATTTCCTGCACATAAAGAGGATTAAAATGAAACAAATTCATAATCTGTTTGTTTTTCCTAATTTCAGGGAAATTTTATAATTTCGGGAGGACTGGTTGAGGATTTTTTCTTTCTTTGGTAAAGTTTTGTTGTTACATTTTACACCTGATCTGTTGATCTGTAGAGCTGAGCTATCCAATCTGGAAATAAACATCTACAGATAAATCAAGTCTAAATTGGCACAACAGAAAATGTAATGGAAAATTATGTAACATATCTCCTTAATGTGTCGGAAAAGCAGATTTAAATAGGCATTTCATAAAGTAAGTGGACTTATACGTTGATCTAAGATAAGAATACAGCAGGCCAGCTGAGATCCCAAAGAAAGTAAAATACCTTACCTCACAACTAAATTTTGCATTTTGTGACATAAGTACCTAGCCAAAAAAAAAAAAAAAGTAGTTCTCATTACAGCACAATCGTTTTTAATCAGCAGCAATGGTTTTATTTCAGTATTTTGAGTTCTAGGTAACATTTTTCTGTAAGAATATTTCTACCCAGTACGAGAGAGAAATCAAAAATCAAGACTGTATTATTATAGCAAGTGTCCACTTGTAACAATACCAACTACAATTTCACTTTGTTCAAACATCAATGACTGGTTTGAATTAGAAGTCTGAACATTTGCCTGATCATTAAAAGTGCCTCCAGTATATATATATATAAGAAAAGGGTTCCTTCCCCCCCATTTAATAAAGGCATTACTGGTTTGGGAAAAAAAGATAAAAGAGAGGGTGTTTTAAAGTTATTTGCATTATCTTTGCAAAACACACACGAGCTCCAATATTAGCGCATCCAAGAGACAAATACATGCAAACAAAACATGATTGTTACTGTAAAGATAGAATCTCTGTAGATCTGCCAGCACCATGACAGGTCCAGGGCTCTGGAATAATTTTCTTAAAGTTCCTCCAACACCACATAGGGATCTTAGTGGAGGAAAGCTTCTGGCTGGATAGCCCCCGCCTGGGGTTATATGCACTGGTCAAAGCTGTTTCTATGCCACAGGTCAAATTTAAGGGCTAAAGTCATATACGCCCTCAGCAGTGTTCATTGCCCTTGGCACCTTTTTCCAGGTCAATCAAATGTCAGCGTTCTAAATTCAAAGGCTGGACCTAAACTTGCAAATTACTCAAGTTAGGAAGACTCTTGATGGAGCTAAGTGGGTGCAGAGAGCTGTCTGTCAAGTTTTTTGCTCTGGTTTGGAGCCCTCAAGGATTTAAAAAAAAAAAAAAAAAAAAGATTATCCTGTAATATATCAAACCATGTTCTTGATTCATCCAGAAACAGAAACTGACACATGATAGGGAAATTTGTGTCATGGCTTCAAAATGAAAGAACACCACTCTTTTTTCCT
The DNA here is from genome assembly GCF_963924245.1 of Chroicocephalus ridibundus. Taxonomy (NCBI): domain Eukaryota; kingdom Metazoa; phylum Chordata; class Aves; order Charadriiformes; family Laridae; genus Chroicocephalus; species Chroicocephalus ridibundus. The sequence goes on from NC_086285.1 coordinate 92,605,083, forward strand.
GAAGCAAAATAGAAATTCACATGCAGATACGGTGTATAAAGAATCAGGAAAATGGCCAAAAATTGTGATCTGGCACTTTGTGCATTTGCCTCTGTGCAGCAACAGAAGCAACCTCCTATGACTGTAGAGAGGAACCAGTGCCAGTAAGGCTCCCAATCTCTTTGCTTTTTGCAGCAAAGGAACTGGCAGCAATGCTCTATTACTGCTATGATGCACAAGTGACAGATGCGGCCTGCCATACATCTTAACTCCCATGCTGGGCTGCAGAATTGCTTTCTGTCTGCTGTTTTTTTCAAAAGTGACGTTTCTCTTGTGAATCCCAGCTGTGAAGGGGCAGTATGAAGCAACAGCAGTCTCTGTGGGGGTGGTAGCAACATTACACGGGATGCAAAACTAACGCTCCCTCTCACCACCTCCAAGTTCTCCAGAAGCCAAACAGAACAAATGTAGCACCCAATTCCTCCAGCAGATTTTTCCAGTTCCCAGAGCACTCAGTTACTCCAAGTTATCTTCATCCTACAGCTACCATGCAAGCCTAGCAAAGATTCCCTCCCACACACATATACATCCCACAACTGTAGCAGTTCATGGTACCAACCACCTACCGATCTACTCCCCATATGTCTGCTCAGTTTTCCAAGGAAGGCAGCCACCAGCTTTCCTGTTCCACACGTATGGGCATGCTCCGAATCCTACCCTGATGCTGCACTTGCAGGTTGAGTTAATTAAAGGCTGACACTTGGCATATAAGGATATCAATATGCAACATGCCTCAATGAGTTTGAGAAAGTATCCCATGTGGAGCCACACACAAAACTTGGTAGCTCTGTTAACAACAGAAAACAGATGGTAATATTGCATTCCAAAGGATCTTAAAGAAAAGCTCACGACATGGGAAGAGGATTTCAGTCACTGCAAATGCTGTAGGCTAGGATTTCAGATAAACTGTTGAAAAGCATCCTAAATTCAGCTATATATAAAAAAAAAAAAAGCCTTGCCAGCTCAGATATCAAAGTTTTGCTCACAGCTTTTCCTGGGGCTATTGGAGAGCAATGCTTCTCGCTGCTTTCCATGGCCAGGTTGTTCTTCTGAGAGGACCTTATGTCTTTGCTTCTCCTTACCCTTTGGCTTTTCTTCAGCTTCCATGAACATGTTTGGTAGAGAGAAGCCAGGTGCTTTTTCCCTTTGTCTGTGCTTCTGGCTCTGATGTTTAAGAGACATTTCGGGGCCTTAGAGACTGGAGATTTGGCTTATTAAAGGACGATGCTCTTTCCAAGTGTTATCTGGGGATGACTGGACCTCAAATGGGACACCTCTTGGTGCTGTTGCTGCAGCTGCTGAAGTTACAGGCTCGGAGAACAGTCTGCATATGAATTGGTGCAAGGAAGGAGAAAGGGAACAAGCTATTAACTGAGCAAGGATATGGATTATTCATGGCTTTGACAGATTTTGGAGCTGGCCCAAAGTGCTGTCAATTGCCAGTGGTAAATAGCCAAAAAATGAAAAACGAGCTTTTTTTAGGCTGTGTCAGCAGTATCAATCAAAGCAGTATCCAAAAATCTTGAAATGAATAGAGCACATTTCTGGCTGATGATGCTCAAGGAGAATACATTTTAAATGGACATAAAAAGGAGGACATACCACTTTAAGGTTGTTTGCCTAACCGCATTTGTTTCGGAGACTATACAAAAAGGGAGTGGGTTTTTTGAGTGTGTATGTAGCTTTTTCTTAATTGTTTCTTTCCCTACTTACAAATGCTTAGGTTGATTTTACTGTGAAGCTTTTTGGCATAATTATGTTTAATTTTCAGGAAGAACAAAGATTTGTTATGATATGCAACGTACATCTGTTATGCTGCAGGGCACTACAGAGAGACACGGCAGGGGGTATTAACTGATGTCAGCTTTGCCACAGGCCGGTGTCAAATGCACACTCTTCACCTTCATTATTCTAGTTAAAAAAAACAAACAAACAAACAAACGAACAAACAACAAACCAAAAAAAACCAAAGCAAAAAAGTAAGTACTGGAAAATCTCAGCATCTGTCAGGCACTTTAACAATTGCTGTTAAATTGTCTGTCTCTGAAAAACAGATGAAGAGCCCTTATAAACTAATGTGGAGGTCTGCATAAGAGACATAAAGTATATGGAAAACGATGGAGAGCTGTGAATATTTGGGCCATGTTTTCTTTGGAAGGTTATGAAACCTATCCTTTTAACTTCTAAGCAAAATGAGCACATTGGTGGCAGTCCAGATTCAGATATCGTGGGTTTACTGTTGTAAAAGGAACCAATAATAGTGATAATCATGAACATATAAGGAAATGTTATTCCTCGATTTTTGTTCAGGTCTTTGAGAAGCATGGAAAAAACAGTACAGGTAGAATGGGCACTGTTAATACATAGCACATGCTAAAAACCTCCTGTAAACAACAGGACTTTGAATATTCCTTTAAAACATTTGTAAGAAATTTTCACAAATTCCAAGTTGAACTCATTGAATTTCTTTAAGATTTTTTTTTCTTTTTCTGCTTAGTAACCCATAGTACCAACAGTATCACTATGTCTTTTTTCATGCCTTCCAATTTTAGCACTTGCCTTTAAGGTGAAAACATAATTCAAATATGTCATTAATTTTTTAATGCAAGCCTTATGACTAGTCTCTTAATTGAACTTCAAAATAGTTTAACTGTATTTCCTTCAATACTTATCTTGTCTCTATCTTTCCAACATTCTTGGACTACTTTTTCATTTAATTCATTATAAATTATTCAATTAGTAACTTCCATTTACTTCTTAATTTGAGGATTATTTAGGCAAAATCCTATGGTCAGTGATGGAAAGCCTGATCCTCCAAAATAATTTTTCATACTTGTTACTTACAGAGTGAATAAACTTCTTGCGTAGCTGTTTTTTCACTAAGTTTTAGAAGCTCACACAGGAGAACTGAACAACATCCAGTGAAGTGACGTGTTCCTCACTGTAAGCTATACAGTTTATTATAGTAATTTCTACAGCCTTTAGTACAAATATGTACCAACATAAAGTATATGTCTATAATTAGAATGCTTTCTCTTTTTACTTGCATCTATATTAATAAGCATAATATTAAATTATTGTACTAAAAAAATTATGTTCTTACAAGACCTATGCTAACAAGAATTTTGAAACCTGTATGGGATTTCACATCTAAATGAATGCAAATAATTATCTTCACATTCTAGCCTCAGTTTAGCGTTAAAATCCAATGAGCTCCAGTGGGAAGCTTAGACATAGGACCAAAGTTGATCACAGAGCTTGACAGATTAGTCAGTCATTAATTATGCATAGACTGTGCCTGTGAAACTAGATTTTCATCCTAGGCCAAAGTTTGGACCTTTTTATGGTTTGTGATTTTGATTATAGGGATTAAGGTATTAGAGAAAGCGCTGAGTATAGCTCTTAGTTTATGGCACCTTGAGAGAATTAATTTGCTGTCCATTGCTGTTCATATTAATTTGAAACACCCCTCATGAACCCACGGGGATCCGGCTGACGCACACCTGCAGGCTCACGCAGAGGCAAAGCGGTGGGGCTGGGTCCTGGACTTTCTTCTATCCCATCAGCTTCCCTCGTACGCTCCCTCGCTCCTTAGCTGCGGCGACTTCTTGCTCTTCCCTCTGACCTTGCCCTCCATTCCGGGGAGGTTTGGGATGCTCCCGTTCCTCTCCTGAACCATCTGGTGTCTTCCCTTTCCCCTCCATGCCAAGGGTGTGTTTGCTTCAGTAGTTGCTTTTCTCTCTTTTCCTCGCCTCCCCTTTATTTTTTCCTTCATCCCAGGGAGCAGTCATACAGAGCCAATAGGGCAGAGAGCTGAGGCTGTGGCTGAGCTAGAAAGTGTCACAGGATCCCTGGAAACACAAATCGATCTAGGAACAGTTGTGAAGAGTCTTGAAGCTCTGCCTGTGCTAAACTTAGAAGATGATTTATCATGTGATGTCCAGACACACATTTAAACGGAGGAACATTGTCAAATTAGCATGAAACACCCTTGTGCTCCTTCAGTAATGGCTGATATTGTATATATAATATGCATTTGATATACTATAACATTTCTAGTAATGATAGCCTGTTTCTTCAAATTATTTTAAAAAGCTTTTGCAATCAGCAATTATGGCTTAAAAATCTCTTGTGGGTATCACCTTCAATTCATGGCCAAGGAAATTTAAAGCATTTAGAAGAAAACAGTAATTTTTTATTTTCCTAATTTTAAAATTGAGTGAAAACAAAATTTCCTTTAAATGAATGGCACAAAGACACGTGTACAATGAGTGGACAAACACTATGGAAACTAAGGGTAATACTGTGTATCTGAGATGATATATTTTAAACATAAGCTAATATTTGGATGATAAGCATAAAGAAGTCTAGTAAAATGCTAGATAGTTGTACACATATTATTAGACACATAAACAATTAACTATATAATTTTTTATTAGGATATGTCAATGCAGTGTGGCACATGGCATATAACCAAATAATTCAAAAAGATCTGAACTGCACGCACTACATCATCCCAAGAGAAAATCAAAGCTCTGTCTTTTCCAAAGCAAATTACTGCAGAAAAGCATTACAGGGACTATCTTGGTCAGAGCAGTAACATATGGTGACATTCTTCACTGCAGCAGAAAATCAGTACAATTTCATTACCTTGCCTTCCTGCAGGGCAGCTTGATGCACTTACATTAAAGTCTCCATCTCTTACCTGTTTCTTAAAATGCTTGCTGTTTATGTCTCCAGGGTTCTACCCTAATTTTAGCAATAAAGAACCCTCTAGCTTTTTAAACAACTCATTTTAGAATTGGCTTACTGTATTTTTATCTTGTATTTAAAAAACAAACCAACCCTGCAATAAAAATGTGGTTTAGTTTAACAACTTATGCAACGTGATGCAAATGCTATAACATCTTTACTTACAAATTAGTTTCTTCTCTCAGTTTGTTGCAATCTTAGATAAAAACCCGGTTTTGTTCTGCTGTTTGTTTTACTGTTTTGTTAAGGCCATCATGTGATGAACATTTAATGAAGGACGATAATGAAAACATACCATTAGCCCTGAGTTGCAGCAATGTAAACTGAGATAGGAAGCAAAAATAAGAAGCAATGTGGAAGGCTGGAGGAATGACAGGGCTCCCTAGCTGGCTCTACAGATAAGAGAAACAGTCTCAAACTAATCTTCTAAATCATTAACATTGTAGTAGTTCATACCACACAAGACTAATGATTATTCTTTACTGGCAGTGGAGAAGTGCTAAGAGAAAAAGACTTTTTTCCATGTATACAACCATATAATTTAGTAACTCATTTTTACAAGATCTTCAAGATGTCTTTGCTTTTAAAGTATTTTAGCTAGATCTTCGTTTTAAAATAATGGTATATCATCATTTTCTAACTTCTGTTTTTGTGTGTCTGATTTATTGCTCACATCAATGTCAACTTTACAACAGTGGGGACTAGCCTCCTCCGTAGAAAGAGTATTTCATAGGCAACAGCAATGCAAAGTTCCACATGCTGTTCTGCATTATAATTCAGTACTTAACAGGAAAGGCCACTTCTCGAAGTAAAATGTAGTTCAATTTTCATGCTGTTTTCCCTCTATGGGCTGCTGACAACTTCACCAGTTAGCAGAACTGAAAGAACTTATTTCATTTTAATAAGAATTGCCCAAGGGCTCAAATTCCTTCACCTTGCACAAAATATAATAGTAACAGTGATACCCATCTAGACTGTGGTCAGATGAGTTTCCTGACTGTATTTTAGATGCTACAGAACTTGTGGGGCTTTGAAGGGGAAAGATGGGGAGTGCAGCCATGATGTTTTCTATGTGCACTCGCATCTTGGAACTTAATTTAAGGCTGCTTTTCAACTAACTAATAAACAACCGTCGAAGTCAGTAAGTCTGCTTCTTCATGGAGGAGAAACTAGTGATATGAAACCTAATTATTTTCTAAACATAACTTGTTCTGTTTACACACATAAGCCCAGTTTTAGTAAATGCTTTTTCCAGCTATTCCCTGTATCCCTCAGGAAAGCTGTATCCCATGTACTGTGGGGTAGCAGCATACATGGAGATCTAATTATCTGACACGCTAAATAACTAACAACAGCTGCATAAAGGTTGCCCAGTATGCAGATTGTTGCTTGTGACCAACTTTTGCTGTGTAAAGATTTTGCTTGAGATGAAGGGAATTGTGAGTCTCTTTCTTCATTGCTGTTATCTTCCAGCCCAGCCAGAACAATAACTGCAGTGGCCACAGCAGTCAGCAGGATCATAGAATCATAGAATCATTCAGGTTGGAAAAGACCCTTGGGATCATCGAGCCCAACCATCAACTCCACTCTACAAAGTTCTCCCCTACACCATATCCCCTAACACCACATCTAAATGACTCAAACACATTCAGGGATGGTGACTCCACCACCTCCCCGGGCAGCCCATTCCAGTGTCTAACCACTCTTTCTGCGAAGAATTTTTTCCTCATGTCCAGCCTAAACCTACCCTGCTGCAGCTTGAACCCATTCCCTCTTGTTCTGTCACTAATTACCTGTGAGAAGAGACCAGCACCAACCTCTCTACAATGTCCTTTCAAGTAGTTGTAGAGAGCGATGAGGTCTCCCCTCAGCCTCCTCTTCCTCAAACTAAACAGTCCCAGCTCCTTCAATCGCTCCTCATAAGATTTATTCTCCAGGCCCTTCACCAGCTTCATTGCCCTCCTCTGCACTCGCTCCAGCACCTCGATATCTCTCTCGTATTGAGGTGCCCAAAACTGGACACAATACTCAAGGTGTGGCCTCACCAGTGTTGAGTACAGGGGGACAATCACCTCCCTCCTTCTGCTGGTCACACTATTTCTAATACAAGCCAGGATGCCATTGGCTTTCTTGGCCACCTGGGCACACTGCTGGCTGATGTTCAGCCACTTGTCAATTAGAACCCCCAGGTCCTTTTCTGCCAGGCAGCTCTCCAGCCACACTTCCCCAAGCCTGTAGCGATGCATGGGGTTGGCTGTAGCGATGCATGGGGTTGTTGTGGCCCAAGTGCAGGACCTGGCACTTGGCCTTGTTGAAGCTCATACCATTAGCCTTGGCCCATCGGTCCAATCTATCCAAGTCTCTCTGTAGAGCCTCCCTATCCTCATGTAGATCGACACTCCTGCTTAACTTGATGTCATCTGCAAACTTACTGATGATACACTCTATGTTCTTATCAAGGTCATCAATAAAGATGTTAAACAGAAATGATCCCAACACCGAGCCCTGAGGGACACCACTTGTGACCGGCTCCCAGCTGGATTTAACTCCATTGACCACCACTCTTTGGGACCGCCCATCCAGTCAGTGTTTGATCCAGCAGATCGTATGCTCATCCAGGCCATGAGCCGCCAGTTTTTCCATGAGAATTCTATGGGGGACAGTGTCAAATGCTTTTCAAAAGTCTAGGTAGACAACGTCCACAGCCTTTCCCTTATCCAATAGTCTGGTCATCTTGTCATAGAAGGAGATCTGGTTCATCAGGCAGGACCTGCCTTTCATAAACCCATGCTGACTAGGCCTGATTCCCTGCTTGCCCATTATATGAGTTGTAATGGCACTCAAGATGATCTGCTCCATGACCTTCCCTGCTACCAAGGTCAGACTGACAGGCCTGTAGTTTCCCGGATCCTCCTTTCTGCCTTTTTTGTAGATGGGTGCTACATTTGCTACCTTCCAGTCCATTGGGACCTCTCCAGTTAGCCATGACTTCAGGTAGATCATGGAAAGTGGCTTGGCGAGCACGTCTGCCAACTCTTTCAGCCCTCTTGGATGTAACCCATCCGGTCCCATAGACTTGTACGCATCCAAGAGGTGTAGCAGGTCACTGATCACTTCCTCTTTAATTGTGATGACCTCGTTCAGCTTCCCCTCCCTGTCTCCTAGCTCACGAGGCTGGGTGCCCAGGGAACAGCTAGTTCCCTTTAGTTCCCCTAAAGACTGAGGCAAAGTAGGCATTGAGCACCTCAGCCTTTTCCTCATCCTTTGTGACTATGTTTCCCTCTGCATCCAGTAAGGGAGGGAGATTTTCCCTAATCCTCCTTTTGTGGTTAATGAATTTATAGAAACATTTTTTGTTATCCTTAACAGCTGTAGCTAGGTTGAGCTCTAGCTGCGCTTTGGCTCTCCTAATTTTCTCCCTGCATAGCTTCGCTATATCCTTATAGTCTTCATGAGAGACCTGCCCCCTCTTCCAGAGGTCATAGACTCTCCTTTTGTTCTTGAGGTCCAGCCAAAGGTCCCTATTTAGCCAGGCCGGTCTCCTTCCCCGCCTACTTGTTTTTCAGCACACAGGGACAGCCTCCTCCTGTGCCTTTAAGACTTCTCTCTTGAAGTATGTCCAGCCTTCCTGGGCTCCTATATCCTTCAGGGCAGCCTCCCAAGGGATTTTGTCCAGCAGTCTTCTGAACAGGTCAAAATTTGCCCTCCGGTAGTCTAAGGTGGCAGTTTTACTAACCCCTCTCCTTGTTTCCCCAAGAATCAGAAATTCGATCATCTCATGATCACTGTGCCCTAGACGGCCACCAACCTTTACTTCCCCCACAAGTTCTTCCCTGTTCACAAGAAGCAGGTCCAGGAGGGCACCTTCCCTTGTCAGCTCAATTACCAGCTGTGTGAGGAAGTTATCTTCCACACATTCCAGGAACTTCCTGGATTGTTCCCTCTCTGCTGTGTTGTATTGCCAGCAGATATCCGGGAGGTTAAAGTCCCCCACAAGAACAACGGCAAGTGACGACGAGATTTCCCCCAGCTGCTTATAGAAAGCTTCGTCTGCCTCACTGCTTTGGTTGGGATGTCTATGGCAGATTCCCACAGCGATATCAGCTTTATCAGCCCTTAACCTAATCCAAACACTCTCCACCCCATCATCAGTATACTTGATTTCTGAGCTCTCATAGCATTCTCTAATATACAGGGCCACTCCTCCGCCTCTCCTTTCCTGTCTGTCCCTCCTGAAGAGCTTGTAGCCATCGATTGTGGCACTCCAGTCATGTGAGGCATCCCACCACGTTGCTGTGATAGCCACTATGTCATAGTTTTCCTGGTGCATCTTGGCTTCAAGCTCCCCCTGTTTGTTGCGCATACTGTGTGCATTGGTATAGATGCACTTCAGATATGCTAATGACTCCAGCACCTTTTTGTGAGTGTGGGCCCCATTTCCCACCAGACCCCTCTTGGGTGCTTCCATGATTTCTAAACATCTGTCCCTTCTCTCAAATGAAATGGCAGTCCTCGCTAGCCCACCATCCTTCAAGCCCTGGTATGCCTCCCTTGGGTTTATTCCTGACAGGCCCAGTTATCTCCCCTTCCCCCCTCATATCTAGTTTAAAGCCCTGTCAATGAGCCTTGCTAACTCCTGCCCCAAAATTCTTTTCCCTTTCTGGGACAGGTGCGTCCCACCTGCCACGAGCAGGTCAGGTGACTCATATAGCAGCCTGTGATCAAAAAACCCAAAGCCCTGCCGATAACACCAGTCCCAGAGCCATGAGTTGACCTGATGCCTCTTCCTGTTAATTTCCTCATTCATGATTGCCACTGAAGGGATAGAGGAGAATACAACTTGTGTTCCTGATCCCTTAAGCCGCTGCCCCAAGGCTCTAAAATCCCTTTTAATCGATTTTGGGCTCCTTCTACCCATTTCATCACTACCCACCTGAAATACTAAGAGGGGGTAATAGTCAGAGGAGTTTAGTAGGGCCGGAAGTTTGTCCAACACGTCCCTGACCCGTGCCCCAGGGAGGCAGCAGACTTCCCTGTGAAGTGGGTCTGGACAGCATATTGGCCCTTCTGCCCCCCTCAGTAGAGAGTCACCCACAACAATGACCCGTCTGCTTTTCCTTTTGGAGCCAGTTGCGATCCTGGGTCCATGGCGACTTGGTCTTTCTGACATTTCTGGCCTGGGTGTATCATCCTTCTCTCCAACAGCCAGTTCCTCCTGCAGTGCTTCATATCTCTTCTGCAAGGTTAACTGGGAAGGTGTGAGGGTCCGGGAGGGGATTCGCCTGCTTCCCCGAGTAGGGACCTGTTTCCATTCCCCCCCTTCTCTGCAATCCCCTCCTGTCGCCCGGTGACGAGAGGGAAGGGGGTCCTCTGACTTGTGTGGGGCCTCAACCTGTTCCCTTTCTCTCAGGGAGTGGGTCCACCAGTCACTCTCCCTCTCACATTCCCTGATACTCCTCAACCTCTCGACTTCTTCCTTCAGCTCAGCCACCAGAACGAGCAGATCATTTACCTGTCCACATCTGACACAGGTATTGTCTCCGCTGCCCTCCATCGCGAGTGCCAGGCTCCGGCACTCTGCAGCCAGAGGCCTGGACGCCCAAATGTTTGCACGGGGCCTCTGTCTGGGTGCCCACAGTTTTTTTAACAGCAGCCTTTGACCGGGTAGCAACCATGGCTGGATCTCTACACACAAGTGACACCTTGTGACTGGACGGTCAGTTGAGGTGAGCACTGGTTGCTCTGTGGCCAGGGACTAGTCCCTCCCCTCCCAGAGGCTTCTTATAACCTGGTGTCTTGATTGACCGGGGGAGGTGCTGTCTCCACCCCAGGCTCCCTCAGCAGCCCGCCCACCAGCTGACCGCCCTCAGCACAGGCCGACGGCTTTTGCCGGCTTCCAAAAGCCCCCAAAAGAGCTTTTCGTCGGCCCTTTTCGCTGCAGATCCCTTCCCCAGCGCAGTCTTACCTGCCCTGAAGCTGGTCTCTGCGGCTATTTATTCCTTTCTGCACACGAAATTCCCATTCCTGTTTATGCCATGGCTGACGGGAGGTTTTGTGAATCAGCATGGCATGTTCCTGCTCCACAGGTGGGCTGGCCTGGAGACATAAATCTGCCTCATCCTTGTTACCGCTGCATGTAAACCAGTGTCTGTCCTTTACCTGCCCAGAACCATTGTACACATCCACTAAATAAACAAGTATGCACAGCATAGTATGAACACTCCAGGTAATCTTTAATATTACTGAATATTGAAGAGACTATGTTGTGATATTGCTAGGTCTTTTCTTGTAAGAATAGTGCTTTACCAGCACTGATGAAGACCAAATTTGACACAGTCATGATTTCTCCCTCTGGTCCCATGACAGCTCATACTACTGGTCCACATGCTCAAATACACTCAGAAACTGGAAGATACACACAAGCACTTCTTCTGTTTTCCCCAAAGGTACTCATTTGGATGACACTGTCGTTTTTCTTCTTGCCTACTTTGTCTCTTTTATATCCAGTGTGTTCCAGGAACTTGTGAACAATATTCTGCTTCAGGCTATACTTCTGGTATTAGTCACATAACCTTAACTCAAAGAATTTATTTTGCTGCTCTTGTATAATATGATTTACTTCACCCTTGTGTTGGAGCTGGGATGGAAGCAGACACCACAATAGCCACAAGCATTTTGATAAAGGGAATCCTCTAGTTATAACCAGAGAAGGGATGCTTTCAGTTCTGCCCGTGATGTGTGGCACCAGTTTTACTTCCTTACATACGCAGAGCAGGCAGAAATGAGCTAAAATTCTAGGAAATAATGAAATGGATGACCTAGAAAAAAAGAAGAGTGGTGAAATAAAGATCAAACTAAACATTCTGTGCACCACTGTTAAAGAAATGTGGAATGGAAAGATTTTTAAGCTAGCAAAACCCCAAGAAACAGCTTAATTTCCATTTTACATCTGAAGTGTCAATTTTGTGATCTTTTTGACATATGGAGGTTCACTCTGTCATTGTTATATGGATTATCCTGACGCCTCTGGCCACCTGAGTAATCTTTGCTTGTTTATGTGAGCATTGGCTTCAGAACAATCCATATGAAGTCAATGACCCTCTTGCTGTTCAAAAATTAGTCCTTAGATGAGAAGAAAGATAATGGGAGAGGGAATTGTCATGCTATGTGGCTTTATATAAAAATGAAGTGTTATATACATTATGTACATCATTGACATTGGTGTTACTGAGCCTATACGAAGGCTTCATTCAATACTTAATCAATGGAGACTTGTCTGAGGAAGAATGCAATACAATTAGCTACAGATGACCACCAGTTACTTGAAGCAGCCTTTTTTGATTAATGAGTAAAACATATCTCTCTTTTAAAAATATTTTTATGAACAATGTATAAATAGCTAAAAGGGATAGTTCAACTTCCTTTTGGATTGATAAATTTTCAGCAATAATTCATCAGATTTAGTGTATAACATAGTAGTTCTGGGCTGTGATTCGTCTAAAATATACCAAGCAAGATGTGATTCTTGGCTCCCTGATTAGTTCAAGACCATGTGCCAAGTTGATGGCTTCTTTTATTTGTTACCATCTCGGCTTATGTACGACTTATGTAGGGAGCTTATGTAGGGAGCCACACACAAAAGCTGTGTGTCAAGCATACTGTCCTCAGTGGACTCTTCTTCAGGATCAAAAGTCACGACCCTACTGTCCCATGAGTCCTCTTGTGACAGGGGTGTTTTCTAATTCAGCATCTTTTCCTGATAACAAGTTTTTTTTGTAGAGCATTACAAATGCCATTTACAGAAGCATAAAAGAGGTGTGGTGAGTTTACTTTGGATATGGTGACTTCTGTATGCCTTGTAGGAAGTCAGTGAGCTTAATCGCTCCCCCAATAAGCCTGGAAGCCTTTATGGCCTCCTATGGTGTAAACAGGGGAAGAAGGTATCTGTCCCAGAGGATATTAATTGGAGCTACATACAGGCATCTTCTCTGGGGACAGTGGAGGATGACATTTGGAAGAATTACAGCTTGTATAAGCATTATGTGAATCGATGGTGTGACGTGGAATCGATGGTGTGACGTGGAACCTCTTCTTTGCTAAAGAAAAATTTCCACTATAAATTAAATTATATCAATATAGAGTTATCTAATTGATACCAAAAAAAGAAAAAAAAATGGAGTTTTGAACTGTCCCTCTTCACCCCTGTAAGAACTTGTTAGGAAACTCAATAATTAACAGCTCAAGCCAGCTTTTTAAATAGTTAAACGTGCGGGTCTGCTTCCACAATAATTGACATAATTACTGCATCTAAATACTGGTCTCAAATGGAGCATAGTAAAGGAATACTGTTTTCCTGAAAGTGTCCATCATCGTTTATTCCAGCCTCTCCTAATTTGAAGCTTTGTTATAACTGGTAAAGTGGTGTGCCAAACAAGTTACCTTTCACTGTAGCTTTGTGCAGCCCTCCGGTTCTTACTGACGTGGGCTGAGGATATTAGCCGGCTCCACAAGGGTCTTAGGCTTGGTCCACAAGCCACGATGAAGATGCAAGCTTTGCACTAAAATATTTTGCCATTTCTGCTGATAGACCTCTCCATGAAAGTAAATTAGATGACATTCTCTGAACTCAGCAGTGTCAGCTGACAGGAGGAGGGAGAAGGATCTCCTGGGTTGCTTTTGGCATTTGTATGGCATCGCGGCAGGCTGTTTAGATGAGGGCTATATACCTGCCAGGGTGACTGTGGGATGTGAAGCACTTGCACAACTGTGCTGCATTTTAGTAGAGCACTACATTGCTTGTACTACTAACTTCCTTGGGCAGACCACGGTATCTGAAGGCAAGCTTGCTTAGAATTGCCCTTCTTTTCATTGCTCTGGTTTTCAGATATTGTTGAGTATGTTAACAGTCACAACCAATTTATGAAACAAGTTTGCCAAACTTAAAAGAACCCAAAAAAAGGGCTTTTATTCTACATATAATATCTAGGAGAATACTGTTTCCCCGGGGGAAGTATGTTTCTGTTTGTAACAAATTAAATAAGAAAGCCAGCTGTGATTGCTTAGTGCCTTAACCAAATCCACCTTTTATTCTTCCCGTGCCAAAACATCTCTTTGTAGGTTGTTACTTGAGTTGTCTTGCATGTTAAAAACTTCATCAAGGACACATCCAGTAACATATGGGTATGCTTTCACTTCCAGTATAAGCACTAAATATGTTTCAAGTTCTAAGAGGGAAAATATTCACTATATCATGTTACACTTCCTTAATTTGTGTCAGCTGGAACAACAAACCAGAATGTCTACAGCTCATCTTTGTGCAAGCTTTGTATTACTCCAGGATGCTCTGCATGCTTTGGTGGTCCTGCCAACGTATTCCAATTCTGTCAGAAAAAAAAGCTTCTCTTTGGATTTCAGATTTCAGATAGATTAGGTGGACTGGATCTAGACTTGGCTACTTACTGAGGTGATTGCTGCTATCATTTAAATGGTGATAAAGTTCCTAGAGAAGCTTGAAAATGAATGGAAAGTGTGAAAAGCCAGAAAGACAGTGGAAAAAATGTAATTATCTCACAAAAAAACCACCACCCAAACAACTTAAACCTAGTTACTAGAGAAATCCCTCCAGGGGCCTTCTAATTACCTTACATCAGGCAGGATGAGTATTAAAATCTTTTAAAATTTAGGTCTAAACCAACATAATTGCAGAAGATCCATTGTTCAGATTTCTTTTCAGATTTCTATCCAGATACTATTAAGTTGAACTAACAGAAATACTAAATAACATTTGGAGAAAAAATAATGTTTCAGACGATGAAATTACCTCTGTATTTTTTCATAGAAATTATTACGTTATTCTAGCCCACTAAGACAACATTTACATGGGTCATTTACTTTCACAAATAGCAATGAGTTTTAAACAGAAACTGAGCTGAAATAGAGCAGAAAAGGGGCATTTTTCACTTGCAACTACATCTTTAAATGTTTCAGCTACATTTTCACTTAATTCAACTGCTGCTTAGGGTTAAAATACCATTCCTTTACTCTACCAGTCAAATAGTCTCCATGCCTGTTATTTTAACAAATGTAAATTTGGCATATTCACTCTCTGTTCCAAGTTTTCTTCATAAGGCACCAATCCCAAAATCTGCTCTGAGCCTTTTAAGGTTTTCAGTGGAAGTACCTTCGCATTTTGAGGTGTTATGATGCCAAGTCTTGAAAAAACGAGAAACAAAGCTTTACTTATGGCTCTTAACTGTACTCCAATGACATCTCTTGTACACAAATTGTATTTCTTTACTTACACTCCTTTGGGGGTCTGATTGGAGCAGCATGGTGTCGTTGTGCAGTAATTTCCATAGGTGCTAATTCCAGTACTTTGTTGTCTCAAAACACACTTAGCGTTGGACCTTTTTTTAATCCAATTAGCTATTATGGCACGATTATGCCACAATCATTATACTACAATATACACAATAGCTGGGTTTTTTTTAATTGTTACAATTCATATGATCTGTAACCATCTTGCATTTCCAAGATGTTAGGGAGCACCAAAATTGCAGAGCCTCTCATTCACTGCAGCTCAAACTACAATGAAAACTCAAATCGGTGAAGAAACAGCTACAAGAACAAATAGATGGAAAGCAGACCTACAAAGCAGTGGGAGTAAAAATATTAACATCACTCTTAAAACAAGTCTTCATTTTTTTGCCTTTTTAGGCTTACATCCCAATCTGATAGGGTTTGATTTTAGTCTGAGTGAGCCAGACTTACCCATTCTTTTTGACATTCCCTTGCTGTCTCCCCAGGTCAGCCTCCTGTCCTTCAGGAACTCAGATCTCTGTATATGGGCTTGAGGTTTTTTGCAGTCATTTGGAAATAGCAAATAGGTTAGAAACATAACATAAATAAAAAGAGAGAGCACTTTATGAAAAAATAAGGGTTTCTTAAAAGTTGTGACGCTCATTCAAATAGAAAAAGATATGATGGGCTGGTAAAGTCAAGAAGAAAGGGTAATACAATTTGAGGAGGGGTTTTATTTAGATGAACCTTAAGGAGTTTCACAAGCTTAATTTCTTTTCGTCCTTTTGCTCCATTTTTCAAATATTAAGAGTATTATTATAAAATTCAGCATAGCAACTTGATGATGTGTGCTGTTTTGAAACAGTATATTACCTAATTTTTCTAAGGGCCCAATACAATTTGATCTGGATACTTCCTTTTAGGTATAAGTTAAAGCTTCTGCTTTTCTTGAATTCTGGAGCAAGAGAAAAGGAGCAATACACAATGAAGCAAACCTGGCTTATTAGGTTAGGTGGTAAAAGCTCATCTGCACTCCCATAGAGGAGCACAGAGACACAATAGTGGAGGAGCCCAAGTAACCCCCTGCCCTGGCTACTCCCAGGCCCATCACAGGAGCCCTCAGTCCATCAGAGACCCATCTCCAAAAGCCCTGAGGAGCACAGGGGCAGGTGGGAATGAAAATTAAGGCCTTAGAGGAATGAATACCCTGTCTGGGCTCCTCCTAAGGCTTTCCCAGGAGAGCCTCAGACCCAGTCTCCAAGTGTGACACCCATCCACACGAGCCATGGGGAGCTCACCTTTTGGATTAAGGGCAGTTGCTGCCCAGGGGTGTGGGGAACATTATGGGATGCAGGGGAAGAACATTTGGGGATTGCACATGAATTATTATAGGATGTTTAGGGGAGGAGCAAAAGGCAGGAAAAGGGGTTTAGGTGATTTTAGGTGATTTTAGGGTAATGTAGGGTTTAGGTGATTTGGGAAAGAACAAGTGTGTGAAAATGGAAGGGTAAGGAGATTAAAAAGGGCTGGTGATGCATAAACAGTTTGTTGGTCAGCACGCTTCTCTGGCCATGCCCTTCACCTAAGCAGCACAGTCTGTCCTGACTTATTAAACTCCTTTCTAACACCTTCCTGGGGAAGAGGTCTCTACGCTGCGCGTATATGGGGGGGTGACTGCAGCCATGGGGGTCAGACCATAGGTGGGAGGGCCCGTGTGTCCCTGGTGCAGGTGTGCGCACGAGCAAGCGATGGCTACGGAAAGTCAACCCAGACAAGTTGGTGAGCACGTGAAGTGGTCTGGGTTCGAGAGGTGAGGATGTCCCTAAGGGCAGCTTTGGGTGTGAGAGCTGCAGGGAAACAACTGAAGCAAGCGCTGATTCCTGCCTGGACCTGCAGATCGCATCTTGTCTAAGGTGAGGCCAAAACGGTTCTCATGAGTCGCTCCTCTTGCATTTTATTGATTACCATTTAAAAAGGTCATAAAAATGCAATAAGACAAGATGCTATGCTGAACAAGGGGTTACTCAAAAGTCATAATAGTCCAAACCAATGACACCTAATAATCATAAGCATTGAATCACATTATTGTTACAGAGAAGCACTGCAAATAAGCCAAGTTCCCACACAGAAAAAAATTGCAGGAACTTAATTATTTTTTAAATAAATTTTTCTCCCAATTCTAGGCACATCTAGGAGCGATATAGAAAAATTCTGGGTTTTTTTTTCTGCTACCTGACTTGTCTAACTCTGTTCTGTCACTTTGTATCCCACGCTCATCAGGAAATGACAGATTTTTTTCACAGGCGTACACAGGCCAAGAAAAACAACAACCACTAAAACAGGGGAAGAGGGAAGATTTATAAGATCACTCCAAAAGTATTATTTAAAAGATTCTTTTCCTCTCGTGAAACTGATTTGTTCAAGGACAATATGAACCTGGGCACAATGTCAAAAACCGAACAATTATTCGCATGTATAGGCCCAATATATCTCTGAATAGAATGGTCATGTAATATCTTCTTTGTAAAATACTGAAATATAAAATACATCTTGTCCAACCATTCTCTATATTTTTCCTCCCTTTCTGAAATCATTTGTAAGGACATACCTGCTTATGCAAGACTGGATAAAACATGGTGGATTACTTAGACTTTAAATAAGAAATGGCCCTGATTTTCCTAGCAAAAAGGCAAGGACAAAAGCTAGTTGGTTCAGAGATTTTTGAAGGAAAAACTCGTATTTTAGTGTTACAAATATGAATATGTACTGTACTGTTTAGTTCCACCTGATCTTCATGATCAAGAGACACAGTAAATATCTGCAGCTGTTAATGAAAGACATTGAATCCACTCTTTCTCTTTTTTCATTTTCCCCATAAAAATAAGCCATACAGGAGTAACAAAACAAACTACTTAGAGTAAAAAGAAGTAGACCTTATCTTAATGAGTAAAGACTACCTATTTCTTTATTTAAGGCTATTAAAGAAATTATTAATGCCTCCTTCACAAAGACAGCATGCCCTGAAGAATCTGGGGGGGGAAGAATGAAAGACCCTTGACAACTTTTCTTTCCCACCTGCACCCTTGCTCCCATTTCCACTCTCTGGTCATTGGAACTCCTATTTTTTCAGCACAATGTTTGAACAAATGGTATCAACTAAACCTGTTTTTCTTCTCTTTCCCCGTAGAAATGAAACAATCTTTGATTGCTTCATGTCTAGCAACCTAAGTATACTTGTCTACATATCCTGAAGTTTTCTATCAGATTTGGCTGGAGAAAATACTGAAAATCTCAACCTGTAAATGAATGTAGATATCCATCTAGAACCTTTCTATGGTGGTTGATGGATGATTATAGTTGAAATAAAAACATCATGCCACATTTTCAGCATCAGTCTTCATTTATGTGTCTTCCTTTGATCTTTTGTAGATAAAAAAGGGCAGATCTGCACTTTTCATCCTGGTAATGATTTCCTAGTCACTGTCTCCAAAGCTGTAAAATTTCACAAATACAGGAGTTTTAGTTTGTACTAGTTTGCCATGTATCTAGCTCCTAAGCAGACTTACAATGCATCAGAGAATAATCTTAATTCAGTAGAAGTGAATACTATTTTATAACCTCTATGGGCTTTCAAATAAAAGCATTTTGCCAGTATTTTTCAAAAGCTGTGATTTCATGTTAAATTTTTTAAGTTATATGACAAATAGTTTTGGGGTGCTGAACATTTACATTACCAATATTATACAGAAACATATCACAAACAAAGCTTAGTTCTTATTATGTAAAAATATATAGAATAAATATGGAGGAACTATCACAGAAACCCTTGATGATTTTTTAAAATCTGCCAGTCCTATGCATCTGGTAAAGATATACAGAACATTCTGAGCCAGAAATTCAAAAATCCCAAGACGATGGAATTCATCCCTCTGGAAGTGCAGCATATGCTATATTACACTTGAGTCAACAAATTGGCATTTCTGAAAATATAAATGAAGCTATGATCCCTAAGATGTATCAACAAGGTTTGATATAGTTTTAGAGCATGCAAGTGTTTTTGTAATCTGATTTTAAATGTTTGACTAGAATTGCAGTGTGAGAGAGGAGTGAGAAGATGTGAGCAACAGCTCTGCAGACACCAAGGTCAGTGAAGAAGGGGGAGGAGGTTCTCCAGGCGCTGGAGCAGAGATTCCCCTGCAGCCTGTGGTGAAGCCCATGGTGAGGCAGGCTGTCCCCCTGCAGCCTATGGAGGTCCACGGTGGAGCAGATATCCGTCTGCAGCCCATGGAGGACCCCACACCGGAGCAGGTGGATGCCCAAAGGAGTCTGTGACTCCATGGGCAACCTGCGCTGAAGCAGGCTCCTACCAGGATCTGTGGAGGGAGGAGCTGATGACAGAGCAGGTTTGCTGGCAGGACTTGTGACCCCATGTAAGGGACCCACGCTGGAGCAGTCTGTGAAGAACTGCAGACTGTGGGAAGGACTCACATTGAGAAGTTCATGGAGAACTGTCTCCTATGGAAGGGACCCCACACTGGAGCAGGGGAAGAGTGTGAGGAGTCCTCCCCCTGAGGAGGGAGGAAGGAGCAGCAGAGACAATGTGTGATGAACGGACCACAACCCCCATTCCCTGTCCCCCTGAGCCGCTTGAGGGGAGGAGGTAGAGAATCGTGAGTGAAGTTGAGCCTGGAAAGAAGGGAGGGATGGGGGGAAGGTGTTTTAAGATTTGTTTTTATTTCTCTTTGTCCTACTCTGATTTGATTGGTAATAAATTAAATTCATTTCCTTAAGTTGTTTGTTTTGCCTGTGACAGTAATTGGTGAGTGATCTCCCTGTTCTTATCTCGACCCAGGAGCCTTCCGTCATGTTTTCTCTTGCTGTCCAGTTAAGAAGGGAGAGTGACAAAGAAGCTTTGGTGAGCACCTGGCATCCAGCCAGGGTCAACCCACCACACTGACTCCAATTACTAGTTTGTGATACAACTAATAGTAGTAGTATTGAAGTAGTATTCAGGGATTTGGAGTGTTTATTTGGGTGTATCTGTCTGTTAACAAGTTACAGATAATCTGTCTGATTTTTTTCCTGAGACATTTCAAAGTTATTTTGCTGGGATTTTTTGGAGTGTCCTTCCTGCAAAACAAGTTTCCAGGGTAACTGGATACAGTTATCTGAAGAGCTTATGGAAACCTTACAAGACAAAGTAAAGTGATTTTTTTGTAAATGTTTGGGGTTTTTTTTTAAATATTGGAGTAGCCACAGATTTAAGACCCCAATACATTAAAGAGTGAACTTTCTAGGAAGAGAGATTCTCCTCCCTCCCATGTTAATAAGTTCCTATTTGGGGACCAAGAGATTCTGTACAATAAACTAACACCTTTTTTCTGTCACTATTACATCTGTGAGCATTTCCTGTTCTTGACTTGACTAGATGTGACTTCAGGAAACAGAGAGAATGAGGAATCAAAGAAGGAGGAAGAAATGTTCGCTTTGTCAGTGGTGGTAAAAGCTACCCCGGGTTTGATTTGGCATACGGACGTGTAACTCAAAGTTGCATTGCAATGAAGCAGTGACACTTATATGATGAATGACTTGCTTAAGCTGCATTGCAATTTCTATGTAAAAGTTGTGCTACCAGTAAGAAATGCTGCTTTGACTAGATATTCCCATCAACGCTGAAGTTTTTCTTTTGGGAAATACAGATTGCGTTTTAATGACACGACAACTGTGTGAGAGAACGAGCAGCAGTTTCAACTAAGAGAGTTCAATTCATAGCAAACACAGGTCCTGGTAACATAACTTCACTTAAGCCACTGAAACTATCCTGGCGAGGAAATCACTCCTGCATGTAAGAATTAGACACTTACCTGACTTGCTTTTCAAAAGTGCTGAACTTCTAACAGCTTTTACTGTGACTGCTAAATTAGGTCTCTGCAACTTGATTTAGAAGCTTCATTAGTTATGAAATTTCTCTGTCTTATTCCTACTGCTCTCATGGACTCTGCTAAGATTCCTGCAAATGGAATTGTTCGAATATGTGAAGGATGTATGACCAAAGTTACACCATGAGATCTCTTTTTGATTAAAGTAGGTATTAGTGAAGTGCAGGAAAACTGGAAGAGTTTAGTATCTTGAAAAATAAGATCACTTGTTTTTTAAGAGTGTGTGTGTATATATATGTATATGTATGTATATAAAAACCCTTAATATAGGTCAGTAAAATAAACATTATCCTTTCTTGTTGTATCTCAAAGAACTATTATGAGGCCAAGTTGATAAATCCTGATATGAAGTTTTGAAACTCTTCAGAAATTTTTTTCTTAATATCACAGAATTCTTCATATAATAAAACCCATCTGACATGATCTGGACCAAAGGACTGTCTGAGCAATGCCTAAATAACTTTTTCGTCATGAAAGGGAATAAACAAAGAGGAAATGTGATTAGACAAAAAAGCATTTCGAGGGCACTCCAATGAACACACTTGACCAGGTATGATTCACCGGCTAATCCTTTTAAACTTTTCACTATTGACACGTGTTTTTGAACATCATAGTGTGGCCTTTGATATCAAGGATATATGCAAAGCAAAAGTATGTTAGCAACAGCAACATACTAGCTTATTTATTAATGGGCAAGATGAAGTGTTCGTTAAAAGATGGTTATCACACATGTACCTTAGTCATCTGTGTAACAACTGCTCACCTCCTACCTCCCTCAGCGCTGAAGCAGTGCCTAACTATCTATGACAGTGACAGTAACTCTTATATAATGGAACCTTCATGACACATCAAAATACTCTGGAATATTTTAGATCTTAATTATAGTCAGTAGGAAATATTTTCTGAACCCAGGTTCAAGAATAGCTTTATAGTTCCTGCAGTAACATAAACCACTGAGAACCTCAGTAGCTACTTGCCTGAAATATTATTTCTGTTAAAAGAGTGTTGGTACATATGTAAAAACCCATATGTTTTCTTGCTTACAGGATCCATAGTTTGTGAGCTCATTCGAATGTGGGTTGATTCAACCAGAATTCTTGCAGAGCTTTCAGATGTCACCGATAATGTCAGCTGGGAAATCACACCACGTAGGAAATCCAAGGCCATCTTCTCATAATTTAATGAATTTATCAAGCTTGCAGCATTTTCATGGCAATTTTTTTAACTGATAAATTAGTATTTTTAACTTGCAAGGTCTTTTTCTTGATAAATACCACTTTACATATCAGAGAGCTCCTAGTGGCAGCATCCATGTGACTATGTCACCATTAAGAATGGCCTAGGGTTGGAACTAGAACACCAAAACTATAGTAACCAAGCAGTGTAGCTCATCTGGAATTTCTTCTTTCGGTAAATGTCTTCAAAATGAAACTTTTTATTGGAATTAAAAAGTTTAGTAAAAGAGTTCAAAAAGGGGTGGACTGAAAGTAAATTGGGCATGAAAGGCACATAAATAGAGCTTTCATATATCAGACACAACTACAGGAGCAAAGGCAAATTTTAAGTCAGAAAGTAGCTGTTACTGGAGCATTGTTTATCTATTTTTAAAGTAGCCCCAACTTTGACAGCTGGTATTTCCACTGTGTATGATTTTCACTGTAACCGTTTTGCCTTGCTAGGGGCATATCTTGGTCCCTTTGAACAAACCTGTTCTTGGATTTTAGACATTGAAGGTGTGTTCAAATGCTGAAAAACTAATACCTCCCTTAAAATGCTAGAGGTGGGACTAGAATTCTTACACTAGAACTGCAGATGCCAGTATATACGCACTTTGAAGTTCTGAATATTAAAAGATGATGAAAGTGAATCTTTGTCAGTGGAAGCATACAGGATTTTTTCCTGTCTCAGTTTACCTGCTTATTAGTTTTGCAGCTACTACCAAATTCTTATTCCCTAGAAGTTATCCAGAACATAAAATATGAGAGTCTAGTATAGATAACAGGGAAGCACAGAAGGTAGTAAATATACTCAATGTATTTCATATTTCTGCATAAAAATTTCTTCTTTCTGCTACTTGAAGCAAAATATTAATTTTAATAACAATATATTAACTGATTGTACACAAATCCTCACATTCATAGTGATCCACCTAGCTCACAAAATACAGCCCTCTTGCTTTTTCAATTTGATTCTTATTACATAAATTCCCTATAGAGTTACACAAAGAGCAAAGGGAATCCTGTAGCTAGATGCAAGGAAGCTGCCATAAGGGAGGTGTTAAATTTCCCCAAATATCCAACAGACTCTAGCCTAAACATCCAGGGCCTCATTCCAAGCAAAAAAGACCCTTCAATCTCATTTGAATACTTAGGCATCTGTGCTGTAGTTGGAGTTTGTTGTGGTTTAACTCCAGCCAGTAGCAAGGACCACGCAGACACTCGCACAGTTCTCCCCTGCTGGGATGGGAGAGAAAATCAGAAGAGTAAAAGTGAGAAAATTTGTGGGTTGAGATAAAGCCAGTTTAATAAGTAAAGCAAAAGCCGCATGCACAAGGAAAGAAAACAAGGAATTCATTCACTGCTTCCCATGGGCAGGCAGGTGTTCAGCCATCCCCTGGAAAGCAGGGCTCCATCATGTGAAATGCTTACTTGGGAAGACAAACGCCATCACTTCAAACATCCCCCACCTCTTCTTCACCCAGCTTTATATACTTCAGCATGACATCACATGTCATGGAATATTCTTTTGGTCAGTTGGGGTCAGCTGTCGGCTGTGTCTCCTCCCTGCTGCTTGTGCCCTCCCAGTCTACTCACTGGTGGGGTGGTATGAGGAGCAGAAAAGGCCTTGAGAGCTTAGCAACAACTGAAAACACCAGTGCACTATCATCAACACTATTCCATCCCAAATCTAAAACACAGCACTATACCAGCTGCTAGTAATAAAGTTAACTCCGTCCCAACTGAAACGATGACAGAGGTCATGCATGATTCATCACACCATGACACTCTCTATTCAGCTGTTCTCTCTTCACATTTTGGAGTTTCCAAACACATTGCAAGCATTCCCACTTCCTACTTCTGAAGATAGCATGTACCATGAGCTCCAGCAAACAGCAAATGCAGCCAGTGCAGACATGAAGGAATTTCCCTTATCCAAAACTGCTGAAAAGCTTCCTACCCTACTAAAGGCTCAACTGATGCCATAATAGCTAGAAGACCCCCATTTCCGAGCTGGCATTACAGGATACAGGTCAGCACCACTACCAATGCTCCAATATTAAAAAGACAACCATGCTCAGCTAAATAGTGTGTCATGCAGTGTTAGCACGTCACTGAAAGGATATCCAACTGCACCCAGGCAGGAACAGGCACAGGAAAGGACTGAAGACGGTACTGGCAGTAAAAAGAGTAGAAACATTGCCAGTCAATGTCACTGGACACCTCAAAAACTACCTAGATGACTGCCAAGAGCTGGCCATGTATCTACACACTAGCACTCTACAGGCCTCTACTTTACAAACTCTACAGGTTTGTAAATCCAACCAAGACACAGTTAGAGAAGCAGTAGCCTATTTTCTAGGGCAGAGGACCATGTTGCCCATCTAGTCAGTCAGCCCACTTTAGGATAGCCTTTCTGGGAAATAGCTGGCATCCCAGTTGGACACTGGAAGAGTTTAAAGCATTTCTACATAAATATAAAAATGAGCAAAGGTAAAATCTATGCCTAATTTAGGTAACACCATTCAATTTAATTCTTCTAGTCCTGAAGTGAGAGAGTCATAGCCCCTCTCTTGGCCCAATGCATGGACAGATGCATATAGACCTCTGTCTCTCACACTTCATCCCCACACTTGGCCACTTCTTGTTCCTCTCAGGGTATATTTCTGGAATACAGACTTGTTTTCATTGGTCTAATTTACCGATATGAGCTCTTTGACAAGATGCTGTTCTTTCCCATAACTAGGAGCAGAGGAGGTTCCTCGTCTGGCAGGATTTCTCCCAGTACTGTGCATCCCAAGCATGCAAATCTGTTCTCCAGCCAGTAAGAAATCTACCGTGTGAGAGTCATCACTCAGTTCTGACCACAACCTCTGGAATTTCTTGCCCTGCACTTAAAAATGTTTTTTCCCCATCTCTGGAACATATCGATAGGGGATTATAGTAATGACGTGCCTGTGGTCCTGCCTTCTTCAGATTATCTGAGGAGTGCACGCAGGGCAGCTGGAGTGGATGAAGGAACATGGACTGGTATCGAATACTGATGACCTTCCTGGAGCCACCTGCAGTGAAGGAAGAGCTTAGTGGCTGGATTTTTCCTGCTGATGGATGTGGTAATGAATTCATGTCATTTGTAGTAAGCAGAGAACACAATTGGTTTTTTTCAACACGTGAGCTCATCAGTAACATCCAGACTGGAGGCAGTCTGGGCTACAGTGATCATGCACTGGTGGAGTTCACAGTCCTGAGGGGCACGGGTCAGGTGAAGAGTAAAGTCAGTACCCTGAATTTTAGGAAAGCAAAATTCCAGCTATTCAAGGAGTCAGTCAATATGACCCCCTGGGAAACTTCCCTCAGGGAAAAGGGAGAAGAACAGAGCTGGTAGATCTCTAAGGATGCTTTCCACAGAGTGCAAGAGCTCTTGATCCCCAGGTGAAAGAAATCAGGAAAGGAAGGCAAGAGACCATCGTGGCTGAGTTGAGACCTGCTGGTCAAACTAAAGGGCAAGAAGAAACTGCACAGGCAGTGGAAGCAGGGACAGGTATCCTGGGAAGAATATAGGGACGCTGCCCAGTTATGTAGGGATGTGGTCAGGAAGGCCAAAGCACGGCTGAAGCTGAACTTGGCCAGGGATGCAAAGAATAACAAGAAGAGCTTCTACATGTATGTCAACCAGAAAAGGAAGGTGAAAGAAAGGGTACCCCCCTGATAAGCAAAACTGGCAAACCAGTAACAACAGACAAGGAGAAGGCTGAGGTACTCAACAACTTTTTTGCCTCAGTCTTCACTGGCAACCTCTCTTCCCACACCCCTCGAGTGGATGGACTGCAAGACAGGGACTGGGGGAGCAAAGTACCTTGCCACTGTAAGAAAAGATCGGGTTCATGACCACCTGAGGAACCTCAACATACAGAAGTCTATGGGACCTGATGAGCTGCACCCCGGAGTCCTGAGGGAATTGGCTGATGTAGTTGCCAAGCCGCTCTCCATGATATTGAAAAGTAATGGCAGTCAGGTGAAGTCCCCAATGACTGGAAAAATGGAAACATTGCACCCATTTTTAAAAAGGGTAGAAAGGAGGACCCTGGGAACTACCAATCTGTCAGCCACCTCTGTGTCTGGGAAGACGATGGAACAGACCTGCCTTGAAGCTATGCTAAGGCACATGGAGGACAGGGAGGTGATTTGAGACAGCCAGAATGGCTTCACCAAGGTCAAGTTCTGCCTGACCAGCCTAGTGGCCTTCTATGATGGAATGACTACATCAGTGGACAAGGAGAAGAACTACGGATGTTGTTTATCTGAACTTCTGTAAGGCCTTTTACATGGTCCCCCACAACATCCTTCTCTCTAAATTGTAGAGACAGGGATTTGATGGGTAGACTGTTCAGTGGATGAGGAATTGGTTGGGTGGTCACATCCAGAGGGTAGCAGTCAACAGCTCAATGTCCAGATGGAAATCAGTGATGAGTGGTGTCCCTCAGGGGTCCATATTGGGACCAGAACTGTTTAATATCTTCATTGATGACATAAACAGTGTGATCGAGTGTACCCTCAGCAAGTTTGCAGATGACACCAAGCTGAGTGGTGCGGTTTACATGCTGGAGGGACAGGACGCCATCCAAAGGGACCTGGACAGGCTCAGGAAGTGGGCCCATGTGAACCTCATGAGGTTCCACAAGGCCAAGTGCAGAGTCCTGCACCTGGGTCAGGGCAACCGTATTGATACCGGTATCAATAGAAGCTGGGGGATGAAGGGATTGAGAACAGCCTTACCAAGAAGGACTTGGGGGTACTGGCAGATGAAAAGCTGGACATGAGCCAGCAATGTGTGTCCACAGCCCAGAAAGCCAAACTGTATCCTGGGCTGCATCAAAAGAAGCATGGTCAGCAAGTCAAGGGAGGTGATTCTCCCCCTCTACTCTCCTCTGGTGAGACCCCATCTGGAGTACCATATCCAGCTCTGGAGCTCTCAGCACAGGGAAAACATGGACCTGTTAGAGCAGGTCCAGAGGAAGGCAATGAAGATGATCAGAGGGCTGGAGCACCTCTCCTATGAAGAATGTCTGAGAGAGTTGGGGTTGTTCAGCCTGGAGAAGAGAAGGCTCTGGGGAGACCTTATAGCAGCTATCCAGTACCTAAAGGGGGCCTACAAGAAAGCTGGAGAGGGACTTTTTACAAGGGCATGCAGTGATAGGACAAGGGGCAATGGTTTTAAACTGGAAGAGGGTAAATTTAGATTAGATTAGGTATAAGGAAGAAATTTTTTACAATGAGGGTGATGAAACACTGGAACAGGTTGCCCAGAGAGGTGGTAGATGCCCCTCCCCAGGAAACATTCATGGTTAGGTTGCACAGGCCTCTGAGCAACCTGTTCTCATTGAAGATGTCCCTGCTCACGCAGGTTCATTGGACTAGATGACCTCTAAAGGTCTCTTCCAAGCCAAGCTATTCTATTCTATGATTCTGTGACTAGAATGGTCAAAAAAATCAATGTGAGATGACTTTTTTAATTCCATAAAAAGTTTAGACGTTCCATCTGACCTTTTGAAACAGAAGAAACTGCCTGCTCCTCAGGGAAGCTACATGCAATATCAAGAATTCTAATTTGGGTTTTGAGTAGCAGTACTTTTCTCCCCAGTGCTCAGCTATGCTACCAGGCTCCTTCCATATTCAGAAACACGTAAAAGACATGCTAATACAGGCTTCTATAATACAGTCAGAAAAGCATTATCCATTTTCCTCTTTTTCTCCCCCAAGCTCTGCAGTGCTGTTTGTTGGTGATATAATGAAGGCACTGTAGGCTTCGTACATAATTGCTTATATTTTGTAAGCACTCAACAGTTTTCTAAAGTTCTAACTACTACAGAGGCCCATCATTTCTCAGAACAAAAACCTTTCTTTTCTGTTTTACTGGTATCTGTCTTACAAGGCCAATACAGTGCAGCTGAGATCTAGAGGAGATAGAAGGAGAAGACCAAAGCAACGGGCATTGTGGAAGGAGTACAAGAAAGATGAAGTAGGTACGCTTCACTACCTGTTGAGTTCATATTTTACTTTGTAGTGACATGCAGTTACAAGAAAATATCTCCTTTTCTTCCCTTCTTTGTTAAGAAACAGTTGCCTGTCTCCTTTATTTGTATGAGTCTGAGATAAAAATGTATGTTTTCTTGTATATTTAACTGAGTCTCAAGTATAGCAGTTGTGAGCTAAGGAAAGAAAATAATGTTAATAAATGTCCTGTTAAAAATCTTGATTCAGAGAAGCTTTTTAAATGATACCAAAGACTTATCTCAAACTTTCTGAAATCAGGACTAACGTGTAGACCAGTGTGGCACAGGAACAAAATCAATAACAATAGTTAACTTTAATATGCTAGTTGTAATGGCTACATTTTGGAAGGAGCATTATCTCAAATTAGCTTTAGCCATGCTGCTAGAACAAATACAGGCAGTACTTATAGAAGTTAAATGCATTTCAATCCATCTAAATGAAGATGTATGCAGTTGACACTACCAAACAAGCATTTTACTTCAGTAGACAGAACTCTGGGACATCTCTTTGATGACTTTGGTCATGATCATCTGTCAGCCAGAAATACAATTCTTACAAATCCAACCAATGCTGAAGGCAGGTAAAATAACTTCAGTAGAAGATTCAGTTTTTTAGTGCTTACATTGTATAGTAAAAAAACTCTACCAACTGAAACCAGTTAGAAAGCATTTCCACATCCACTTTCATAACATGCAAATCTTTTCTGATCTCCCCCCTATTCCCTAAGGCAAAGATTATTGGATATATTGCAGTTCTGAGATTATGGTGAGATGTGCTGCCTCATGACATGTTAAGGAATATATCCCCATTTCTATGCGCATTCACTTTTTCCAGACATTTTTACAAATCTCGACACAGTTTTGAGATATTTTATCTTCTGCAGGTGATGTTAATTGCTTTAGAAATAGATTACCCACTAGAGAAAGAGCTGAGCATCCAAATCCCTGCTTCATTCATTGTTTAAGAGGTAATTTCAAAATTTAAAGATGTCTAAAGTGTCTGTCAGAGATAGCTGGGAGATAAAGAGGGCAGTCAAAAAAACCCTCAGGGGATTATTTCTATTTGGTGGAGCAGCTCAGAGTGCTTGTCAAACATTAGTGGAGTAAGATACTCTGACTTCATGAAGTGACAGTCAGAAGGGGGCTGAGATGAATTCATAGATATGTGCCAGCCTTGGAATTCAACCAAGCTCTTCATCTCAGTAAAGGATTATTTTTTTTTTTTGGCAGCAGGTTCCACAGGTTGATTATGAACTCTGTTCTGAAATATTTCCTTTCATCAGTTTACACCTCCCTGAGAAAAAAAAAAAAGTGTGAGTATCCCAAAATATCTCTCTTCCTTAAATTTTAAACTGACATAACTGGCTCCTGTTTTAAAAGGGCCACCAACTATATGCAGGCTAAGAAGACTGTAATTCTGACCAATGAAAAAACAAATTACAGATTATTTTTTAAAGAAATATTGATGACAGTGGCTGTTAGCATCTCTCTCTCCTGTATACCCTTTCTTCGTGAAGGACTCCTAGAAGTATCTGTGAGTCTCTGGATAGAGAATTTTACAAAAGTGGATGACAGTTTAGATGTGACATAAACAATCTGTTATATGAACGATGATGTAGAGAAAAGTGCTCATTATATGCTGAATATGAAATTATTATATTAAAAGACATCACAGTTAAAACTAAAAAAAGAGTATCTTAAAATACCATGTAGAATTTAAGCTATGGAATTAATTTGCTGTCAGAAAAAAATAGAAGCAATTTAGACAAACGTTAACAGGATTTCAAAGATTACTCACTTCTACTACTGATTTCAACTTAATGGTTGTCTGTCTACCTTTCATGTTCATTGTGTGCTTTCCCCCCTCTTTTTTCAGAAGTACCAAATACAAGATGGGTGTTTGTCTGATTTGATGGACTCTATTCCAAAAAAGATCTGAATGACTAACAGAATTAGATGTTTAGTACAGGAGCTGCAGGATAGGTAAGGTGCTCACCAAAAGGGATAATACAGCAGATAGTGATGAAGGAATACATATCATCCAGCACAAGGAGATTGGTAGAGTTTCTTCAGTACTGCCCCTGAAACTGATCTTTTCCAATATCTTCATTAATGATGTTGGCATAAAAAAGGTGCATGAAGGGTACTGAATGTGCTAGGCTCAGATGTATTACCATAAAAGAGGACTGTAATAACTGAATGACCACAAGGACTGAAATAATGAAAACGTCAATAATATCAGTATTTCTATATGCAAGGTGATGCACTTGAAAACCACTGTAGATCTCAGCGTAAATTGGGAGTTTCTTTTTGGAAATAACTGATAAGCCACTGGACCTGTAATCTCAACTAATTAGCTACAGGTTGACTGCAAGCTATCAAGATTAAATACCAAATGCAATTCTATTATGTGTGAGGAAAGTATTCCAAAGAATGAGAGGGAAATACTAGTATCATTATAACAGATAGTGGTGGGACCCCATCAGGAATACAAGATAAACTCCTGACCATCAGTGCTGAAAAATATGAGTGCAAAAAAGATCAGGTACAGAGAACTATAAAATTATGTCTATATTGTGGATATGGGCACCCCACAGCATTTTCTCCCTACGTCTTGCTAAAAGGGTCATCAGCTGGAGGCTATTGCTGCTCCATTTCACTTGTGTGCCTTGATTTTCTTCCCATGCAAATGGAGGAAAACAGAGTGGTGTACATCCAGGTTTCATCCCAACACACAACAGGAGTCCTACTGGCTAACGCACCTGAACCTGGGAAGTGTCCCTGACTTCCAGAGGACAGGCATAAAAAAACTCTTTCTATTCATAGTTTAAAGGAGACTAGAAGAGCTTGTTTTTTCCTAATGTTGCAAAATTAAGTCGTAGCTGGAACAATTGCTATCTATAAATAGAGAGGAGCATTAATACCAGGAAGACAGAAGATCAAAATGATAAAATTGTCATAAAAGCAAATGGATAAAAGCAGGCTATATGGAAGTGTAGCTGGGTGAAAAAGAAGTTCCATAGCAAATATCAGAGCAGTGAAATTCTGGACCACATTTCCAAGAGGGGATCTGGCTGTTCCCAAGCTTTATTGCTTTTACAAATGGAATTTCAAGTGCCTGGGAGGTGGATTATTAGATTTTTTTTGCTTGTGCAAGGAGAGGCCAGGACTCAACAGGCCCTAGTAAGCCTACTTCTGCAAGATTTCACTAGAAGCATTGTTGTCAAATGGTTGTTTCTCATTCACAGTTAGTTCTGCAGGCCATTATTT
The DNA here is from genome assembly GCF_963924245.1 of Chroicocephalus ridibundus. Classification (NCBI taxonomy): domain Eukaryota; kingdom Metazoa; phylum Chordata; class Aves; order Charadriiformes; family Laridae; genus Chroicocephalus; species Chroicocephalus ridibundus. Next base: position 92,636,652 of record NC_086285.1, read on the forward strand.
AACTACTTTTATTACATACACTGACTGCGTACGGCATTGTTTTAGCGGAATAAAAGGTAAGCCTACATTAAATGTCTTGCAGAAATTTAAAAATATTGCGCTCTTATCTGTATTGAACAAATTTTCATTCCAATAAAGAAATACTACGTTTGTTACACCATTTTCCATTATACTATGTTAGCTAACAAGGATTATTTGAGATCATACTAAATAGAATGAGGTACACCTCATGTCACTGTTGTGAAGTATGGAGCTACAGGTCAACCTCCAAATTTCTCTTTTCTATCTGCATAGAGAAGTCAGCATTCATTTCGAGTTTTGGAAGCTAAATATTGGGCAGTTAACTGCCTTGCTAGAAAAAAGCAGTTAGTGCTTAAACTTTTTAAGAACTCCCTTTATCTGCTGTCACTGCTTGCAAATTCAAGTCCACTGGTAGCTAAATTCTCACCAAGAAAGTCCTTCAGGGTCTAACAGCACCCAACCCCCTTTGCTATTAAGCAGCTCAGCCACTGCATCTCATTTATTGTCTGTCATAACCTATAAGTTATGGTTCCTCCATCTTGTTTTCAGAACAGAAGGAATTTGAAGAGATAGCCTGTGCCTATCCCAGAGCACGGGTAATAGACTGATCCCTGACATGCTAACTTTGTGTATCTCCTATTTATGGCCTCTGACTGGGTGTTAAGCTGTAGCTCCCACTCCAAGAGCAAGATAACTAAAAGTATCGCTCATCTGTGTGGCATTGAAGGAATCACCTGTCTCCAGGACCATGTGATGATGCCAAGGCCTGCAGCCACTGACCCAAGCACAACCAGCAGTCACAAGGCACATACTGCCTATGCAGTTATTCAGCAGAAAAGCAAGAGAATGGAAGGCAAATGATATAAACAGTGGTATAATTTTCCAACAGGAGTAGAATTAGATGCTTATATTATTTCAGAACCACACAGCTCGGCTCTGCCAGCTATAGCATCACCACGGACATGGTGACTCTTTATTGTTAATATCTGCAGCAATGCTTATACCAGTGAGGGACGTAAAGCCCTCTGCCGCTATTAAGCTTTTGCCTGATTAATATGGCTAAATGGGTACCAAAGCACCCAAAACCTCTTCACCCCCTCCCCCGCCGACAACTTGAAGCAGAGCCATGAGCAATGTAGTCAACTTCTGGGAAATGCAGGGCTGATTGGCAAGGTACTGCTCACAGCTGGAGGCAGTCAGAGGGCTGATTTTACAGATGACTAGAACAATTTTCAGACAACTTCTATTTACCAAAGAGTTACCCTTTTGTTCACCTCTCAGTTATCCTCCATTTTATCTTGGTTTCTTTGAAAAGCACTCTCCATGTCCTTGATATTTTGTATTGCGTGTAGATGTCAAGTTGTTGGTAGTGGGGGGCTGCAGGAGTGGTGGGGAGGAGGAGGCGTTGCTCCAGAGTGGAGCAGATATCCACACTCCAGAGCAGGGGAAAAGAGTGAGGAGGAAGGAGAGGCTAGGCTTCCTGCTATGTTCTGACCATAACGCCCCCATTCCCCATCACCCTGTGACACTGGGCAGGGTAGAGGAGTCTAAAGGAGTGAAGTTGAGTGTGGGAAAGGTGTGAGGGAAGGGGTTGTTTTAATGTTTGGGGTTTTTGTTTCTCAGTGCCCAAATGTATAAAATAGATGGGCAATAAATTATTTTTTAGCAAGTGCAAGTCTGTTTTGTCTGTAACAGTAATTGGTAAGCAATGTCTTCTGTCTTTTTCTTCACCCATGCGTTTTCTCATTCCTTTATTTTTTATTTTTTTTCTTTATTTTCTCTCCCTGTCCCACTGCGGTGGGGGTGGTGCAGTGAGTGAGCAGCTGGCTGGGAGTCTGGCTGTTAGCCAAGGCTAACCCACCACATACTTATATCTGCAAGATGTATATAAAGATGAAAAAACATAGCTGCTCCCAAGGCTGTAGGAGAAAACACAATCCTAGGACAGAATGAAATTATTGCAACTCAGGTTGCTTATGGCTTTAGCTGACTTCTGGATCAACAACCCTTCTTTTCTGTATCAGTAAATCAATTGAGATGACAAGTAAAGTGATTTCAGTTTTTAAAACATCATTCTCTAGCTATATTTTTTCTCTACCATATCTACACACAGGGTCATTGTTGTTTTCGTTTTTTTTTAAACAAAGTTGGATGTTCTTATTTCACATTTGTAATTCTTTTGCTACAGCACAACTACCCACAAAAGATCCCTTTCCACAATCCAGTAAGTCTAACAAATTCTTTTTAGATTCAAGGAATATTAATTTGAATGCATTGCTTTGTTATAGTCTCCTAAACTTTTTTGAGGAGAGCACCTACACATGCTTGCGCTGCAAAATTATATATTCATAATAAAACTGTCAACTTTTTAAACTTCTGAATATTTTAAGGTAATGCAAAGCAATCCATTCAGTCATAGATCACTATATTAGCATGACATTCAAAGCCTGATGTGTGTGTGCCCAGAGGGCGTTGTCTTCTGGAATGAAGCACAGTTGAGAGTCACAGTGGACCATCATGTGAAGCAGGTAAAAGCTCACGTATAGTCGGCTATTCTGTGATATCTAGACCGCTATAGGTTGTAAATTTGTGTATCAACCATACTGTCAGACCTTGGAGAAGTCTTCTTCAGAGATCTAAGTGGATTTGAGAAATTACGATGAAGGAAATGTATTTAGCATGTGCTCTGAGATCTGGTGTTGCATATTCCATACTCAAACGGTTGCTCAGGGGGTGCAGTCTTTGAATAGCTCTGACATTAGTGAGGTCCTCAGGTTTTTTTTTCCTGCTGATGAGGAACAGGTAAGGAAAAAAGCTAGGTTTAATAACATGTCTTTGTAATGGAACTGTGATCTAATCTGTTTCTTTGTTCTTCCCACTTACCCGCATAAAGAAATGTGTTATTTATCAAGTAATAATGCAAACACAATAATTCCACTAACACGTTTATTGGATACAGGAGTTTAGAGAGAGAAAGAACAACTGTTGCATGCTCACTTTGTTCAGAACTGCCTAGGTTTAACTGATGTGGGCACCAGGGGCTTTTATTCACTTGAAAGTTGTGTGCACTGGCCAGACTTCTGACATGATTCTGCATGCATCGTTTCCTTAATTTGAATACCTAAAGTACTCGTGGATACTAGGCTAATACGACAGCAACCAGAGCAAAAGATATTTTAAACAGAAAGGTCTGTAAACATGCCTCCCTCTGCCTGCTGTCTGCTTTCAGTCCCTTCCAGTCCTGCTCTAACAGGTGATGAAGTCTATCAGGCTTCATCAGATTTCCAGTTGCAGCACATACTCTGTTAACCTTCTGGATCTGTAAGAAACTAGTTTCGTGCCAAGCCCTATTCTTCTCAGGAGTTTCTTAGTGTACGCTGTGCTGCAGACTCCCAACTCCCAGCTCCTCCTCCCCTCCCCCCCCCAAAAAAAAAACAATCCAGAGAAAGAAAACACACTTTTCCCTGCTGTCCTCCCACTGCCCTTGTAAAGGAAGATAATATATAGCATCTCTAAACTCCAGATAAACAGCTACTACCCAATACGTGTTATACAATTAGCATTCAAGTGGTAACAAGATTGCCTATTAATTATTAGTGCACTAAGCTAGAATTGAACATCACTTAGTTGTTCCTATGTTTGGTAAAAGAAAAAAGAAGGTCCTACACACGTTTTTAATGAATTACACAAGATCACAGTGTTAAGAGGATATTGCTGTCTTTGTGGGGATATTTTTTCCCTCAAACACACAGAGTTCTAGTACCCTCCTATTACTCATCTGAGAATATTTTTATCCCTTTTTTTTTTTTTTTTTTTTTTTGGATAGCATCTGCTTTAGAGAAACAGTATGTTTCCTTGCATTAAACAACTGCTGTATATGTTTCTGAATCATAGGATGGTTTGGGTTGGAAGGGACCTTAAAGGTCATCTAGTTCCAACCTCCCTGCCATGGGCAGGGACACTTCCCACTAGACCAGGCTGCTCAAAGCCCCATCCAGCCTGGCCTTGAACATCTCCAGGGATGGGGCATCCACAGCTTCCCTGGGCAACCTGTTCCAGTGCCTCACCACCCTCACAGGAAAGAATTTCTTCCCAATGTCTGTCCCTCTTTCAGTGTAAAAACATCACCCCTCATCCTATTGCTCCACTTCCTGACAAAGAGTCCCTCCCCATCTTTCCTGTAGGCCCCCTTTAGGTACTGGAAGGCCACTATAAGGTCTCACTGGTACTTTCTCTTCTCCAGACTGAATGCCACAGCTGCAAAAATTTGCATTATTCTCTTGCAGTTTCCAAACTAGTAGTCTGCATATTGTTATGTCTATACAAGGAACAAAATAGTATTAGGAAAATTAACTTTAAACTGTATTTGAACACACTGAAAAAGAGAGGACTGCACAACTGGTACAATTCCTATGCAGTTGTCAAAGCCTTTTAACAGTCCTCTCCCTCCACATTGCCGTTTTGAATAATGTTGTTAATATTATATGTACTCAGTGGGGGTCTTCCAGGTTAAAGTTGTACTGTAAGAATTATAGAAAAAAAATCAGGTGGAAAAGGACCTCTGGAGATGCTCTAGACTAAACTTAACTCTAAACAGGACTAGCTTCATGATTTTCTGGGTAGTGTGATGTGATTCAACTGTCCGAAATTAATAACATTAGTAATAATGATTACATGTCATCTAAAGTCCAGAACTGTCTGATAGACTTAAGACAATTATGTCTACAGGATCTTAGACATCAATGGGAAGAGCTGAGAAATCAAATGTGGGAATTTCTGTGCAGGGAGAGCCGCGAGAGGAGCTATCAGACATGCTGTAAAGCATTGCATTAGATACCTCAGGAGAAAGAAGAAAAGTGGAAGGGCGAATGGAGAAGAATACAAAGCTAGGAAAAGGAAGGTTTGTATTTGCCTGCCCACTTAGTAGAGGAACAACTTTGTGATTTTTACCATCCTTCTGTTTGTACTGGTACAACCATTTTATGAAATAGTTTTTTTCTCAAGGTCTGCTTTATAGACGCATTGTGTAATGCAAAGCAAGAACCTTTCAAATGCTTACATTAACAACCAGCCATGGGCCTGCCTCTGTTCTGCCTCAGTTGTACTTTGTATGCTCAGCAGCATATAAAAAATTAAAATTGTCCCAAACAGTCAACAACTGACTCTACAGAAGCAACACCTTCAGATGCTGTGTATTAGGAGGCTGTTGGCTCTGCATCATCAGCTTTTGACCTCATGTTGCTCAATGAACACTTCAGAGAAGGTGCAGGTGGGGTAGGAATAAATCATGACCAACATGTACTGAGTTTTGGTGGTTGCGACAGCCAGAACAGTCCCTGTGAACTGGTATTGGCCCTGGAAAATAGAAGAGCTTTAAGGCAAGTTTAGCACATTTACTATGTCAGACCAGAGCATGACTTCCCCAGCATGAAAGTATGAAAGGGTGGCTGAACAAAATCAAGCTGCATGCATCTTATAACTGGCCATTTGTCCGGATTCTGCAGAACCCTTGTCTGCAATTATTATACTACAGAAGGAAGGTTTTCACAGATTATTAGAGTAAAAAAAAGCAAATACCAGAGTTTGATACCAAGTATTTGTCTTGAGAACTCTACAATTTTGATACATACAAACACTTGCACGTGTTCTCAGTTATGCACCATTCAGCCAAGCTGATTTTTAAAATTTGCCTAAAAGATTAATTTTATTATTCAGAAGTGTCTTCTGTGCTTGACTTCACTGAGAATTGGGATTTTTTTTTAAGGAAAAAAGAAGTTTATCATATTGATATTTCTAGCTTAAGCATTTTTTTCTTCCTCATGAAGGATTAGGATTTTAAAGCATTCAAATAAGGCATGAATTAGAAACAAAAATTGTCATTAAAATTCTGTGAAATGGAGTACTGCAGAACTTTTCCAGTCAGTTCCTTTTGATTTGTTTCTCATAATCTAATTGAAAACTGATGGTAATAGTTAAAATGTATATTTGTAAAATATGTCATGGAAAATGTAATCTCAACAGGTCTGATCAATGTTTTTTCACAGTCTTTCTACTAACTTAGAGAACATAAAAAGAACATTTTTATTTTTACGTGGACAGTATTTTAAGTAGAATTTTAAAAAGAGGAAAGGAAAAGTGGGACACAGTTAATAACAGATAATAGAACTCAAATAATTTTGTACTTTTTCCCCTTAAAATGTACTTTAGGCATTTGCTTCAGCACTGAAGCACTATTGCAAAATATGCAAGAACTATCAAATGATTACAAAGCAAAATTATTTGAATTTTCTCCATATGGTGCAAAGAAAACAACAATCTTGACACAAATCAGAGTGCCTGTTTGACATCAGGATTTCTGCCAAAACGCAGGTGGTGGGATAGCATTCGTGTCGTCTTCTTCTAAAATTATACAACCTGATTGTACTGTCAAAATAAAAAGGAAAACATCATGTAGTTTTCTAACCTGATGCGCTAACAGAATCTGCATGTTCACAATCTAAATGTTGACAAGGTCTGAGAAAGAAAACACGTCTCAAGAATGGAGAATGGAGTGATGCACGGACAAAGATACCATATGAAGATCAATTAAGCGTCTGAAGGTAAAAAATACACACCAGTAGCAATTGTTAACTAAATGGGGTACAAATATCCATAAATAGAATATTTTTTTCTGAATTCCAACAAAAAAGAACAGTGACCTTTGTCAAAAAATGCGTTTTTACATGGCATACAGATAATAGATGACAAAAAGCCACAGTCTTCAACGAATCAGCAGTCCTTTTTGAAGTCAGATTAAACACAGTAAAAAAATACTAACTTCAGCAACATGCATTTTCACATAGCTTTTTCATTAGTAGCCTGGTGTTGATAGGTATAAAACACTGTCAGCTTTATTGACTTAATTTTCCCTGTTACTTAATATGCCTGCAACTGCCAGCTCTGAGGCACTTCTAACAGCTCCCAACAGACAAGGCGCACCCCAGCTAGAACCTGATATTTAGCACATGATGGAGGTCATAAAAAGTGCCTGGAATTCGCAACCTAATGACGTGCAGGCTTCCAGTCTCTGGAGCCATCCTGTACCCAATTACGTGTGGTAACATCGACTGCCAATTTACAGTTCAGTCTCTGTGTCAGGAACATCAAGGTCTTCTGAAATGACCTACCTCAAAAAATCCCAGAAGTAGATAACAGTGTGTGGTGACTCTCTTTGTAAAGAAAATGAACGTGTTTACCTGTAACTCTGCAAGGTACGCCCAGCTGAGGCCTGGTGTTTTTTAAGGTGTGGAAGTAGCCACATGCCGTGCAAACCCTTCCTGCTCAAATCATGGCACACCCAGGGCAGCGGACACCTGAGAACCTTCCATCGGGATCTCAGATAGACTCTGAAGGAGTGTTTGCCATTGCAGGCATCACTTTTTCTGGCAGGAAAGGAAATTCCATCTACTTGAGAGCTCCAGCTGCAAAGGATTTTCTGACAAGAGAAAAACCTATCTTGATCCTCCAGCAAACTAAAGCTCTGTTCAAGTGTTGCATTTGAATACCTATAGATACACAGTTGAGAAGCTATCTATCTAGTGTGTATAGTATCCTCTCTTCTGTGTGTTTGGCATTTACAAATATCATGCCTATAAAATAAATGCAGAAGAACAAGTGGTAGCAAACGACATGTTATTGGAAAAAAAAAATAATTATAATAGCAAATCTTACCAGAGAACTGGGTAAGTGTGTTATTTTTAGGCTGGAGTGGGAGAAACTGACTGGAGACCTTGCCCCTTGCCTTGGAGGTGAGGAGGATGTGCAAGGGTAGATGATAGCATATCAGGACCATCAGCAAGAAAAAAGAGCTGGCTACTTTGCTAAAAAATCTGGAAAAGCCGGGACTGTTCAAAGAGCACCCATCTGTCACTGGGAGACCTATGCTGCTATAAGGAAAATTCTCTTCCACACAGAGCTGGACACCTGTAAAAGCTAAGGCACAGATACTCCTTTTTTTAAAAAAAAGAGGAACAACCGTTTCTTCAATTTCAATCTGCTACATTTTTCATATATCATAAAAGTTTTGTGCTTAATTAAGCAAATAATAAGAATTGAAAAAGGAAAAGAAGAGGGGTGGCATTAGTGTGCAGTTATTTGTTCCACTTCATGTAAATAAAGAAATTTTTCTGTATCTTTGTAAACAACCTCATATAGCTTTGAATTTGGCTCTACTCAAAGGTGGGGTGGGGCTAGAGACCTCCAGAGTCCCTTCCAACCTAAATTTTTTTATGAATGGCTCCATTTATGAATAACAGGAGAAAGAAAGAAATGAGAAAAATTGTGCAATTATGACAAAAAAAAAATAAATTCTCTCTGTGGAGAGGTTGAGCCCTGTCTGTCAAAAGTTCCCATTTTTTCCTAACTCGTCCTCTGATGCGAAATATTTAGTTAACATGTTTCAGTCACTTACTATCATCATAAAGAAAAAACAAACTGGAATATGCAGCTGTTGTGCTGGCGACCTTCGCATTAACACAGACAGAAAAATTATGTTCTTGGCCTTAGAGAGAAGTAATTCGTTAAAGGAGAGAAAATATTATTGTGGCATAAAAAATTTAAGCTTTGAGTCCCTTTAGGTAGGAATATAATTATTAGTGGTTACTGCAGATACTGCAGATGATTTTCTAATGTCCTGTCAGATCACCATTTATTTCATGTTCTTAAAGGAGGAAGTACTGTCATACACATCTTACCTTCTTAGTTCATTTTGCGCCTAGGTTCATTTCTCCGTAATAATTCTGTGACAGACACAATAATGGTGACAATCTGAATAATAATGGTAAGTATGTCTCTTTTTTCATCAGAAGATAGAGCGAAACACCTCTTTGGCTGTACTGTGCTGTGGAAAATACTTCCAAAGGTATGCTTTTTCATTACATTGCTTCAGTTTTTATGAGCTATTGTAGTAATTTGTTTCCTGACAGTCTCTAGGAAAATCACATTCAAAGATCCCTTGTGCTGAACTCTACAAATGTGGGGTTTATTTTAAGTTGTTCTGCCCTGAAAGGAAAGCTTAATCGGAACTATCGCCAACGGCAATGAGCAATTGCTCACTGTCCTCCAAGCATATAGGTATAACTATGCCACTGTCACACACACACACACACACACACTCCCCCCCCCACTACTCGCATATCTTTTGACATGCCAGCAGGTATGAATGAGCATGTGTACAAGCCTCTTCCTATCCATGAGTATGTATGTGCATAAAATCCGCCCTTTCTTTCCCGGCCCCATCTTTCCCTGCCACATACCTTTGCTGCCTTCCCTCCATCCTCCCCTTTGGCACAACAGCTCATACTTTCTGACCTCATTTAGGCTGCCTGCCCTTCCTGCCATTCAGGGGAGCTGAGCTCCTCGAAGACAGAATTGTCTGTCATCATTTTCTGGCAAAGAAAATAAGAGGAGTCTTATTTTATTTTTTAGAACAAATGCATTCAGATTCAATTTTGTATTGTGAATATAGTACTTCTGCAGAAATATTCCCTTGGTGGCTACAGCTGGCTAGGGACAAAATGCCAGCAATACATCAACCCTCTCCAGCCCTGGCCTTATTTACATTTACAACATGCTCAGTTTTCACATCCATTGAATCCTTTGGCTTTGTTCAGCTGACAAGTAAATGTTCCTATTATTGTACTTTTAATAACATGGATGCAGTTTCATGAGTATGCATGCCAGGAGCAGAAAGTAAATGAGCCATCATGGATTATCAATTTGAGGCTGAAGTATTCCCATAAAGGATTTACCAAAAAGTCAAAGTCCTCTGAACTCTTAAGTCAGATTTCATTAGCGGACAAAACTATTAAACGCCACTCTGCTTCGTCGCTCAGCACAGAACCCAGTCCCTTCTCTGGCACTCTCTGTGGGGTGAGGCAGCCTTTCACGTTGTGTTCTGCAGTCCAGCTCCTCTCCGGTTGATTCCTGGGTTGAGCATGCCATGCACAGCCACCTCTGCATTTCTAGGAATGTCTCTTCTTTGCAGTCAGCTCTAAAGCTTGAGCTGCGCTGCAAGAAGGCACCTTCCCCCTCCTCCCCTCTCCATTTTCTCCAGCCTCCCAACACCTCCCTGGTGTTGTAGGTCTTGTCCTTCCCAGCACGCTGGGAGTCTCCCTGTGCTTTGTGTTCTGGGTAGCTCTAAGAGAAGCAACATCTGCTCCTGTCCGGAGGCTTCCACTCAGTCTGGAGCACGGCAGCCACTAAAAAGCAGAGACACCCTCTTGCCTTGAAGCACAACCACTATTTTTATAGTAGGACATACCACACAGTGCGCATAAATTAAACGATGAGCAAACCAGTGGAACTGTTCTAGCATCTTCACAGTAATACAGACCATTGAACAGGCATTAGAAAACCTTATTATGAAACAAGAAAGTATCTGAAACTATGAAATGCGAGTTTCTGGGCACTAAACTAATTTGGCCCTCAAGTACCAAACTTAAGGCTTTAAGTATTTCTTCAATATTTTGTCAAGCTGTTTAAAACATTAGTTTTTTTTTCGATCCACTATTTTATGACACACTATTTCTTATTTTTTGCTGTCTAAATTCAGAATTAAATGTTTTCTCTGTTACTAGTTATGACATCTTGAATGACAGCTGACATAGTCGAAGCAGTGAATGAAAGGCCATGGGACTGCTTCCCTCAATTCTGCTTATTGATAAATAGAAGGTTTGCTGTCTTTTTAACCTCTTCACATTCAAATGAATATTTCTAATTTCTCCTCTTAGAAGTGAAATAACAGGAAAAATGCAACATAAGTCAGCAGTACTCCAGTAGAACATTGTAATTGGGAAAAAAATGATGCAGTGCGCAGAAAGGAGATGTGAGATGTGCTGAGTGTTGCTCCTGAACCTAGGGATCAAAATAGATGTGCTGAGAGAAGCAGCATCTTAAAAAAGGTTATGTTGCCCTCATTTGTTACTTCTTTTTTGTAATTTATTACCTTTCCCTTACACCTTCTCTGAGGAGGAAGAAGCAGATTAGTTTTCAAAGCCTTTAGAGTCTGTGGGTGTGTTTAGGATTAATTTCTGCCGTTCAGCTGCTGGGCTGTGTGCCACCCAACTAGTAGCCCGCGGGATGATTCCTGTAGCAAGCATGGCACTTCTGTCTCCGAAGAATCAGAATATGGCTCCTCGCAAGGCAAGAGGGCAGAGGACAGAAATGTTCAAGGGCCTGAAGATTTGTCCCTCCCTTGCCAACAGAAACATGCTGAAATTGTAGACTAACATGTACAGAGGTCTGCATCCAGCTGCAGGAACCACCCCCTGAGCATCAAGTACACAGGATTTATTCTCAACCAATATCACACTCGCAAAGCACACTATTATGGTGGTGAAGGAAATACATGACGGGTACTTCATATTCCAGAGTTATGCTGCTATTACTCCAGAGAGATTCTGGACGGCTGCATTACAACATGCAGCTCCAATAACCACAGCCAAAGGTCTGCAGCTCGGGGAATGGTTGAAGAAGCCCGGAAGTCCGAGATTGGGGAAAGCAAAAGACCCATGTTTTTATATCCCCAGTTTGAAGGCGATCTCATGCACAAGGTGGGAAGAACAGGTAATCAGCGCCCAAGAATGAGGGATGTCACTGTTAAGGCTTCTGTGTTCTGGCTTCCCCTGTGTAAACCGTCTGTGGAGAAATGGAGGATGTGAGATTCGAACACCGTCAATGTGCTCTTTTTCACAAGCACTAAAAACACACAAACTTGCAAATTTTAAAGTGGTCATGTGTACAGTCGTTGTGCTGATTATACTGATTTGTTGGTGTTACTGGCACTGATTTTGTGATGCGAGATTGCATGAGATTACAATTACTGGGTTTGTTTACTTCTTCACAATCATCACACTTTCTATTTTAAAAATAGAGTGTAGGTGAAGAAGAGAGTGTCACCCAGAGAGATGACAGGCATTCCTACTGGAAAACTCAGTCTGAATCCATGATATTAAGTTAAATAAATTCCACAAACACGTGGAGTTTCTAGAAATCAAGAGCGATTAAAAAAAATAAATCATTGACCTATTGATTTAGGATGATTCAAATACTCTAACCAATTTGCTTCCATAACTATTTTCTTTATGTTAAATAGGCAACACTATTTTCACTGTTAAAAGATCTCGTTTCAGCAGAGTTCATGAAGAGTTTCATATCAAGAAGACATGAAAATATGGAATACAAAAACATTTTGTAACCGTTTGTAATGACAATCTAAAAATAAAGATAGAAAAGCATAAATTAAGTAAAATGTTGAAAATACACTTTATGTATTTTCAACATCACATGAAGGAGCTTTAGTATCCTATAAAAGTCAGTCTGCTTTTTTTTTTGAGTGACTACACAGGGAAAGCTACATGTATTAATTTCTGTTCGGTCTCTTTCTTCTGGAAATAAGCTTATGTGCCTCTGCCGCCAGACCTCAGCCTCCATATTATTTTCTCTACTCTGGCAAGTCTTCACAAGTTCTGTTACCTCTTCCTAATCTGCATATCATCTGTCGTTGATTTTATCTACTTTCCTGGTTTCAGTCCCCACGTATGCCTAACAACAGTCACACACATTTGTCAGCTACAGGCATATCTTGTACTTCAGCCTTTTCCCTTTCGTTGCCTCTTTCTCACCCTACACTGAAGGTTTGCTGCGAACTCAATCTGCACACATTTACAACATTTCATTATCTAACGTAATTCACTCACAGTCTTGTGATCTGACAGCACCGATCTGAGAAACTCGCTGGTTTTCCGTGAAACTTCCTTTGCTGTTTCATCCCCAACAGTCCTGTGCCCGCCATTTCATTTTTTAAGAGAATTTGATGAAAACCCTCTTTTCTAATCAAAACCATATGCAATGCACTTTTTCTGAATCCTGGGTTTTAAACTTCTGAGCCAATTGGCTCAAAATATATTATTTTTCTCTGGAAAATCATCCTGTTTTCAAACTGAAATGAAAGTAACATACTAACTGAATGAAAAGGATCTGTATTTTTTGGAGTATGTAATGAAACTGAAGAGTCCTAAATTTCAGAGGAGTTTGGCTTTCCTTTATGAATGCTTTGATTTCATGTTAAATGTTGTGTTCTTGGGTAGACTGCTGGAGAAGAACTGAATTGCAGGGATGGGACAGAAAGACTCATTTGGCAAAGTGGCAGATAACACAGTACATCTGCTTACCCCACTTAAGAGACTGACAGGATTTGCTGCATACTGAAAGAAAAGCTAGTTAAAAATACTGCAATGTGTCCCGCTTTTGTCCAAGTGCATTAATTCTTATTTGTAGGAATAGATACAGGACAAAAGAAATAAAAATCGTGTTAAATCTCAGAGTGTTTCAAACTTTGTGTTGGCATTCATTCCTAATTGAAAGAGTTCCAGTCAGTTCTGTACAGATTCTGCCTTGATGACAATAATTATTAGCTCACAAGAAAATGCCTACTTGTATAATACAGGCTATCATACATCATCTTTTTTTCCCAGACAGCTGCTCTTTTTCTTTCCTCTGAATTCATCCAGGCAGATTTTTTGATAGCTGCAACCTGGAGCCAGCTTTTGTTTTTCCTGTGGGGAAAGTCAGGAAAGGAGGTGGAATCAATGACAAATGGATGCTGGAGAGTAATCCGAGTCCAGGGGTGGGGGAGGAAGGAAGAACTATCAGCGATTTTAAAATAGAAAGAAAAGGAGTTGCAGAGCAACTGCAGACAGTAGACATGTGGGCTGAAGATGGGGGCTGAGAGCAAAGGGGCGGAGGGAGGTCTAAGTGGGAGCAGAAGCTGAGAGGTGGGAAGAGATAATGGGACAAAAGTGGGGACTGTGGTGAGGAAGAGGGTGCAGTCCTGTGGGTAGAAGGGCACGCACCAGAACATGCTGAGGGCTGCCCAGCTGGAAAGTAGCTTTGCAGAAAAGGACCTGGGGATCCTGGCGGATACCAAGTTGAACAATGTGTCCTTGAGGCAAAGGTGGCTAACAGTATCCTGGGCTGGGGAGGAGGAGTGTTGCCAGCAGGTCGAGGAAGCTGATCCTTGCCCTCTTCTCAGTGCTGATGTGCTGGGTCCAGTTCTGGGCTTCCCAGTACAAAAGAGATATTAAGCTACTGGAGAGAGTCAAGTGAAGGACCACGAAGATGATTAAGCGACAGGTGGGGCTGGGAGAGCTGGGACTGCTCAGTCTGGAGAAGAGAACGCTTGGTGTGATCTCATTGATGTACATAAATACCTGAAGGGAGGGTGCAAAGTAGAGGGAGCCACGTTTTTTTCAGTGATGCCCAGTGGCAAAAGGCACAAACTGAAACACAGTTTCAGTACTCCTGACCCCATGCTTGCCTGCTTTCATACACATATGCAATTCCTGCTCCTGTAATCACTTACTGCAGAGTTAAAAACATCGTGTGCTGAACTTAAAATAATGCCTCTTGCACCAACTGCAACACAGCAGCTTTAACAGCAAAACAAAACAAACCAAACCAAAACAAGCATAAATTGCTACTGTCATTGGTAGTGGTACATATTTGAAAGTTTACTTGAGGTAAATCTGACAGACAAAACCCAAATTCACCTCTTCTTTTCCATTTTATCAATTTTTACTCCGACATATGATGGGTCTTCCAATGCTGATTTGCTATTCATACTGGCATTTTTAAAGTTTTGCCTTGGTTTAAATTTCCTTTTTTAGCCTCCTGTTGCTTTAACTCACTTTAAATATTATTTGTATGACAGTTATATCTTATCTTCTTTGAGAGGCAGGGATTTATTACCGCAGCAATTCATTGGGATGAACGGTTGTGTAAATGGAACAAATGAATTCTTTCTAAGAGCAACATGGGGGGGAGATCAGTGAAAGAAGTCAGTCACCATGTTTCTTTTACTGTGAAGATTATACTCACTTCTTCTGTGCCCTATTTCTCTCCAGTTTTCAATTATTATTAATACTTGATTACTAAATTATTACAGCTTCTGATTTTTTCCAGACAATATCAGCCTCTAATGGGCTCAATACCACAGGCATGTAAAAGGAAAGGCTTAAAAAGGGTCAAAATCTAAAGAAAGAGTTCCTTCCACCTGTTTACCTTTTTTCTCTCAAATTCTCACAGCCTTACAGAAAACTTTCTTATCTGGTCAGGACACAGCGAGCTGCATGGTGTCCCAAATTTCAGATATCTTAAGCTTCTGCAGTGCTGGTTTTCACTTTCCTGAAATGCCCTCTAGCAGGCTATGTCTAATACAGGAAACCAACTAAGTCTTGAAGCATAAAATACTGAGACCAAGACAACATCTTAAGGACGTAGAGAAGAACAGGAATGGGTGAAACTGCATGGGATGTGGCCACAGTGAGACAAAAGCGTTCGCTCGCTCCCATACAGGCCTCAATTCCTGAGCTGAGATGGTGGCAGGAAAATACTAACATTTTTAATAGAAACCAGTACAGCTCTACCCCTTAAAGTGGTGAAAAAAAATCCAAGGAAGGTCTGAAGTCATTGAGGGGAACTAACTCTGGGAAGAATGGCCTGGCCTGCCTAAAGCAACCTCCAAGAGAACTCTGTGATCTGCATGGAAAATAGTAGGGAAAACATATTGCAAGAGGAAAGAGGCACAAAAAATGTATCAAAAAGCGTGTTTTTGTGTTCAGGGGACATAACGGCTGCAGTTCCAGCATGGTTATGACAGGTTTTCTTAAGCAGCCAACCTGGTTTTAGAAGTATGGAGTTCTTTCAACTTATCACCCAATAATTCATGAAACAGGCTTCAGATCTCCCTGCTCTTTGTAGTCCTGCCAGACACACCTCAGAAGACTACTTAAGAATAGCAAATAGCATGATAGATTTACTGAACTACTCGGTGAATTCTTGACTTGCTGAGGTAAGGAAGCGAGGCCCAGTGGGGACGACATACAGGTCCCTCTGGCTCTTCTGCTGCAGCTCGGAGTGGTACCTTTCATACAGCTGTGGCACGCTGTTGCTCCTGACTCTTGTCTTAGCGGACACTGCTCTTAATACGGAGGGAAGGTGATGAAATATTGAGGGAAGGTGATGAAAGCCCCTGATATTTGGGGAAGGGAATATGTTTGCAAGCAGTAACTTTGTATTATTTAAAGGGACTTGTCTGCAAAATAAAATGAAGCAGGGGGTTGAAGGAAGAGCGAAAACATCAGTGTGAAGGGTAAAAATTCTCAACTGTGGCTCTTTCATACTGAATTTCAGATAGCAGCCCAGCCAAGAGAGTCTGATTTATTCTTAGCCATTGAAGTAATACAGGCAGTAAATTAACAGAGTCTTACTTCAGGGAAAGACTAAAAATTCTCTGGAGCAAAACCACAAAATGTGAGACAATGCTCCATTAGGGTGGCACTCTGTTCCCTCAGCTCTGCATGGCCTTTTTCATTCAGAGTTTACCGCCCTCGGCTGCAGATTTGCAACAAAGGGTTTCGATGGAGAACTGCATTTCACACTTCTTGGTTCAAGCTCATGGGGCAGATGGGGCTGGAATAATTCAGGCAAATGTTTGGAAGAAGGATACATGCATAGTAAAAGCTATACCTGGATTACAGAGCGCACAAAATTAGCGAGTCCTGTAGAGTCCTGAATATTTCTTGGACAAAGTATACCTGAGGTGGATGCTGAATATCTAGCTGCAGTGTGCTCACCCTGTTGTGCATGAGAAACATTAAAAGGAGGTTTCAGTACCCTGAGTTCACACTGAGGTGAAATCCACCAAGGATCATCCATCGATGATGAAGCAGATTCAGCTTTCAAAACTTTAAAGCATGACCAGGCTCAAATCTAGGGTGTGGATATGGATAGAAGGGTTTGTAATTCACACCAACAGCCAAGTTATAGACCTGAACTTCATAGCTCCGAAAGGGTTTGGATCTAGGATTTATAGCTAAATACTGCATAAGAGCACCTGAAATAAAGGCAGCCTAAGGGACAGGAGAAATACCAATGATTAAGCAGGTCCTAGATGCTAATGAGACAGGATTATCATTGTGTTTGTACTGCTCCTTTGGGGCATTCCTGCAAGCTTCACACATGACAGTGATTCAGGAATGGCTACAGTAAAGGCCAGCTGACACACACTTGTCCAAAAGCACTAGCTTTATGGTGGAGTTTTTTCATCTGATCCAGTTACTTGTCTTTTCCTGTCCTTGTGTTGGCCTTTGTCTCTTCTTTGCAGAAGACTCTGTTTTCCTTTTTGGAACTGCAGCATGTTGATAGTTACTTGATGCTGAACTTACTTTAATTTATCCACTGGGTATCTTTTGGGACCCTTTTCCGTGTGTAGCTGATACAACTAAAGCTGTTTCAGCTAATTTCTCCATAGGTGTCCTGGATCTTGACTGTCACTGGCCTTGACCTTAAGCACCTGCCCCGAATCCTGCCCCATTCCTTGTTCGTCTCTAACCAGTGGCCCAGTTAGACCTCCAGCCTGACCCATGTGCTGCTTGAAACCCCCAGGCAAATAGTCCTTTCAAATGGTATATTGTGTGATCTGATGTCTCTGTTTGTCCCCTTTTCCAGCTATCTACCATTTTCACCATCTTAATTTTTCCTGAATGCATCTTTCTTCTTGGTATAAGTATTAACTAAGAACTTCACATACCTTGAAGAAGTAAAGATACATTTGACCATATGCAAGCTCATTTCTACTAGTTAGAACAGGTACTGATGTTTTGCAGATTAACTAGAGTATCTCTTAAACCATGGTGAGTCCTAAAGTTATGGTTGCCTAACAGAAGTCATGCTTCATATTAGAAGTAGTCAGTAGATCTGTGTTATCCTGACTTTTCTCATGCAGTAATTATCACTGCACCTCCAGCACCTCAACCAAATTGCACATGTTCCTACCTTTGTTCTCCACTGTGTTGTCTAACATGCGTTGTCTTCTTCCCAGGAGATGTTGATCTTCTTCCCAGGTGATGAATGATCTCACTGAAGGAGATCATGGGCACTACTGAACTGTGATGATGAGCAGGTTAGAAGGGTAGGCTAGATAATATTGTATATGAACTCTAGCAAATATTTTCAAGAAAATTCTCTGCTACGAGATGAACACCAGCTCTTCCTTCCTACATTGAAGTGGCTTGTAGTTGTGCGTTCCACTATGACGTGCATCAAGCATACTGCGACAAGTGGATCAGTGGTACAGGATGTACTTCTGAAGGTATTCACAGAAGCCAGATGGGTGTCTTCTTGAGCTCCACAGTCTGCCTTTAAAAAGGTCAGACCAAGGATCTGATTTTCTTGAATACCTTCACTGGAAGTCACCAGAGAAAGGAGCTTATTGTTTCTCTTTTGCCATGTTCCTGCTGAGAAGTGTACTGATGTAAAAAAAAAAAAAAAGACATTTTACTAGAAATCCTGGAGATAATTTCTCTCTCTTCCTCAAAAAAAAAAAAACAACCCCAAACCCTAAAAAAGGTCTCAGAATTATAAAACAAGAACTGAATTAAAAATAGTTTAAATGTTTTGGTCAGGCCTACTAGTTAAGACCTCAGAGAGCAAGTGCCCATGTTTCTTAATGCCACAAAGAATAAAATCTAAGCATGAAAACAGTACGTTTTTGGTTTGAGACCATTAAAAATCAGTACTGACATTAATTTCTATAGCTGAGTTAATGGCTCACATGTTTAAAAGCAATAGTATAGTGGAGGAAATGAGTAACTCTCAGCAACAAAGAACTGACATGCAAAAGCTTACCTATTCCTTGCATCTGCAGCTATCAGGAGAAGCAGAGAAATAAATCTTCCCTGGGAGGCTGAAAAGTACGGAACCACACAGGGCTAGTGATTCCAGCTATGCATGCTGGGGCTTCTGGGGATGGCATTCCAGGGGGATGAAAAATATTGTATTGTGGTGAGAAAGCACAACACCTGGTGAAGTGTGAAAAATAGCCAAAGTCTGCATTCAGATAACACGATGATTTGGCAAGCCAGAAATTGCAAAGGAGGTCAGGATACAGAAACTTCAAAGTCAAATTAGCAGACCAGCCATGGTTAAGAAGATGCAATAATTAACAATAGGTGATATTACCTACTAGTAATAATTATTAATTGAATGCTTAACTGAGGAGAGTTGATGAGTCTATTTTTGGCCCACTGGTCCATAGTTCCACTGTCTTTGCACAGAAAACTGATTTAGAGTTATTCATGTGGTGTCCAGATACACAGTCTAACAGAGGTTTGTTTTCACTGTTTTAAATGTTTCATTTAGGACATGAAGAAAGCATGCTTAACATTCTGCATGTGAGTCACTTTGCAGCCCTATAGCATGCCATATACGGTTAAAGAACATGTCTTTAAAGGCATATTAGTAAATAATAATTAATATTTAATAATTAATATATAATTAAATAAACAAATTATTAAAAAGGCATATTAAGAAATGTCTTTTCTTAAAAAGTACACCAAGGTTCACTGGATCATTAATTCATATTTCTTCTTGCTGCCATTGGGACAAGACATTGTTGAAGATTACTTCCTCTTAAGAAAGTGAATTTTGGAAGCTGTAATTTGGTTGCAGGGTTGGCCAGAAAACGGTGACTTTTTTTACACAAAAAAATAGTTCTTGACATCTGTTTCACAAAGAACTACAACATTAGGTTTTCATGAAGAAACTGTGGGTGAAGAAAGAAACCAAAGTAATGATGTTCCTTAAGGATGTACACTCACCAATTTTTGGATTTTTCTTGCTGGCTCTTATTCCTTGTACTTGATTAAAACATTTACTGGACCAGAGAGAGACTGCATCATTAATTAAGTGTCTTTGTTTGGGATCTGGGAAGCCACTGGAGCAGATAATGACAGAAAATACTTCATTAAAAATATACTAATTTTTCCAATTAATAGCTTAGCACCAACTCCAGTCAAATAGAAACCTGGAAATGCCAACTGTGATAATTGAAAAATGACTTAAGTATCAATAATAGAAAGTCTGACCAGAAAACTTAAAGCTGAGATTGAAAAACATTGTTAGCAACAATGTTATGAAGAACAGCCCCAACACATTTATTATGCTTAATATTGTGTCATTCCTAATGCTATATACACACACAAGGACATCTGGTTATCTATTTAAGTAAACTTCTGATTATTTAATTTGCATATAGCCTATTATATTCATGGAGACTAACATTCAAGGAATCTAACAATTCAGGCATGCAAATGCAATCAAAATCTCCATTTGGTTTTTAAGGGAGACAGAGGGAGTTCTGTTAAGCATTTTAAACTGGCAAAACCTGTCTATCACACTATAATTGTGTCTAATTAATACTGCCAGAAGCTACAGCTATAAAAATCTTTACCAAACACTGAGTCACACTTAAACTGGTGCAAAATCCTTCCCTTGCCCAAGCAAACATTAGAGAAAATCACTTCCAATGTGTTCCTTAAAACTGAGAACGGATTGATGACGATAAGTGAAGACAAACATATGAGCATAAAAGAAGCCATTTTGTTGAAATGTAGGATATGATGTATTTTCCTAAATGGTCAAGATAGATGTGAAAATCAGTAAATTATTTTGCATACATAATGCATGTACGTATGTTTAGCCAGAATAGAAGACTTAAGCACCATCCTTTTAAAGATGGAAAAGTGGGACGTGAAGAAATGTGCCTATGTAATGAGCCTATGCTATAAGCTGTAAGATAATTCAGCCAGCCCTGAGGCACATGAAAACAACAATGGGAAAAAAACATCATATAAAAAACCCTTAACCATCACACACAGAAAGTTCATCCAAGCAAAGAGGCACACAACGCCCCTGCCCGAACACAGAAAGTGGCACCTGCTGGAGGCTGGAGACATGCTCTTTGTGGGGGGTGACTCTTTACACAAAACAGGGGTACCTACACCTCTTAGGACTGTGGCCCACGGACACAGGACAGGCACTGGGGCAAGGGTCTGACTCTAGTGGAAGAAAGCTTTGGTTTGAATAGATGAGATTGGTACCCCCCACCTACTGCCACTGGCCCTGATGCTCCTGCCATCATTGAGATTTACTCTCTTGACCGTTGTAGAGGGACTTACAGGGGGGCAGGAAAGCTTTGGGTGGGGTAGCTCCTGTCTACATGTGCTCAGGTAGACCCAGTTGCCATTGCTGAAGGACCAAGAAATTTGTAAAAAAACAGTATCAAACCTATCGAGGGGCCAGCAGTGAAATTGAAAAATCAGCTAATTCTCTCGTGTGTTCTCTCTTGAACACATCGGCACCCATTAGCTGCTATAGTTCTGGACACTGTTGGAGCTAGAGACTAGAGAATATATTGGTAAGCTACAAATGTTGTTGTAAATGTCGATTTTTCTCTCTGGACAGAGAAGCAAGGTTCCCATTTGTCTTTTGCCACAACGGCGTCCAGTACACCAGGAACCAGCAGCCCCCATGAAGGAAAGAATCCTACCATCTGCCATGGCATGATCCATGAAACCTTAGCAAGACACCTCTGGAGAACCTTTTCCGCGTTGCTGATGAGGTACTTACTGAAAGAACAAACCCAAAAGAAAAATTAAGCAAAGGACAAGAGGTGATCATTGCCGCCTTCAGGTAAAACTCCCTGACTTTAGACCATTTATCTTGTGATAGCCCAAAATCACATTTTAGGTGATTCAAGATTAAAAATGGCCAATATTCCACTAAACTTGGAATATTTAATAGTATTATTACTCTTGCCAACCATTTCTGTCTTTCTCACTTATTCAGTCCATGATATTAATCTTCCCTGACAGACTGAAAAGGAACTTGGACACAAAGCAAAAAATGGATTTCCTGTTAACTTCTGTTGCATGTATTGATTCTCTGTCACCAGTTGTGTGGCAGTGGTTTTTCATGCCTTTCAAAGACATAGGTAATAATGGCAGAGTCCTTTCTGCCACAGCTGTTTCCAATGACAAAAAAAAAGAAAACAAGGGCATCCCTCATTTTGGGAGTAACAAGAGAGTAACAGAAATATCATCTAGCTGTACAGACGACAGGTAGGCTCTACACACCCACACATCATATACAGAAAATGATGGGCGACTATCAAATTCATTTGGAGAGGCATGGCATAAGTTCTCTGGAGCAAGCCAAACATTTCTTTATTGTTAACACTTTGCTAAAATTGTCAACTTTTCCTCAAAGTCAATAGGGAAAGAAATGCATACTTTTACAACCTGAAAGCAAGTTTGCTGTTTGCAGTCACATGATTCTGGGGTCTAGAGAGTAAGTAATAAGTCTATAATATTTCAACTTATGCTTGTCCTAGCCCAGGCAGGTCTTCTGCCTCTGCTAAGGTTTTTCTTTGGTTCCTTTCCCAGGAATCGATGCATGACTGGGAATATTCAGTGTCATTAGATTATTTGCTGGTTAAGGATAAGTTTTAGATACTAACTCTTCTTTGTTTACAGCCTGTTTGAGCTATGACATGAGTGGTTCTTAATGAAGTCTTTTCTCAGGTAAGCCTGGCAATTTCTAATAGTTCAGGGCAGCTGCTTTTATCCTTAGAATATCTGTATACGTGAGCTGCTCTGATAGGCACGGTGTGCTATATGGTTACACTCAAAACCACATTTAGAACAGAGAAGAACATAAAGTAGGAGTAGACCTAGGAATTTATTGTTAGGCCAATTAATGTTTAATTGACTACTTTTATATGTTTCCTTATCACAGCCCACTTCCTTGTCACTTCTTCCAGACTAAACATTGAAAATTGCATGCAGCCCTCCCTCAGCCCCATTAAGCTGTCCGGCAGTGACTATGTAGGGGCCAACACAGAGGAGGCCACAGTCACGTGGCCACCAGGCAACTGGTGCCATGGCTAATACCAGCTAAAACCAACTAAGACCCAGACAAGTCCAGAGACTGTGCTGTGAGGTCAGTACAAAGCCTCTGGCCTTTTACAAATGAGGGGAAAACAGAATTTACGGGCTACACACGTATAGTGCCAGCATGGCCATGGAGGGTAGGTGAAGTAGAGAAGTGGGGAGGATGGTCTACATCCCTAGAGAGTTTGTCTTTCTGTAAGTTGCACCTATTACTACATAGCAGAAAGCTGTTCAGAACTGTGAATAACACACGTCTCACTTCTCAAACAATGCAATGTTGGACATTTTTTTCAATGTCTGGTTGATACTGCGGTACTGAGCAAAAATGAGATTGTAATTTTTGCTAATAAAAAGCAAATGCAAGAGCAAGACACGAAGTTAGCAATGAAATAAAAAGCAAAATCTTTGTGTTGAAAAACAATTACTTGTTGAAATCTGTGGAAAGGGAGTCCTTTTGTAGTGCTTTTAAAGTTCTTTTTTTCCTATAAGTATCTTAGCCAGTAAATGAAAAGAGATTAATTTGGAACGGGCAGGCCTATCCCCCACGCCTTTCTTGAATACTAGATATATGTGAACCTCTTGGACAAATGCTGGACTAAACTAATCCTGCTTCAGCACAGATCCACTGAAAGGAAAGGAAGAGATAGGACTCTCTTGCTCCTCTTTCCACATTCAGAAAATGGGCCAAAGTGCTCTTATGAGAATGCTCAAACAATAACAGAATCATATGTATCATGACGACATAGGTTTGAACAAAGACGAAAGGAAAGTCTAAGAAGGAACTGAAGTCAAAACTGGAATTCAAAGAAATCCTAACCTCAGAATATGCAAATCTTATTTAAAAATTGTGGCAAAATTTTTATTTCAGTGATTAGACATTCATTCTTGAAGTAATGCCCTGAAGTCAAGAAAAGTAGTGGAGAGTTAAAAATGCCCTTGAGTAAAAAGAACAAGGTACCGGCCTATGAACTCTGGGAGAAGGAGAAAAGGCTATAAAAAATGTTCATCTCCAAAACTGTGGTTGAAAAGGACTTCAAAAGGTTTGTGGACACGCAGCTATCTCCAGGCTCTGTATACCGAGGGCAGAAAACATTGACTAAACAAAACACGCTTTTAAAGCATTACATATTGATAGCTCCGTATACAGTGTCAGAAAGTTAGTCAACATCATCAGAGCATGCAATTAAAATGACAACATCAAACCTGATTGCGGCAGGATGCTCGGTGCAATGAAAAACAATACCATTTTTGTAGTGGATTTAATATTCCAAATATATTTAGATAAACTTCCCAGGGAAGGGAGAGAGAGGCGACGGGAGGAATAAATGAAAATGCAAACATGTAAGTAATTTTTAATAAGGTTTCGTTAGAGACTGAATAGTCTGGCTTCATTTCTTAGGTATTTAAAAGATAAGTATAGTAGCATAAGTGAAGTAATTTAAAAAACGAATATGAGACTTGATGCTGGAAAAAATAATTTGATAAGTAACAATGTGAATTTGTGTATGTAAATATAATATATTTGTGTGTGTCTATGTGTGCACACATACTTACAGGCCATCAACCTTGGAGATTCATTAAAGTTAATGGAGAATCAGGGGTATGAAAATAATTAGTATAGCATGAATTAATTCACAAGCTCTGTAGCTCCCTTGAAGCTTAAAAACTAGAGCAGCCTGATGTCAGCAATCCCACTTGCAAGGTAAAATTTATATATAAATTACAGAGATGCAGTAAGAAACCCATGGAAATTCTAATGGTCCATTATTATTCAACAGAGGATATGACACTAAATGAAAGAGACCTAATTAGCTGACAAAATGGCTAATGAGAAAAGTTAGCATCACTGAAAACTTCTCCAGCCGAACTTGCCAGTAGACTTGTACATGCTACAAGACACAGAGTCCTTTGTTCCCTGACCTTACTGCAGGACATCCGATTTCTCAATGATGTGCCACCTATTATGAAGCACGTGTGGTGGGTTGACCCTGGCTGGATGCAAGATGCCCACCAAAGCTTCTCTATCACTGCCCTCCTCAGCTGGACAAGGGAGAGAAAATATAATGAAAGGCTCATGGGCTGAGATAAGGACAGGGCGATCACTCAGCAGTTACCGTCATGGGCAAAACAGGCTCGACTTAGGGAAATTAGTTTAATTTATTAGCAAGTAAATAAGAGGAGGATAATGAGAAATGAAAAGTTAATCTTAAAACACCTTCCCCCCATCCCTCCCTTCCTCCTGGGCTCAACTTCACTCCCCATTTCTCTACCTCCTCCCCTCGTGCAGCGCAGGGGGATGGGAAATGGGGGTTGTGGTCAGCTCATCACATGTTGTCTCTGCTGCTCCGTCCTCCTCAGGGGGAGGACTCCTCACACTCTTCCCCTGCTCCAGCATGGGGTCCCTCAGGAGACAGTTCTCCATGAACTTCTCCAACATGAATCCTTCCCACAGGCTGCAGTTCTTCACAAACCGCTCCAGCACAGGTCCCTTCCACAGGGTGCAGTCCTTCAGGAACAGACTGCACCAACACGGGTCCCCCACAAGATCACAAGTCTTGCCACTAAACCTGCTCCAGCATGGGCTCCTCTCTCTACAGGTTCACAGGTCCTGCCACGAGCTTGCTCTAGCATGGGCTTCCCATGGAGTCACAGCCTCCTTCAGGCATCCACCTGCTCTGGCATGGGGTCCTCCACAGGCCGTAAGCAGATATCTGCTCCATCATGGACCTCCATGGGCTGCAGGGGGACAGCCTGTTTCACCGTGGGCTTCACAGGCTGGAAGCGAATCTCTGCTGCAGCGCCTGGAGCACCTCCTCCCCCTCCTTCTTCACTGGCTTTCATTCCTAGAGTTGTTGCTCTCACAGCTCATCACTCCTCTCTCTGGTCACAATTGCTGTTTCCAGTAACTTTTTCTCCATCTTAAATACATTATGACAAAGGCGCTACCACTGTTGCTGATGGGCTTGGCCTTGTCCAGCAGTGGGTCCGTCTTGGAGCCGGCTGCATTGGCTCAATCGGACATGGGGGAAGCTTCTAGCATCTTCTCACAGAAGCCACCCCTGTAGCCCCCCCACTACCAAAAACTTGCCATGGAAACCCAATAAAGCACAGGAATGAGGTGGTAGGTCCTAGACAAGTGCTCAAAACTGTAACCTCTTATGAGGAGGGTATGTGGCATCTTCTTGAGGTGTCAGTTTTGTTTACAGCTGATGTAGTTCCAGCTGTGAGATTTGAGTTTGTGCTGAGAGATACCTAAACATCTTCCTGAACTGGGAACTTAGGATAAGCAGCACTCTACCCATCTATCTTCTAGATCCCTCCAGGCCTTCAGCAGGAACACGGTGCACAAAGGCTGTGCAATATGAACAGTGTCCAGACTCCTGAGGCTGCCCTACCTCCTTTTGCATTTCTAACTTACAACTCCACATTCCCAGTGAGACTGTCCAGACCAGACATAATTCTTCTCTCCCTTCCCTCGGGAGTCTGGGGAGAAGCCAGGATGGTTCTCAGAGATTTTATTTGCTCCGTGGGAGAGCAGTCCCCCAAAACACAATAACATAATTTATCAACTCCAGTATTCTTGGATCTGCAAAATACTTGCACTGTTTCCCATTGGAAATACTATAATGCATAAAAGTATGTAGTTTGTTAATAACAAGAAGGAAAATAAAGTAAAACCAGGCAATATATCTTGCTGAGTTTTAAAGAATATACATTGTCCATCCTAAACCACAGTGTAAATGTTATGTTGAAACCTGTTCTTGAAATGTCTAACATACAGCTTTTTGCTTTAACAGTTATTCATAATATTCGGATTTATACAATTTCTAATGCTTTCCCATCTCTCAATAGTATTTACAGTATTTAACTAAGAAAATCTATGGCAAGCCCTCTCTGAACTTGACTGAGAGCTATTAACACCTATTTGTAATTGTATTCTACATGAAATTTCCTTGAGGTTTAACTTTCAGTGTAATGCTAAATAAAATTAGATACTCAGCCCTGCTTCAAAGAATTAATCTGAGAGTAAGTAAAAAAAAAAAGAATTTAATAAAACACTGCTTTAGTATTCTCTAATTCTCTCTCATACATAGATACTTTTTGAATTAAACTAATTAGGCAAAGCTGCTAATATAAACACATTTCAGCACCTGGAATTTCATGAATCGTATTTTATTCCTTTTTTCACCCACTAGCTCTGGGAAATAGGAGCTAAATCATCAGTAAGCAAAGTCCACGTGTGTTAGATTTTACAAGCCTGCATTTTCAAGACCTAGAAGTCTTGCAAATGTTGGTGTGCAATACTAGTAGATATCCCATCTCTTTTGAAATTCGACCTGTAAGAAAGGCAAAGACCAAGTGGCACAGAATGGGATACGTGATCTCACTTATATCAAGTATGAGTAGGAACCCTTAAATACAGTTATTAGCACCTATCATGTCATAGGTCTGCAAAAGTGGATTTGTTTTCTGTTAGAACTATTAATCGTTGTAAAATGCTTTAGGCGTAGTCACTAAAACAGAAATGCTAAGGTCCAGCCATTAATCTGATATGGAGATTCAGCAACTTCATGCTCAACAAATATTCTTGCAAGATCACAGACTTCATAGCAGTGACTTATAGATCTCGGTTGCATGATAACTCTCTTAAATAGAGAGTAGGGTTCTGAGTTATGGTGTCAGTCTCGTGTGTCCCCACACAAGCAACTTGGCCTCATATTATTACTAGAGGTCACAAAAACAGCACGCTGCAAAGACAACCTAACTAGGTCTGTTAACTGGTCTGCATGGAGCTCTCTGTCAAGCTCTACACTGCGTTATCATCTTTTTTGGTTACCTCTACAATGAAGATATTGTATTGCTTCTTTTCCTACCTATTTGGTAACTTGGCCACATAGTCACATTAAGAAATCTCTCATTTCACAAGTGATTTCCCTGGCAAAGAAATTAATTTTTATAGTATGTGTCACTAATCATCTAAATTAAATTTAGCAAGATGAAATTCCAGGGTGGCTTAAAGTCACCAAAACCCATTTTGCTATAGCACTGTCCTGCCCCTGCCTCTACTGGTAGCTGCACATTCCTGCGTGCTCCCTGGCAGAAGCCTCCGTGCTCATACAAGTGAGTGGGGTGTGGTCAGGAAACTCATTTATCTGAGTATTAATTCTCTTTGGTTTTGTTTTGTTTTTGTGGACCATGACACTTCTATGATATATTGTTGTGATCAAATAGTCTGGCTGACAGATAGCCGAATCAGCTAAGTCAATCTCTCTAACTATCAAAAAAACCCTGCAAGTAAAGGATGTCATTTCACATGGAGATTATTTAATAGAAAATTAACCACCTGCTGCCAGTAAGCTTCTTGTTGATTAACCTCCATGGAGAAAGTCATGGCTGTAGCACAGATTGCTGAAGTTGGTTGTGTTTGAGCTCAGGAATAATACTTCTTTAAAGCCATGACAGCCTGGATATTGGCAATAACTAAGGATTGCTAGTGATGTTGACAGCTGTTTCAGAGAAGAAATCTGTTTTAGATGACAGAGGGGCATACATGGTGCTTCTTGTCAGGTGTATATAAACAAAATTTAGATGAAAACCGATTGTCTGGTAGCTATGTGAGGGATCTGTAGCAGGTCAGTGGTGGAAAACAGGTTGCTAGCCTTGGAACAGAATACTGTATTCTTCAAAAGGCTAAAAGACGGCAAACATATTTGGCTGTGAATAACTTTACCTAAAGGTTATTCAAAACTAACATAAAATTTAATCTCAGTTCTTCTCATTTTACTTTAACAATAAAATCCAAGATGACTTCAATTTTCCTTGAATGAAGAAATTACATTACATGTAACTTCTTCCTGCTATCAGTTTCTTGATCAGAATTGGGCTGAGAGAGGTAACACACATCCAAAGGACTACAATATTTTTAGAGTTACTTTGTTGTGAAAGGACTCTGTCAAACAATTACTACAACGGCAGAATCTGTTCACATCTACCATTCTGCCACCAGGAAGCTGCACTTGACCTCTGAGTGTTCCTGCTTCAGCATTACTGTCCGGAAAAATAAACACATATTGAGTTGTGAGTGTTTTGGACCGAAGACCTCTGACAGACATTAAGAAAGAGGGTCAAGTCAGCAGAGAGGAGATATTACACAGTTCTGTTTTAATTGTGCGTCATTAGGTTCATGGAGTTCAGTCTTAATGATACTATGGCTGCCTGACTACTTACACACTGCACACAAAACAGTTTGGCTACTGCGCACAAACCAGCTTACAGGGTTGAGGAATGAATTTATGTGGGTATTTATGTTCCTGCTGTCTCAGGTTGGAAAACAGTCAGGGTTAGCCATCAACAGCTTTGCAGAAATGAAATAACCTTGCTTTTGGTGGGTATGGAACACCTAGAAAATAGCCCTGAGGACAGTCGGAGATCACTTGCAACACAGCCTTATTGGTAGAATATATACAAAAGATAGCATAACAAGAGCTGCAAAAGTAATTCACACACAAAAACCAGAAGTTAAATCATAGAATCATAGGGTTGGAAGGGACCTCTGGAGATCATCTAGTCCAACCCCCCTGCCAGAGCAGGGTCACCTAGAGCAGGTTACACAGGAACGCGTCCAGGTGGGTTTTGAACGTCTCCAGAGAAGGAGACTCCACCGCCTCTCTGGGCAGCCGGTTCCAGTGCTCTGTCACAGTCAAAGGAAAGAAGTTCCTCCTCATGTTTAGGTGGAACTTCCTATGCTCAAGTTTGTGCCCATTACCTCTTGTCCTGTCCCCGGGCACCACTGTCCCCGGGCACCACTGGTTCCTGTTAAGAGAGAGCTTTATTTAATCTGTCATAAGAGTGCATGTTCTTTCCTAGGGATCAAAAAACTTTACTTCAACTGTTTAGTTTAACTAACAAGAAAGATGACCATATCTCTCTCTCAGAATCTCATGAAATGGACTCGGATCAACGTCTTATTACAGCAAGTGGGAACTGAATCAGAAATCCAGATCTCAACCTGAAGGAAAAGGATGGCCATGAACGTGAGATGGCATCAAATCTTGTCAGGCATGAACATAAGGAACAAAAACAGAAGGAGAAGAAACATCCCAAAGTGAGCCAGGAGTCACAGGCGGCAACGTACTGTGGCACAGTGCTGCACAAGAAACTGCCAGCACAGAGGCATAGAGCTGAGGACTTTTTTAGCAATAGAGAGTGTGATAAAGCACCCATGTAAAAGCAAATGAGAGTAGCCAGAGAATGGGCACCCTGTTTTGAAAGACAGAAAGTTTACTAGCACAGGGCAGCTTGTGCTGTAAAGACTTCCAGGCTCAAATATGTGCTCTGGCTTTTTTAGTTTACGAATCTAGACACTGCCAAAGTTTTGTGTCTCAGCTGGTAACTGCTTTACTTTGTTCCTCTCTAATTGTATCCTCCATGACCCTTCTTTCAAGGTATTTATGCTGCCTAAACCCCTATTCCTAAATTCCACTGATTTTAACCAGAACTGGACATCTATGTTCCTTGAAGAGGAAAGAATTAGAAGAATTTGGTGTTTATGGAAGCTGAGCAAGAGGTCAGCTGGACTCTACGCGAGTTAAAATTGAGCAGAAGGCTTGGCCTAAGACCTGCCACAGTTTGAGGTTCAGAAGTCCAGTGAGGAGCATGACTGAAGGGGTCCCAGCCAAGGCGGTACTTTCTTGCACTAAATGAAGCACTTGTGCTGCCATATCTTTTAACCAAGAATAAAATCCCTCCTCTGACTCCTATGAACACTTATCCAATATAAAGACTGTGCAGCAAACATTATTTTTTTTCCCTTCTTTCTTTTTCAGACTTACACAAGTGGAACAATTTCAGGGGTAGAAACAGAGGGACCTCCAAGACCTCTCTCTCGGCATGCTTATAGCGCAGCTGCTAAAGAATTGCCCTAGGAAGTGTGGATAGAGAATCAAATCCTGGCTTCCAAACGGACCCACATTGTCTGTGAGTTTGGGTCTCACATACCAGGCAATTGCTCTAGCAAACACACAGTTAGGAAATGCAGCAGGTGTAAGCTCTTCTTCCATCCACAGGATCTGAATATGAAGACAAATGCTGGGGGCAAAGACCCGATCCCTTGTGGATCAGGTCATCCAGAGAAGGATGCAAAGGGGCTCCTGGTGATTTTATGTGCTAAACAGTGCAAGACTGCAGCCAGGACTTATGAATACTGAATCTATCCATTGGCAGAAAAACATGTGTTATTGATTTTCAATAGTGGACTGTCAGTATTTACAGAGCAGGAGATATGACTTTGAGAAGGTTTACTTGAAGTTAGGAACCTAAAATGACAGGTAAACCATTTTACCATTTCTTTTATGTAACTGTACCCCTCTGCATGCATCCTTTCCAAAGGAGGGGTTTTTATACATGCCTGTATAAAACACAGGCATGAAAATTATTTCCTCCATAAAGAGCTGCAGAAAGCCTAAAAATTATTATTTTCCAAATGGTTCTTATTTTTTTAGAATTTATGGCACACAGGAAAGCCCATGCTGTGCCAAATGTGAGGAAAAAAGTCCACACTTTAAAAGCGAGGGTCATTAATAACTGAATAACCACTAAAGAATGCTGGATTATTAATTTCTCAAAGTCTTCCAAAACTTCTAGGAAGACATGATTGAAACCACTTGACTGAGTCTCTCAATACAGCAGTCCCTAACCATAATGCTGCACAGCCTGTGAAAACTGCAAAGAAAAAGGTCAGGTTTTAAGGTCTCTTGTGACCTTAAGATTTGTGAAAACCTGCATTTTCAAAAAGGAGCAATGTTGACCCTACATGAAATAGGAGAATTTCTTTAAAGTTATGATTTAAAACTCCTTGATAACTTTTAAAGAAAAGTAAGTGCTTTCAGATGCCAATTGTTTTGTATCAGTTGGGGAAAAATTATGAGATTTTCGTTTAGTTATATATAAATTCACTTACCACTGTGGAATATCATAGAATCATAGAATAGTTTAGTTTGGAAGAGTCATTTAAAGGTCATCTAGTCCAAACCCCCTGCAATGAGGAGGGACAGCTTCAATGTGATCAGGTTGCTCAGAGCCCCGTCCCACCTGACCTTGAACATTTCCAGGGATGGGGCAACTGCCACCTCTCTGAGAAACCTGTTCCAGTGTTTCACCACCCTCATTGTAAAAAGTTTCTTCCTTGTATCTAATCTAAATCTACCCTCTTTTCATTTAAAACCATTACCCCTTGTCCTATCGCAACAGGTCCTATTAGAAAGTCTGTCCCCATCTTTCTTATAAGCCGCCTTTAAGTACTGAAAGGCCACAATAGGGTCTGCCCAGAATATATGCATTACTTTTATGAATATACTTATCCATTAAAGCATGAAGAGTTATAGAAATCTTCAGTGTCACATTGATTAAATTTTGTAGGTATGTGTATCTGGGGCTCAACAGCCAGCAAAAACCATTAAATCGGTACAACCTGTACTGCAAAAGTGCTGCTCTGAAAACTCCAACTGATCTAGTAAGATTTTGGTTGTCTAAAGCAACAACTGAGAACTTTTTGACATGGATGCACAATGGACCCCTCTTAATGAACTGGTAATGGTCATGCCTTAACCCTCTTACTCATGTTACCAGGAATCACCACAGTTATGGGAACAGGGTTACAGCAGTCCCCATCTTGCCTGCCCACATGACAAGAAGCTGCATATTAATCACGTGAAGGCTTATGTCGAGTCATAGGATGGGACTGACATTGTCATGTGATGAAACATGCAAGTTTCATCGTGACAAACGTGAATCCCAGCATTATGATGGAATGTTGCCTGTGTGAAGTTTAATATACTATGGTTTTCTGTCATGTTTTGCATTCTTTATAGTATCACCTTTGAATCTTTTGGAGAAAAAAAATATTTCATTTTCCTCTCCTCTATTCAGTGTGTTGCTACTTTATAATCGTCTTGAAATTATTTCCTCTGATCCATTTCCTCACTCATGCAGCTGAGTCTTGTTTGCTTACTTGTTTCTGCAGCTGCAAAAAATCAAATAGAAGTCTCTTCCACTGTAAAAGCACAGCTATGGGAAGATGGGGAAGGCACATATTACTTCTAGTGACTCCTATGTAAATGGTAGCAGTGCAATACAAGTTCTCAGCGTTAAGGAAACTGGATACTCTTCTTATATTTCTGCCCAAATCCATCAACTGTCTAATTTTCAGGACTACAAAGTACTAGTGAATACGGATTAGGCTTTTGAGGCAGGAATAACTAATTGCATAAATATAACATGGGAAACAGCCACTGAAGTAAACTGCAATAAGGCACATTCATGATAAGATCTTGGAAAAACATAGAATCATAGGATCATAGAATTGCCTAGGTTGGAAGGGACCTTTTAGGTCATCTAGTCCAACCATCAACCTAACACTGACAAAAACCACTACTAAACCATACCGCTAAGGACTATGTCATCTTTTAAATACCTCATGGGATGATGATTCCAGCACTTCCGTGGGCAGCCTGTTCCAATGCTTGATAATCCTTTCAGTGTAAAAATTTTTCCTAATATCCAATCAAAACGTCCCCTGGTGCAACTGGAGGCCATTTCCTATTGCTTGTTACCTGGGAGAAGAGACCGAACCCCACCTCGCTACAACGTCCTTTCAGGTAGTTGTAGAGAGTGATAAGGTCTCCCCTCAGCCTCCTCTTCTCCAGGCTAAACAACCCCAGATCTCTCAGCTACTCCTCATAAGACTTGTGCTCCAGGGCCCTCACCATCTTCGTTGGCTTCTTTGGACACGCTCCAGCACCTCAATGTCTTTCAATGATCATGATAGTGAAGCAACCGGGCTAGCTAGCACAGGGACATATTCATCATTTGAAGGTGGAGGACAGGTCTCCCTTGAGAAAAAAAGCTAGGGAAATGCTCTTTGGGAGTGACCTAGCTTTAGCTGTCTAGATGCTGTGAGGAACAGGATGGA
The DNA here is from genome assembly GCF_963924245.1 of Chroicocephalus ridibundus. Lineage (NCBI taxonomy): Eukaryota > Metazoa > Chordata > Aves > Charadriiformes > Laridae > Chroicocephalus > Chroicocephalus ridibundus. The sequence goes on from NC_086285.1 coordinate 92,670,471, forward strand.
CTAAAAGACCTCTTGAGATTCCTTCCAGCCCTGTGATCCTATTATCTCTCATTTCCTAGAATTTAGTCATTAATAAAATCATTACTGTTGCTTACTTGACCTTAGAGGCCTCCTTCCACATTTGCTTATTCAAGCATGGTCTGGTCACATGCATCTGTGTAGCAACTATAAGAGTAATTGTACCTGTAAGAGCCCAGAGGGACGATTGATTGTAGCGTGCGTGAGTGGATGTCAGCAGTCTGGCTGAGACTCCGGCACCCTCTCCTGCCCTCCCAAGCTTTTTATTTTGATGTACTGTAATGTGCTTTATAAAAACCCATTACTCTCACGCTCTAAACCAGAAGTTTTGCCTCAGTCACCACCTTAGTCTGTTACAACATGATTCAAAGGAAAGGATTAAGCAGATAGTTTGAATGTATGCTTTATCTCCTAACTAAAGGGCAGGTGGTTTCCAAAACCAGACCTAAATCAGCCTTGCAATAAATTTAGCTGAAGCCTGAAGTTACCCTGCTGGCTGCAAAAGCTGTAGCAGGTTGACTCTATTACCCTCAGCTGTAAGCATCGAGGTTATACTGTGCTAATGCTGTCTGCATCCTTGCACACTGTATTTTTTTTCTGATCAGCTTTTCATCTTGCAAAGGTAAACAGCAAATTCCAGCTGACATCACAATTCAAAATTCGCCTTTTGTGTGACTGGGGTGAATCACACTGCAATCTGTCACAGGCGACCTGTAACCTCAAATCTCCTTGTCAGAAGCTGGTGATGGGTACCTAGTGGTTGTGTTTGGCCAGCGGGTGCTCTGCTAGGGGTTTTGGAGGGTTAAGTGACCATAACTTTCATTATTTTCTCATAACTGCTTTCAAAATTTATGAATGTTGAAAGAGAGCTTCAGCAGCTAAGGCAAATGAAGAGGTGCCCGAAGGAATATTCACTTTGAAAAATAAAATGTCTGTACTGATTTGTTCACTTCCATGCATGAGGCAGGAAGGTCCTTTATAATTTTTGTCTGTGATCGTTCTGAAGTTTTAAAGTGTGGCACAAATCCAAATGATACAGTCACACCAATGATAAGATGGTCAATTCTACATCTATTTGTGACTATTCTTGGACTCTACCTGAGAATACCCAAGCAGTTAAAAAAAAAGAAATCCCTGTTCTACCACTTTTAAAACTTAAAGCCTGCTTTGTACTTTCTCTGTATCTTATGTAACTTATCTCCTGTATTTTGACTGCCCTTCACTTTTATTTTCTCCAACAAGCTTTATTTCTTATGCTTGTAGACAGATTGTGTGTGTCATGAGTACAAAGATGTAAACCGATTGCTGGAAAAGAAACTATGATTTTGCCATGGAAACAAATACTGACTTTTTGATTCATGGAAAACTTATGGAGAAGAATTCACCTTTCAGAATAGACTAGGAAAGATGATAAGCATATTGAAAGATTCATCTAAATCTCAGAAGCTGTAGTCCAAAGTCTTTACAGTAGACATCCTATGTTAAATTCTTTTTAAAAATATATTCTAGAAAGATTTATAGGAAGAATCAGAAACTGAGGGAACAAACCTTACAAAGACAAACCATTAGATTTAAACTCAAGCAACAGGTTGGTTAAATGAAAAGAGTATTTGAAATAAGCAACATCTATCTATGGCCAAAATTGCAATCCTAAATTTTTTGTTTATTTGCTTTATGCTGTTGAAAATACACAATTTCTGTAGCTGCTTATGTTTGGTTTTCTTTAGTATTTCACAGTTCTCTACATTTCTGCTCCTTAGCATGTCTAGAAATGCCTCAGCATTAACAGATCTGAGCAGTTCAGAATGTAGCTAACACAAAAGACCAATTAATGTTCCTCTAAACATCTGAGGACTTGCTGAAGTAGATACAGTCTTAGATCTTTTAATGTACATGTGCAAGAGAGGCTTTCTCACAGTGGATTTTTTTTTTTATCACAGGCACAGCAGTAGATAAAACTCTTCCTTCTCCCTCTTTGTAATTTTTTTTAGTTTTTAGAGCAGTGGTGTGGAAGGTGTGGAAGACCTAGGTCCATTTCCTTCCTGTACGTAGCATGGTGTTGAAGGGATTCTACTGCTCATTGCACATCCCTGGAAAGATGCCTGAAGCATTAGCTACAGCAAACTGGAAAACAGCCCTTGCTGTAACTGTCCTATTTTGCAGAAATTTTCAAAATTTCTTTGCTAAAAAATGAATCCTCTAAGGTTGTTGTTCAGTACTCATTGGAGAAGAGAACCTGGTCTCTAGCCTGTGTTCCCGTGGCACTATTTTATTCTGTGAAAAGTTTGCATGAGTTATCTTTATTGAAAGGACTGCAACTGAGTCCTTTCTTTTTCCAGTGGGTGTCCTAAATGCTTAACACAAGTGGTTCCCGTCCTCTCTGGATCAGTAAGAGTTCAGTGTGGACTAGTTCACGGTGGACTAGTGCCAACAGAAGGGGAGTACAACCCTCCTGACCAACCATGCCCCCTCCTTCACACAACACACATACAATAAGTGCTAGACAGAAATATGAGTGCAAGACAGTGGGGAGGAAGGAAACCATCTTGGCTTTCCCATATATGAACTACTGAACTTGGTTACAGAGGAGAGAGGGTAGGGAAGAGGGGTGAGGATTCGAAGAGCTTTTCATCCTCCAACAAGCTCTGTGTAAAATAAGAGTGATCCCTGCTTATTTCAAGCTTGTATGGACTATTCGAAGGAGAAGGGGACATGGTATAGTGGTCAAGACCTTTATGTGACCTGGAGTTAGACATCAAGGGCACAGAGTGGAATTCAAGACGTAGCCTTATTTTTCAGTATTTTCCAGCTGACTACTACTGAGGTGCAATCTCAGAGACTGGAGCCCTCCCTGGGATGGCCATTTCTCCCACACACTGCTTAAGGAACATGTGGTTGTGAGCGCTGCTGCACTGCCAGCTAAAAAGTAGGTGTTTCAATGATGTCTGTAATGGCAGCTATACCCCTATTTTGAATCTAGTCTTTCATTCTGAATCAAGAAAGCAATCCTGTTCACGGGTATTCATACCCTGCTGGGGAAGAACATGACATCAGTGAATGGCGAAAAAAAGCAAACTGTAAATGTTTTGCCGTTCCTTCATTACTGTTCCTAGACTTAGAGATTTAAAAACAAATCCACACACACGTTTTACAAGCAGATCAGTAATTTCACATAGCAATCGTTTCAGAACTCTGACAGATAGCCTAAACCTCTGGGTTACAGGCAGTATAAGCATGTTGGTGTTCCTTCAAGGCACACAAAGTATTGTGCTGTTGGGGGAAATCCTGGATTGCAATGGTGTTAATCTAAATATGAAGGAAGATTCTCAAGTGACAACAATTTATACAATTGTGTCTCTATGAGCACGTGTCTGCTATCTGGGATCTGCCTCCCATCTTATCATAGGATCATAGAATCTTCATGGTTGGAATTATCTATGGTCACTGGTAGACAAAATTCTGATTTGCCACAAAGATCAAAACTGTGTGGCAAAGTTGTTCTACATCACATTTTTAAAGAGGCATGTGAGTATAATGCGCTGTTTCCACAGAAGTTCAGTACTAGTAGCTGCCTGGACCAAAAGGCTACTAAGCAGGGACACTCAGGTTAACAGCCCTGCAGTTACCAGCATTTTGCAGTGCATGGTTCAATATAATCAAGTCATCTTGGGGCTGAACATCACAAATGTGCCACTTGGGGTTAGGTTTAACAGAGGCAGATACAATTTACAGCAAGCAACCTATTGCTGCTGGAGCAGCAAGCAAGCAAGGACTCTGTTAAACCCTTACTAAGATGCCAAAGGCAGAAATCCTTCATCCAGCTCCCAGCATCTTAAAATGGGAATGCTAACTAATAGGGGAGCCTAGAAACTTGCCAAGATGTGATATTCTGGTTCCAGTGGAGTTGTTTAAGAAGTAACAGTGATCAGCTCTTTTTCCTTAGGCAAAATACTTTAATTATTATTGTTTTCAATGTGTCAAAAATCCTTAGGATCATTTCAGTAAACCTAGGTTAGAGATATTCCCTGGGAATTTATGCTGACAGGCCCAAGGAGGTGACAATTTTGGGGGAGAGGCAGTGTTAATCTGCTAGTACAAAACTTTTCACTCATCATGCTGAGACCAGAAGACTACATCTGATTGTAACTGACACAGTGGCTAAGGAGCTCCGAGGGCTGAGAGAGTGCTAATGTCGTGCCACCATAGAATGAAGAAAGTCAAGAAGGGCAATGGATGCAACAATTGGCTAGTTAAATTATGATAATCCCAGGGGATAAATAACAAACAAACAAGCCCTCCAAAACCATTGATACAGCAGCAGAGGAATTAAAGACTGGAAATAGAAGTCGTGCTGATAAACATGCTGTGAGGGAAGGCAGATCACATCTGATTTTTTCTTTGACACAAGTGCAACTGATAATCTATAAAAAATCTGTTTTTCAATGACATCAAGCCATCCAGTTTGGGGTGGTTATCCAAAGAAACAAATCCCCAAGAAAGTAATGGCTCCACAGTTTCTTAAAATTCAGCTAGTCTGATCTCTAGTCTCTAAGGACTTGCATTCAGATAACCCCTCTAATTGTTTTAAAAGCAGTTTCTCAGCAGCAGTTTTTCTTCATTTTATTATCCTGTGTTTGACCTCAAGTTTTTTGTTTTCTCTCAGAAACTCAAATGTCACGCTGGCTTGTTAGTCTTTCAGCTACTGTAGTATGTCAAGTGTATGGGTATAAGATTAGATAAAAGCTGACATTTTGCTAACCTATTTGTTGGGCGGTAACCAAACATTTATACTGTATTTTTAATGATTCTCCACCTATCTCTTTCCACTGTTTTTACTTTTCCTTATTCTGGCTTTGTTTTATTAGTCTGTGTTTCTCTTGTTTCTTTGTGCTCAGTTTCGTATCTTCTTTTTTTTTTTTCCTGCTTTTCTCTTGCTCTCCCTTCACCCTTCTTTCTACTCTGTTGTACCCCATTTTTCAGTCAGCGCAGCTCCCATTACTATAATATAGTGCAAAAAAATTGCAACTGTTTTGGAACTTTGTGAATATTTCAGTCTTGCACGCAAACCTTGAAATGTATTACTGGAGAAGAATAAGACAGACTAAACCCAAATGACTATTAAAAAGCACTGCTGTAGAAACTGAAATCGTAGATCAGTGTGAACTCATAATTACCAGTTACAAACAGATAAAATAAGACAGATAGGAAGAGTTCGAACAGCAGCTTTTTGAATGTCTTATATAACCACTGAATTTTCCAGTGGCTGCACAAGAATTACACCTCACTGACTAGAAAAAAAAAACCAAACCTAATGGTACCATTGGGAATAAGGTCAAATATACAAATTGTGACTAGTGTGAAGGGCTGATTTTCATACAATCCCAATTACATAACACTAAAATGCTTTTGTTTTGCTTAAAGATCATGTTAGTGTCATTGTTGTCTGCATGACTTTTAATAGCTTGCCTCTCTGAAAGGGGTGAATTTTAGAGAGCACATTGAAGTTGAAATTCCCTGTTTCATTTTTATGGATCAGGTAACAAGGAGTAGTTTTCCTTGACTCTTCATGCTAAGTGCAAATCAGTCTTAATAACTCTGGGACCTAAACCTTCTTTACTGTTAGTTCACAAAGGGCCCTTATCTCCCTATTACTAATTTTGCACACAAAAAACCCAACCTGAGAAAGTGACCTGTTACCTTAGGGCAACCCATCTCCTGCCTATTTGTCAGGGCGCGGCAAGGACAGCTGCTCCCTAAGGGAAAGCGAGACTCCAGGTTCAGCCAAGAGTTCAGAATGCCAAGCCCACACGGCAACCCCTATGGACAAGTGCACAGCAATGAGTCAGGTCCGGGATCACACCAGGAAGTCACGTCAGCAAGTCAGGATGAAGACCAGGTCTGGACACAGTCAGCAGGGTAAGCCGCATTCCAGTGAGCTCCAACCAAGTACGCAGTGACAGACATGTCTGCAGCCAAGATGGAAAGTCCATCGTGTGGGCCAGGGTCAGGATCCGGAGCAGTGGAGTAGGTGGGCAGGCATAGGCATGGCTGCAATGCAGCTCAGGTGGGGACCAAGGGAGAGAGCTTCTGTATGAAGGGAAGGCAGCTCCCAAGGCAAGGAGAAGGGACCACTCGGTTGAGTCTTCTTGTCTGTCTCTTCAGCGGAGCTCCCATCAGTGAGCTGGGCATGAATGCAGTCAGTTTAACTCCCAAAACAGGGGGAGCAGGATCTGGGCCCTGACACTGTCAGTCACAAATGGAGACTTCTCTATAGGCAGATATAAAGGACGCCCCAGTTTATACACCACAGCAATATGAGTCTAAGGAAGGATAAGACTCCGTATTTGGGAGCTAAGGGACAGCATTCATGTAGTGCCTGAATATTCATTGAACTACACATTCCATCAGCTGTGAACTGAAACTGAAAATGTAAAGCTAACAATGCTGAAATTTGCAATAGAAACAGAGGCTTTGCAAGCCTGTAAATTGTCTCCTTATGAATGTGAGTGGTTAAGCACTTTAGGAGTGATTCCATTCAGCAGTCACTTACAAGAGAACATTTGTATTGATTCCTGCAGCAGATATTTCAGCAGCAGATCACCAGGATGTGCAACCTGTACAATTCAGAAATATAATTTATGTCAATGGTGCACTTGTCATATATAACTGCATACTACAGAAAGACTTTGGTAGAGTTTGTCAGCGTGGGAAACCAGTGAAAAATATACCCTCAGTTAGGAAAACACTCTGACTTTGGGCTTGTGACTCCTATGAATTACCATTTGAGTCTAATAGTTGGAGGAAACATTATTCATACTGTCAAGATTTAGTTCTTTCGTCTGCATTCTCTGTTTAGCCCAATTAGCTATAGAATGTGGGTAGTTTCAAAAATTGCATAGCTTGCTGGAGACTGAAAATAAGCACCCAGAAACGCATTGTGGAAAAAAACCATCCAGAGTCTCCCAGTAAAAAACAACCACCAGAAAAATGAAAATGCAAGAGCTTGGGAGATTGCTGCCTATGATGGTTGACATTGTTTCCCAAGGAAATTCCTGGATGAATTTTGTAGGATCTATTCCTTCATAACTGATTTCATCATCATTGTGAATTTTTTTCATTTTTCTTGCTGCCTCTGGAAAGCATAGTGTGCAGGGCAGAACAGTGAGCCCTAGCAATGAAAAAACAGTTAAGAAGTTCCAGGAAAACAGAGAACAAACAGGTTAGGGACTCATCTGAAGCCTGCAGTTGACTCAAAATTTAGAGGGTGAGGAGATAAAGAAAAATGGAGAAGAGCCAAGGAGCAAGAGGAAACTGCCTTCTTTCCTATTCCTTATGAATCTTACTCATTGGAAGTGCCTCTAGAGGAAGGGGGGCACTAACACATGCATAAGCAGTGCTCCACAAACAAGAATTCGGTATCTCGTCCTTGACACAAAGATGTTCAAAAGCAGTCAGAGATTGTCAATAGAGTGATAACATCTAATCATTGCCTAAGTTTGCAAGGTGGGAAGTGAAAGTAATTATGGCATACGAACAAGGCTGATTTTGTGTGCAAAGGAATGCTAATTTTGCTAGTTTGGCATAACTGAGCAACCACATTAAGAGCTAGTGAGATAAAACGAGCAGCTAGAGAATTTCCTGAAGTAGACAGTTTACTTCTGTAGAAGGTTACTGTTTGGTTAGGGCTGATTCGGAAAATCACAGAAAGGCTCAGGCTGGAAGCGACCTCCAGAGGTTACCCACTCCAAGCCCCCGCACCCAGCAGGCCTTACCTCCTAAGCTCCATCAGGTTGTTTAGGGACTTGCTCTGCTGAGTCTTGAAAACCTCCAAGGACAGAGATTCCACCAGCTTTTTGGTCAGTCTGTTCCAGTGCTTAACCACTCTCATTACGACTTTTTTTCGCCCCTTCTCTTTCATTTCTATACTTAGATATGTCTTTTACCTACACACACACATTCCCTTCTTCTGTGTCCTGACAGCGGCTTCTGCCAGCCATTATACTAAATGCAAATGTGACAATGTGTATACCCAAGTGCTGAGGAAATGAAAACTGTAGAAGAGGGCAGCTAGGGGATATCTTCTTATCAGCTATTGCTTTTGCAAGTCCTAGAATAGAGCTCTTTCTTCTACACACACAAGAATTTTATAGGCTATGTAAAGCCGATTGCTTAAAGAAAAATATCATTGAAAGGATTAAGAATAACTGAGATGAATTGCAAAAAAAAAAGAAAAAATAAAATAATGCATAAGACCAGGTCTGTAGCAGCCGTATTTACAGCAATGCCTGCATTTTAACATTTAAAGAATGGCAAAATTATGTTTTCTCTACCATATCCGTATGACAAAACTGCTTTCTTCACAGGAAGAAAAAAGTTATTCAAGATGAAAGCCTTGTGATGAGAGAGAGATGACCTTTTAAGTGACATAGCCAAAATCTTTCAGAAAGGCAGGACAAGATACATTCTGTTTCCTCACTTTATCTAAAAAACGAAATATTTATAATTTGAAACAATTGCCTGTCACCCATCTATAGCTTATGAAGGGACAAATGCATGAATTTAGCCCAGACATGTCAAATATAAACAAGTGGGTGAACTTTTAAACGTATTTAATTTATCCACAGTAGGCAGTACCTTCTGTTCTGCCACAGTATGTTTTTCTCCTTCCCTTTCTCCTGAAATCTGCCGTCCCCTTTCCCTATCTCAAACAAACAAAAGTAGTGTTTAAAGTAGTATTGTAACATACTTGCCCGCTGACGGGCTCACTTCCCTGCAAAACCGCAGCAGGTCCCACACAGAGCCAAGATCCTGCACATGCGCTTCCTCGGGCAGCAGGACAAGGAAAACACATGAGTGTCTTGGCGTGCTGACAAACCAGCGTACCCTTCAGTCTGGAAGGTGTGGGCAGGCACCTTTTTGGCTGGCCACTCAGAGACATGCTGACTCCGAGTGGTCAGCCAGCTAAGAATCACCCTTCCCTTCTCAGCTGGCGATGGGCCAAATGGCATAAATTACCTGTCACCCCAAGGTATTGCTTACTGAGCTGTATTCTGCACACGGGCCGTGCATCGTGCAGAAATGACTCCATCAGCTGTCTGGTATGGCTCAAATCACAGCACTCTCCTGACTTTGTCCTTGTTTGAAACGGAACATTTCTTTTTAAAAGACATTGTTGCTTTCATTTCTTTTCTTTCAGACAAATATAAAACAGAAGTTCCTCCACAGTTGGAGGTAGACTGATGCAACAAAAATTGTGCTGGGGGATTAGCATAAGGGTATCAGTATGTTAATCACTGCAGGGATTGTCAGTCTTGCAGACATATGTGGACTGTATTTTCACAGGAACATTTCTCTAAGGATCTACTATTGTCACAGGAATAATAATACGTTCACAGCTGCTTATAAGCAGCATATGGCCAAGGTATAATGTACATTATTTTTAATGAGCACCTTGTCTTCCTTTATTTACTAGATTGAAAAATCTGGGATCAGCTTATTCTAGAGGAGGGAATACTTTAAGAAACAAAACTAATTCCATTCTAGCTTTGCATGCATAGATGAGCTGCTTTGCCATTATTCCCAGTGCATTGGAACTACATTGCTTCTGATTTGGAAGTGTCTTGCATCCGACCAGATCAAAATGAACTCAGGGTAAGATCCTGCAAGGTCATGTGTATTTACAACTGACTGAGCCAGGTCTCCTCAAACCCTCTTGGCTACCACAATTGACTGTGGTTTGGTGACTTCAGCCAGCTTCACCTCTAGAATATAGGCAGATTAATGCTTCCTTTTAGGTCAGATGGATGGAGCTGAAAACCCAGGAAGAAATTTGCATAAGAGAACAGAAAAAGCAATGACAAAATGGAGCAGAATATTTTAGCCTATCCATAACATTTTGAGTTTGTCATTTGAAGAGTTTCGGAAGGCTTTTTAGGTAATTCATGGGTGCAGGGCCATAAGTGCACTAACAGACCTGAATTGCCTTGACCAGCCTCACTTGGGACCCATATCCACATAAGCTCTGCAGATCGATCCAGGAACTCCATTTAAGCTCAGGCTTGGTCCTTCAGTCCTAGACAGAGCTATGTTGGTGCTCTGTCATAACTTAAGGTGAAAATCATAACTTAAATTGCTAGGTGAAAATCATAACTTAAATTGCTAACACTTACAGGCTGCAGATAATTAATAGTGGATGACTGTCTGAAATTGAACTTTTGAATTCTGAGACAGTAACATGTTAGCTACAACTGATACGGGCTGGTTGTAAATTTTGTTAACAACAGAATTAAACCAAAGCAGCCCATTATGAATCCTCCAATTCATGAAGAGACGTGATACAAAACCACCGGTACATAGACTATATAGGTGCTAATGAATGTTGTTCTTCAGGGGTAGTGAGTAAGTGTGTAGTCATCAAAGAGAGTAAGAGGTCTATTCTCTTTTTTTCCTTGAATAAACCCCAGATCAGCTGTTGTTTACTCTGCATTGTCTGTGGCATCTGTAGCTGTACACATCCTCTTCTCTGTTTCTGGCACTGTCTCCTGGACGGGCAACAGACCTATTGTCTTCAGCCCCGCGTCCTTTTCTTTCTTCATCTCTGGCTGCATCTCCTCCTCCTCCTGACTGGGATCCCTGATGAATCGCCCCATTTTGGTGGAGCCCTGCTGTGACCCACCCTGCTCAGATACGGGGGGACCGCATCCTCATTAGGGAGAGCAGTACCCCTACCTGCACTGCAGCCACCCTCCGCTATTGCTGGTCCTCCCTCGTGGAGCAGTCCTGCTCCGGCTGTTTCTTGATGGTGCCTCAGGACAACAAACTTGCCTGCGCCATTGGAGACAATGAACATTGACTAAACTTGCTGTGCTCCTAGAAATCAATTATTTCCTGACGTTTCTAGGCACAGTACAGCCTCTGTAAAATCTGGTATGTTTTTGAGTACTTGCTTTGTTTTAACCTTGACCTGGGGAGGGCATGGGGTAGAACTACTGAGTTTGGTAAGAAACTAAAGGAAGAAAGAAAAAGTATAGGTGAAAAATCAAAGGGAATGATGATGAGGGACCTAGATATTCAGAGAGTAGTGGAGTATTCAGAGCTGCCTGCTTGGTACTCAAAAGACTCAACGATTCTCTGCCAGGATAGCAGGGACTAGGAGAGTCATCAGGAAAATTTTGTCAAAGCAGAGAAGAAATGGAACAAAGCAAACTGAAAGAGTTTGACAATGGAGCAATAGAAATGCAGCAATATGTGAAAGTATACAATTTCCCATCATTTATTGGTGAACTAACACTAAGAATCACAGTTTAAGCCACCTGCAAGACAAGGAGAGAAAAAAATATCTGTGGTTAGTCCAACTGTGAACCACCACTTTGAAGAAGTTATAAAAGAGGCTAATATAATGCTAAAATGGCGAACTATTTCCAGTTTTCCACTTCTAATGCTATTATGTAAGAGCTCATCTAGAATATCACCTGTAATTCTGGCCACCCACTTCAAATTCATCTATTTTGAGTCAGATATAGTTAGCAACATAACAGAATCTCCGATCTATTCTATTATTTGAAAAAATACAGCGATTTAACTGGTTCAACCCTAAAAAGATACAGGCTGACAGAAAGTTAAAATATAAGGGTAGTAAATAAGAGAAGGGAAAAGGTTGTGCCAGAACTTGATTCTACTGGTGCAAGATCACTTGAACATTAAGTGGCAATCAGTAAGTTTAGTCCGATAGTTAAAAGTCCCTTTTATAATATAAAACAAAAGGATGAGCACAAAAAGACTAAAGAACATTCAAAGGACATTTTAAGGAAACATTACATCTGTCATATATTTTTCTCTTATTTTCACAGTTCCTTCTTCATATGCATCAATTATTTTAATTTAATGATCTGGTCTTTTTAGTTCAATATACCTTTACCTTTTCCAATCTAATGCAGCAAAATATTCTTTTCCTTGCTGTATCAGAGAGAAATGGATATAATAAAACCAACACATTTTAAAACTGAGAGAATTAATATCAAATCTGGAGTATCAGCCACTCCCTAATGTAGAATCTGAAACATTCTTTAACAGTCTACTGAATTGCTCAGAGAAAGACAAGCCGTATCCAAACCTTTGTTCAACAGAAGGGCTGCTCCATCACCTCCTTCTTTATTACCAAATAAATGCAATTGGGTAATAGACTAAATAGAAAAAACTTCTAATAAAAAGAAAAGTTTTAATATACCTTCCACTGCAGACTGTGGAGAGACCCACGTGAGAGGAAACAACTTTACATTTCTATGTATTTGAGAATGATAAGAGAAAACACCTTCTGAAAATCATTAGGAGAGGAGGACAAGTGACTGAACAACTTCGATCCTCTATGTAATGTCTCAATAAAAAGTCTGTATGATAGGACAGGTTGCACGCTCAATAAGCTTGCAGATGACACCAAGCTGGAAGGGCTTGGGAAGAGCAAGCAAATTGCTTCTCCAAGAGACAGGGCTGCCATTCAGAGGGAACATGACAACTGGAAAAGTGAGCCAGCAGGAAACTTGTGAAGTTCAAATTGTTTGGGGAAAAATATGGGCAGGGAAGAACCCTAAATTTGTACGTACACTTGTGGATTCTGAAATGAATATGAACCTTATGAAAGAGTTCTTGGGGTTATAGTAACACTTCGTTGAAATGTCAGCTCAGTGCTTGCTGTCGGTCAAAAAAAGAAAATCCAGTTTTAAGTCCTGTTAGGTGACAGATAAAGAGAGAAAAGCCAGTAAACACAATGCCATTGCAGGTGGATTGGAACAAGATGGTCTTTAAGGTCCATTCCAACCTAAAGCATTCTATGATTCTATGATTGTACAAATCCATATGAGATCTGCATCTCGAACTCTACGTGTGTTTTTGCGCCTGACTTTGAAGAAGGTTGTAGCAGGGGAAAAAAAATAGTAGAAAGATAAGGAGTGTCGTAATATTGTGTTGATTTTGTCCATTAATAGCTAACTAAATATGATTATTTAAACTGTGAAGAGAGGTGACTGGGGAGAAAATATGCCAGAGACCTATATGATGAAGCATGGCCTGCAGAGTGCAGATTGCTGTTCTCCGTTTCTTTCAGTAGCAACAGGGAGAGCAAAGGAAATTAGGTGCAATGCTTTCAAAAAAAAAAAAAAACCATCACCCTTTACAAAGGACAGGCTTAAGACACATAGCTCCTTGCCACAAGAACTGATTATAGTTTCTGTAGGTTTAAAAAGAGATTGGAAAATTTCTGGTGTGGGTAAAAAAAGACACCAATGGCTAAGAAACACAAAAGATGTTAATTGTGTTAAAAGAATAAAGGCAGCTAGGTGAGTATTTGGAGTATCATTGTCTGTTCTTATAGTCCACCGTAAGCACCTTCCACTGACCACTGTTAGAGGTGAGATACTGTGTTAGAGGGACCTCTGATCAAACGCAGCTACACTTATCTAGTTCAGCTCTCAATCCTTGACAGATCCCCTGTTGTGATCCTCTTCCATTTTAAGTGAAACAGTGAAGATTACAACCTATTCTTCCCTTCCCTGCACACTCATTTTCACTCAAAGGAAGTCTAGGCATGTGTCGTGCATGTGCTACAAGACCTGCCTAACGTGGACAATCAAAGCAGCTGGAGGCAGTGGGAAAGTGCAGCGTGCAAGCAAAGATTAGTTCAGATGTTGTCGGTGTGCTCTAACCCTCACTCCAGAATCACACCCTAATTCAGGAGAACATTGGAAATTTGCTTAAATGTATTGTGACTCATTGATGTGAAGTGAGAAAAATAATAGCGTCTATTTTTCCCTTGATCTTTCCATTTCAATTGTGTTTGTGTAATACCTGACAGAAAGGGAACACATCATCATTTGACGCTTCTAGTGCTAGTACTAGTGTTATTATTATTATTAGATTGTAACTTTTAGCAATGAGGACTTATAATCTGGAATGATGAATGCAAGCAGCAGAGGAGGCGGCTGTAATTCAGTTCAGACAATTATTTCACAAATGAGTTCCTTTTTAGCATCTGAGGTGTAACAAATCTATTTTTCACTGTCTCTTTTCTTTTAATTCCTACTATCTAAGCTTGGTTCCCCTTAGGAAACTGAAAAGAAAAAAAAAAGGCAGGTTTAATGCCTATAAGAATGTTTCTTACAAAGACAGAAATAGTTATGTTAAATAGCATTTTGGTATCCTTTTATAGTATATTTATCCTATTCCTGCATTAATAATGAGTTTGTTTGTCAAAGCAAGCCCTTGCTATCCTCCCTCAAGCCAATAATACGGTTCAGAAAATCAAGCTATTACATTTCCCTTGTGGCACATACACCACGTTTGACACTAAGAAAGAATAAGTTTTTTTTTTTCTGGAAAGTTTGCCAGGCTTTGGTTTCATGACATAATTAAAAGTAAAGACTAATTTTTAATATAAGCCCACAAGGCTTTTAGCAAATAAAAATATGTTAATAAATACAGTAAGAAGAAATTTAATTGTAAAACTAAATGCTCAACTTGAAAATGCATAGGAGAGTATTGAACAGGGTTTTTTTGTTGAGTTTTTTTTTTAATGAAAACAGGCTTTTAAAAAAACTGTGCACCCCTTCAGTTTTTCTAGAATAAGTATATCTAGGTTTTAATTTGGTTTTAATTATAGTATCAATTGTTGCAGATACCAGTGTTCTGGTTTGTGAAGTAATAATATGTTAATACAACAGGTATTTCAGATCAGGGAGAAACATTCTGTAGCTATGGCATGTATTGTCTTAAAAAGATCTCGGTATGCTCATAATTCAGTGTGAAAATCTGAAAGCCCTGCCTGCCTCATGTGGAAGCAGGAACATCCCAGCAAGAATTCACATGTACATTGCAAGAGATAAATACCAAGTCAGAGAAAAGAGATTCCTTTACTAGCATTAAGTTCCATTTCCCTTCTTGTCATACAGTAAGTACTACCAGATGCAAATGAGAAGTCTACAGAGGAAGACCACTCTGAAGCCCACTAGGGTTCTGGTCTGTGTCCTTTGGAAGAACAGGCATTTTGTGTCTACTTCCCAACATTGACTATATAATAAAAGTTCTTACTGTGCTGAAGAGGAGTTGTCTCAATCGTTGAATGGAAACATGAGTTTATTGCTACTTTTGCGAGTACATTCACATCTATTTCTGTATCCGGAACCCTAACTCCAGATTTATACAGAAAGAAGAGATGGAACAGAGGTTAGAAGAAGTGAATTTCATTGAGATTGAAAGATATAATAAATTATAGTTTACAGTTCTTCATGCACTTTCTAATTCATTGTTGTTATGCCCATGTTTATCCTCCAGTGATTATAGTTTTCCCTAATCAAATGTGTTATCAATGTGTGAGCTAAACCTATCACTAAACACAAGTTCTTTGATCACTTAGATACAGTTTTTCCCTGTTCATATTATTTACCACATACATTCTTGGAAATCAAACTCTTTGATATTAAGATTTCACAAACTACAAGGAAACTCTGATCCTGGAAAAGGCATTTAGCACGTTCTAAGTAGTAAAATACCTACTCGTTTCTGCTAAACTTGAAGACTTTGGATTCCTTTTTTTTTTTTCCTTTTCAATTTAAAAACACACGTTTGTAAAGATGGGAACATAAAATGATTGAAGATAACAATCTTCAAATCTAAACTGTAAAAGCGTGTGTTGCTTTTGAGAAGTAACTGCAAATCAAGAAAAAATCTTTCCCTTCAAGAACATATAGCACGATCATCAGCTCTCAGCAACACAAGAGGCTTTCATCTTTTAATGCTTTTAAACGGTATGCCCAGTCTACTGTATTTAATCACTCATAAAAAGGGCTGGCGTTTTTAGAGACATCTCGGCCATCTGCAGTCTTGCCTCCCAAGAAACGATACAGAAGAAGTAGGTGTGCAAACCCTTCCTTTTTTGTCCATTTGAAAGCATCTGCAGGACTCTAAGACTTTTACCTGAGCAAGGATGAAAAAGTTCTAAGGGCAAAGTTACTTCAGTATTACTATAATAGCAAAAGGACTATTATGAAAATAGGAGCTAATTGCTCTATATTTTATAAGAAAATAACTCTCAAAAACCACTTCAGGATCCATTTTTACATACCCCTCAGGTCCTTTTGATGTGCTAACTATCTAGGACATCAGAGCTACACAGATATGCATTGTATTACCAGAAAAGCAACAAAACAATTAAAACCTATTTAAAAAAACCCTCCAAAATATGACATATTATCTACCTATCTTACTCCCCTTCATGGAAGTAGTAATTTCCTTCAAATCTGTGCACAACACTGATCAGCTTCATAAAATGACTGTACAGTGCAAGTGAACAGGGATTTGGATCCTGGAGTGAATTTGAGAAGAGAATTTCTCAAGAGAAGCCAAGGGAGCTGCTAAAGTTTTGAGTTGAATTTTCACCCTGAATTGAAAAAAATTTCCCCAAATTGCTTATTAGTTTTCAACTGATGGTCATCAGAAGCAGTCAAACTTTTCAAAATCCCACTCTGGGATTGGGATCTTCCTGATGAACGCAACACTTAATTTCTCCTCTATTTTATTTTCCCACATAAACGAGTCTTTTTTTTTCAAAACTGGTTGTCAAAAGTATATTTTCATTTTTATATTCAGTGTCCTTATTCTATTTACATAAAAGTTAACAGGCAGCCCCTGCTGGCTCCATGACAGCTCATAAACCTACACAGGCAAGAGGTATGACATACACAGCCATTTTATAAAGCATTCTGTTAACGTCCAACCACATGGCAAGTGGCAGAGAGGAGCCACATTAGCCACTGCCTTTCCCTGTCAGAAACTGTACACCTTCCCCAAGTCAGGATCAGGATCCCACAGCCTCTAGGAATTCAAAAGCAATCATCTGATCTAACACGTAAATTAACCTAGCATTTAGTATGAGGTTGGACAAGATGGCCTCCCAAGCTCCATTCCAGCCAATATTATTCTAGGATAATATTCTTCCTGCCCTTCCCACCAGACCACTTCCCTAACTAAAATCTCAGCCCCACACTGCCACAACTACTCTCCTACCAACTATTCCCTACTGCTGAAAACCAACACTTGATCTCTGTTCCGCTCCCCACCCCAGCCAAGACTTCTGAGTCTTTCCACTTTTACACTATTTCTGTCCCATTCCTAAACACTGAACAACTGAGAAGGGAGCTCCTGACATCTGGCTAGGCTCATGCAGGGACTGTGAAACGCAGCAAAATAGATTCAATGGCTGAAACCCAAGAACACCAAATACTTGACAATCACCTGGTTAAGGTAACCTGCATGAGTCATCTGCCTACACAGGAACACTCATTCCTGGGATCAGAGACCCTACCTAAGCAGCCAGGATCTGTTGCTATTAGACACTCATAGTAGCCACAGACTGGAAAATTTTTAAGAGATGGTGAGAAACAAAAACTATTTTTAGGCTAGTAAAATCTCACCCTGCAAATCAGTATGTTTTTCTTGGCCCATCTTTCTTTTTTTATATACTCCAATATATTTTATTTTGTTTTAGCATTTTAAATCTTCCTAGGGTTTTATTTTTAGGGTATTATCACAGTTCCCGCAACTTCCCTAAAATCCTTAGTGAAGCATGACTGATGTTTCTCCTCATTGATGGTTAACAGGGATGTACATGTGGGAAAAACTCCCGCCTGACACTCACAAAGTCATGCATATCGTTCATGTGATCCCCAGCAATGTCCGGCCTTATCAAACTTCAGCTGTACAGTCCCCTGTGGGAAGTTCCCTTAGAAATTGTACAGAAATGGGGACAACAATGTCCTCTGAACAGATTTTCCATCATTTATATATCTGAGATACAAGGTCAGATATGGCTTTTAATCTTCAAGCAGTTTGACTTAACTCATGGGATTCCACAACTGTGAGCCCTTTCTCTCTGCTGCATCACTTCAATATTTGAAGCGCAAAATCCTTTTGAAGTTAGGATGCTTTTAGTTCTGCCTTTCCTTATCAAGGGACCTCATTAGTGTCAGTCTTCTAAGTTATCAACAGGCGAAGAGAAGCTCCACATGACTGTACTCTATTTTTTGGCACACTGCATTGTATGGTTGTTATATAACTGAGATGCTTCCTAGCTTGAACCAATATGATTACAGAATCTTTACTTTGGCACGGTCGCATTCAAACCGGAACTTGAAGCCTTGCATGCTGTCCTAAAATTCTTAGCACAAACAAGATGGGGGACCATGCTGTTTCCTCTGTGCTTTCACATGGGTTAGAGTTTAACACAAACGCAAGCAGCAGCAGTAGAGAGCGGCCAAGTCTCTGGAGGGAAAGGTCCCAAATCCACATTCCTTTTACCACCCCATCCTGTCTTGTGGACCCTTGGAAGTACAAAAAGAAGAGACTGATCAATTGTGTACCTTGAAATGGAATCTGATTTTGTACAGCAGCCCTCAGCCACCAGGTAGGCTCAGGTGTGGTAATCAGTGCCCTCTTCACAAGAAGAGTAGAAACTCTCATGTTTTTAATCAGGCGTCCGTGTTTCTTAAGGTACTTCTTAAAAGTAACAACCAAAAACACTGCCCAGGCAGAAATTCATCTGGTTCCTGGCCAAAGCAAAGTCTTCTCAGAGTCAATAGGTTATTGAAATCATAAGTGTTGCAATCGGAAATTCACATACGATAGAAAATCTTAAAAATACTTGGCTCTGAGCTGTTTTAATGCAGGAGCTGAAATCTACTTTATTACAGAAAGGATGACTTTCTTGCACCTTGCTTAGCAATATCAGGCGAATGTGAATAAATACTACCACTAGTAACTGAAAAAGTAATCTTCTCTATACCCTCCAAAATTCCTTTTAACCAGGAGCAGACCAGACCCATCAAGAGCACCTGGAGCCTTTCACTGCCTTAAGCCCACCAGTGATGGCCTGCGTTCTCATAGCCAGCCTGAACCGACCCCTACAGCCCCAAGTTTCTCATGCCACATTGCCATGTCCCTTTCCGAGTTCCCCGTCCCACCCCTATGTGCCCTGAAACAGCCCACTGATACCTCACAGCAATCAAATCACTCTATATCAATGTCCCAGTGAGCCCAGATCTCTGTGAGGTCACACCTCGCTAGCAGGAGAAGCTGATGCCAGGACCCTGGTAAGTTTTAATGGCCCTGAGCAGCCTCACCTAGGGCATCCATCTACGCACCCTTTCCACAGGGCCCAGGAGATTTATTTAAGGTTAGTCCTGGGCTACCAGTGCCTGCCTGCTCTCTGTTGTAGGGGCACTGATCTCCAGCTGAGACACAGCTGTGCTTGGCCGTGAACCTCAAAGCTCTGTCCCATGGCCTGCAGCCTGACTTCCCAGTATGGACTCAGTCCTGCCTTGTCACCATGGTCCTGTCTGATGATCATTGGACTATGTCTGGCCTCGGTTGCTATCACTAGATCTGACCTGCAGATTGACTTTTTGGCTTGACCTTGGCCCTGCCTTGTTACCATGCATTTGCCTGAGGCTCTGGACTCCTGGCTGAGCTTGGCAGCCGTCTGTTTTCCTTGATCACTTTCTTGGGTACGGTGGGACTGGGCATTGGCTGGAGTGGCCTCTGCTTTGTTGACTATGTTTTCATGTCCCTGAGGGGACAGCTGGCCTTTGCTGCTCCCTGACAGGTGGAGGGAAGTCTTGCTTGCATCACCCTGATACAAGGTACTCTGAAAGTACAGTTCTTGTTTTTTACCTTCCTTATCTGATCGCTGCCATCTTCAATTATGATGCTTTCCTCCAAACTACTTGAAACTAACTTTTAGTGTGGTATCTCTGCAAATATTACATCTATTCAGTCAAGCCATTTATGAATACACTGACTAGGTTCCTACCTGAGGAAAACCTTTTGTAATACCTTGCATGATACATCTCTTCCAATTTGATGTTAAACCATGAATATAGCTTTCCAGTAAGCTTTGTATATCCTTCAATTCTCCACCTTTATGTTGCATTTTTGCCTTAAATTCATCTTGACAGCATCATGGAAGATTTTTAATAAAGTTGTAACATGTACTATCATATAGAAGAAGAGCTAGCTTATTCTGAAATAATTCATTACTGAAAATGCCATGTTGTTATTTTTCACTATGTTACTTTTAGTTGCTTACAAAACTATTTATCAGTTCCAGCAGCTTTTTGGGAACCAAACTCAGATTATCTGGTGACAGCTCACCTGTGTATACCACCCAAAAAAAAAAAAAAAATGCTATATCTAGTCCTCCAGAACCTCATTCATCCATTCAACAGTTCCCGCAGATAACTGGACTGATACTCTTGGACCAAATCCTCAAAGTATCAGAAGCTGAATTTAATTTGCTTATGCCTAGTTGAAATCATCTCAGTACTTTTCAGCCCGTTCTCTTTCTATTCTAGACTGAGCCTCTGTTAGTTAAATTAACCCAGGTTAAACTTTTTGTTGGAGATTAGCACAGAAACAATCTTAAACACACTTAAACACTGGCCTTCTTAACATTATTTCATATCAGTTTTTCACTTTCCTTTACCTTTTTCTCTAGCTCTGCCTTAGCTTTTCTGACTCTGTTCATAACTTCGTGTGCTTGCTCTTTCTTCTCATCTTTAGTAATTTGATTCATTGTATGCTTTCAGTAGGATTCCTGAATCCCTATATTCTTTTATATCTTGCTATAAAACCTCCTTTTTGTGGGGCTTTAAGCTTCACATCTGACAGTAATGGCTGATGGTCAACAGCAAGCCCAGGGTGCAAGGAATTGGAATGATATGCCATTAGTCTGGTGAAATATCTCTTGCAACAACTCTGTTCCTCAGGCATTTAAGCATCCCACAGAAAACCAGTACACAGCTTCAGTAAAAGCCCAGGGCTTTCCTAAAAGCAACCTTTACAAAAATTTGGAAATAAATGTTAGAAATTATCAGACCTGAGTTTAAAAGAAAATAATGAGTTTTCATTTTTTAAAAAACTGAATTTTAGGAAAATATCAGAGAATGCAGAAAAGCAGGATATTTTCTTCCTTGTCTTTATAAAACTCTTCTACCTATTCATGTTTAAACTGAAAGTTCAAATTACTTTGGTATCTTTCTGTTTAGAAGACTTGCTTATCTTCTGTTCAGATTTCATTTATTCCATTACTTCCTGAGTTCTGAATCACCAAAATCCTTTCCTAGATTGTTTATACACAGAAACAAAATGTAATAAAGGAATAATTATTACTCATAGGGTGTTACATGCTTCAGTGTTATGGGTTGTGATTTTTTTTCTTTTTTGTTTGTTGGTTTAGAGCTGGGCCTAACAGTACAACCTAGCCATCTACAATTAACACTCAGAACATCTGGTGGTACTAAAGGTACTACAAGTTCTTTAAAACAATCTTCTACTGCCTTATCCTTTCCTCTGCCCTGAGTCACATTCTTTGGGTTAGACATTGCTCTGTGTGAGAGATGTTTATACTTTATTCTGGCTAGATAAACTTTCTGTAACAAAGGTTCAACATTAAGTTCTAGCTAATATTTGCTAAAATACTTATCACAGATTAAGGTGTGGCTACACACAATGCTGATTAAACAGCTCTTCAAAATGTACCCAAAGTTTTCCAGGAGCATAAATACAATATATACCACACAATTCTGACTAGTACTTCCAACTTTGATAAGGGAGACATACCACTTGCACAAAGAATTTGGGGTTTGGTGGTTTTTTTTTTCTCGATTGGCCTTTTTCTTCTGTTATAAAGAACATATAATAGCTATGTATACAGATGTTTTAACACTTTTGGCAAATGACAATGCATCTAGCAATGCTATATTTCCCTATGTTCTGCCCATTTCTCCATAGTGGTCTGAGTATCAAGTACAGCGCTCATTGTCATTCCTGAAATCCAGCCTCCAAGTGCCAAAGTAGAGTTAAACAATGATTCTTCCACCCAAACAGGCATACAATGCCTAAAACAGGTTCTAAACCTGAAATCTATAGTGATCGATCTGCAGCAGGAACATTCTGCTTTTGTCTTCAGTTTTTACGACTGAAGCTATTGCAAGAATTTATTTAGCAAAACTGACACTGGAAACAAATCAGAGGCTTAAAACAGAAAAAGAAAAGAAGAGAAACAACAAAAGGTCTTTTTTTTGAAACTGGGACTCATTGTGTAAGGAGTTGTGAAGTTGAATGCAGGATAACTAATAGCTGAATGATAATTATGACCTCAGTTATACAGTCAGAGTATGGGAGAGCAGGGTTACACCTCTTTCAAATAATCATTTTAAATATATTAATTATGCAAAAGGTTGTATGCAAATGGAATTTCAATTCCTAAAATGTCAAATAGTAAGAAATCATTTGGGGAACTAAATAATGACTTCTTTGCAAATGTCAAATTCCTAAAAACAACACAAGCTTTTTCAGAAACCTTCTACTAACCAACTAATTTTACCAGATAAAGATTCTGGTTCAGGGAAAAAAATGTCTCTCAACTGCTAGTTACAAGTAGATAATTGCTAGCAAAATATGCAGCTTTTCCTACACCAAATGTTTTTGACTATTCATGTGGAAGGCAGTGTATGTTCATTCAAAGACCATTTGGAAGAAGTAGTGATGTGAGAAGAAAATATCATACTTTTGACTTCACAGTCTACTGTAACAGTGTTCTGATGGGAAAACAAGAAAAGTTGTCATCAAAGTAATATTTTAGCACGAAATAGAATGAGCTCACTAGACTGTATCAAAGAGTCAGTTCTGGTTTTATTTATTCCATATCACTTTAGAACAGATATTGCATATATTTACAGAATTTAATTCAATAAATTGAGTAGTCTCATGGAAGTTTTTATTTTCACTGCCTATGTCTTGTTCTGTTTACAGAGTTCTTGAATTTGTCTTGAACTCTAATCTTCCATGTCACACAATATGTCTGCATTGGCAATGGAGACTATCCAGATTATAGTATGAGTGTGAAAGGGCACAAAGGAGAGCCAGACCAGTGACATATATTGTGCTTCTGGAGCTCAATGCTAAAATGGTGATGAGTAAGACTTCTAGCAGAATTTTGGCACTAGCATGCCTTCATGGCACTTATCTGGCTGGAATCAGGAGTGCTGATACAGAGGGTTGTTGATGTCAACTGTGAGAGGGAGAGGACCCAAAAAGTCTCTGAAGGTGTTGATTTTTCCCCGGTGGAGGTCTTTCGGGATGTCTAGCATCTCAGAGCACCTCAGAGCAGTGCTAGAGACTACAGTCTTTCCGGGACTCTTCTAAGTAGTGATTCCAGGAATAAGGTTGTCCACTTAAGTGCCAAGTTCAGATACATAGTGTTTCTGAGATTTAACACTCCCCTTTTAAATCAGAGACTTAAGATATAAATGGAGTAACTGATTAAGGTGTTTATTGATTAATGAATACAATATGAGGAAATTGTCAAAGAAAAGTAAAATTATCAATAACCATATTAGCTAAATAACATACTGCTAATATTAATTCATTATTACAATTGTGCAGGCTATTATGTCCTGCTATGAAGCTGTTAACTATTGTTCTTAAATCTAGTAAATCAGATAAATAACCCCTACTTAATTAAAATGCTATAGGTATAAAGGTGCAAGTCTATTTCTTCCCACACCAAGTCATATAGGCCTAGACTTGATAGAGAAGCCAGTCCGTTGTCCCAGTGAACTTGGTATTTGCCTGGTGAACTTGGTGTTTGCCAGTCAGATTTCTTATCGTTTGTAGGAAACCACACTGCTACTGTCAGAGAGTTGCCCTATGTTTGTCTTCTGATGATTTCACCCCTTATACTCCATTTTTTTCCGAATTAGTGGACCTTCTTACAGCCCTTGCATCTCATTTTCTCCATCCAAACTCCTCCCAAAATAACAAACTACCCCTAATTACTTTTTTTTTTTCATACTGGTTACAGTTTTGCTAGGTTCATACTCAAATTTGGCATTTCTGCGGTAAATGTCATTGTTGCAGCAGATAATAGAAAATGGGGGAATATGTTATTAATACTACTACTACTACTACTACTAAAAATTGAAGGTGACAAAAGATTCAGTAGGGCATGGCAAAAGAAGGTAGGTTAAGTAAAGATGAGAAAGGTTTTTGAAACAGAAGATGAGTAGATAGGTGAGAAAGGAGCAATGAATTTGCAGAGAATTGAAGGCTAGAACTCCTCAAAAAATATGAAGGCACATGTTATATTTGGCCCTTTATGTTACCTGGAAATCATTTCAGGGTATTGCATGAGCTCTTGATGGTTAAATGGTTGGTATGCTGTGGAGTAGTTCAGCTCAGTGTGATGAACATATTGATTTAGATCTTTATCGCTCTTTAGGAGATGGAGGCTGCTTGGTAAGCACTTGGAGAGGATCTTCCAATATTAGATTGTTCTGAAAGGCATCTAGTTTGGGTCTATGAAAACTGCACTGTGAACGGAACCAGTGCAAGGTAAGTGCGGACTACTGGGTGATTTGCCTAGAGAACACTCTCCTGTTCTGAGCCAAAATGCTAATGTAGATATAGGCTCCACTAGCTCAAACCACTGGCAGCCTGATCAGAGCATCTTACCAGGGATCTCTTTTGAAGACAAAGTCTTTGATGAAGATTCAAGAGTTCCTAAGGTCAGCAATGCTTAGCAAAAAGATAGGATGACAATAATGCCTGTTCCACTCCTGTGGGTTTATAAGCTGAACATGTATCTCCTTCTTGTCGCAAGCAAGGATATAAAGGAGAATGTATTATCGTGTGATAGACTGTAGTGTTAGGAATAGGGATGGAAAAAAGATTAGGAAACTCTAGCATCTTGTATGGGTAATGAGAGCTTTGCCCTGAGGAAGCAGATAATCAAACATTAAAACCTAAGATTTCCTTTCATGCTATCTTAAACTCTATGCCTATGTTTATTTTCCACTAAATAGAGAAAGAAAGCTATCTTGTTTCCTGTTTTTCCTGAGTTTCCATCTTGATTGGAGAACACATACGTGGAGATTTCCTTACTTCTTTATCCCTTTGTTTAACATTTATGTTGTACGGTTTTAATAGCACAATCCTATCTTCAGAGTGCCTCTTTCAACTTCAGCTTTCTGAAGACCTTTAAGAAAACCTCATCTGCCATATTAGGAGAGATGCCAAGTGCATAGTCTTCTTAATACCTATGAAACTGTTTTTGTTCTATGAGTACTGTACAAGGATTTCCTGTCTGCTCATAAGTGGAAGTGGGAGTGAGTGAAAGTAACTGGAGCAAGAGTCGCCAAATGGTTTAATGGAGTTTAGCACGCTCTTCCTGACCTGAGGAATATACAACCTCAATAGCCAAGACACAAAGAATGATCAGATTGAAATTAAGATATGAGATAGCAAGCAGAGATACCAAGTGTACGTATTATTATCATATTATATAGCTTATTCTGATCCTCTGCACGCAACACATGCCCATTCGACATACATCCTCAGGAGAAATCCCCAAGACCCCAGAATAATTGATAGAAGAACAATTCTCTCATTATTTTGCGTGAGCTGTAAAGACACACTGAATCTTAAACATCTTAAAATGTCTCAAGCTGAAAGATGGACAAAATGGAGGCCAGTGTACCTGCATACTTTTTATTTTACCGGATTGAACTAGGAGTGCTTCACAACCAAGAAAATCTCCCTGCCCACGAACAGGGAAGACTCTCATAGATGTTTTTTCAACATAACTCTGAGCAGGCCAGGTTAAACAAAAGAAATGTGCTCACATGGACTGTGTAGAGCATACAAATGCTCAACATGAAGTACATCATAACTTCGTAGATAAGCCTTGTGAGTGAGTAGGTGCAAAGGCCTGCGCAACAGATACCAAGCTAGGACTTATTCCAAGTGTTCTGCAACATGGAGGTGCTCAGTTCACACCAACTGGGAGTAGCCATCAATAGGATAGACATGAGGTCTTTGGAGCAATTGCTAGAAGAGGAATTGCTCCCTCAAGGAGATCATAAGGACAGAATAGGTGTAGTCTTTGTCTGCTTAGCCTACAGGTTTCATATTACACATCCTGTTCCACCTCTTCACTTTGCTGTCTCTTACTTTTTTTTGGTTGATTGTTTGGTTTTTTTCCACTCAGAGCAATGTTCTTCTCACATAAGTCCCTTGTTCCCCAATCTCTTTCACCCTGGCCTCCATTTGTCTCTGCCCCCTTGCCGCTTCTTCTCCCTAGGTTATTTTTGTGGGGTTTGAGGCGGTTTTTTTTCCTGTGTTACTTTTGTCTTTTCCTTTATCCAGCCCACATCCATTTCTTTCTCATTCTCTCCACATTTTCTGCCTTGCCGCTTGCTCATATAAGAAATCCTGCTCCCCTTAATTAAGCACTAGAAATTCTAGGGAGAGGAGAGATCAGCAGTAGGGAGGCTGGAGTCCCCCTCCCACCTGGAATTCCTCCTGGAATTAAAGAATTCCTCTCCCAGGAATTAAGTGCAATTTCAGAGAAAGGATGTGCAATACTAGCTTACATTTCGCTAGGGTTCTGTTGATGCTGTTTGTTACATGCTTTTTGCTCATTGTGTAGCTCAGAAACTTGAATGAAGCTGCTAAAGTATAGAGGAATCAATGCTATGGATTCTGACAAGAAGAAAAATGCTTTTTCAATATCTAAATATAGCAATAAAGAATAAGGTGCAAATATTGATTTGGTATATTGCTATCATTCTTTACTTAAGAATGTTCACCGAGACAGTGATGTCAGTGGTCAATGGTATTACAGTGATACAGTGGCTATCGCTGTAGCATGGACTGTAGCTGACCTGGGACCAACACAGCCATTAACATGCTTTGAAATAAAATCTTTAGGTATCTATCCAGAGCTAAATTTAGACAATGATGTTTATGAGCAGTCTGGACGAATAAGTCTGGTAGAAGGACAGTTTAGTAGACTTTTCCTTATGATCCAATAAACTGCTACTGCATTTTGCCACAAAATTATTTCTTGGAGCACAGCTATGTAGGGAAAAAAACCTATGTCATATGTCAGGATCCAACCAACCAGTAGATCTTTACCTCTTCTTCTAGGTTTTACTTCTCATTTCAGTGTGAAAAAAGAGAAAAAGTAGAAACACGCTTATAGTAGGTGAAAAAGAATCCAATACTTGGGTTCTTAATCCTCCAGCAGGAGGGAAGAACGTGGTTGTTATTCAGAAATATAACAGAGATAAGAGCTAGTTTTTTATACCAGGGACATGGATACCCAAGTTGGGTTTATAATCTGTAATTTGCTTTGCCACATGGCACATTCTACACAGACGCTCTTGAGATGCCCTCATTTTTCCAGCGGTAAAATCTGCATTCATTGGACATACATAAAGTGGGCTGGACAAATGAGCACAAAATTTTGATCTACAGCCCAAATGGCCTCTTCACAGCACATCATAGGTAAATATTGTAGCACTCAAACAATGCATTTTCCCCATGTTCACTTTAAAATTTCAGATCATGGACTGCAGAACAAAAGGTGAATGTGCAAAAAGATTTTAAACAATGAATATGAAAAGAAGCCATACCCAGCAAACCCTCTGCTGGAAGAACATAAACAGCCAACACAAGTTGTAACGTTATAGCGCTGCTGATAACTGACTGTTCCCAGGTGTTTTCATATCACCACAGTTAATTAACCACTTCTGCATAGTATTTCATGGTTAACAAAGAGCCCTTTGAGATGCTTGGTAATAGCTCTCAGTATGTAAGATAGGAATAGCAGTTCCTTCTACTTAAACCTCTGATTTTCTAGAGAAGTGCACGAAAAAAAAAACTTGTCAGAAAGGGCTAGAAACTGTCAGAAACCTTTCATCAGTCTAATGGAGCCCATAAAGGATGGCAAAATGCAAGATAATGGTATACTTGCAAGCTTTCATCTTTAATGATGCTGAAATTTGAGACCATTTTATTTGTACACTTGGAAAAGTGGTATAAGAGTCCTCAGAGTCAGTAATGTCAATACTGCTCTTTCTCTTTAAGCTAAAGGTTTTTGTTCTTTCAGAGTTATTACACAGTGTTGTTGGGCTGAAAGCAGAGCATATTCAGTGCAATTCATACAGGGACAAAGTAGATAACTGTGCAATGCGGAGGACTCTCACTGCAGAATTGTGAAGAACACAGAGCTGAGTTTCAATTAAGAGACTGGGACTAATTGGGCAGTCTTGGGCCGGGTTTGTAAATCAGTGTGGGGGCAGAGAAGATGTGTGGAAGGCAGGTGGTAACAGACGTCTGACCCTGAAAGTGACTTGCAGATTGAGGGACAGGGAATCATGGAGAAACTGTGGCTGAGCACTGATTCAGATCTAGAGGGGAAGAAAATAATTAGGAGCTCCCAAGAAAGAAAAAGGGGATGAGGATTCATAAGGGTATGAGCTGGGTCTCATATCCTCATATAAGGATATGTTTCTGGGCAACAAAGTTGGAAATAAAAGTAAAGGGAGGTTAGAAAGCAAGGGCAAAAGGCCAGGTACACTGGAATGTCATGGTGCTATCAGGTGCTGCTTCTAGTGTCCCCCACTAAGGTGTCTCTGCACAGTCCCTTTATGTTATCTTTGGTCTTTCTTGGTTGCTCCATCCATCCAAGATCTAGATAGATTGGAACGCTGGGCTATGATTAATGGGATTCATTATTAACTGGAGGCTCTTGTGCACAAAGTCTTCATATTCCATGCATACAGATGCTGTCACTGGAAAAGTGGCTAGGTAGGGGTACAAGTGACTAGGTAGGGGTTGGCTTTCCTTGGCGGACAAGAGGCTTTGCAGAGGGATCTAGATAGATTAGAACATTGGGCTATGATTGCTGGGATGAAATTTAGAAAGTTGAAATGCTGGATCCCATAGCAAAGATGGAGTAATGCCAGGCAGAAGTATAAATTGGGAGAGGAGTGGCTGGAGACCAGCCCTGCAGAAAGGGATCTGAGGGTGCTGGTTGGCAGCAGACTTAATAGGAGTCAGCAGTGTGCCCTGGCAGCTATGAGACCAAACCACATCCTGGAGCGCATCAAACACACCATAACCAGCCAGTCAAAAGAGGGGATTATCCCACTGCATTCAGCATTGATGCAGCCTCACCTTGAGTATTGTGGGCAGTTCTGGGCCCCACAATTTAAGAGGGATGTGAAGGTCCATGAATGCGTCCAGAGGAGGGCAACAAAGCTGGCGAAAGGGCTGGAAGGAATGTCCTGTGAGGAGTGGACAAGGACTCTGGGTTTGTCTAGTTTGGAGAGAAGGAGGCTGAGGGGTGACCTTGTTGCTCTCTGCAGCTTCCTCAGGAGGGGACGTGGAGAGGGAGGTGCTGAGCTCTTCTCCCTGAGATCCAGTGACAGGACGCATGGGTATGGTTCAAAGCTGCTCCAGGGGAGGTTTAGACTGGACATTAGGAAGCATTTCTTTACCAAGAGGGTGGTCACACACTGGAAGAGGCTTCTTAGAGAGGTGGTTGATACCCAAGCCCATCAGTGTTTAAGAGGCATTTGGACAACAACCTTAATAATGTGCTTTAACTTGGTCAGCCCTGAATTGGTCAGGCAGTTGGACTAGATGATTGTTGTAGGTCCATTCCAACTGAAATCTATTCTGTTCTGTTCTATTCTATTCTATTCTATTCTATTCTATTCTATTCTATTCTAATTCTGTCCTGCCCTGTCCTGTCCTATCCTATCCTATCCTATCCTATCCTATCCTATCCTATCCTATCCTATCCTATCCTATCCTATCCTATCCTATCCTATAACTCTGTACACAATGATAGCCTGCACAAAAGCCAGGGCTTTATGCTGGGGCTTGTTGCTATTTGGGATTTTGGGCAGAAACAGTTGACCAAATTAGAAAAATGAAGAAATAAAGGGAGTCAAAATGCCCCATATTTGTAAATGAGCACTTCATATGAAACTGAAACAATAATTACCTGACTAGTTTTACATACTCTGAAATTAAACCAATGGAAGAACAGAGATTATAAGGCAGAATATAGCCGTAGGTCCCAAGTCCTCTTTTTCAACCTCCAAATAATATTTTGCTGAAGACAAAGACCTCCCTGAAGAGGTTGATTTTAACACCTGAAGCAAAAATATCTGAAGTATTAGCACATGAAAAAATAAATATTCTTTTTCCTTCTCTCATGTGAGCTTTGAAGGTGATTTTTTGTTTTTGTTGACTCTTTATTTTTTATTCTTGCTCATGTATATTTCCATTGTGGTATAATTCAGTCAGATTAAAAAAAAAAAAAAAACCACATCACTTTGTCAGATTCTTGTGCTGCTGTTTTCTCTGAAAATCCCATTTATTTTTAGTGACTTTTAGTCTACTGTGACCAAATATGGAAGAAAATAAATGCACTGCCTGAAGGCAGACTAAAAAGGACCAGATGAAGGTAGATAGAGTATAACCACTCATCTGCGGGCAGTATTTTTCTGAAAGTAAACTTCTGGTACATACAAAAAGCTATTCACAAGAAGTTGTTAAAATGCTTCTAAATATTGATGTGAGGAAATGTGGCAGGAAGGGGATTAGGAGACTAGCTTTAAAGCATAAACTTGTAGCTAGAAGACGAGTATGACTCACACATCTGTGCTCTCCTCAATGGATTTAGCACTGTAATCAACAGTATATACATTTGTCTCTTTTCCGTCAGGTAAACCAGAAAAGGTTTAGTCATATTTTCCATTCATCTCCTTTTCAAATTCTGCAAGATCAGTATGTCCTGCAGTTATTTTAGATTCAGCAGTACTTTCTGTCAGTACATCTTAAAGTAGGTTCCCAATGACTGCCGTCTGGGAATGTATTTTCTGCATTGCCTGGGCTTCTGGAACTTTTAATTAAAATGTACAGAGTAGCTGGCTAAAATCCTACACTGCCTCTATATCACTGCATTATTAATAGATAAATACAAATAGTAGTGTTGCATGTCTTAATCGTAATTTCCTAAGGAAGTTTATTTGAGTGGGTTTTCTGTTTCTCATTAAACCCTAAAAACTTTTGGTCCCATTTTAAACTTGACTTGACAGGATGGTAGAGATACCAAAGATGCTGCAAGCATCATGAACCTTGAGGAGGGGTGAGAAGAGAGGAACTGGCAGAAGAGCTGGAGCCTGACCCTCCATGGCAGAGACCCCAGCAGGCACCAGGCAGCTGTATGTACAGCTGGGTCTGATGGGAAGGGAAGGACCAACAGTCAAATATGTCACTTCCACCTTTTCTGCTGGCCAAGGGCAATGGAGAGGACTGAGAGTATTGTCAGGGCAATGGGCAGTGGCACTGCAGATGGAGGAAGGAGAAATTGTGGCAGGGGTGGTGGTGAGGGTGCTGTCTGGCGGGACGGGAGAGGAATGCAGCATGCTAACTGCGGGATATCGCAGGGGATCGGATGCATTTCTGTAGGAAAATAAGCTTTGGCTGATGTGTCACTTAAGGGACAAATATGTTTACAAATTTTTGTTTGAAAGGAAATAAGAAATTACATTTTATTTTCATGAAACCACTGAAAAGTTATGTAACCATCTGTGTTTGCCTGGTTCTAATCAAAATAGAAACCAAAATAGGAGTCTGAATTTACAGAAGTTGATTAATTTGTCATTTTGCTTGAAAAATTATTTCTAACCCTCTGAATGGTGTTCAGCCTCCTGAGATGGAAGATAAGGATGGAGAGCAGAACAACCTACCCATAATCCAGGAGTAAGTAGTTAATGATCTGCTTCTGCACCTAGACGCACATAAGTCTATGGGGCCAGATGGGATTCACCCAAGAGTACTCAGGGAGCTGGCGGGAGAGCTCACCAAGCCTCTCTCCATCATTTATCAACAATCCTGGTCAACAGGGCAGGTACCGGATGACTGGAGGGTAGCTAATGTGACGCCCATCTACAAGAAGAGTCAGAAGGAGGATCCGGGGAACTACAGGCCTGTCAGCCTGACCTCAGTACCAGGGAAGATCATGGAAAGGATCATCAAGAGTGAGCTTTCACGGCAAGTGCAGGGCAGCCAAGGGATCAGGGACAGCCAGCATGGGTTTAGGAAAGGGAGGTCCTGCTTAACCAACCTGATCTCTTTCTATGACCATGTGACCTGCCTTCTGGACACGGGGAAGACTGTGGACATTGTCTATCTGGACTTTGGTAAGGCCTTTGACACCGTCCCCCACAGCATTCTCTGGAGAAGCTGGTGAATCATGGCATAGACAAGTGTACTCTTCACTGGGTTAAAAACTGGCTGGATGGACATGCCCAGAGAGTTGTGATTAATGGGGTGAAATCCTCTTGGTGGCCGGTCACCAGTGGTGTCCCTCAGAGTTCAGTTTTGGGGCCAGTTTTGTTTAATATCTTTATCAGTGATCTGGACGAGGGGATTGAGTGCACCCTCAGTAAGTTTACAGATGACACCAAACTAGGTGGGAGTGTTGATCTGCTTGAGGGTAGGAAGGCTCTACAGAGGGACCTGGACAGGCTGGATCGATGGGACAAGGCCAACTGTATGAGGTTTAATAAGGCCAAGTGCCGGGTCCTGCATTTCGGTCACAACAACCCCAAGCAACGCTACAGGCTTGGGGCTGAGTGGCTGGAAAGCTGCCCGGCAGAAAAGGACCTGGGGGTGCTGGTGGACGGCCAGCTTAACATGAGCCAGCAGTGTGCCCAGGTGGCCAGAATGCCAACAGCATTCTGGCTTGTATCAGGAATAGCGTGGCCAGCAGGAGCAGGGAAATGATCATGCTTCTGTACTCGGCACTGGTGAGGCCTCACCTCGAGTACTGTGTTCAGTTCTGGGCCCCTCTGTACAAGAGGGACATTGAAGTGCTGGAGCATGTCCAGAGGAGATCTACCAGGCTGGTGAGGGGTCTGGAGACCAGGTCATATGAGGAGAGGCTGAGGGAGCTGGGCATGTTTAGCTTGTAGAAGAGGAGGCTGAGGGGAGACCTCATTGCCCTCTACAACTACCTGAAAGGAGGTTGGAGAGAGGTGGGGGTTGGCCTCTTCTCCCAAGGGAATAATGACAGGGCCAGAGGAAATGGTCTGAAGTTGCGGCAGGGGAGGTTTAGATTAGATATTAGGAAGAATTACTTTCCTGAAAGAGTGGTCAGGCACTGGTACAGCCTGCCCAGGGAGGTGGTTGAGTCACCATCCCTAGAGGTATTTAAGGAACGTCTAGATTTGGCACTTCAGGGCATGCTCTACTGGCAGAGATTGTAGGGGGTTTTTTTGTGTGTGTATAGTTGGACTCAATGATCTCAAAGGTCCTTTCCAACCATGAAGATTCTATGATTCTATGATTCTATTCTATGATTCTATGAATTTTCTTTTTTTTTTTAAACCAACTCAAGATCTGTTTTGTTTGTTGTCATTTCATTGATGATATATTGGTGAAAAATCACTAGAGGATGCCTGCCATCTCAGTTCTGACCAGGTAGCAGGGGCTTGATTTCTGCTTCCAAATTTGCTTGAAAGCGTGTGTGTTAATAAAACATTTACAGCTGCTGATTGGTCCACTGTTCAATATTGAGCTTCATGCGGAGGTTCCTTGCCAACAGTGTAAATATTTGAATATTGTAAATGTTACATCTGATTCTTACTCATTGCCTGTACTGGGATATAATCAGCAGGATTGTTTGGATCCAGGTCAGAACTTGTTAAAGTGTATTAGCTTTCACACTCTACAACACATTAACAGTGTAAGTAACACATTTGTATGCTACAAGGCATAAAGTAGGAAGCAAATAGTACTTTGGATGCTTTGGTACCTCAGTTACTACTTTACTATTTTGTAGTAATAGGGCAGGTAAATCGTCTTGAGATGATGAATGCTTAAAATTAAGGCTCTAGAATAGTATTTAGAAGACTTGTTTCTGCTCTTGAACTTGACACAGCTTCTGCATTTGGGCAGATAATTAAGGCTTTGCTCTGTGTGTTTAATTCACTGTCTGTGAAGTGGTGATAAAGTTATACAAGGCTAGTAGGAGGTAAAAGCATTCATGTTGGTAATGAATTGAAATACTGTGGTAATAAAAGACAGAGGAAAGTAAGCAAATGCGTAGAGCTCCTTTGCTCTCAAAGCTTCATATCTTTTCCCCCAGTTCTGCTTGAAACACAACTATTTTCCTTCCCTACCAGATCTAGTGTTTATGGGATCAGTATGAATGTGCTACTGGCCTAAATCACGCGATAAATATGTAGAGTTATCTGTAGTGTAGCTCTTGCTCAAGGTAGGACTGACTTCAAAGCTACATCAAGCTTATCCAGGCATGTTTTGAAAATCTCCAAGGATGGAGATTCCCCATTCTCTCTGGGTAACCTGTGCCAGTGTTCAGACACTCTTGTGGAGCTGAATTTTTTCCTTCTGTCCACTTGGAATTTCCCTTTTTCAGTCTAAACGTTGTCTCTGCTCCTTTCTTTGTGCACCTCTGAGAAGAGTCTGACTGCATTTTCTCTACAACACCCCTTTGAGCATAAGAACGCAGCAATTGGATCCTCTCAAGCCTTCTCTTCTTTTTTAAGCTATCCATTTAGGCTTGTAGAGAAATTTGGGCAGGGGGAGTGCTTTTAAGTTTGGTATATTTTTAGCTCTGATGAAATAAACTGCATTGTAATTGCATGGCAATTTGAAATTATCTGCAAACAAGATTTTTTTCTGGAATTCTGAAGAAGTAATCCCATTGTGAATCCTCATTTTTAAAAAACCATGTATCTTAATTTCACTCACCGCAAAATCACATCAGTTTCTCAGAGTCCAACTTAGTACTTGGGGTCATTACATTAGCCTTAGATTTTTATATTGAAGAATCAAATAAGTCTGAAAATTCTATGCAGTGTTAACACTAAATAATCTCAAGAAAGGGAGTGGCAGACTGATGGCCAGCAAAGTGACACCCGTGAGGCCTTACTCTAAGCTGACCTGCCAACATGGACCTTAAAGAATAGGCAGACCATGCCAAAATTCTCTTATACCTCTTCCTCCTCTTCTTCAGTGGTAGAGTAGGCACAAGGGAGGGACACAAAACCTCATGAAATTGTGGCCACGTTTACAATAGCCCTTGAAAATTTATTTCTAAAACCTTTCACCTCAAACTCATGTTTTTCTGAGGTAGCTAATTACTGTTGCACCTTGTCTCCATTGAGGTTATGTTCATTAATGCTAATTAAACATTTTTTTGCATATATTTAACAATACGAGATAGGTATGACACGTAGAGCCTAGAGAAAGACATTCAGCAACCAAACCTAAAGGAGGAAGGAAGTTTTCACCACATACTGAGTCAAGGATTTGTTAGTAGGCTACAGAAGTGCAGACATGTCACCTAGTCTGCCAAAACAACATTTGTAACCGTGAAGATACAAAGCAGTCCTTAATTTAATGAGAAGAATATCTGCTGTGTCTTCAATAGGTTAGAAGAAAATATGCTTTTGAAGAAAGAGACTGAAAAATCTCTTCAGGACTACTGGAGAGAGACTGCTTATAAAGCTAGGGTGCTCCACAGCTTCCTTCTGATGCAGCCTAAAGTGTAAGAAGATTCCATGTATGATGAATCACCTTAAGAAAACATCTACAATCGTTTGGATGAATACAGGAGGTAGTACAGCCATCTTTTTGCATAAGAAAACTATATATGTGGGTTTTTTTCTTTCCTTTCTTCAGGTGTGTCATGTAAATACTCTGACTTCCTGTTTTACTGTTGTTGTTTTAAATAAATAATTTCAACCTCTTCCTATCCTTTTAATGTCAGTGTAATTTGAGCTGAACAGCCTTGCAAGGTCGGTGAGGAACTTCAAGCTATTCTCCGCCTAAGAACAATGGAGCTGACAGCTGCAGTTCTGGACAAGGAATGCTTAGAGCACAGTAAGAACGGACCAAACCATTTGACATGTCTGTGGAATAGTATTTGCACATGGGCATCACATAAATAGCAATAACAAGACTCTTTATTGACAAAAGCCCAGTATTATTAGTCTAGTTGTCGATTCACACATAGCAAGACCAATGATGGTGTTCTGTGCTTCTGTGTAACGAATAACCTGTCTCCTTTTCACTTCTTGGCAGATAAATCATTCCTAAATAAAGAATGCATCATCATGGAAAAGCTGATGCATTTTTTTGTCATTCTGCTTGCATGCCTGCCTGAGTGGTAGATTGTTTTTAGAAAGAGAGGGCTGCCTCAGCCATTTTTTGTGACTGTCAATAACAAAACTGACATAATGAGGAACTTCACATTTGGACAATACACCTGACTCTTGAAATCAGGAACTGAGGCCAAGCATTCTGTTCAAATTCTGAATTACACTAGTTGCAACCACATTAGATTTATTTAATCCTTAAAATCTGTGATAAAAGCTATGTAGGTAATGGGTAACTCCAGAAATGACAGCCCAGTTCTAGGCTGTACGTACAACCTTAGGTGATACGTGGTCACAATCCCGTTACATTAACAGCACTTCATATCTGCTTATTTAAGAACTGGATTTGTCTGCAAGTCTGGAAAGCTCTATTCAAAATGGACTTCTATGCTCACTTTGTAAAGTGCTAAAAGAAGATGGGGTTTTCAGGTAGCAATTTAGTCATCTGGGCTTTTGGCTTATTTGAAGCTTTAAAACTTTATTAAAAGCACATATACACAAAAGAGGGAACATACATTTCCTTGTTTTGGAGAGTTCTAGGCAGGTACTGCTATATAACCAGCTACTTTGTTCAGGGAAATTATGATTGCCTTTCATCATCTACAGCAAGGGAGTGTACACTATGGCCACTTGAGAATTGCACAGCGCTGCTTAGTGATTATCAAGTAATGGCTGATTGCTTTTGCTAATGGGTTTGCTTTTGATGTTGTTTTTTGTGTCACGTCACTTCACATGCAGGATTGTGAAGTGTTCTGCTGAACAGGAAAAGAACGTTAAATAAAACCTGTCCTAGAATTCTATTGTTTGTGAGTGTAGGGGGTGTCACCATAGGAGGGATACAGACCCTACACCTTTGCCATTGTCATCACAGAAGGACTGAGAGAAAAATCACAAAAAAAAGATATAGAGTTTAGAATTATGTAGTTCTTCAAAGAAAAAATAATTACTTGGCTCTTATCATGTTTCTTCTTGCTATTTGATATCAAATTATTAATACTCCATGAGGTAGTTTTCATTTTTGAATGTTATCTTGCTGCACTACAAGTAATCCTCCAGTGAGCATTCACAGTTATTGCTCATGTACTAAGGACTGATTTTTATTTACATAAAATCCATAGTTTCTTTCTGCTTTAAGGGATGTACTGTGATATTGAGTTAAGTAAAGATCAGGTACTAATTGTTTCACTTTCTTTTGCGTATTATGTCAAACATTTTACACAGAGCTTCTGGAAATGTCTATGTATTTACTTTTTGGTTTTATTTGATAAACACTTAGCTCTGTTTCAGCATGACTGAAGATTTTTCTGCCAGGACAGTTTCTTCATAGAAATTATCTCTTGCTCTGGAACATCCTGGAATATTTTTCATTAAAATACCTGGCCACGTATGGTGGCCTCTTCAGAACTGATGGAGTTTGTTCCATGTGCTGGAAGGATCTAGCCCAAGTCACTCCAAGTACTTTATCTCTTGCCTGATAATTATCAGCATTTGATACCATAGGATACCAAGAATTTAATGGAGTTCTGCTCTGTTCACGTTGTACTGGGTCTGGCAGGGATGGAGTTAATTTTCTTCGTAGCAGTCCATGTGGTTATCGATTTGTGTCCAAAACAGTGTTGATAACAGAGTGCTTTTGCCCTTACGATTTTCTCCCCATCCCACTGGCAGGACATGAGCAAGTGACTGGGTGGGGGCTTACCTGCCGGTGGGGACCAACCCACCATGCATTTACATTTCTAACCATTGTAAGAATCTGGTATCACTCATACCTGCAAGTTACAGCCATAATAAATATGTCATTGCCTGATCCTCTTGGCTGGACTTTCTGTCGCCCTCGAAGAGGATCACAGATTTGTGCGCGAGGAAACATACCATAAAAGAACTTGAATTTTAATAGAAGGTATTAAAATATGAGATTTTATTGAAATACATTTATGTTTGAGAATAAAGTTGGACCAAAACCATATTGGCAAACTGAGGTTCTGCATTAGAAACTGGGGCATTTTTTCCCATCTCATGAGTTTTAAGTTAGTTTCCTAAACTCATGCTTTAGAAATTAGCTTGGGTTTATTTGTACATTTTGTTTGAGGGGATTGCATTGGAGCTTATACATAATGGTAAGAGTGACTGCAAGAGTTAAATTAAATGGGCAGAATGCAAACAAAGTCTGCAAATACCTTAGACAATACCTTAGGGCAAATATGGGACACATTCGTCTTCTGCCACATGATGTAGAAAAGATATGTGCATGTATATATGTATATTTATTCACATATCTGTGTAGCTGATGGACAACTGGAAGATGCAGAACACAGCTATATGTGAAGTATAGCAAATTTTGAACTGTGTGAATGAAGCAAAACTGCTTAATTCCAAGCAATTTTGTGATCTCAGAAAACAGCTAACCTAGGCTGCCCAGAATCACGTTTAAGGCTGATTGCTGCCTCTTTTGAAATACCTGTGATTTTATTTGAAATATTCAAGGCTTCTTCCCAGCATAGCTTGTGCTCCCAAAGATTTCTTCTGTGTTAGAAGATAACACAAGATAAAGCACGGTGTTCAGTTAAAGGTAAATTTTTTTCATATATTTTCATTTTGCATTTTTGGGATGTGCTGAGGGTTGATATTCTTGGGTTAGTTTGCAATAGTGTTTCTTCTTTAATATTTTCAAAGTTAACCTTACGCTATTTACTAACAGTTAGGCAGAAATGTGGGAAAACACTTAAAATACATTACGTTATTCTGACCAGATGTGATGACCATACGAGGCCATGTGGAAGAAGGAGGGAGAGTGGGGGCTAGCTGGGGACACCATTGCCAGTTTAGCACTAGAGAGCTGTACACATGCTTGGGAATAGGGAGAAAAGCTTGTTTCCCTCTAGACCCAAGCCTCTTTATACTCCATCCAGATGCTTTGGCAAAGAGCCTTCTGCGACGCTTTCATCCAAGCAAGTACAAGCCTTCATTGTCCTAAAATGACCCCTTCGGGAGCCTTTGGAGGAGTCCAGTACACCCATATACATATCAGTATGGGCACAGTGGGCTTTGTTCTCAGCATTCAGATACACAGAATAAAGAGGCATAAACATTTCCAGTCACCCACTCCTAAAACAGTGCTGCTCCTGCTCCTTGATGCCAGTACTGCTTTGAGTGTGAGGCAAGTCTGGCTCCTCTTGAGACCTGTGCTGGTCCTTTGGTTCTCAAGGCAAGTAACTTAGGCCAGATGTCTCCTTCAACAGTTGTGTATTCCCTCCCTGCCCAACTGAAGGCTTTCAGTCTTTGGCATAAGCTGATGGGAACAAAAAGACTGAGAGGCTCTAATAAGAAAAACTAGAAGTGAAGCACAAAGCCAGGGGAACCCAAAATGGAGGAACTGGTGTCTGCTGGCGTGTCAGGAGTTACAGCATTCATTTGGAGACCCATCACCCAGTTTCATGATTTCTTCAAAGGACATGGTCCTATAACTGCCACCTCCTCAAAGGATTTTTTAACAGCCTACATTTTATTCTGGGGAAGAAAGGTGCTACCAATTTCTTTTGGTTAACCTGATCCACCTTGTATAGAACATCATCTCTGGAAAAAGTACTGATGTTTGCATGTCCAGTCCTATAAATAAATATCATAACCAACAGGTTTATCACTTTTTTCTCTTTCTTACATGTATTTAATTAATGAACACTCAAGTTTGTTATTTCAAATAGAAGTGCTTAGTACGACACTGAAAGTACTGCCTTCTTATCCCAGCGTACTCCATCCCCACAGGACCTGAGTAGGGAATATATACATATTTAAATCCCCTCAAAAAAAAAAAAAAAGAACTTTGACCTTACTGTTCCATCATTAAGCATTAACAGCTGAACTGAATAACACATTTCATTTTCTCCACAGTGCCTGTAAATACAAAACCAATTTTCTTCCTCCACCAAATATAACTAAAAATTGTGGATCATTCTGGAGGAACTGAAGCCACAGTAGTTTGTAAAAATAGATTCACAGAAATTCTTTTTTATAGTTTTTGCTGTGCTGTTACTGAATGCACGTGGAGAAAGTACTGAATATAATTAATTTTATGTAGACCAAGAGGTACAAAGTCTCTGAAGCTAATTATACAGTGAAAGTCTTTGTGCCAAAGGAAATTACTTATTTGCATAGTGTTAATAGCCATAATTAGAACAGTGCTAGTATTGGAAAGAATAACTTCTTTGCACTTTGCAAATTCAGGAAGGTTTCTAGGTTGATCATACGATTATAGGAATATTCTAGTCAGGAGTTACCCTGGGAGGTCATCCAGTCTCACCTACTACTCAAAAAAGGGGGAGCTATGAGGTTGGACCAGGTTATTTAAGGCTTCACCCAGACTGGCCTTGAAAATGTCCAAGGCTAAAGACTGAACAACTTCTCTGGGTAATCTGATCCACTGCTTGACTGTATTCTTGGTGGAAAAGTGTGTCCCAGTGTGTCTTCAGTCTGAATCTCTGTTTCAACTTATGCCCCTCGTCTTCTGTCCTTCTGGCACACACCACTGTGGAAACCCTGCTTCCACCTTCTTGATGACCTCTTTGTAGGTTTTAGAAGGCTGCTATTAGGTGTGTATCCCACTAGAGGCTGAACAAGCTCCTTTCCCTCAGCCTCTCCTCCCAGGGTAGGAGCTCCAGCCCCTTGACTGTCCTGGTGTCCCTCTGCAGAATATGTTCCAGTTTAGCAATGTCTTTCTTGGCATTAGCGGGCCCACAACTGGGTGCAGTATTTGAGATGAAGTCTAATGAATGCTGAGTAGGAGGAGTTAGTGATTTTCCTCAGTCTGATAGGTATACTCCTATTGATACACTCCATGGCACAGCTGGCCTGCTTGGCTGCCAGAGCACACTGTGGCTCATGTTCAGCTTGCTGCTACCAAGACTTCCATTCCAGCAAAGCTGCTCCCCAGCAAGAACATCACCAGCCTGTATTGTTGCAAGCGGTTCCTCCTTCCCAGGTACAGAACTTGTTGAACCTCATAAGCTTCCCACTAGGCCCTCCCTGCACCCTGTCAAGTTCCCATCAAAACAGAGAATTCTAGGAAATCGCTTGTCCTGAAGACATTCCGTAATAAAACAAGTGATAAAAGAAACATAAAAATGATCATTCATGAAACTTACTAGTATCTATGTGTGAAAGTATGTGTTTTTAAAATAATAACACTATGGATAAGTTTATAATGGTATAGCAAACAACTTATTGTAATATATTCTGATAAATGTTATTAATATTTCCATCAGCATTGAAGTGTAAAACCAATTTGTACAACGTGAAGATTATTTTCTCCTTGGAGGATTCCTGGAAGTCTGATACAGGAACTAGAAATGAATGAGAGAGGAACAAATGGCAGGAAACTTCTGAAAGAAATGACATATATTGAGTTGAGGTGGTTGAAGAAGATTATTAAATAACAAATTCCAAATGGTATTCACTTGCCAGTTTTCTTTGGAGGGATTTCTCTCCAACAGAGCGCCGATATACCAGAACTGGCAGACTGACAAGTGGACAAGAATCAGCATCCGTTAACTTTAGTTCAATGTAGGCTTTCATTTTATGATAGGCTTTCTTTGTAATACTTTTGCTATTAATAAATAAATAAATAAATAAATCTGTATTTTGTGGTATTTGTCTGGTTGCTGTGTAAATCTGATGTCCCAGAGAATCTGCAGGCTCGCAGGTGCTGAGCTGAGACAAAATACAATAAAATACAAGTAATAGGTAAGGTCAGCAAACAGCACCTTGATAATGTAGATAGTTTCTCCTGGAAAAAAAAAAAGGGAAAATCTCTATTCAGTAAGACATAAGTGAACCTTGCTGTGGTATGAACAACTAAGGTACTTGCCATTCTCAAAAAAAATTATGCTAAGCGTGCTGGTGATGGCGTCACGTATCTTTTTACATATGCTCAGTCATGCAGAATTAAATGTCAGTCCTTTGGAACGAACCGGAGAGTTCTACATTCAACTCTTTCCCATCTCTACAACCACACACAGGACAAGCTTTTGTTCTGCTCTGTTCTCCTGCTCCAGTGTAGATTCTTCCCAACAGGGATCACCAGCTGGCTGACAAAAGTCACCAGAAAAGATGGCTTATTATGTTATTATGCTTTTATTGTTAGAGTCATAATGGCTTTTGAATATGCAAGTTTACAGACCTAGTCAATTCACTCCCCCTTTTCCTATTCCTTTTTTTATTATACTTGTGGAATCCTATCTTATCTTAGATTGCAGTCTCATTCTTTCACTTAGTGTGTGCTAAATATTGCACAAAATTGGGGCTCAGTAGTGTCTGAGGAAGCTAGGACTGCTCTTTCCATATGTACTAGAACTGAAGCACATCTGTTGTGGTTGAATATTACCAACTCTTCATCCCCATCCTTCCTTCATGTAATATACCACCTCACATGAGACACATTGGGGTAGAAATTAATTAGATGATCTATATTTCTATATTTAAATCTATTCGATTTAACCTAATTCAGTGCTGTAGAAAAGTGCCAAATGACATTGAATTAGTCGTTGGTAAGGTTCATTTGAAATAGCACATACTTAAAGTTTTAAATTTCACAAGATGAACCATCAGAAAGAAGGTAAAAAAATAACACTGAAAAAAAGAAGATAGAAATAACCCATCATGGTGCAAAATTCTTTTTAGAAAATATATGACGCCTGAGAAAATCTATAGCCTATGAAGACTACCATTAGATCACATAGGATGTGATCTATTGAGCTCTTTAAATTTATGAAATAAAAAACCTCTTGCATTTTTCTTATAGAGAAACCAGAGAGGATT
Source organism: Chroicocephalus ridibundus (assembly GCF_963924245.1). Taxonomy (NCBI): domain Eukaryota; kingdom Metazoa; phylum Chordata; class Aves; order Charadriiformes; family Laridae; genus Chroicocephalus; species Chroicocephalus ridibundus. The sequence continues at coordinate 92,713,388 of NC_086285.1, forward strand.
CTTTCTGGCCTCCTATTATCGGATTGCTATTTAGATAAATATTTTATTCCTTCCATAGCTATAAGTACTGTTGTGCTAAAATGATTTAATAGCCCTTTCTTCTTGGATGGGAGCCTGTCTCCATGTGGGTATTATGCATTCTGCATTCACCATTTTGTAATCCACTCCATAACCCCTCTTTGACAGAAACTCTTTGGGTGCTGTACCATTTAAGGGAATTCCCAAACCTGAATTAAATACTGGCTTAGACATATAATGCAGGGGCAGCATTGCGCACGTTTGAAACATTATAAGAAGGCCAAAACACTAAGCCAGAAGTAACTTTCATCAGCTGGCAAGAAATGCCAAGGAGAGTGATGAGACCTTGGACCGTAATTACAGGGTGGATAACGCTGACTGCTTCTGTAGTTTAAAGGCTTTTCTTTCAGGAAGATGCGTAATGTCGTCTTTGACAAGATGACTTCCGGAGGTGCCTCCCAACCAATACTGTTCTATGAATCTATGATTCTGTGACGCCACATAGATGGAGGGACTTGTAAACATGATGTCAGCCTTTGTGTCATATTGATGACAAAAATCTAGAATGCCAGTCTGTATCTACAGTGTTGGCCTGGGAAGACGGATCAGCTGCAGTTGCTGCTCTGGCCAAGATGCACAGTGGCCTAAGAAAGCATTTGTGCTTGGTGCGTGGAATACACACACTGGCACCAGCACCAGCCCCAGCCCATCCGCTTCTGAGGCACCACCACCAATCAGTAAGAACCAGTTTGAGCTCGGAAAAACCACACACAATGGGCATGATTGTGATAAATGTCCTCCATCCCCTTCACCTTTGCCTGCTTCCCAGCCACCTGCAGTATCTGCAGCAGCCTGCTAAGGTGCTCTTAAGTCAGATGAGAAGTGCAACAATGGTAGAGATGGGACAGGTGAAAAGAAGCTCTGTCTTTGGTTCTAAACAATGCTTAGAGCAAGAGGAAGAATTGGGGCTCCATTAAATTCAGTATGCAGACAGAGTCTGGGTGGCTGGTACAAACCAGTGCACAGTGCAGAATCCAGGGAAAGCCAAAATCTGGTGAGCTTGGCCAGAGCTAAAGGTTTGCCTTTGCAATGGCTGAGAGAAGACAGAGAAAATCTATTTTTGACAGATATGAGGGAGGATTGAAGGTCATGGATGTTCATGCAGGAAGTGCAGTTATTTGACCACTGCCACACTGGCATGGATGGCCTCATGCTGATGCCTTCCCTGTCACCAGCTCAGATACCTAGGGAGAGAATATAGGAATAAAGAAATTATGTACTGATAAGTGCACCAAATACTCTTCCAGCACCAAGGATTCACAGCTTGGGGACTTCCCAGTGCAGAAGTGATTTTTCCATATTTTACTACTCTACGAATTTCTCTCTCTCTTACACCATCTTGTCTCCCCTCAAAGCCATGCAAAAAATTAGCTCTCACCAACAGTTGGCAAGGAATTTCATAGTTTAACACTGGTGTGAAGAAACTCCTTCTTTGATTTGTTTCGAACCTGCTACCTGTTAGCCTTATTTGATGGCTCCTAGGGTTTTTTAATAGAAATAGTAACCTGCATCCTCTCTCTCCCCGGGCTGTTTTGATTTCGTAGGCTTTTTATGTGCCTTTTGCATGACCTCAGTCACCTCCATCCTAAATTGAAGAGTCCTTGTCTAGTTCTCGTACAGAGCCTTTCCATACCTTTTATCCTCACTGTTGACCTTGTCCATACATATTCCAATCCTGCTATAGCCTTTTTGGAGTGAAGGAGTAGAAGTTGGCAACAAACAATTTTAGAACTGCATGGCAGGAGCATCACAGTATCTTTTATTCTCTGACCTTTTCCTAATAACTTACTAGCACTCACCATGGTTTTTTAGTCATCGCTGAGTACTGACCTGATGTTTCCATGGAACTATTAATTTTCATGAAAGAGCCAACTCTATAATATGCAAAACAAAAAAGCATTAAAACCCGTTAGTTTAAGAAGGAGTGTTGTATGTTAATGGAATTTGTTTAGACCAATCTAGAAGATTCCCAGAAAAAAAAAAAAAAACAACTTTTGTTTCTTGACGGAAAAGCTGCAGGGTTTTATCCAGGCAATAAGGAAAAATTCTGTAAACACAATTTTCAAACCAAGAAAGTCAAGAATCCTATAATTTTTGGCTGAAGAATTGCTGTGGAGAAGACAGATGACCCAGAAACCCCACAGATTATTTTTGCCTTATTTACCTGGAGCTGTGTCATTTAAAATAGGCAAAAGTTGAATCACATTTTCTGAATTTCTCTAAGAGATCTTCAACACCAAATAAATTGAATTGCATAAGATTCTCTGTTTGGGTTTTGTGTTTGTTTGGCTTTAGTAGTTTGATCCGCAATTTTGTTCCAGGACAATCTCATTATTTTTCCATACTTTTTAATCTACAAGTTTAAATGTGAAAGGAAGCAAGAACTTGAACTTAATACTTTGAACTGTAACCTAGAAGGTCGATATTTAATTACTTCTATTATCTTAGTCATTGAGACTGTCTGATCCCTTTATCTATGAAATAGAGGAAAAAAATGAGACTGAACAAAACTTTTTCTACCAGCAGGAATTTTGATGGCCTATTCATGTGCACTTTCACAGATGTTTCGTTGACAGCCTCCAAATCTGGGAAATAGGCGACAGAATATGCTTACAAAACTTCATTTAGAAACTGGAAATGGGAAGACTTCCTTTAACACTTTGGAACAAAAGAAAGTTTGGGGGAAAAAAAATGGGAACAGAAAAGTTCGATAACACCTAACAATTTTCTGATCCACTCTACTTTGGATTCTCCATGTACACAATTTCTGCCTTGTCAGAAAGCAGAAAAAAAACGTGCTTGTATAAAACTCTAACTGACTGGTAAGGTAGGTCAAGTTTTATTAAGTGATAAAATTTGTTTACCCTTGAACACTATAGTGAAGGACATTAATCTTCACTCAATGGCATGTCATAGTCTTCATTTGGCCACCTGTGTACATGAATGAGATTATCAATATCACTTGTGTAACAACACTAATAACTACACATATCCTTCCTGGATTTAAGAGTTACTGGGTTTGTTCTGCATTCAGTGAGGCAACCGAAAAAAGAGAGACCCTATTTTTTGCAATGCGACGTGCCTGGAGATGCCTACAAGACACCCAGTGGCACTGAATCTGTCAGCCCGAATCTGTCTTCGCCTGAATCAATCTGACAATTCAGCTCCCACATTTCAGTGATCTATTGGCATAAACCCAGAGAAAGGCACTGGTGAAGCCCTGCAGAGACCACTCTAGTGTAAAGGAAAAGTGAGATGTGATTCCCAAGATCTATACCTTTGTCCAGTGATTTTGGAAAATACAAGTGTAGTGGCTCCCAAGCAGTGAAACAAAAATGAGGGAAAAAATATGGTGGTTATTCCAGCTTCTACTAACTTCTACTTTTACTCTGTGAAAGAAACAATATTGGCACAGTAAAAAATAATCATTCCTCATTTCATACTTTAGCTTCCTTTTTTTTTATGGTTAAGTCTTTCTCTTTTTGTCCTATTCCATTCTTTTTTTCCCTGTGTGCTTACTGTGGATAAGTATTATTGCTCTTTCTATTGTAGCAATGCCCAGAAGCCAAGAGAGATCAGAATCCTAATATATTTGGAACTGCACATACAAGTGGTAGAAGCAATTCCTACTTTTAAGCATTCACATCCCGAAGGGACATAATAAACAAAGTGGGAAGAGAAAAAGAAAAATTATTGTGGTTTGGACTTCTCAGAATTACACAGCTGGGTAGTGGAAGAAGCAGGAATAGATCAAAAGACAATGGCTGCTATAGACTTTGCAGCACAACAGAGCAACTGTAGTGAGTCTAGCAAGGGGCCACTGAGATGGTTGAAGGGCTGGAGCACATGACGTGCAGTGGGAAGCTGGGAGTTCATTTGTTTAGCTTAAAGAGGAGGCTCAGGGGAATCCAGTAGCTGTGTTCTTCTACGCAAAGGGGTGTTGTAGAGAAAATGGAGTCAGACTATTCTCAGAGGGGCATGAAGAAAAGAGTGGAGACAATACCCACTGGCTGGAACAAGGAAAACTCCAAGCGAATAGAAGGAAAAGATTCACCTCCATCAGAGTGACTGAGTACTGGCACAAGTTGTCCAGAGAGGCTGAAGAATCTGCATTCTTGGAGATTTTCAGAACATGCCTGGATAACTCCTGAGCAGCTTGATCTAGCTTTGAAGTCAGTCCTGTATGGGGCAGGGGCTGGACTTGAGATGTCTGGAGTTCCCTTCAATCCTGCATCCCTCTGTGATTCTGTGTATTCACTGTAGGATTTTGGCCATAAGCAATTTTACTAGACACAACACTGTTCATTCCCTGAAAACGAAATCTGGTAGGTTAAGAAAACATCTGTGTTTCAAGCAGGGAGCTAGGTGAGAAGACAAGACAGTTTGGGAGAAAAGCAACTGTACACATTTGCTTACAGTTCAGTAGTTATTCTGTAATTTGATATTCATATAGAGGTTTTCCTACAGCCAAACTCATACCCTTTTTTATTGGTCAAAAGGGATATGGTTCTGTGTTGTCACATTTTCTTACTGGTTATAATAAGCCTGTCTGACTTTTTACCTCCAAACTGAGATGCTGATTACGTAGATAAGACAAGTCATGGGCACTCCTGATAACTAGGACACAAGCATGGAAACGATTGCTGTTGTCAGCCTCTATTACAACAGATATTTTTCTCAGGTATCAATGTTGTGTACTCTTTCTGTTGTGTTTTATGGTGAAACTTACTTTTTTGTCACCATTTTTCAAACAAGCTGCCTCTTTAAGTGTTTTTTTAATTGCAGAATTGGCAGAATCGGCAGAATCTGAGAGTCAGTGCTGAGTAGCTGGAGGTGAAGGAAAATAAAACCAGATTTCTCCTGATTAGAGGAGAAAAAACATAAATTATCAACTTGGCATTGAGTAAAAAAGTCTCACTTTGAAGTCTTTATTTTTCAACATTAGTTAATTCTTTTTTGGAGAACAGTCAGAAGCCTTAAGGAAGTGTTGGCATGGTCACTACAATGTACAGTTTCTCTGCAAGTTCCATTAAATAAGTATGGCATACTAATGTGATATATTTGTATCTGCTTTGAATAGATATCCATTTACATCTGCAGATCATTAGCGGTTATTATCCCAACAAGAATACCACAAGAGTTTGGGGTTTTTTTGTTTCAGCAGGTGTTGATTCCTTTAAATATACTTGTTAGTTTTCAGGATGCCTGAGTGAAGGTCCATAGAAACAGACAAGATCTTACTTTTCAAGAAAGTAAGTGCACAATTAGTCTGAGAGGTCAGCAACGGTAACCAAAGAATCTTTTAAAAGGGTCAGTCCATCCTCAGTTTCTCTAACTAAATAGTTTGTCGTAAAAACAACACACTTAATGTAAAACAGTTGGCAGTTTTACCTGCTCTATTATGATGTGGGTTGCTGCCTTTAAAATTTCAATCAGTGATGTTGATTTCAGTAGATTTTGTGTCAGATCGTAGATCTCTTTAGGGAACGGCTATATTAAACATACATGACAGACCAGAGAGACTACAGAAGTCTATTAACTTCTGCGTTATTTTTAATCATCAGGTAAAAGGGAAGGTGTGATGCCTAAGATATCTTGAAAGCTCTTGCATTTTAGATTGTGTTTGCATACTTCATATGTTTCATATTTGTATAAAAATTTCTCCTCAGACAATGATCTGTGGAATTACAAAATGAGCTGTAAGTAGTTACTCCCAATAAAACAGAATGTCTGCCTGTCTTTATTTATTTATTTATTTATGCGGAGGAAGGTGGCATCTCAATATATTATTCCCAAAGTAGAATGTTTCTTAGAGAATTTTCTGCCTCTGGCTTTGAAACACAATAACATTTTATTGATATGAACTTCCTTCCATCAGGTGTTATAATTGCATCAAGTGAAACATTTGATCCATAATATTAACTTTACTAGACCTAAGTACTTAGACAATATGTGAGGCTCTACACACTGTTTTTGTTGGGTTAGGGAGAGAAAATAATGATTGAAGGCAACTTAGTCATTTAACAAAAAAATATCTCAAAATGGCTCATAGTTTTGTTTTCTTGCACTCCAAAAGTTCTAATATAGTTTATTTTCTGACAGCTCTGGAGCTCCAGAGACATAGTTATTTCTCAGAGCCATGTAGCTTTTCTGTGCCTGAGGCTGTGGTTATTTTTTGTTCTTCTCTAATAGCTCTTTTGATTGCCTTTTTTCTCTGGTTAATGGGTCACTAGCTTCTGGAAATGTGTGACATAAGCAGTTAAGCCCAGTTCTGACAAACCCTTCAGGAAACCCTGTTATCTACAGGACAATAAGCTGAACTTCTGAGACACCTGAACTTCTTCATTAGCTTCATCCTAACTTTATACAATACTTTGACAGTCAGATTTACCCATCATTTGAGTCTAACTCATAACGGTCCAAGGGACTCATTCAGGTTGAAGGAAGCCTAAGCTGGAATCTGTGCCCTTCCTGAGAAGACTTTCTCCCAAGCCACCGCGTAGGCTCCAGGAATTGGTATAATCTAAGAGGTGGCTCTCTCAGAATTACCTCACAGGGAACCAACTCCGCAACAGTGCACTGAAATCAGGATTTTCAGTTTTTCCTCTTCATCAGCCTTCCTGGAGGAACAATTATATTTTCACACCTATCATGTTAAAGGGAGAACAACAGTGTCATAGGAGGAGTTCTGATGACATCAAAAGACAGGTTAATAAAGTTATCGTCAGTCTATAGAGAACAGCGATTACTCTACTTGGTTAGATTGCTCACCTGGGTTCAAATAGCTGCTCTGATAAAAGTTTAAGTGTTTTACATCAATTATTCATTGAGTAAGAGACTGGAATCCAAGTCACCATCTTCTGAGGTGGCAACCTCCGCTCAAAGATTAGAGAATCACATTTCATTCTTTCTTAGATTCAGTAAATTCACAGAATTATAGAAAAATGTGGTACAAACAACAGTTTGCTGCCTAGGCTGCAGCCTACCAAGAAGAGTGTCTGTCTTTAATTGTATTTAACTTGGCCTGAAGGAGCTAGTTTGTCTCTCATTCCTGTGTGTTAGCATCATTCTCTTGTTTACGGTCTGTCCTAATTACAGCTTAATTAAATGTACAAAATTCAATACATCCAGAGCTAGCATGAGGAACACTCTTCAGAGAACATCCTCTAGGCTAGTGCTTGGGTTCACATCCATGCCAGAATGAGGCACCATTCTTGATTCTAAAATGGTATTGTCTGCCCTGCATAAGAACCCTAATATCATCAGGTTTTGGCTATTCTAATGCTGCTTGTGCAACAACTGCCTGATATTCTTCAGAATATGTCACCTTTGCTCCAGTGAAGAGGATAAAAATTGTATCCTACACAGCTTTAGACAGGGTTATCTGCTGGCCAGTGGCCCTGAGAAATGAGAGAGATGGGACCATCAAACAGATTATTTGGAGGCATTGGCACTTGGAGGAGGTTACCAGGAAGCAATGGATGGCATAAGAAGCAGCACTGTAGGCAGCAGCACGACAGGAGGTTCCTTGATGTGCTGATTATTGTGCTTGGGCTGCTATAGATCTGAACTGGTCACTGTGTAGGGGCGTATGTCTGTGTAGTGAGTTACCACAGTGAGCTTTTTAACAATCAGTGTCCAAGAAGAGCGCTATTAGCATCTAGGGCAAGAAGATATATGAGACTAAAAATGTTAAAAGGCACCTCCTGGGATTCATTCCTCTTTCTCTGTTAGCTGCTCACTTCACATTACTTTTTAATAAAAGGGAGGTTGGGTATCTATCCACATTCCGAACCCCTTTTAAAAGTAGTTCTATTACCTCAGAGAAGAGACATGGCCTCCCTCCAGATCCTTTCTGCAGCTGTTAGGTCCCTGCCTTTGTGGTTTCGTCAATCCCCATGGCCCAGCTGTCATTGAGGAACTTCAAGAGGAACATTGCTGCTGAGCTGGGGAGACAGTGCAATGCAATGGCTCAAAGTAGTAGCAAGACCACTGGATGCTCTACCAAAACACCAAGTCACTTATGCCTACTATGGAGAATTTTTAAACTTCAGTACATCAAAGTTGCAAAGGCTCTTGCATATGGGTAAAACTGTGGTTGCTCAGCCTAAAGAATACCCTCCCACTAAATATAAGAGGAAAAGTTAGGGGAGGGCATTTTAGTTGCTTCTTTGCAATGCTAGTAAAACTTTGACTAAAGCAGCAATGGAAAACCCTCCATAAAACTGACAGTTACTGTTCCAAGTGTGAAGACAAAAATATGTTTCGCATGCCTCAGCAGCCAAAACTGAAAGTTTTGGGAAAGAGTATAAGAACAGGGCTAGTACTTCTGACACTGTTCTGTCAAATACTAGGAAGACCACTTGTTATGGGAAAACAAAACACACAATTAATTATCCTTCAGTTAAGGTATTGTAACTAAAAAAACCAAACCCAAATTATAACTATAACCCAAATATAACTTATACAAATATAACTTATACAAATATAACTATAACTATAACCCAAATTATAAGTAAGAGTAGGAAGCTCTTTGGATGTTGTGGTAAATCCAGTCTCCCAGACCTGGTGCTTCTATTTTGACAATGCATTTCCTCATGTATTTTTTTACGTTATAGCTGGCTCTATTCCAGGATCCCAGGGCCTGGGTTTCAGTATGACTGAATTCATGGCAATAAAATAAGTGTTTTGCAACATGTCACATCCTTTTTGTAAAGCAAATAGGCACTTAAATCATAGTATCTATCTTTGCATCTGGTCAAAGGAGATAACACTGCTATTTGTTAAGCACATGCCATTTGTTATCTGCCCACACTGTTTACGCAGTTGCTTGTGAATGGATGAGAAAACTTAGCATGGGTGTGCTTCTGTCAACAGGCAAAATGGATGTCCTCATGCTAAGTCACTTCTCTGAGGGACTTCCCAAGTCAAAGTTTATATCTACCTTTTTCATTGTAATAACATTTGATGGATGATCTTCTGTGGATTCGACTAATCACTTTTACGAATGATTTATATTTTTGGCATGTATGGCTTGCTGGGGCAAGGAATTCTATAGTTTAATTACACTTCGTGTGGAAGAAGCCTTTTGTGTGCTTCTGATCTGCAGCTTGGTAATTTCTTTTGATGTTTCCTGTAGTTTTTGTAAGAAACAGTGAATTATTCCCTATTCAGCTTTTTCACCGCAGTCTTGACTTTACAGGCCTTGTCATATTGCCTCCCTCAGTTATTTCTTCTCCATATTGAAAGATCCTAAATTCACTTAAGCTCTGTTTGTATAAAAGCTCTTTCATGCATTTTCCTTGTTGTCCTGTACCCAGCACTTCCATAAAATAGATTCTGGATGGGAAGTTGTACATATGTAAAACTAGGAAAACATTTGTCAAATATTTACCCTGAATAGGCAGCCTATTGAGCTCAGTGACACAAGTACAGATAATCTTTAGCTCTCCAGGCCTACACTGGTTTGCCCAAATGAAACCTCTTTTCTTCCTATAAATATTTCTTCACCGACTTTGGAAGCTGCAGTGAATCAGACCATGGTCTTGACAATGCTGCCTTCCCTGCTGCAGAGCCCCAAGTCAGCCCATCACCTAAATAAGACACAGATCATATGGCTGAAGCATGGAGCTATGCCTGAAAAGGGTCTACAAGAATTCTTACTGGAAGCTATCAGATGAATGTTGTGGAGATAAGAAATGCCAGGATTAAGATAAACTTTTGTCTGCTTGACTGTGGTGTGTGCAAGATTTTCTTCTCTTCCAATAGAAACTGGAACCTCCCCAAGAAAATCCATATTAGATTCACAGAAAGATATAGATTGGAAGAGACTTCTGCCAATCTTCAATCCAGCCTTCTGCTCCAACCAAGTGCAAAACTGAAGCTAAAACAGGTTGGTCAAGCCCCTGTGCAGACAAATCTTAGAATATCTTCAATGATGGAAATTTCACCATATCTCTTGGAAATCTGTTCCACTGCTTAGCCAGCTTCACTGTGAAATTTTCTAGTATCTGAACCATGACATCTCATTAGTAACTCATATGATAAGAAGTTTGGAATTCTACATTTTTTTCAGAGGTCCCTTTTAATTGTCCCAAAAGACTGACTGGCAATAAAAATAGTTGTCCTCTTTGTTGGCTTAACCTCTGAAGAGACATGGTCTAGCAGTGGACTTTATACCTATATCGACGGAGTGGAGTTATACTGGTCAGAGATCTTAAGTCCTGTTGAACCCTTCACCTTTCTGCACCTTTGTCCTTTGGCGTTAGTATACTCTAGCCCATGACATCTTACCACTTGTTGCAGGCTCTCATCTCATCTCTTCCTAGCTCTTTTTCATTTTATTCCCATTCTCCCATACCCTTTGGTTTTTTCCCAGTTTCTGTCTCCCTGATCAGGCCACTCTTCCCTGTCTCCTCCTGATGCCTCCTTGAAAATTTTCTCTTGCAACATCAGTTTGGTACAGTCACTCCTGCGTTCAACTCAGGTGACTGTCTCCTCTCATGCATGGCTCCTGGTGACCAGCAGGAGGAGTACTGAGATCACAGGAGAACCATTACCTCCTTTCACATGCAAGGTGCTAAAGCTGTGGGGCAGGAATCATAGGTAAATTTCTGTTCAGTTCCTCAACTGCAAGCTCACTTCAGATGGAGTACCCAAATAATTATCTGCCTCAACATCTCAAGAGTAATGATTTTGCCCTAAAAAAAAATGTGTATAAGGATGTCATATTTGCATGGTTTGATTGGAACTTCTCCAACAAACTGTTACACTACTTTCTTATATTCACATGTAAAATTATATATATATTTCTTTTTCCTAATCTGATTCTTAGACATATTTTTTTTCCCTTAAATTTCCAGGTTGGAAAACAACATCTCTAAAAATGACATAAACATTTTTCCAAAATAATAAGAGGGGCGGGGGAAGTGTGAACTGTATACCAGATGCTTTATTTCTACCCTAGAGAACAGATATGTTCTGCTAAAGCATTAGTTATGGCATCACAATAAGACAAATACTGTACCTTAACAGCAGTCTCTAGCTGGCTTCTAAGGATCTGTTATGTATCAGTTTGATGTCTGAAAATGAATTGCTAATACAGTAATATCATTATGCAGCTGACCCTGTATGTTGAAAAGGAGCAGATCCCTGTTAGAGGATGCAGGTGTATGGACTCCTTCCTGCTCACGCGACTGTTAGAGCTACCCAAATGTTAACAACAGCACAAGATTTCAGAGAACAAATAGTTTAGTGCACTTAAGAAGAACCTAAAGAAAAACTTCCCTGCCTAGAGGTACCTTCGATACCCCGCTTCTAGGGCATCCCTGGAGCAGCTTCTTTCATCCACTACCCTCCTGGCCATTGCAATAGGAACAGCTTGTACTGATTGTTTCAACATTCAGTTCTCCTTGCCCTACTTTCTTATATAGTTATTGAAACAATGATTTTCTCACCAGCAAACAACAGTAATGGGAATTAACTCTTTGTTTGTGACAACTCTACATTTTCCTATAAATTTGAAAATTATTTGAATAAAAGTTTTAGTTGACTGTCACTTCGTATAGTGACCAATTTCTGAATAAGGTGTTCAAACTCCTAAATTAAAATTTATACATTGACAACTGTAGTTGACCAAGGAGTTTTCAAAATTCAGGCTGGCAGGGATTCTTACTGTTTTTATTTCTGTATCCTTTGTTGGCCCAAAAACCTCAGCACAAATTTTATACCATTTTTCAACCTGAAATGCTGCCCAGAGAACAACAAACATAAAACTTTTTTTTTATTGGCACTAAAATTTGATACAGTAATGATACTAATTGAAGTAGAGATACCATACTGTAAAACTTTTATGTAATTTACAGAAGCAGATATTCCAAACAGAAGATAACTATTAGAGTGCATGTAGCACTAAATCATGGTGATTTGCTCCCAGTTTGGCTTCAGAGGTTCACACCCATGCATAGTCCATAAGACATTAGGTCACTCCTGAGCTATTACCTGTAGTGAACCAATTGGCTGACTTGGCATATATCCACAGATATAGCAGGCTGTAAAGAAGCTTTCTTATTGCCCAACTTTTCTGCATCTTTATGGAAAACAACAGCGCAGGGCCATAAGGGCCACCTGGGACATGAGCAGAGCAGGGACCAGTCTTCTTGTGTACATAATGTCTACTTATGGCTCCCCTCCAAGCCGCATCTTGGCTCAATGTCCACATGGAAACCGGTGACGAGTGGCATTCCTCAGGGGTCAGTACTGGCACCAGTGCTGTTTAACATCTTTGGCGGCGACATGGACAGTGAGATTGAGTGCACCCTCAGCAAGTTTGCCGAAGACACCAAGCTGTGTGGCACAGTCAACGCACTGGAGGAAAGGGATGCCATCCAGAGGGACCTTGACAGGCTTGAGAGGTGGGCCTGTGCAAGCCTCATGAAGTTCAACCAGGCCAAGTGCAAAGTCCTGCACCTGGGTCACAGCAATCCCAGGCACAAATACAGATTGGGTGGAGAATTGCTTGAGAGCAGCCCTGAGGAGAAGGGCTTGGGTGTGCTGGTGGATAAGAAGCTCAACATTAGTCAGTAATGTGTGCTCGCAGCCCAGAAAGCCAACTGCATCCTGGGCTGCATCAAAAGAAGCGTGGCCAGCATGTCAAGGGAGGTGATTCTCTACTCTGCTCTGGTGAGACCCCACCTGGAGTACTGTGTCCAGCTCTAGAGTCCTCACCACAAGAAGGACATTGACCTGTTGGAACAGGTCCAGCAGAAGGCCACGAAGATGATCAGAGGGGTGGAGCACCTCTCCTATGAGGACAGGCTGAGAGAGTTGGGACAGTTCAGCCTGGAGAAGAGAAGGCTCCGGGGAGACCTTATAGCGGCCTTCCAGTACCTAAAGGGGGCCTACAGGAAGGATGGGGAGGGACTCTTTATCAGGGAGTGTAGTGATAGGACAAGGGGTAACAGTTTTAAACTGGAAGAGCGGAGATTTAGATTGGATATTAGGGAGAACTTCTTTACTGTGAGGGTGGTGAGACCCTGGAACAGGTTGCCCAGGGAAGCTGTGGATGCCCCATCCCTGGAAGTTCAAGGCCAGGCTGGATGGGGCTTTGAGCAGCCTGGTCTAGTGGGAGGTGTCCCTGCCCATGGCAGGGGGGGTTGGAACATGGTGATCTTTAAGGTCCCTTCCAACCCGAACCATTCTGTGATACTGTGATCTCCTAGGCACAACTGGAAAAGGAGGCAAGGCACAGAGTCCTGGTTCTGCCAAAAAAACCTCTCCACAATACGGCTTCATGATCAAGTGGTCGGATGTTGCAAGGCACAAGGATTTCCGAATGGTTAATTTTTTACATGTTAAGGGGCACAACTGGTGAATTTCAACTGTAATGAATGTTGCATGAGGGTATGAATGCAACGCTGACTTTACATTGCTTTTAGTAAAGTTCATTTTATTTTTATAATTCCTTCCACGACTGTTCCAGATTAGATTTCTATACTAAATTAATCAGTATATTGGAAAATTTCCAGATGAGAGGAAATATGTGCATGCAAATAAAGCAACTTAAAAACCTAATTATTATCAGAATTGACTTTTGCAGCAAGTGAATGTGTTTTCATCTGACTTTTATGTTCATTAAAAGTTAAAAAATGAAAAATTAATTTCTTCTTATAAACAAAAGTCATACTATCTTTTAGTATTTCTGACAACGAGGTTTTTCATGGCTGGTTTGCTGTGGAAGTAATCTAATTAAGTATACATTGTTTATGTAAAAATGGATAGAAATGATGGAAAAAACGGATAGAAATTCTAATGTAGGGGATGAAGTAGCTATGCGAGAGGGATAAAACATCAGAAAGCCATGATGAAAACTCACCTGTCTGTGGTTAGGATTAAAAGAAAGTCCTGCTGTTCTTAATAGCCCTCTTAAGTCATCCTAAGCTTCTCTTGTTCTTGAAGTAAGTAAGGGTAATCAGTAAGGCATAGGTTTTCTCAAACTTCCAATTCTTGTTACTCTGGGGTTTAATTTTTCATTTTCTTTCAGGGGTGATCTTATAGTTAAAGGTGTGATTTCTTATAATAGTTTAACATGTATAACTCCTGGCTTCTTCCAACAAAGAAATACTCTTTTTACCTGAGTCATGTTCGAGTTTTATCATCTTTCTTTCTGTCTTTAGTACCATGGCTCTTGTACTTATACTGGTGGACAGTGGGTACTTTGAGATTCTTGAAATGACACTACCCTGAAATACCAAAAATGTGGTTCAACCCTCTTAAAACTAAGAAATGTTCCACCTTCCTGAATGACAACTAATAATTATGTAAAAAGTGGTCACCTACAGCATCAAAGATACTTGTAAGTGAACTGAAAACATTCTGAATACTTTGGTCCTAGTTCTTGGTCGTGCTTAACTTTCTGTGGCCCATGAAGACTTGAGCAGACCTGACCTTGGTTTCAATTCATACCAGGTGTGCACATGTTCCCCTCTATCTCCAGACTGAGGTATCCTCAGGAGTACAAGCTTGCATAGGTTGGGAATGCTAGGGTTCAAAATCAAGATTACCTACATAATTGTTCAAGTTTGCCAAGTTAATCTCTTTGCCAAGTTAATTCATTCCCTGTTTCAGTTTGGACCCTTAATCTTTTGTTCATCCACACTGCCCTGATTTGGAGCAAGACAGCCTGTTCTTTTCATGAGAAGATGTTTTCTGCCAAGGTCCTTATTCTACAGTTTGGTCCCAAACCATTGGGAGATTTTGCTGCTGCTTCCTAACACAGTCTTCTAAGATATCCAAGGATGTCATCTCTGCTCACGGGCTTTGCCATGCCCTTATATGCGCTTGGCATTATGCTGTAAAACACCAAGTCTGGCAGGCTGCAAATTACACTCCTATTATATGTACTGCTGTGCTTATTAATTGTGATGGCTTAGCATCAGAGGAAAGCAACTTGTAGTCCAGAGGGGATAGGAGCCAGAGTCTGCATTTGCAAAGGACTTGCTCTCAGCCAGAACTCTGCCGTATTATGGGGCTACGCTGGTAGCCCTGTGAAACGCCTGCTGGGCAGTTCAACGCTGCTAGTTCCCAGCACGGCACCAGGCAACGTTGTTTTAAATATGAGAAATTAAAATGGCCTATTTGAAGGTGCAGAACCACTGAACAGGCAAAAGCATTAGCTAGCCAGAAGTCTACCGTGCCTTCCCTTTCAACAAGCCGCGTCAGTCCTTTTCTAAAATAGTTTAAAATGCAAGTGTGTATTTGTGAGCTGCTCTGCTGTGACGGTGCAAAGGATTCTGTGGTCCTGGAAAGGGCTCTCTAAACTATAAAAAGGGTGAGCTATGAGAAATTCTGTACCACCTGATCCAGGGACCAGGCTGTGCACAGTGAGGACGGTGTAAATGTAGACTGCAAGTTTCAATTTAGCTGCAGACAGTGAAGGAGCAGTGGTCACTGCAGGTGCACTACAAGCGTACCTAGTTCCCGTTACCTTTCAATATCAAAATGTTCAACACTGTTTAAAATGTGGTCTTCGTTTCATAAGAAAACAAGGATATTTATAATTACTCATCGTTGTAATCCACAGTACGCGCGCTGTCTACCATTCATCCAATTTATGCGGTGCATCTGTGAGACACACTTCCCTGTAGTGCTTTGATACTTCATAATTTTTCATCCGATTACATTTTACTCCCATTCTTGCTTTTTCAGAAGTATTCAGAAAGCCTGTCAGTTCCCTGGAAGAATTGCTTTCTCTATCAACTGGAAATCATACTTAGGATTTTTCAATTTAATTTTTAAAATAGATTTAAACATGTCCTTTTTATAGTTCCAAGTTTCCTCAATTTCTTGATCAGTTAACAGCCATGACAGAAAATGTATTTGAAACATTGTATGAACTTGATATTTCACATTTATCCAAATGCTTTAATTTAAATAACTTTTGAAGGAACTACATCTGTCACTCGAAATTGTAGGCACAAACAGAACCCCAAGGTGAAATTAAGTGTTTTGAAGAAGTTAAAAGGTGAAAAAATCATAGCCTTAGAGAGACATACAACTGTCTCAGAGGATGCTCCCGTTATTATACACATTTTTATAAGACTGATACATCATTTTAGTAACTGAATTCCCATAGTGATTTAAGATAGTTGCTTCAAACTGTCATTCCTCATTGTTAATTTAATCTATCAGGTTCTAAATTGCCTAGAATAGCTAAGAATCCAAAATATATGCTAAGTTATTTCTATCTAACTCAATTTCCATATTAATAAATCCCTCAGGTTTCAGTGCAATTACAAACAGTCTGCAAAGATGTTCTTCCACAAAGGACAAAAACATTTTGGAAAGACCACAAGAATATTTCAAAGATTTAAAGAGAATTAGTCACTTCAAAATGATTTTACCTAACACTTCACCAAGGGCATGTCACCTACCAGAAAGTGATCAAGTTCACTTGCTCAGTAATTCATTGCCTGTCATCCAAGACTTCATAACAGACTGTAAATCCATTTTTAGCTTATTACAGTTGTGGTGCTCAACATATTGGCTTAAATCACTTTAGATGCCTAAGGTTATGAACTGAATGTGGAATAAGGGAAGTCTGGGTACATGAACGGCCCATTACTGCCTTCCAGCTGATGTGTGGTGGCTTCGCTGAACTTCAGGAACGTGTTTTTATGTGCTTCTGCTCTGTGTTGCATTGCCTCATATACAATAGTGTTTGTCACATCAGTATCCATACCAGAGGCTTTCACAAACATGTGTTCTTCCTTTCGCTGGCTATGGAGATCTCTCCTTATAGCTTGGTGATACACTTATTATCTCCAGGTGATACAGATGTGCATACATTACAGTTTTTTCTTGTTTTGTTTTGTTTTGTTTTGTTTTTTGTCTCTCACTTCCCTGTGGGAGCCCCAGGAGTTCCTGTAAACCCATGCTGAGACTCCAAAGCATCTGTGCTTCCCTGCGAGACACGACATCTCATCTCAGAAAGGTCAGCTCAGAAGAAAGCCTTTCACCTTGTTCTGAAATTGTCTCTTCAGCAAGCTGATAACAAAGGATTTTGAAAAAAAAAAAGAAATATTATCCTTCTGCCAAAGCAAAGCCTGTTCCAGAGACCTCTACCCAGCTCTGTAATACTCTACTGTTTGCAATGATTTCATTTCGAAAACGCACAGCTACGCTGTGTAGTTAGGGGAGTCAGGAATTTTGCTAATTTGGGAGGCAGCTGTTGAAAGGTGTTGTGTTAGAGTGTGTTGTCTGCGGGATGAGCTTGGTGCTCATAATTACTTCATAACTAACACTGTCGATATTTTAAATTGGTATACTAGTTATTATCTCATGTGAGAAAAGGGCCAGTCACATCTCTGAGATAACATCTCAGACTGCTTCTGAATAAGAGCTTTCAAAACTGAATGGGCGCTACCACAGATTTCCACGGTTCTGACTCAGTGAGCAAAGAATTCCGTGAAGTGGTAATTTAGCAGTTAAGGGGACTGGGTTTTGGAGATGTTACAAATCAAAAGCATTCCTCTTGGAACTAGCAGGGTACATGGTGTAAAATTAGAAAGGTTGAATGTTTTGTCTTAGAAATCTGTGAAAGCAGATTTTACAGGAAGCTGATCTCAAAGAGAAGGTTAAAAGTCAGCTTTCCTCTTCACCGTTACGAAAAGTCCAGAAAGTTTTGACTTTCCTCTAAGAAAAAGCCACCTCGCAAAGATAATTATTTCAATATATGGGTAGCGATAATCCACAGAAATGAGTGCACAAATCAATAGAAGGGGAAGTTTTAAGCGAAATGGTTCAATACTTATGGAAAACATGAAAAATTAATGAAATAATTCATTCATTTTCTCCGTTATTACCATTTAGATGAGCTCAAAGTGAGCAGCTAGCACAATAAAATGTGATTACTTTTTAAACTATTCAAAAAGCTCTGAATAAAAGGCAGTGTCTAAGTATCATATCACAAAGTATTTAGAATGTAATTTTTGCTGTGAACTTATTAAATATTATATCTGAATAACAGATGTTTGAAAGATGAGAAAAGTTCTAAAGATTAATTTCCTCTTTTGGGGAATGAGAAGTCTTATATTTCATTTGTGCAGCAGCAGCAATGTCAGAACTCAGGCTTTCAGCAAATGGAACATGATACATGACACAGAGTTTGAAACTCCTTTCTCTTGATTGCATACAGTTCTGAGGTTATTTCAGCTTTCATTTTTGAAACCAATAAATTTCCGGGTCTTATAACCGTACACACACAAAAAAAAAAAAGTTGAAAATGTTCCCAAAGGAGCTCATAATCAAACGATGAATACTAAAGAAAGTGTATTTTTTATTCTTAATCACATGTTTTGGGTCTAAAAGATAGTTTCATACAATACAGAAAAGCCGTAGGTATAGTATCAGGACAGTTCTCCCCTATGAAAATATACTTCATAACAGCTGATGTATTTGTGAGGCCACTCTCAGTTATCTTTGAAAGTCTGTGATGATCAGGGGAGGTTCCTGAGGACTGGAAGAGAATGCTTGAATGTCACTCCTGTCTTCCAGAAGGGCAAGAAGGAGGACCCAAGGACCTACAGATCCGTCAGTTTCACCTTGATCTTCGGGAAAGTGATGGAGCAACTAATCCTGGAAACCATTTCCAGACACATGAAGAACAAGAAGGGGACTGGGAGCAGTCAGCATGGATTTATGAGGGGAAAATAATGCTAAATCAACCTTCTACAATGAGATGACTAGCTTGGTGGGTGTGGAGAGGGCAGGGAATGTTGTTTACCTTGACTTTAGTAAGACTTTCAGAGCTGTCTCCCATAACATCCTCCCAAATGAGCTGATGATGTACAGGCTCGGTAAGTATATAATGAAGTAGACTGAAAACTGGATGAACTGCCAAGTTCAGAAGGGTTGTGATCAGGGGCACAAAGCTCAACTGGAGACCAATCACTAGTAGTGTGCCTCAGACATTGATAATGAGTTCAATCCTGTTTAGCATCTTCATTAATGACCTGGATAATGGGACATAGTCTACCCTCATCAAGCTCGCAGATGATATAAACATGGGAGAGGCAGCTGATACACCAGGTGGTTGTGCTGCCATTCAAAAGGGCCTTGAGAGGCTGGAGAAATCTGCATGCAGTTCAACAAAGGGAAGTGAAAGCCCCACACATAGGGGGAACTTGTGAGTGTTGGTTGATGAGAAACCCAACATGAGCTGGCAATGTGCACTCACAGACCAGAAAGCCAACCATATCCTGCGCTGCATCAAAAGAAGCATGGCCACATCCACAAGGAATGTGACTCTGCCCCTCTGCTCCATTCTTGTGAGACCCCAACTACAGTACTGTGTCCAGTTCTGGGGCCTCCAACATAAGAAGGACATGGAGATGTTGGAGTGTGTGAAGTGGAGTGAAGGACCATGAAGGTAGATGATGAGGCTGGAGCACCTCTCCCATGAAGAAAGGCTGAGGGAACTGGGATTGTTCAGCCTTGAGAGGAGAAAGCTTTGGGGAGACCTTATAGTGGCTTTCCAGTGCCTAAAGGCGGCCTACAGGAAAGGTGGGGAGGGACTCTTTATCAGGGAGTGTAATGATAGGATGAGGGGTAACAGTTTTAAACTGAAAGAGGGTAGATTTACATTAGATATTAGGAAGAAATTACTGTGAGGGTGGTGAGGCACTGGAACAGGTTGCCCAAGGAAGTTGTGGATGTCCCATCCCTGAAGGTGCTCAAGGCCCTGCTGGATGGGACTTCAGGCAACCATGTCTAGTGGGAGGTGTCCCTGCCCATAGCAGGGGGGTTGGAACTAGACAGTCTTTAAGGTCCCTTCTAACCCAAACCATTCTATGATTCTATGATTCTATTAAAGAAAACAGTTGCTATCAGTGCTGACCTTGCAGCACGCATCATCTTTTCATTATACTGTTCTGTTACATTTTTAAGAAATCAGCCAAACACTATGCAAATAACCTTGTGTCTCTGATTATTTAAAAACTCTCAACTCTGAACCTGTTTTCCTGCTTTGCTCCAATTAGCGTCTGTTGAAGAGATTATTTCAGCCCTCAGAATCATGTACAAGGCTGTACATGGTACTTTTAAAACTTTAGACTGAACCTACCCAATCTGTTTTTGAGTTGTTCAGTTAAACAAGGTGTTGGCTGGCTGTTGTGTGCACTCCCTTCAAAGGCTAAAAAAAAAGTGTTCTGAACTACTCTTCGTGGTGATCATTACTTGAAATGCAGACCAAACTGCTAATGTTTCAAGTTTCTTAAAAGGTTCACAAGAGTATTGAAAGGATATACTTGAAAAGCTGAACTCGGAGACTCTCCTATCACAATGGCAAGGTAGAGAAGAAATATCTTAAGTGTGGGATTTGTGTGGAAATTTTGCAAATTTCCTCTAAAAAATGGATTTAATGATATTCTAGCCCATATTTCACACCCAGTGTTAAAAACATGCAGGATCTTTTTTTGATTTATTTTGTTTCTCATACCGGGCACGGCATTTGAAGTTGAAATAAAGTTATCTAACAAGTGTTGGCTACTCTGCTTTGCTCTGGTCAAGTTTAGATTCACTAGCAGGCGGCTTTAAGAGAATCAAGGGAAGCTGTTAGAAAGGGGGTTACCAATGAGAAGGAATGAGGTGGGAAGGGTAAGGATGATTATAGTTTGGGAGACTTTCAAGGGAGCTCAGTGGGAAGTAGAAGATGTCTATTTCTTGAGAGAGTACAGAAAAGGTGCAGCACTTGCACCCACTCTTGAAGCTTAGAAACTTCTTTAAAATGTCATCTTAGCCAGTGAAGACAGTCACACTGATCTGGAAAAGATGGGGGAAAAAAGGCACTTCCTGGGAAAGTGTTGTAGTGAGCTTGGATGTATGGCATGCCCTTGTGTAACATATACTCTTAAAGAATTATAACTTTCATCTCTTTCTAGCTTAATAGCAAATACTGTTAATTATTTGAGCTGGGAATCTAGAAACTGAGCAAGGCTTTTTGGTGAGCATATGCCTCCAAGATATGCCAGCAGAATATTTTATTGCCATGACCAGTTTTGTTGCCTGTGCAGAAAACAAACACAAAAGGGCAACCTAAGGCACAGTTGGAAGGTCTCTTTAATTACTGCCTTTGGCAGAATTTATTTCCAGAAATGTTATCACAGAATTGGAAATAAAAATGTCTCCTGGCATCATAAGAGCATTTTCAGACAGCACTCTCAAATGTGACACTTCTGAACAAGTTGGAGGAAAAAAGAGAGAATATTGTGCCCACTGACTTCTGACAAAATGCTATAACCCCAGAAAAACACATTTTAAGAAATTTTCTGTATCATCAGCACTCCCAGTTCAGAAGCAACCCTTAATCCCTCAACAAGAAGTCTCCAAATGTGGATTGAATTTCTCATAGGTGAGAACGCTGTTTTAGAAAATAACTGGAGAGTTGCATAGTCTTTTCATATCTAAAGCTACGGATACTATTCTAGAATAAAATATACTCTCACAAATACATTAATTCTTCAAAATAGAATCTAGACTAAACTTTTCACTAGATTTATTGGCTCTTAAGATTCACCTTTAGAAACGAATCTAGTAAATTCAGAAATGCAGTAGACTCAGTTGCCATCATTAGTTTTTGTAATGTTTGGAATACTTTGTTAAAAGACTTTCAGAGGATCCATTTATAATAGCTCTATTTCAAATGTGATCCAATCTTAACGAATATTGTTACACCTAAGAAATGAGGAGACGGAGAATATATGGTATGAACGTAAAAGGGAACTGATTGAAGTCTTCCTCAGCGTACGTTTCCAGATTTGAAATTAGTTGAAAAGTTCTTGTCAATGCTTATGCTTTTATTATCTCTGATCGACATTGTGATCCATTCCAGACTGCACATTACATTCAGATGCCTTGAATCATTGATGTCTATTATAAAATTACGGTCATGTTATCTTACCTTTTACTATATTCCTCTAAATTTAAAGCAAACAAAATACCCCCTTAGAAGAAGCGTGTGGAACCTGCAGGCTTTGCTAACCCAAGGGACTGAATGTGCTGCAGCAAGACATAACAGCTGCATGGCACGCTCAGAAAAACAATGTGTACCAGTGTACAGAACGTTGCAGGCAGGGCCACAGTTGCAATTTCAAGACTATCGCTTACATCTTCTCTTCTAACTATACTTCTCGCTGCACTGACTGCACTGCAAGGATAGAAGAAAAAGGAGTGTATACTCCTCCTTTCTAATTTTGAATACCAGCAAGACTGACTTTCATCACAGGGCATGAGAAGAGCTTTCCTGGATTTCTCAAAGGACGCCTGCCTGCAGGCATCTAATCTGCACTGACAAGCAAAGGGAAAGAGATAGGTAGCAATAACATTTGATAGGATCTTACCACTGGCTTATCTTAGTGTTCTGCTTTTCATGTATAAAACTGACATAGTTAAGTAACTTTCTATCTAAAAACATCTGGTCTAATGTTTAGTGTCATAAATGCAAAAAGGATTGCAAGTAATCACTTTATATCTCAAAATGTAAGTATTGGCTTGCACCTTGCTTAGCATTATGGACATACAAATGTAATTGTTTTTCTATACGCCTAACTACATGTTGCTTTACCTCAATAACTCACATCATGATTTTGCAAAGCAGGGAATTCCACATGTTGATCTGCAGCCTGTAAAGTATTTCCATGTATTTCTGAACTCAGCAGCCATTGCTGCCACAGCATGGCCCCTTTTCTATTCCTTCGTGTTAGATGAAAACAAATGTAGAAAAATATACTATTCTTGACAATAAGATTCATTGTAATTCTGATTTCACAGGTAAGAGTTGTTCTGCTAGAGATATTTTTGCTTAGGAAAAAAATTTAATGCCAAAAACTACTAAAATAGCCCCTGCTTCTTTCTCTTTTTCATTAAAATCTCTTGTTTCCCTGTACCTTTCTGCAGATCTCGCAAATCTCTCAGTGAGTCTCTCATCCAGATTCCTTGTTGCACCAAAGTCTACCAAATAGGATGCTGGCAAAATTAATTCTTCTGCTTCGCATTCTGATAGTATTTTCTCAAGGGGATAAAATAATCCAGAACCTACATTTATATGCACAGTATTTGACTATTCAAATGTCTGAAAGAAATTTATCATGAAAATTTGTGAGCTTGTCCAAACATATCCAATTTCTCTGAAGAAATTATGCTGTATTTTCCAAGTCCTGACATTTATTTTCTAAAAGGCTTTATGATTATTTGGATACAAGGTGCTAGAGGCTAGCTTTTTAGGACTGTTAATCGCAGGACTATTCTGCAGAACACTTAGCCACAGTCTACTCTCAGAAGACAGGTACGAAGTGTATGTCATTTCCATGGAGACACCATGTATTTTCTTGGCCCTGGTGGAAGAGTCCTCAACCCCACTGAACTCAGTTCAAATAGGAATTTGCAGAACAAGACACAGGACTTCACAGGTGAACTCAGGCTCTTCTTCACCTGGGAAGAAGTTTATCTCAAAGTTTTGAACTCCTTGATTTATTTCTCTTCTTTATTGGAGAGGAACTATAAGAAAAGTTAAATTCCTAAGGTAGTTTATTTTTTTCTGAGATAAGCTGAAGGCATAGTCCGAATGCACATACTAAGACTGAGAACTATCAGTTACGATTTGGAGATAGCGACATATCATACCAGCATATATTCTCACTGATGAGAGTTCAGCATGGGAAGAAACTACTGCTGAATCTGAAGTGTCTTCTTAGGAAAGGGGAAATAAAAGGGAGAGCGAGTCAAAAAAGAGAGAGAGGTCCAGAGAAAGTTCCTTTAAGTGATAATTCAGTCTCCCTGGGCTTTTTTTCTGTTTGTTTTATCTAGCAGGCTGAGAAATACACTGTTCTCTCCAGATGAAAAAGTGAAGATAGACTTAACTGGAATTGAAAGAGTATTTAATGAACTCTGCTGATGATATCCCTGGTAATAGAACAATGGATTGCAGTGAAAAGCCTTACTTGCTTTGTATTCACAAGAGTTCAACTTAATAGTAGAACTTAATGTTCTACTAGTAGAAAATCAGGTTATCCATCCTGAAAGTGCTTTCTAAGTAATAGGGAGAGTAAAACAGACAGGCAGGCAGTGCAGCAAAAATGTTTTGCTCTTATGTTGGGGTTTTTTTGTTTTTTTTTTTTAAAAAGGAGCTACACACAATGCTCAGCTTAGACGCAAATTCTGAAATGCCTTCTCCATAAAGTTATGTACGATACAACCACCCCACAAAGTCTTGGAGCTATTCCCCTGCAGTATGCAAAAAGATGGAAAGTGTCATGGGGGAGTGGTATGTCAACACATATGTTTCTCACCGTTCCTTCACTGCACAGTTTAACACTACATATCACAGGAGGCACTCTACCCCTCAAAGCCTTAAATTACATGTCACATCAAAGTTCCTAATGTGAACAATTTGAGCTATTTATATATTTCATCAAGGAACTGCTAACTCCCCTCCTCTTCATTCAGTTGCACAGTTACTCTGCACCGGGAGGGGTACAAGGTCCTTTCTGGATCTCGGTAGGAAAGGCGCAGCAGCAAATGGTGTAACAAAACTGCTTTTTTAATAATAATAACGATAACACAATAAAAACAGGAAGAGAAACATAGATAGTGAGTACATCCTACACCTCTTCAGGTGCTGGGAACCCTGCAGTCCTGTAGGGTTGGACAGGCCTCAGATGCACAGCCACAGCGCACTGCACAGATCCCATCCATGGCGAGGGTCACTCCTGCCCAGGACTGTGTCTCCTTATATCTAATGTAGCAAAAAAAACTATACCTCTTGTTATGACAGCTCTCTTTCTTTTTGCCCATCAGAGCATGCCTAGGTAAACATATCAGGAACCGCATCCAGGAGCAGTACATCTCCAGAGCCTTCCAGCATGTTGCCCTTTATTACTATTTACCTGGGGTTATGCAGCAGTCACTCATGCAGACATATGGATATACCAAGCACAAGTCCCAGTATGGCTGTCAGGGCTTCCTCAATATTACTGACTCCTCGACGACAATGTCTTCCATGAGACTCCCAATGCAACAGTATTTCTCCTTTGCTTCCCTTGGGGAGCTAAGACAGAAGAAGGTATACAAGGAAAAAGAGCACAGACTGGAAAAGAGACTGCGATGTTATGACAGCCTGTGGCAATTAGTGTATCTTTCCACTCTGGGAAGTCTAATGGTGCCTACAATTCTCAAATTTTATCATTCCTCTGCTGTCAACAAACATCTGTGTAATGAGGGCTGATTTAAATAGAAGATAACACCAGCTGTTGATGTTAGTCTTTCCATTATCTTTAGTGACAAACAGGTGTGCAAGAGATCTACTTATGATGGACTCTGTGACCATCCCCTCTGTGATGGGATCCACAGTCTTTTAAAAGAAAAGAAAGGCATACAAATGTCATACAAAGGAAACATCATGAGTAGACTCAAGCGTAAAAAGTTCAGAAGCATGAACATTGATACTCACTGCAAAAATCCCCCTTTTTTTCTCTTGAATATCTAATTCAGCACACTGCATGTATGTGCCTTGTGGATGAAACAGGACAGAACAATAGCAGAGGCAGTGGTAATGACAGAGTTTGAAGGTATGATGTGATCAAGGCAGGGGGCCGTGTGAGACCACATTGGTCTCCTGATCAAGGAAATTCAATGCTAATTAGTAGACTTAGTATGCAGCCTTGCCTCTTCAGTGTTCCTGTAAGGATGCTTGTTAAATTAGTAAATGAAGTTACCTGAAGGTAATAACTCATTTATGTTCCTCTATTCTTGGATTCCTTAACTGAGGCTGTATTGCCTGATTTAAATTCATTTTTTCTGATTTCCAACTGTACCAATTACTTCCAGCTTGAAATGTAATGAATAGTGCCATTTCTCTGAATCTATGAGAGATTCTTTCCCCTCAGGGGTACTGTGAAGATGAAATAGCAATGTATCATGCATGCCTATAACGTTGTGATGAGTTCCAGACAATAATTTGTGAAGAAAATATTTGTTTTTTTCATCAGAGTGAGTTCTGAATGGTGTATAGTAAACAAGGTCTCATTGAAAAAAAAAGGAGAAAAAAACCAGATAATGAAGAGGCACTTGCTTAAATTCCCTCCAGCTAGGCTGTACACTGAAAGAGGTAGGATGGCCATGTGAAACATTTAATGAAGTTCTAAGGCTCACAGTGGACTCAGAGATAGACAACTTCAGGGTCCAAAATCTCATTATCTTCTGTTTGTGTAATGTTACTGTCAGTTCTTGACAGTTCCAAGAAGTGTCAGAGCCCTGAGGGCACTAAGCGGCCTTGGTCAACCTCACCTGTGGGCTCCATCCACCCCTTCTGCTCATGAGTCCAGGCCCATTTAAGCTCCACCCTGGGCTGTCAGTACCTGTTAGTCTGATCTATGCTGTAGGTTTCCTTGTCTCTAGCTGTATCATAGCATGCCCATGCCTGGCCATGGACCCTATTGCTGTGCCTGAGCTGTGGACTGACTACATGCTTTGACCTCAGACTTGTCTGGACATCTGTCTTGAAACTGCTGGACCTGATCTGAGAAAAAATAGCATTAAATGATTTGGCTTGCATTCACAGATGGCTCCTTGTCTTGCTTCAAATGTGCTCATGGATTTTCACTTTAATTTTTAAGTCTGAGAACGCATGGTTTTCTAGGGGCTGGGAAAAAGCTACATATGAAAACAACATTAAGTACCAAAAATGACTTGCAATCAAGTCCTCTTTGGATCACAGTACTCTTTAGCGAGCTGTAGGGCAAATACTCTTCCTGCAGAGATGCATCAGTCACATCAAATCTTCTTGTAGGAGTCAAGAAATCCAGATTAGAATTCTGAAGATAACCAGAGGTCAGGGAGGGGGGTCATTTACTTCTGTGGCTTTGAAGGAGATTTCGAACACTATGTGAAAATGTGCTGTATGAAACTGGACTGTGCTTCAGGCATAGAAAAGGCTCCAATCCACACTTTAATATTATTCAATCACACAGTCTTTTGTGCCTCAATCCTTACAGAATCTAATTAGTTAAAATTAATAGATGGGGTTCTCATTTTCTTAAATTTATATGAGCACTTATTCTACGCAATTTTTCACAATTCACAACAGCTGCAAATCTAGTCAACGGGCAGTCTGGATTTCAGCCAGCATAGAAGTTTATTTCTTTTATTCTTTGACAGGTAACCTTGTTCTTATCAGATAACTTGAACAGTAGACCATTAAGAATTTATTGCTCCTTGCAGAAACTCGTCTGTGATAACAACAGAAGGCAAAACAGACAACTTCCATAGCCCTCAGCTGAAATCTTTTTGTCTTTTCTTCATGCAATTCATGTGAATCCTTCCTTATAAAAAATAGATTCTTCAAACTGAGGAAGAAAATAATCTAGTTATTCTGTTATTCAAATGTTTTGTTTTTAGAAAAAAAAAAAACAGTAGTTATTTAGTAGTTATAATAAAAGTGCTTTCTATCTGTGCATTCTGTGAAGGTAACAGTCACAGGCAGAATAGTCCAGAGGATTCTTTCATGTGAACTGTATATTGATAATGATTTCTGTTTAGGATGACATATCCTTTCATTCAAAGTGAAAATAGCATTAAGTAATAGTCATCTAGAATTTATATAATATTTATCTATATTTTCTTACAACTTTTTTTGGCCAATACCACAGAAAATTTTTAAGTAAGTTCGTGAGATATTATGTGATGATTTTCTATAAAGCTTAGAAAAGAAGTTACCAGATACCTTCAGTTCACAGGATCCTATTCAAAGAATTATAGAACACTTCTGTTTGGAAGGGGCCTCAGAAGGTTATCTAGTCCAGTCTCCTCCTCCAAACAGGGCTACCTTCCATGCTGTGCCAGGCCTTATTTCATCACGTTTCAGAAATCTCCAAGGATGGATATTTCCCAGGAAGAGTCTGGCTCCAACTTCTCTTCCACTCCCTCAGGTAAAGGAAGACTGCAGTGAGGTTTTCCCCTCCCCCTCAAACCTTCTTTTCCTCAGACTCAGAAACCCAGATCCCTCAGCGTCTCTGCATACATTACATGCTCCAGCCTCCTGACCATCTTCCTCAGTGAGACAGCTCAGCTTTGCAGGCAATGGCAATCTGGGGTGGCTGCAGGTCACTCTAGCCTGAATGGCCAGCTCCCAATCCACACTCGGGTTGACTAAGAAGTCCTTCAGCACAACAGCAACTGAAAGGTGTGCCTCTGGATGCACAAAAATACCAGAGCCAAACAGCTATCACAAACTGATAAAAAGCAAGCAAGGCAGTAATTTTTTATTGTTATTTTTTTTTACATGTGGATACAGAATTTAATACGAAAACACCACTTTGCATGCGCATAGCACAGAGTCCCTAGAAGCAAGAAATTAAACTGAGCTGCTCTTAATGTCTTAGCAAATTGTAGAAGGTACTTTATGGAGTCTCCAATATCTAGCTTTGAAATTAGCCCTGCTTGGAGCAGGAGGTCAGCCTAGATGGTGTCCAAAGGTCTGTTCCAAATTACATTGCTCTCTTTTTAATCTGTACCTTGAAGCACTCAAGAAAATTCTATACTATACTTAAAAGAATATTACCTGTAAAGACAAGAGCAACTGACTGGTTGGATGCAGGAAAGAACTCTAAAAAACTTTTTTAAACGGAGGTAAAAGAATATATAGGTATTCAAGTCCAACATTTAGAATCCACAGGATATTCCTAAAAATATCCACTAACCTACCACTTAAAGTTCTCTACCAGTGTGTTTCCCTGAACTTTCACCCTAGTCTCCCATTTGCATCCCTGCCTCACTCCCTCCACTGCGTCAGCACAAATGTTTGTGGAGTGACACGGTAAAAAGGGCATCTCTTCCAAAAGGACATCCCAAACCCTGCTATTTTATATCCTAGCTAGGAGCCCTGGCTCCACTGCTCAAGCCCATTTTGCTTGCTCTCTCCTTAGCTTGATGAGATTTATTTTGCACAATACTGAACAGATTCAATAGGATAAAGCAAACAAAACCTCTTGGATCCTGTCTGAACTAGATTGCAGGTTGTGGTATTTTTCTGAATTTACTGAAACCAGAATTGAAGATGCGATGGTTATATCACTGGAAGAAGTATATGTGGGGAGGTGTCTCTCTCATTTTTGGTACGAAAGGGACAAACTACTGCACGTGACTTGATAGAAAGAAAAGTAATTGAGAATAACCAGAAGTTCCTCCTCCAGGAGTAGGTCTAGGGCTTAACTTCTGCAGTGGGCAGAATTCAAATTAAATTCTAAATCTACTAGATTTAGAATATACTAGCTAAGAGCAGACAGTGTTTAATGTACTAGATTAAACATTAATTCACTCTTGGTACATAGTCTGTTCCTACCAGAATCTCACATGAAATTATTATGTGAGGTTTTTCCCCTGTCTAGATAGGAAAGCTGGTTACACTTTATAAGCTTTCTTAACACACAACATCTCATCCCCACCTTCTCTTTGTTTCCCTATACTTTTTCTCTCCCCATTCACCTTGAATGCTCTCTGTTTCTTCACCCTTATCTCCTTCCCAAAAAAACAGCACCTGTCTCCCTAGTTTTTCATATCGGTCCCCAGTTTGCCATATATTTACCCAAATTTGGTATTTCTAATATTGTTATTTAGGTCATTTAGGCCTTACTTGATATTACTGTTATGGTTACCCAGACTCTGGGGGTCTTGCAGGATTGTGGTCCCCTAAAGACCCCCAGTACTACCCTCCAATTGTCAGTGAAGTTTGACTCTCTCTCTCACAACTCCCTCACAATCATCTGTGAAATCTGGCCATTCCTCAGGGCGCTACCTGTAACTTTTGTCAGCCGCATACTGTGTTATTCAATATGTTCAAGAATTTCTCATGTCGTGTCCTGTAGTTTCTCATGGTCTGTTCACTTAGCTGAGCCTCAGACTGTGACCCGGTCATCTGCCTGCACACCTTAAGAAAGCCCATCCGTCAAAAGGATGACTTTAATCAGAGGGCTGGAGCACCTCTCCTATGAGGACAGGCTGAGAGAGCTGGGACAGTGCAGCCTGGAGAAGAGAAGGCTCCGGGGACACCTTATAGCGGCCTTCCAGGACCTAAAGGGGGCCTACAGGAAGGACGGGGAGGGACACTTTATCAGGGAGTGTAGTGATAGGATGAGGGGTAACGGTTTTAAACTGAAAGAGGGGAGATGTAGGTTAGATATTAGGAAGAAATTCTTTACTGTGAGGGTGGTGAGACCCTGGAACAGGTTGCCCAGAGAACCTGTGGATGCCCCATCCCTGGAAGTGTTCAAGGCCAGGCTGGATGGGTCTTTGAGGGACCTGGTAGTGGGAGGTGTCCCTGCCCATGGCAGGGGGGTTGGAACATGGTGATCTTTAAGGTCCCTTCCAACCTGAACCATTCTGCGATTCTATAATTCTGTGATTTTCTAGTGCTAATTTGACAGGAGACAGGAGACAGACAGCTCTCTACAGCTGTTTTACTCTACTAGATTTGTTAACTAGCACTGAGGATTTTTTGTGGATTTTGCATTTACATAAAATACACTCAGCTTTTTTTCTTGGTGCATGTATTCAATTCATTTTATTCTGCATGGTATTCTAGTCTGGAAAATCACTGTCAGTATAGAGAACTTATGAAGAAAGCTATGCACTCAAACTGTGCTCCAGAAAGTTTATGACCTTACTTCACTCTCAGATCTGACCCCTGCACACTTCACCCATCACACCAAAAGCTCTCAGGAACTGTGAAGGTGGAAGTAAGCAGCCACTATGAGCCAGAATTAAATCCTGTGGTAACGCCTAAAGGATGAAACGCCCAGCCAGCAAGGAAATACTTTGCACAGAACAAGCACTTCGTCTCTCAGTCCTGATCCTCAAGGGAGACTTACAAAACACTGTGAACAGATGCACCTGGGAATTAAATGCATCACACTAGGACATCAAAACCCATGGATTCAACAGAGACACTTTTTATGGCACGTTGTAGTCTCTTCTTCCCCCTCCAATCTTTTCATGCTCCATAGAATACTAAACCTCTCTCTCCCTCTTTCTTTTCCCCCTTGCACTAATATCCTACCTGCTCTGAAGACTCCAGACACCTTTCCTTTCAAAGTTAGTCTGACAAGTAACTCACCTCAGAGGAAGTAATCTGAATCCCTAATTATGTCTGATATCTGCTGCTCATAGAGAAGGGATTGCCTGCTCTAAACTTGTCTACTTTTCTTCTCATTATACCACTTAGTGTAATAAGATATTACAGCCTTATGATGATGATGATATCTTTAGACTATCACGTTTATAACAAAATGCAATGCTTTGGTTTAGTTTTGCGTGTTTGTTGTGGGCTTTTTACATCCACAGGGGATGCAGCTGGATTGTCAGATCTACAGTCTTGAATACTGCCCTAATATTTCTCAAATATGTTTACACTGGGCACTAGTGCATGATTTCAGGCACTGGTCCCAGGCTATGCCAGCTCAGTCTGACCTTGAAGTACTGAAATACTTCCACCTGTCTTGTGTACATATGTAATCGTCATCAGCTGTCTTAAAACTTTGGCCATCAGGCCAGCACTCAACACCAGAACCTGGACTGCCAGGTATCAAGAATATGAATCTTCAGCAGAAGAATCCCTTGATTACCTTTCACGCCCATGAACATCTGTCAGATAACAAGTGCAGGCATCCTGTTTCTCACAGACCGTGAATGAAAATGGAACATAATACTCTTATTTGGTATACTGCAAGGCACAACGGCACCACGAGGTCCATATGTTCTTCATGCAGTTCATTTGTTTAATGGCTTTCAAGGAACTGCAAAAGGAACATACGACACAAAGGATGCTGACCTCGCACGTCCTTTCAGAAGAGGTCAGAGGTTGAACGAAGTTACTGCCCATATTCTTGCCTACCTTCACTCAGAACAAACGTGAATGCAATAAGCAGCCACAGCCATATTCAGGTTACACATCAGTGCTACAGGCGCCAGCCAGGAACTAAATTATGTACAGCAGCAAAGCAAGTGCCTTCCAGATTCACAGGGAACTGCTGTCCAGGCAAATACAAATTTCCTAGCACAGTCTGAAGCCAAATGAACTTTCATTAGGGAAGATAATATCGATATAGGAAGTTTTTGTGCACAAAAAATTTGCTCAAAATCTCATTTATTCATATCCCTTTAAATTGCTATAATGTTTGTGAATTTTAAGTTTTAATTTTAACAGTGACATGTAAGAAAGTGTTGCTCTTAAGCATTCAGAAATGTGGAAATTAAGGACAGATACAAAGGAATATTCAAATATCTGTCATCCTCTCTAAGCAGAATTTCAAGAATGATGAAAAAAAGGATGAATGTTGGGTAGGTACTGCACCCCCTTTTATCCTGAGCTATAAGTCTTTGTGTATTGTGCTTATGTTGTGACGTAAGTGACACAAAAAGTGACTATGTGACACTTTTTAGTCCTTAAGTGGACTTATTTACTCTACATGCCCATGAAATGAAGTGAGAAAATCAGTTCTGTGCTGAGATACTTCTCTCACAACTGAAAACAATATAAGATCTTCATTTTCCTGGCACTGAGAGATTAGAGTAACAGTTCAGTTGTTTCCTAGTTGCTTCACTTTTCAGCTTTGAATATCATTTATCTTCAACAGCCAAGTTTATTTGTGAGTGATATCTTTTGTTTCCTCTCCTGTAAAAATAATTTTACAGTTAAGTGCACTTTAACACAATATTTAGACAACTAATAGCATTGGGAATGTTGATAACATAGAAAATTGTAAAAAGCCACAGACCTTGATCAAACTGCTGAAAATGATTTTGCTGGAGTGGGATCAAACTAGGGTGGAATCAAGGGAACTAATTCCCCATAAGCCTGCTGCTACAACACTGCCAAGACCCTTGTTGCCAGAACAGAGCCACAATTCTTTTCCAACTTTCTGACCCCATGTAGCAGATACAGGGAGCCAGACCATATGTGTCTCTCACCAGTTAGAGCTTGTAGCAGCTCATATCAGACATGGAAATGATAATTAGTGTGAAAAACATTTAATACTCATGTGTCTGGAATTCCCACCATAGGAAAGCTCTAGGAATCAGAGGGCTTTTCTTTCTTTCCTGAGATGCCTCTTGGAGACAGAACAAAACAGGAGTGGAAACGGACACAAAACTTTAGGAGAAAGGTGGACATGATATACCTTGACTTTAGGTACTTCCTCCCGCTGTGTCCTCATTTGAAAACTGAGAATGAGTGTAATGGACAAGACAACTGTTAGATGGGCTTAAAATTGTCTGGACTAACACGCTCAGAAGGTTGTGTACAACATCCAGCTGGAAGATGCCAATGAGTGAAGCGGAAATTCATACCAGTGCCAATGCGATTCAACGTTTTCATCAGTGGCCTGGATGGTGACAGAGTCTACCTTCAGCCAATCTGTAGAGGACACTGACCTAGGGGTATGGTTATAACTTTTAGGATTTGCCAAATCCGGTAGCCCAGGAGAGAAATGCTGCTGCAGCTCCATGCCTCCAGGACCAACCAGGAGCAAGGCTGAGTGCATATAGGCCACAGGCACATACATACATGCACGTGTGAACAGCACATATGTACATATACACACATCCAGCCGCACAGATCAACGCAGTTGGGCACGCTCAGCCCCCACACAAACACAGGCAACACCAGTGGTCTTATTCTCTTCCCTCTCTGGCTGAAGACAATTTGGCAAAGAGAAGGGGGGACCACATGGTCGCTGCCTACACTGCTTAAAGACGGAACTGCAAAGTCAAGGTGAAAAAACCATTTCACCGTAGTGCCAGGCAACATAACAAATAGCAATAGCTGCATTCTGCAGCTTGGGGGCTTCACCAGGATGGCAATGCAGCACCAGACAGGTTGCCCAGGGAGAGGTGGAGTATGCACGGTTGGCAAAACCCAGGCTGACACAACACAGTGTTGTCCCACTAGAGAGGAGGAGGTGAAGGAGCAATGAGCCAAGAGCTGCTCTGCAGCCATCAGGGCAGGGGGTCACCAACGCACCAGCTCCCAGCCCCACAGTGACCCAGGAGGCCAAGCAAGTCAGGCTGAGGGGCACAACCAGGCTCAGCCAAGGGTCCAGGCAGGTCTGTGATAGTGAGGCAGATCCAAGGTCAAGCTGGGAAGACAGTCCGCAAGTCAGGGCCCAGATGGGGAGAGACACAGCTGGAGACCAGCACTCCTGCAGAAGGCCCCAGGCTCAGCTTAAAAAGGGTCTCTAGGACCATGGGCAGGGTGGGGGGAGGAACCAGGTGGGGTTGGTGAAGGCCAGGAGGCTAGGCAGTGCCCTCAGAGCTCTGGTGAGATGCTGAACTGGAACCCTCTAGAGATCTCCTCCAAACAGCATTTTTATGGTTCTTCAGATGGTGCTTAGTTAATCGGGGGTAACATCTGCATAATGTCCATCACCATTCTCCTAAGCCGTATTACTGGAGCCATGGAGCAAGCCAGATAACCAAATTTCTTTTACCTTTTTTCCCCTCCCCCAAGGTAAACTGGGAAGAGCAGAGAACCTGCCTAATCTGATTTTCATAAAGTAAATCTGATTATGAAAATGGAGAGTGCTTGTTAATGCAATCAGCATTTCAAAATATGTATGATTTTAATGAACAAACCTGACAAAAGGTTCCTAATTATGCTTTTAAGCTTACATTCATCTTCAACTTTCTGTATTCCCATAGCATCTTCAATGCGTTTTCTGTGCTGACATATGTATTTTCAGTTGTGTTCCCTCTTGGCTTTTTCTACGAACCAAAAGAACTTGGTCATCCAATAAAGAGAAAAGAAAGAAATATCAATTTAAAATTTTTTACATACATACACGAGGAGCAACCAATAAAAAGGACGAAGTAAACCATGTGAGGGAGTACACTTTGGTTTCTGCATTAGGATGGTATACACAAAGGCAAAATAAATACCTCTGAGTGATCAGCTACTCAAAATTATTGTGAGAGAGATGGAAATTAAAAAGAATTTTGAGATGTGAATCATAGAATCATAGAATGGTTCGGGTTAGAAGAGACCTTAAAGATCATCTAGTTCCAACCAGATCTGTAGTGGTGTGTGAAAAAACTTGCATACTGAGGGGCGGAAAGGGAGACATGATGAGATGCAGGCAAGTTCATCACTATGTGAAAAGGGAGGTGTATATGAGATATGCCAGCAAAACCTACTGTGCTGCAGGAAGGAACACAGACAATGAGAAGCCAAAAAGCAGTGATATGCAAAACAGAAAAAAATATTTTCTGAGGAGGTACAGAATGAAAGGTGATACATAAAAATGAACATGTGTGTAAAAGTGAAAAGTAAAACCTTTAAAGGTCATAGGTGAGTAGAAAAAGGCATGATGAAATGGAAAAATCATAATGAAATTCGATTATGTAAGAAGAGGAAAGAGTGAAAGAAATGCAGACGGAATCACAGACTGATGTATAACAAAGAAAAATGTGTAAACAGGAGGAAATGCAAATAAAAAGATACGTGATGTTATATAAAAAAGGAAACATAACAGCCTGGGGAAAAGAACATTCAAAGTAAGGGGACAGAAGTAAAAGATTTAATAAGAGGTAAAAATGAAAAGCTGTAGTGTGATACAAAAAAAGGCACGTGTGCTTTGAAAGTAAAAACGAAATAGTGCAGCACAGTGGCAAGTGGGAAACAAGGGACGCAAAAATACATGCAAAGGGATATGAGTGCATGTGATAGGAAAGTTAAAATAGACTTTGAGCTACAGGGAAAAGAGCACGTGTTAGAGATGAAAGTGCATACTGATTTTAAAAAGTGTAAGGCTTCAATGAGAAGTGAAAAGAAAAACATAGTGACATGTTCAATTTAAGACCTAATCGATTGTAAAAAAAAAAACCCCAAACCTGCAATAAGAACATATATAACAAAAAGAAAACTTGAAAAAAATATAATGAGACGATAGAGTAATGGGTGATGAGATGAGCAAAGATCACAGTTGGTGCATACGAAGCTGCTCAAAAACACAAACAAGTACTCATAAGTAGAAAAGTGCAACATAAGCAATGCATAAGGACTTGTAAAATGGAAATGTGTAATGGCATTTTAAAGACAAATGGGGAACAAGATGTGAATAATGAAGCTGCATAATGAAATGCAGAACAGATATAAACATTGAAAGAGGAGACACAAAAATCTAAAATGGGTAATGTTATACACAAAGGAGGTAGCGTATAAGTTAAAAAATCAAACCAGGTGATTCATTCAGGAAAACTTCTAAGAAAAATTTAAATTTGGAGAGAAAAGAAAAAAGGAAAATCCATTCTGAAAGGGGAAATCCATAAGGAAATGCGAAAAAAAATGCAGAAATAGATAAAGAAGAAAAGTATGAGAGTATTCAAAATTGGAAATGTGTCATGAGGTACAAAATCTGAAAAGTCATTAGAAATAAATCAAGCTGCATAATTGCATGCATTAGGGAAAGTGCAGAAATTGCTCTAAGAAAAAAAAAACAACAACGAAAAAGATGCGCTATCTGAAAAGGAAACATATGAGGATTTGCAGACATGAAAATGCATGATAAGAGGCACCACCGCCCCCAAGTTTCAGAAAATACAAAACCGGAAGTTCATTATGCAATCTGTAAATGCAAACCTAGTATGAGATACAGAGATGAAATTTGCAATTTGATATCATTCAAATGAATAGTGAGATACTGAAAGAATATATTTCTTGAGGTGCAAAAGAAAGACAGTTTACTCGTGTAAAAAACAATGACAGATTTGAAAAATCATGGTAAGATGCTAGTAGGGATTTATGAAATTTATCATAAGATGTAAGAAGGTAAAGAAGAACATGAGAAAAGGAAAACACATGGGGAGATCTGAAAGCTCCTGCCCAGGAGGCTATGCATAGCCTGTAATGGGCAACAAAAAGGAAACTGACTAATGAGCGATGATACATGAAATTCCTAATTAGATCTAAAAGTACATAATGAGATGCCGAAGCAAAACCAAGCGGTAAAATAAAAATGAACATGCACAGCAAAATCTGAAACTAGAAAGTGGAAATGAGATGTAAAAAAGCATTCATATTGAGATGCAGAATCAAAAAAGTGGGTAATGAGATGTGAAAAGGAAAACTCATAATAGGATTTGACATCAGAAATGCATAGCAAGTTGAAAAATTGTAATCAGCCATGAAATACAAAATCTGAGAGAGTAACAATTAGCAAAACCCAAAATGCACCTTTAAGATCAAAGAGGAAAAATGAAAGAAGATGCAAAGTAGTGAATCATGTGATGCAGTAGGGAAAATGCAGAATGAATTATGGAAGATTAAATGCATGATGAAATGCAGAAAGAGAAATCCATAACAGCTTGTGAAAAATCAGTGTTTGACGGGAAGCAAACCCTCCAGTGTATGGTGTAACATGAACACCAAAATCCACAGTGAGGGTCTGGAAAATGACTAATGAGACGTGAAATCAGAAATAAAATGATTTGTGATAACAATCATTCATAATGACAAGCAAAAACAAGAATTGAAATGCTAATGCAGCATGGCATGTGAAATGCCAAAGGACATACAATAGCTGAGATGCATAATGCAAAATGGAAACAGAAATATATAACGAACTGTGAAAAAGAAAACATGTACCAACACAGTTCATAATAAACCGTGCATAGCAAACCATTTTGACTTCAAAGGACTGAAGTACATAAAGCAGCATGAAAACGGGACAATGTAGCTGTTGAACTGTCAAAATAAAACACATGCAAGATGTTCAGAGCAAGAATTTTATGCAAATATTTGAACAATGGGGTCAATTACTAAGTCACTGGCTGTTGTGGGCTTATTTTACCTTCTTTTCCCTTTGGGCTTGTCCCACTTGCCCCAAGTCAGATACAGAAAGGATCTTACCCTCCATTCACACATCATTTCTTGATATCCAGTGATACAATATTGTAATGTGCCAGCTTCATTTTGTGTGGCATCATCTCTCATCCCATCATAGCAATAGGCTCCGTTGGCAGATTATATAGGAGAAAAAGCCTTTGGGAATTCTCCCTCAGGCACATCAAGGCCACCAAGCAGCTTATTACTTGTGGAACAGTTTCAGCCTTAAGGCATTTGTGCCCAGGCCCACCAGCAGAAATGTGGATCAAATGATTAGGTACAGGTCTACAAAGAATCAGACAATAGGTACACGGTGATTTTGAGCAAGTTACTAGTGTATATGAACAATGGACGTAAGTGCTTAAAGAAGAAGTCAAATAATTGCAATACATTTTTACTAACTCATACTTTAGTCATGCCAGGCAACATATATAAGGCTAAATTCCCCAAGCAGCAACAGCATATTTGGCCTTGAAGCACACTTGCAAGCCTTGAAAGGGTGCTCTGTTGAAATTCTGGGTCTACTTGGCCCTGACTATGTCTCTGTTGCCTGCCATCCCTGTCGCGTGCCATGAAAAAGCCACGACTCAGGAAAGACCTGGTATCGAGGCTGCCACCATTTTTTCCATTTGAAGTAGCTTTTTGGAGAAAGGGTCTCAAGCTCTTCCTGGGCACTGGCAAAAATAGAAGAAGGCAGCGCTGGCACTGACCTCTCTTTGCGAAATCCTCTTATCCGTTTTAAAAGTATCATGGCATGCCATGGTATAAACCAGCCGAGTCATTAATTCTGACTGTACAAGGGATCAGCCTGCCATGCTGGTGGTGCTAGAGCAGGGTTCCAGCTGCTGGGCAGAGAAAACTGCAAAGCCCTCGCATAGTTCCTGTAGGATATTTCCTTGTATTAGTATCTGGCACGAACAAGAAGTGCTCCATCATCTTTGTAACTGCTCACTAAATTGTAGGGAGCAATTAGATGACCCGTCAGTCTCACGTCTTTGTCAGAGCCCCTCAACATCATGTGCTTCCTCAAGTCATGTGCTGCAGACCTCTGATCATCCTTATCTCTAAGTGTTGTCATATGCAGCTGGCTACTTTATCTTTTGCTAAAAACTATGCCTAGGGTTACTGACAGGGTTGAAAATAAATGACACACGTTTCTTCTTGCAGTCACTTGAGGTCAGAGCAGCAGAGTGTAACTGAGGTAGTTTTTATCATAACCATGACAAGCATACATCAGAGAAAAGGCCTTTGCAGTCCTGCCTTGGACCACCTCCCAAAGGCAGTTCTGCCTCAGCTCCAGTCCGAAAAGAGGATAAGAGGCTTCTTGAGTTTTTGAAGTGGTAGCTGAGAAAGTACAGCGTGTTTGAACACCTTCATCTCATACAGCATTTCCCCCTAGAGATGCCTTGTGGCGTAGGTCAGGACAACATTCAGTCTTGGCTTGGAGGCTAACATGAAAGAAGAATGGCCTTCTTGGTGCAGTTTTGCAATGGTTACCATCAAATGTTTTGGCACAAGTGGTTCAGAAGTTTCTTTGAAGGGGAATGGTCAAAGAGGGGTTTTAATAGGGAGAGGCTTCTATCTCCTCATTCCTCATGCTTCTCCTTTTCTTAGTGTCTACACAAGTTCAATCTGACCCCTGATTTTTGGAAAGCATCAACACAGGATTTTAAATGTCCAAGCCCTTTCCTCTTAGACCCATCTCCTAAAAATGAGAAACTCCTCATAGAAAGCTGACGGTCAGCTAAGCTTCAGGGAAAACTCCAGCTGCTGACTGCAATAAAGTCAGGATTTCACCAGTAACTCTGCTTCAGAAACTCTGATCCTTCTAGCACAATAACCTGTAAAATTTGATTTGACAAGAGGCAAAACCCTCAATGGCATTAAGCTTATTAGACTGATTCAAAAGCAAAAGTAATACTGTGATTAGTGTATATTGCCTGCATTAAGACCATAACGAATAAGAATACAATCGGTTGCCAGAAGCAGCTGGTAACTTGTCATATGCTGTAGAGTCAATCCAAATTATTCACTGAATGGCAGAACACTTTTAAAAATGGATAATGTTTTGGATGAGAAATAGCACAAAAATACAGACTCCGATAGTAAAGATAATAAAACTAACAGATGAATAGCATAGAGAACATATAGACTCCATTAGCTTTCCATAGCATGCTCCCCTTCTATATATCCTGCAGCCTCCATTTATACTGTCTAGTAAAAGACTATTAAAACCATGCTCAGTCAGCTACAAAAAATGCTCACAGATTATTTTAAATAAATAAACATTCAGCAGAACTCATCTTTAATGTTGCAAGAAGCATTTTGTCAGAGCTAAAGAGCAACACGAGGACTGTGTATCTTTGATCAAAATATACCATACAGTCGGTTAGTGAGTGTTCCACTTCATTAAAATGTTGAATTATTTCTCTTTTTTGAGAAAACCAAAATGTCATTACAAAATAGCCTCCTTGTTTTAGTTAAAACAAATACAAATATAAGCCATCTTTTTGCATTATCTGGGCACACGTTACTCCTCTTAGGAATAAAACAGGCCCAAATCTTGGAAAGGCACATGCACACCTCACCTAAACCTCCAAAATTTTAAGGAACTGGAACTCCTCTCTAGCGCACCATATTGTTTTTCTTTGTATGATGCTTTGGTGGGTGTCCTCCGGGACGTTGCTTGGGTGATATACTGCAGTACTGCAGTCAATTGAAAGCTGAACAGAAAGTTGCACCGAGGTTAGAAAACGCTTCAGAGAAATCTGGAGTCTTTGGCTGGGAATTCCTGACTGAAACAAATGGAATATGCTCCTGCCTTCTTCTGTATTTCAAATTGTCATGTTACCATGAATCAAGGATGTGGATGAGAGGAGGCTGGTATTAAACAGCTCATTCTCTGACACATAAGTTAACAGGGCTCCAAGTGAGTTTAGACTGTCTGGCAAAGACCACTTTGAATCTGATTTAAAATGAGTACGAGGGGTTCTCTAGAGGCCACACTGAACAGCACAATTAAAAATCAGAGTTCCTGTAGAAGTCGTGACTCACACATTGCGGATTGAATGCTTCCACTAACACTTTATTGGAAGTGGGGGCAAACTTACTTAAATTTTTCATGCTCATAAATAAGTAACAAATTTTATATTTAGCATATAGTTAAGACTGACTAACAATTTTTTGTTGTAAAACTTGTTTTACATTAATTGCAGTTTTGTGAATCTTAAGCTGTTTGGGCTTGAATTCTCTCACCTACGTGCTTGCTGCAATCATCTTACCTTTTTAATTTTTAGGTCATGTAACACAGCCATTTCCCAGACAGCTGTGCCAAAACACAATTTCCCCCAGTCTAAAAAGAACAGTAATAATGATTTTATAAAAAGCCAAAAGAAAAATACCTTCTTAAGTGTTTTTTTGAACAACTTTAGTACTTCTGCAGATCAAGGAGTTGCTACAGTCACTGCATATGTAACAAGAAGGCCTTTTTGGCTCTCGAGGCCGCCCAATTACATTGGAATGACAGTCTTTTGGAAATGAGAATTCACAAGTTCACATACATTGAAAGGCTAAAGACGTGGCCTTCCCTGAGTGCGGTCCATCCCTTCACTGTTTTACACGTCAAGCAAACAGCACGTGCCCAAGGAGCCAGAGGGCAGATCCGCACGGATCTCACTTCAGCGCTGGGCTGACAGGGCTTTGCCTGATGATGCTCCTCCTGATGGACAAAACAGAAAGTCCCTCTGAGTTTCTCAGTGCTTCCTCCGACCGCTAAGAGCACAAGGAGAGGCAGGCTCTTCTTCTGATGGTCCTTCTCGTAACGGGAACGGGAGTCCTACAAACAGACGGGAACAGATTCTCAGCACCTCTCTGCAGACATAGGGGAATGCCACCAGCAAAACACGTCTCTTCTTTTTTTTGTCACAGCAAGTTCATATACAAGCATCCCTTTTAACAAAGGGATAGAGGACTGTGCTGTGGCTCTATAGGCCCCCAGCCAGCCAGTGACTCATGCTTTAAAGAGGGCTGAATTCTTTTTAAGCATTTTCCTGAAGCAAATTCTGAGGCAAGAAGTCTAATTACACTTTATGCTTTAGCACACTTAGAACAGCATGATTTGGAAATGGCTCTTTTCATAAAATGGCTTTGTAGAACGCATTTGAAAGTGACTGCTTTCCTAAATGCAAATGTATGAATTCCTCTAATTATATAACTGGGGGAAAAGAGGCTTTTTTTAGACTGCCGATATCTGAAGAAACTATGAGAGGACAGGACGGCTTCTCCCAGTATTCCTTTTTAGTATGTTTTCTATTCTAGTTCTAAATACAAATAACAAGTGAGATTGTCAGCAATTTCTTTCTGTTATTTAGCAATTAGATGACACTCTTCAAAAAAAAAAAAAAATCACAAATTTAAGTTTTAGCTTGTCAATCCTAATTATGCAACGTTGTCACACTGAAGTCAGGAGCCCCTAACCACTATCACATGGAGTTCAGAGAAGTAGAGGGAATGTCTCCAGGACTTCCTATTGCAAACCTTAATTTGTCTTTATCCTGACAGGTAAATAACATCCCTGTAGTAAGTACAGCATCTGATTGCGTCAAAAAGCAGTAATAGAAAGTGTATTTTTAGTTTCTTTTAATGTAATTTCACAGCAGGAAATGGGAAAAACAAGCATCATGGCTGCATCTGAGCTCCTTTAGAATACAATTTAGAGACTAAAACAGCTTCTCTCCTCACTGCTTACAGGTGGGAGCATCACCAGGACTGAATCTAGAGACCTCTACTCAGTTTTCCAGGGCTGGGGGAGGCGGGAGGAGGGATGTCTGAGCCGGGGCGTCCACTGCAAATTTTATTTAAAAATCTCAAAGGAACATTTAGCTGCATTCAGTCAGCCCCCTCCTCACTGACCCTTCTGTTGACAGTATCAGGCAGAAAAAGATGGTCTGTACTTCTTTCCTAACCACAGAAGATATGGTCTGGAGGTATTAAGAATTCAGTCTGAGTGCTTATCATATAGGTACCTGCATATCAGGAAGAGATACCTATTCTTCTTGTGATTTACACTGGTGAGGAAGCCCTGGTCTCTTAGGCAGTTCCCAGGACAGCTGCAGTGGGAAGCTCAGGTACAAATGGGGACTGAACAGCCCCTAAAGAAGCTGTCAGTCCTGTTCCTGCATCCTTATCTTCCAGCTGCCTCTCTTCCTGCTGTCAGATGTTTCCTGTGATCTGTGCACTTGAACTCCCATTTAAACTGCCAGTCAACAAGATTTTCACAGCTGGAGACCACGTCTTTTCAGGTCCCCAGGTTAACCCTCTCTGATCCTGCTCCCTCAGTATTTTGTAGCCAACAGGACAGAAGGCAGAATAGTGAGAGGTTTGCTCTGCAGCTCTGCAGAGCTGTGCCTCCATGGTAGATCAGCTGGGATTTGTCGCAAGGGTTTCTCAGCATATGAGAGGTCTTCCCATAGAGCAATTGGCTTGGATAAAGGAAAGTCGTGTCTACACCACTGTGTATAGGCTCAGTTAAATTATTTTTTTTTTCTCCATACTTGGTTTTCTTCCCCGAGCCACTGTTTGTTTTACTCTGGATTGGATGCAGAGGATGACCTATTGGACACACAGTAGGGATAAAGAGGGGACCAGATCTCTGGTCCACCTCAAGCAGGTGAACTGGCAGTGTGGTGGCATCGGGAGCACAGGGCAATTCTGGTGAGTACCAGAGGAGCTGTGGCAGGGGCAGTGCGTAGGCACTGGCAGGAGATAACAGATCTCCTGCAAAAGATCACAACAGAGGCATGGCGGCCACAGCTCCAGACCCCCACATCCAACAGCAGCAGGGCTGAGCATGTGCTCCCAGTAGACACATGCACAGCCCTGCACTGACCAGCACTGGGGTCACAGACTCATGGAATCATAGAATGGTAAGGGTTGGAAAGGACCTCTAGAGATCATCTAGTCCACCCCCCCTGCTGACAAAGCAGGGTCACCTAGAGCAGGTTGGACAGGAACGCATCCAGGCAGGTTTTGAATATCTCCAGAGAACAAGAGTCCACAACCACTCTGGGCAGCCTGTCCCATTGCTCTGGCACCCTCAAAGTGAATAAGTTTTTCCTCATGTTCGGGTGGAATTTCCTGTGTTCCAGTTTGTGCCCGTTGCCCCTTGTCCTGTTGCTGGGCACCACTGAAAAGAGTCTGGACCCATGCTCTTGACACCAGCCTTTTAGATATTGATAAGCATTGATGAGGTCCCTTCTCAGTCTTCTCTTCTCCAGGCTGAACAGACCCAGGTCTCTCAGCCTTTCTTCATAAAAGAGATTCTCCAGTCCCCTGATCATCTTTGTAGCCCTCCGCTGGACTCTATCCAGGAGTTCCTTGTCTTTCTTGAACCGGGGAGTCCACAACTGGACACAGTACTCCAGATGTGGCCTCACCAGGGCAGAGTAGAAGGGGAGGATGACCTCCCTCGACCTTTTGGCACACTCTTTTTAATGCGCCACAGGAGACCACTGGCCTTCTTGGTCACAAGGGCACATTGCTGGCTCATGGTCAACTTGTTGTCCACCATGACTCCCAGGTCCTTCTCTGCAGAGCTGCTCTCCAGCAGGTCAGCCCCAACCTGTACTGGTTCATGGAGTTATTGCTCCCTGGGTGCAGGACCTCACACTTGCCCTTGTTGAATTTCATAAGGTTCCTCTCCACCCAACTCTCCAGCCTGCCCAGGTCTTGCTGAATGGCAGCACAGCCTTCTGGTGTGTCGGACACCCCGCCAGTTTTGTGTCATCAGCAAACTTGCTGAGGGTGCACTCTGTCCCCTCATCCAGGTCATTGATGAAACAGCCTCAAGTTGCATGAGGGGAGGTTTAGACTGGATATTAGGAAAAATTTTTACACTGG
Source organism: Chroicocephalus ridibundus (assembly GCF_963924245.1). Taxonomy (NCBI): domain Eukaryota; kingdom Metazoa; phylum Chordata; class Aves; order Charadriiformes; family Laridae; genus Chroicocephalus; species Chroicocephalus ridibundus. The sequence goes on from NC_086285.1 coordinate 92,758,284, forward strand.
AAGGGTTATTAAGCACTGGAACAGGCTGCCCAGGGAAGTGGTTGAGGCACCATCCCTGAAAGTTTATAGAAGATGAGTAGACATAGTGCTTAGAGGTATGGTTTAGTGAGGGTTTTTATCAGAGTTAGGTTGATGGTTGGACTAAATGATCTGAAAGGTCCCTTCCAACCTAAGCAATTCTATGATTCTATTATTTTATTCTATGTTGAATAAAACTGTACACAATATTGACCCCTGGGGAACATTGCTATCTTTAGGCCTCCAACTGGACTCTGCACCACTGATCACAACCTTCATGGCCAGGTTCAGAGCACAGCCAGGGTCAGATCCAGCCTGGAGACAAGCCCAGCAGCAGGACCCACACCAGGACAGACTACTCTGCACCATGGGGGTGCGCTGCCATTGCTCTCCCAGGGCAGAGCCTGGAGCATGGCTGGAGGGTCCCAGACCCTTCACAGTGTCCCCTGTGTTGAGGGATGGTCCCCAGCCCCCTCAGGAGCATGGACAGATTCCCTGCAGGGAGATTGCAGGAGCACGTTGTGAGCACTAGTGACAGTTTTGACATGTACACTGCCTGCATCATTTACAGGGTTAAGTTCCGTTCAGGGGTATATATAGAGACACAGGAGGTAGGAGAGGGCTGAAAGCATCAAATCCTTCATAGAATGGTGAGGCTGAAACTTGTGATGTTTTGTCCCTCCCAAAGGCCCCTAGTTTTTCCTGTACAAATAGGAGCCCTGCCACCTGACTCCGTAAAGGTTGAAATTCTTTCTGTAAATTGAGGAAATTGCTTTGCAGATGTTTATTTCCCATTGTAAATGGATTTTTCAAATCCCACTAGGCAGTTTGCAGAGAATTCAGTCGTTGCTTCTTTCTTTCAGGTCTCTATCTGCTTCTCCGCTGTCACAGTTTAGGTCTCCATTTGTGGTGGGCTACCTGCTTTCAAAAGACCCTGATCACGTGCCTTTAGGTGTACATTTTTTTCAAATAAACAAACTCCACTCACAAGAGCAAATTTATGCCTCATTTTTGACAATAAGCTATATTGTTCTCAATTCAATTACTTCAGTTGTCCCAGGATTTTCCCTCACATCCATCTAATGGTTTGGTAAATAATTACAGCACATGGGACACCTTTGCAGAAGTGTCAGTCCCTTCTACACATGGGAAATTTGCCTCATGGTGATGGGCATCCCCCCCCAGACCATAGAGCAGAGTGGACTCCTGTGACAGCCCTGGGAGGAGCTGAGGCAGGGGCTCTGTTTCCTTGGCTGGCTACTGGCCTGTATATTGACTGCGGGTGTCAAGACTTTGGCAGCGGTGGGGCTGGGGCATCTTCTTGGGAAGGGCCTCATTCCCCCATGTGCTGCACAGGGTGGGGGTGGAGGAGCTGGGAGGGAAGGAGTGAAACTGAGCCGGGAAAAGGGAGAGGAGGGGTGGTTTAACTTTATTTCCCCATCCTGCTGAGTGCGGAAAGTGAGTGAGTGGCTGAGTGGGAGTTTGGCTGTTATCTGAGGTCAACCCACGACAGATTGTCGATAACTTGCTTGTCATGTTGCATCTGTGCTCCTTCATGTTTGTGGAGATTATTCTCCTGTGGTAAGCCTGGGAGTAGTCTGGCAGGGTATTATTTAAGTTCCCCACCACCGCCATTGTTCCTTTGTGCACCTTTGTGTATATGAAGACAAACTTTTTATAGGATAACATAGCGCTTCTCTCTTGATATACCCTAAAAGGCAAGTCTTCCATGTCCTGTGCTTCAATTCCTACAAGAACAAACCTCTTAAAACCAGTTCCCATAAGATATTCTCTGGTGTTTTGCTGTGTCTATTCTTAACATTCCCTTCTCTGCAGATAGATCTAGCAGCACATTTCTTTTCTATTGATTCACTACCCATTCCTGGACTCCAGTTAACCCAGAAATTGAGACTAAGAATTTCCCCCTTCCCTTAGCGGACACCACAGAATGGTAGATCATTTCAAAACTTCTGATTCTTACTTTTCTAAAGAATAACCAAGATGTTTTCTTGATTTCCCAAGAAACTGGATATTTAACTTATGTGGTTAAGTCTGCATATACTGATAGCATGGAAGAAACAGCTAGCTGAAAGTATTGGCCAGTCACAAGCTTCCAGTCCCTTTAGGACAGACTATCCTGTTACACTATTTATAAGTCGTATTATCTTCCCATCTTCTTCAGACATTTTTCATTGCAGACCAAATCTTTCTGGTCAAATGTTAATATATACATTCTTTCAGCTTCTTCATGCTTTCAAGATGCATAGCAGCAACAATCTTATATAGCTATCTGCCTCCTGGACATGAATAAGAGGGCACAGGCATGCAACTTTTTGTTTGTTGGTTGTTTTCTACAGTTGACGGTGTCTGGGAATTCATAAAGCCAAGGGAGGGCTAAAAAGCAAGACATCATCATGGAAACACGTCTATCACATTGCAGCAGATAAACTAGGCTACGCTAATCCCACCGGCTGGTTCTGCACAGACAAATGGTCCTTGCTGTTCAAAAGTCTCTCCAATAATATCATACAACTCTACAGGAGGTAAAAAACTGTTTCCTGTACTTGTTCCCAGGCTCTGAGGCAGGCATGTGTGCATATCTATGTAAGTTTTATATAAATATAGATATTAATTTTTATATATGAATGTTTGAGTTATGTAATCTCACATAGCAATAGAAGTGCTCCAGCTCTATTTAAACTTAAATATGTCAGCCCTTGGCACAAAATATTCTCTGGTCTGTTTATAACATCCTATCTTATTTTTCCTATTCTTCTGTAATGATTCTTCTTATGTAAAAGTTGGAGGTGTATTAGACTAGAAAAGTAAGAAAGTACCAGCTAGCCATTTCCTTGTTCTTACCACAAAATCTGGATCTCCTCACCCTTCTCTTCTTCCCACTAAAATATCATGAAACATTGTTGGTTAATATGTATAAAATACACACATGTATATAGATACACATTGCTTCATCTCACATTAATAACGTTAATGATCTTATAATTCAAATCTCATCTTAATAATAAAAGTTAAGAAACACCTCTACTAGATTTCAGCTGCCAATTAGCAAGTCTCTCATACTTAAGTATAATTACTTCACTTTTAGCAAAATTAAGAGTTCCAGCTCTTCAAAGTAGGGAGTAGAGCCCAATGCTGTGATCTGTCAGTATAATATTTTGACATTAAATCAGTGATCAAAATTAGTGATAATCATAAAAAATGTTTTCTGATTTTCACAAGGTATAGGTTTGGGGTTCAGAAGTGACACAATAAAAACACCTGAAGGAGCAGTTATCCATGACTCAGTGAAAGACATTTATATGTTTGTACAAGTGGAGAAAGCATTGTCCTTGGTATAAAACATTACGCATAAGTATGCATTTTTCAATATATCCACTGCTGTCTGTTCCTAAAACATGTCTGAAAACTGAAAATGGGAAGGAATATTTTTTCCTGTCTCACCTTTTGTTTCTTCAACAGCACCGTTGAAGATGTGACTTATTTCTAGAACAATACAATGTAGTTATGACATTACCTTTGTGTCCTCCTCATCTCTAAGGAATAATTATTGTGATTTTGTCCTTGAAGTACAACATTAAAGCTCCCTTCCAATATGTGACTCAAATATGAATAAGATATAATTCATGTTGAAAAGTGGAATTTTCTTAACCTCTTATTATACTATGAAAAAAACGGAAACCAGAAAACTTTACTATAATACCTTCCATAATAGGCTTCAGTTTCAAGGTAACATTGACATTTCTAACATCATATGCTAGAAAACAAAATATAAACATATATTGAGGCATACAGGAGAAGAGTAGTTTTTGGAACATGGACTTTTCTGGTGCTCTCTTTTCCATTTCTACCTAGTGAACTGTAAACTGTTTAACCAAAGAATGTTTTTTTTTAGGATAGCAAGGGAGTCAGAAGTATATTAAATTCATCCAGTGACTGCTGTGACCCCATCAACTTCTACTCAGAAGAAATTATGAAAAGCGACCTAGTAGCTTAGTAGGAAACTTTTTATTGTTCTACATTGGTAACCCTTAACAGTTAAATTTTAATCCCAGCATGCAACTGGTAGATGTGACAACACTATCAAGAAAGGTACATTTGTAGTGTGGATAGGTGTACGTGAAGTTGGCTCATTCTTTCTAGCTTGAGTAAGAGTAATACATAGTGATAGAAATTTTATTCTGGCAGACAAGACCTTACTGCAGTAGCTTAAAAGATTATTGCCCTGACTCTGTATCCCGACTTCGGCTTGATTTTTCTGGTTAGCTGAAGAGAATATGCTATATTGTAGATGTTTCGGGTCCCAGTCTAGTATCAGCTTGGATTGCTCATGGAGGTGAGTTTGCACTAGGGCGTCTGAGATACGACATGGCACATCTTCATTACTCTCATTGCTTGCATTATGTAGATGAGAATTGGTGCAGATATACCTACTCGTATTTTCATTTGCTCCACAGATCTCCCCTGCATTTTGACTTCAGGAGAAAAACGCTGATAATTGTGGAAACAGAAGAACCTCATAGATTTATTCCATTTTCACATACAGCAAATTTTTGAAGCATTGGTGAAATACTTATAGAAGTATTTTAAACCTTGTAATTTAAAAAAAAAAAGTCTTCTCAAACTTCTCATTTGACTCAGAGTCACGTCCCACTCCCAGTAAAGAGGGACGGTAAGTGACTTCAGATTCATAAATTCTCAATGGTGCGGACTAAGGTGAGATAAATCTCAAGGTCCATATACAAACATTTATTAGCTTACCAAAATGGTTAGTATGGGTCTTAACAAGTCCACGATAATTGGTTAGGTATATAACAAATTATGGCAAGTGGTGAGGTATGCATTGTGTTATTTAACAACAGGTATAGGACAACTTATGGCAAGTGGTACTTAAGGTCATACTTGAGGTCGTTACTTAACAACTCTAACCGTTACTTAACAATTCTAAGAGAAAAGGGAAACTGAGGGAGAGAGAAAGGAAAAGACGGATTAAAAAGACAGAGATAAAGAGATCACTGGTCCTGGTTCCAGCGTCTTTTTCAGGGAATCTTCCCAGGCATAATCTTCTTCTTTCTTGGAAAAATCTTCCCAGGCACGGTCTTCTTTCTTGGGAAGAATCTTCCCAGGTACGGTCTTCTTTCTTGGGAAGAATCTTTCCAGGTACGGTCTTCTTTCTTGGGAAGAATCTCTCCAGGCACAGTCTTCTTCTATTTTTTCTTCTTTGTTCCCCCCTAGGGGCACTTATTTTCCCCTTTTATGTTTGCTGAATCAGCATGGTCCACCCCCCCCTTGCTGAGGACAGCCTCGTCTCAGGTTTCTCCCTTCTCCCAGGTGACGTGTAGCATGATTTGGGTGGAGAGACAAGTGCCATAGTCATACATGTTTAGCATGATCTCTATAATCTTCATTAGCATATGCAGGGGTGTGCGCTTTCATATGCATTTCGCGGATAATGAAGCAAAGGTCACTCATCGGACACAATGGCCTTGAGAACTGAGAACTAGCAAGATCACCACACGAGTGGCTGAACTATCCTGTCTTCACAAGACAGTTCTCCCACACTTTCAGGCACCAGAAGTGTTAGCCTTAACAGTTCTTTGAAGGCCAGGCCTGCATTATTTATTTCCTTGCGAGTGTTTGAGGCATTCCATTGAAGGCTTGGAGGGCCTTCTGCCCCTCGTCAGGGAATTTACAGTCCGTCCCTTACGCTCCCTTACACCTGTTCACTGTGGGAAAATTGTCCATGGCAACACTCCACACATTTTATGGTGCAGCATAACTCATGAAGATATGTAAAAAGATTTTGTACACAATTATTTTCTTTACCTAATAACCAAAATGTTCAGTATTTGTTCACTGCATCCCCTAAAATAAGATTTTGATTCTCCATTGCCCTTCTGTCAATTAGAACCACATGGAGATGGTGGTTCAATTCAGAAAGATTCACCTCTTCGGGAGGAACCAGCCTCCTTTGGTGGAAGAGTACTAGAACAGATAAGGCACTTAGAAATACCATTTCACTGTGATGGTTTCTGCTTTCGCTGGTGAAAAGCTAGACAGATGGCACGCTCATAAGCAGTGTAGGGTGAGGTTTGAAACCAGGTGTACAGGTTCATATCTGTTTTCAGACCAACAAATAGAATGCTAGTCACTGGAACAATCATTTGGGCAATAATTAAGATGACATTAATATTCTGTGAACTCAAACTGGTTTGCTCACTTGAACTTACCTTGGTGTCCCCGATATCTTTTTTAAAATTATGTATAGCTTACCATGTAGCTGTACCAATGTGTTCCTTAGGCTGATAACAACTTAGGGAAAACCATTAAAGGACAATAAAGCCCCTACCTTAAAGGCTTTGTTGTTAAAATAATCACTCTATTAACAGAAGACTTAAATTTACATTTCTAAACATAAAATAGAAGCAATTATGTTCACAAATAACTTCACAAACAGCTGAACTCCAAATATAGTCAGAGAACTGCTGAATATTTCAGAAATAAGGACAAATTTATTTAAGAAAAAACACTGTTGTTACAAACAATTCTTATCACGTACAGATCAACCAAACGTCATCAATACACAGCTGTACACATGAGCCCGTGTAAACAAAAGAACACTGCTGCTGGGTGTATAGTGGCTAGAAAAATACAACAGTGATGAACTCTTCCTTTCTGAGCGGAATGGAGAAGAAACTCCCAACACATTTTCATAAGTGAACAGATTTCTTACTAACATTATGACAATTCCTGTCATAGAATCATAGAATGCATCGGGTTGGAAGGGACCTTAAAGATCACCATGTTCCAACCCCCCCTGCCATGGGCAGGGACACCTCCCACTAGACCAGGCTGCTCAAAGCCCCATCCAGCCTGGCCTTGAACACTTCCAGGGATGGGGCATCCACAACTTCTCTGGGCAACCTGTTCCAGGGTCTCACCACCCTCACAGTAAAGAATTTCTTCCTAATATCTAACCTAAATTTCCCCTCTTTCAGTTTAAAACTTTTACCCCTCATCCTTCCGCTACACTCCCTGACAAGGAATCCCTTCCCAGCTTTCCTGTAGGCCCCCTTCAGCTACTGGAAGGCCATTATAAGGTCTCCCCAGAGCCTCCTCTTCTCCAGGCTGAACAACCCCAGCCTGTCTTCACAGGGGAGGTGCTCCAGCCCTCTCATCATCTTTGTGGCTCTCCTCTGGACTCGCTCCAACAGGTCCATGTCCTTCCTGTGCTGAGGACTCCAGAGCTGGACACAGTACTCCACGTGGGGTCCCATGAGAGCAGAGTAGAAGGGCAGAATCACCTCCCTTGACCTGCTGGCCACAATTCTTTCGATGCGCCTAGGATGTGATTGGCTTTCTAGGCTGCGAGCGCACATTGCTGGCTCATATTGAGCTTCTCATCCACCAACACCCCTAAGTTGTTCTCCTCAGGGCTGTTCTCAATCCATTCTGAAACCAGACTGTATCTGTGCTTGGGATTACCACAGCCCAGGTGCAGGACCTTGCACTTGGCCTTCTTGAACCTCATGATGTTCACATGGGCCCACTTCTCAAGCTTGTCCAGGTCCCTCTGGATAGCACCCCTTCCCTCCGGCATGTCAACCGTCCCACACAGGTTGATGTCATTGGCAAACTTGCCGGGTGTCCTTGCTGAGGATGTCCTATATATTGTGTGACACAAAAATCCTTCATATCACTTTAGGGAGGGACCCATTCTCTTAAAAGGTTAATTTTCTCTAGAACCCTCTAAAATATTGCTTGGGTTTGACACACAATCAGCACTGCTTGTCATAGGTTCTTGTCATAGGATCTTGGAGTCTCTAGGTGGGGTCAAACAACTATAACTGCATTCTTGAAGCAATCATCACCACCACAAGGCAGCGGGCATACCATGCAGATCTATATGGATAGAAGATACCATAGGCAGCTGCCTCCCAGTTCTCCATGTGCTCACTTCCTATTCTTATTCATTTAAATGAATGAAGATAACGCTGAGGAATGGGGAGATGGTAAAAAAAAAGTTATAGCAAACAGACGTTTTAGAGGAAAAAGATGTAATCAGTTTAGACCATCATATCGCAGCAAATAAAGAATCATTTGTGGCAATACTGATGAGGAGGGCAGAAACATCTGAAGGAATTAGCTGGAAAATTCACATCAAAATCTAGTGAAAGTCTTTACTGTCAAATATTGGTACTCGGCAACTTCAGGTCTTAAAAACATTGTTCATACTAGGATGTCCTTATTATAGCCCGTAAAGAAATATGTTCTGGCATTGACTGGCTCAAATTCTAAGTTTTTCTTACATGGAAATGAAGGTGTACTAATCCGTGTTTTCTGCACCTCAAGCAAATATGTCGTTCCCTGGCCTGTCCTAGACAACTCAAACTAATCAAGGTAGGAGATCCAAGTGTGAATCTAGAACCAAAGCCTTCAAAGTTTTGAATGAAGGATCAAATCAGCTAAAGAAGTGAGGCTGTTGCAGCTCCATCTCCCCAGGTCCACCAGCTGCAAGGCTGGGATTAAAATTTAACTGTTATGCCACTTATTCCTAGTAGAATTCTTGGGATCCAAAATTCTGGGAAGTGTTGCATATTCACAATGAAATTGTGCAAAGACTTTCAATTTTACAGTTTCAAGAGACAGTATTAATAGTGGAAAATTACCCATACAGCCACTGCTCTTGATGGATTTTATTGAAGAAAGAGGAAGCTATTAGTGGTAAGAAGCACATAAAAACTGCAGACAGATAATTGATACTGTTTGTGGACTTGAAATTTTTGCTCACTTTATCTGCATACCTGAGGCCAAAATTCTGATCTAAAGTTCATTTACATTTCAGTCAAAATGTCTTTGACTCTTGTCTAGTCATTTGAACATTAGAAAACTTCTGCACACACTGAGTATTCTGGGTATCTCTCATAGCGAGAACTAAGGGACCCATGAGTGCCTTTTGTGCTGTAGCTACTGCTGCTGTTTAAGGCATCCAAAAACATTTGATACAATTAATATGTTTTTGTATGGAATAGTCCCTGATTGCTTTCATTTACTACTGATATTTTATAGTAAGAAACATTTCCACTTCATCCAAGATGGACCTAATCAGTCTTGTTTCTGCCATACTAAAGACTCAGCTAGGCACGCAGAAAGTATTGAGTCGTAGTTGTTGTGAACGGGAAGTGAAATGTGTCAGTAACATGTCAACATTATGCTAGTTCATAACAACATAAACCCCTTCATAGGAGACTACCACACACCACATAAACAACCACACCCTACAAACCTTAATCAAGCAAAAATGACTACTGAAGATGATTGAGCTGGTTCCTGATTAAATGTACTGTAGTGACTCATATTCTTTAGTTTTAAAAAGCTTAATTTCCTGTTAAAAATTCATTAAGTGACATTCAAGTACACCACAATTTTCTTTCATCCTGGATAAATAAGCTATAGAAGAGGAACAGATTTACTAGAAATGGAAAATGTGTTGCATGCTATTTTAGTCATTCAGATTTCTGCCATTAAAACTTGGTTTCAGTTTTTATTTTATTAGAATTTGACCAGGTCACAAAAAAATAAGCAACAATTGCATTCAGCTGTGAATATAAATATGTGCATTTGTCAGCACAGTTTTGCTTTTCATCTGTACAAGGCTGCTCTTTTAGAAAGCACACAGACTTCTGCTGCAATAAAATTTCTGTCTTCCCAGAGGAAAATATGTGCACAGTTGCAGAGAAATAAAGGTTTAGAGCGTGATATAATCCAGTAAATGGGAGATAACTCAGCGAAGTCTACTAAATGTTAATAACAGCTCTTTCCCCCTCACCCCTGCAGCGGTAAAGGTGATCCTGCTGACAAAAAGTGTGGAATACATTCCAAGGATTTGCTGAAGTAAATGCAAGTTTGGGAGAGAGATGTGGGAAAAAAAAAAATTAACTGGAAAACAGGACAGAAATTGGGGGGGGCTGAGGGGGGGAGGATTACCTTTCATTTGTTTTTCTGCACAAAGACCTTGTGTAAATTCTCGGCTGTGTAGAGAGAGGTCTCTTCTTCCCTATGTGGTAGTGCTCACCCAACAAAATAATTATGGAGAAAATGTTTACAGCAGTAACAACTGTAATAGAGGCAGAATATCTTTATATCTGCTTATTTTCCTCATGAAGAAGTTCACTTTGTATAGAATGAAGAAGTCTTGTTATTAGCTACATGTTTATGCACTGCTCTGATGTTGGAGGAGCTCTGTGATGGTGCATGCACCTCCAATGCTTCTTGCTTGTAGCTCAAATTCTGTGCATTAATGTCCAGACATTTGAGATACACCTTTGAATGTCCTTCCCTTTGAACAGAAAAGTGAAAAGTCCTCCATGTAACCTTCTCCCATGTGCTACTTTCCCCATATGCACCACTTCCTCACTTGCCTCTGTGTTGAGGTCCCTGTTCTTGAACATAGTTCAAGACCCTCTAATTGCATTAGTAAGTTTATTCACAGAGATGTTCTCCTTATTATCAGGTGGATACCGTCTTTTTTGTAGACTTTCATTTTCATCGAATGAAGTGCCATGATCAAAGGAACCAAAGTTTTCTGAAGATATCAGCCAGTTCACCCCTGCAACAGCGCAGGCTGGGGGACAGCTATCAAGGAAACACTTTTCCAGAAAGGATCTGGTGGTCCTGGTGGACAACTTGAACTTGAGTTAGCAGTGCATTGTTATAACAAAGGCCTACGACATTCTGGGTTGTATTAAGAAAAATGTAACCAGCAGCTCCAGGGAAGTGATCCTTCCTCTACACAGGATTTGTGAGATACACCTGAACTGCTGTGTCTAGTTTTGGTCTCCCCATTACAAGAGAGATATCGACATACCGGCTAAGTCCAGTAGAGGGCCACAAAGATGGTGAATCGGGAGCCAGAGCACATGACATACAAAGAGAGCTGAGAGAAGTGGGCCTGTTCAGGCTTAAGAAGAGAAAGCTAAAGAGAGACATTATTCAACTACTCAACGACAGGATAGAGAGAAAATGGAGCTAGGCTCTAGTCAGAAGTGATAAGACGGGAGTAAACAGACACAAGCTGGATCATGAAAAATGCAGGTTAAATATAAATTATTATTTTTTTAAACCATGAGAGTGGTCAACTACAGAAACAGGTTGCCCAGCGATTTTGTGGAATCCCCATCTTTGGAGGTTTGCAAGACTTGACTACACAAGTCTCTGAGCAGCCTGATCAAATTAGGCCTGCTTTAAACTGGGCATTGGATTAAACGACCATTGGAGGTCCCTTACAATCTACATTATTACATGATTCTAGGTTCTGCTGTACCATATGTGTTTTCTCTTACACAAGCCCTTCCTCTTGATCAGAAGGATTGAGAAGGATACCACCTGAGACCACACTTCCCTCGCCCTCATCCTTGACCTGCTCCTGTCTTCTCTGGGTGTGTGACTGGTGCCCAGATGGACGAGCAGCAAGAGGCCATAGGTTGAAATGACTGGAACTTTTCAAACAGAAGACTAGAAAATGGCAAAAATTGAAGGAGACATAGAGATCATCTTGCTCATATAATATTTGTATTCATGCTTAGCTTTGGCAGACTCTGCAGTGTTTATGAAGGTATCTGTTAATATATCAGTGGCTGCCTCTTTGCGATCAACAGTAGGACACGCTGCTTTTACTTACAAAAATACCTTCAGCTCTGGGATGAAGCTTTCTTGTGGTTTGAGTCAGGAGTATGATTGAAAAGCAAGAAATCAAAGGAGGATGTGGAATTCAGGAACACCAGACATCATATACTATTTTCACCAAATATTTACTAAGGTATGGAATCAAGGATCTGAATTTATCTGCTTCAACCTTGCATGAAGACGGTGCATGGCTCTGTAAATTAAACAGCACACAACCTAACAGAGATACAGAGATTACAGTGCATTACCAGGCACAGAGTCAAATAGAGTGTCACTGCTATGTGTACTACCAGAAAAGATGCAATTACCTCTCTTTTACCTAGTAACTAAGGCACTCTCACCAGCATTTAGACCTGTCTCACTGTGACTTTCTAACCACTTGTCTACAGTGCTCTCTGAGATCATCATGCGAAGATATATTTTTTAAGTAAGTGCCTTTTTACTACCTCTGATAATAAGTCATTCTCTGTTCCTAAAATCTACATGCCCCAGCCCTTGTTCCTTTTGTAAAATGAATGTTCTTTTGTGTTTAACTTCCCTCCTGAGCACATCACTTAAGGACCACATTCTCTGCTGTGGTTTGTAATTTGGGAATAGTTTACTTTTTCCTTCCTCCCAAATCAACAACTAATTTTTCTGTGAATCAGTATAACTATCACAATGCTGCATACAGACTCCGCTGACCCCTGTGAAGGTACTTTGTCAGACATAGAATGAAGAATACTCATCCCAAACAACAAACGGAGAGAAAAGTCCATAATACTACAGTTGCTGCTATGTAAAACAGCTTCAAGAAATGGGAGGAACTCCGATGTCTTCTAGTCATACCCATTATAAACTCTAATGCAAGATCCCTAATAGGAAAAAATGATGAGGGACATGTGGGAGAGACTTCATCTGTGCTGGAGCTGTAAAAGCCTGAGCAGCAACCATTACTCCTCATACCCAGTTAATAAAATTTCTCTACGTACAAGTTAAACAGATTGTCCAATGTTTCATTTCTTAATGGGTGTAGTAGTAGTGTGTTGGTAGACATGTCTATGCCTCAGCTCCTGTTAGAAGACACTATGCTCCTGGGGAAATCGGAAGCCTTAGGGGTATAAATCACCTGTTTGGAAGTAGCTAAAGGGCAAATCCCCTCTCCAAGCAAAAGCCAAGTGGAAGTGTGGCTTGCAAACCAAGAGGTTTACAGCTTATGTAAGGCAGCAAAAAGGCGTTTTAAAATAAACAAGGTGATTGTGGCAAAGGTGGAGGTACAATGTCAGCCTTGGTGGATGTGTAACAGTTTTCCAAACACAAGGATGGTGTTAAGCGCATCCTCATGGTGACAGGTATATTATGCAGGCCACTGCATAATAGTCAGGGGTATTTTGGAACCATTTTTACCAAGGGCACACCACTTTAGAAGTCATAGACTGACCGGGAACAGATGTTTTAAGGCAGTCTTCAAAAAAACTTTTAAAGCTGTATAACATTCACCACTTTGTTACTATTCACGAAGTAAAGCCTCCATCACAGAGCACTTTAACGAGGCACTCAAAAGCAAGATGTGGAGATATTTTATAGCACACAACACTTTTTGCTACATTGATATACTACCAGAGTTTATAAGGAGTTATAACCATAGCTGCCACAGAACTATCACAGCCACCGGGCCTGTGGAAGTGAAATCTTTAAACTTTTGCAGGAGTTTAAATTTAAAAATTTAAATTAAGTTTAAATTAAAGAATCTGCACCTTTCATCAAAAAGGTAGACCATGTAAGGGTGTCTGAAAGAAAAGAGAGATTTGAGAAGGGTTATAAGCATTCACGGATTAAATTTTCAAAGTAGCTAAAATTATGAAAAGGGATACCCACATACCACTCAATAGATCACAGTCACAAAGCAATCAAAGGGACATTTTACGCATAAGAATTTCAAAATCTAAATAAGGGCAGAGTCTACTAAAATGAGAAGGTCATTGCCGCAAACGTGATGTAGCGTGGCTCACCCTAGACACTTAACAGTTGCATAGAAGTCTCCCAAGATCAGGATATCTAGAGGTTGGGTTGGAGCAAGGAGAAAAGAAGGATGGTGGACAGTTTCTTATACCTCTTGATACCCAGCAACGCCAGCACCAGAATTTTCCCTCAGGCCACCATCTCAGACTTGACTATACAGATGGTGAGGTCCATGGAGCTCATTCGAGTAGGAGAGGAGGCTAGCAAAAGTACAATACCCCAACAGCTAGAATAACATCAGTGAAAATGCCACCTTTGAAATATCACTGCTGGCCAGTAGACATGGCACTATGCTTTGCAGAAAGGTGGTCCATTTTGGTGGAATGTGTGAACCCTTATTAACCCTCACAACAAAGCTTCAGTCCTCCAATCTCCAGCCATATGCCTGGTCTGCAACCTTGTCATATGGAAAACAAAGCTTAAACCAGATGAAAATCCTCACACTTTTTCTGAAACTGGGATTTTAGCACATATTTGGGGGAGCTTTGCCAGGGGCTCCTGCAAAAAAAGTTCACTTTGGGGCAGGCATCACCAGAGGGTTTAGCTTGCTCTACCTCTACCATGTTTCGTAGAGTACCAGCTTTTCGGGGACTTTCTGGTTGCATTATTGCACTGTATTCCAACCAGCAGTAGTAACAATGAGATCATTTCCGTGGTGGGTGGTAAGCTGCACCGTCTGCCAGTATACTGCCTGTGCATTGACACAATCAGAGTTGAAATAAAGACCGAGCAGAACAAGCACATCTTATTTTGCTTTAGAAAGTTGATTGTAAAGTAGCGTCTGCAGCCCTGGAAGTCTCTGATATTTTAATAAACCCCACCAACATGGTAAAAGTAAATTGTTACAGGGACCCAGCCTTATAAATAAATTATACAGTCCAGGCTAGCAATGGTCTCCCTGGTTTTCCAGGCATTCCTGCTATGTATGCTGCAGGCGTAGGTGGTTTACTCTGTAGCCTGCCATATATTCCCTGTATGTAGGAGGTACATTCCATATACTTCAGCTGTAGAAAGGCCAGACAACTTTTGAAAAGGGGTTTGGAAATTTTTAAGTCACATGTTGAACATATCACTCAAGATATTGCAAAAAATGCCTTTGGACACATTTCCAAGGCCACGCTGGGCAAGTTGGAAACACCAGCAAATCAAGGAGGGCTCATGGCTTATTTACATTAAAAAACAAAAAAAAGCTTTAAAAGAAAGAGAGACTTGTCATGTCTCCTGGCACAGAGACGGCCTGCGTCTGCCCTTTAAAAAGATGAGGGCAGGAGGCAGCAGACAGCAGTCTGGCTGGGAAGAAGGGAAAAAAAAAAACAGGCCAAATGGTGCAAAAGAAATTGAAAGCCCAGAAAAAACAAGGGCCTGTTCTAACACTAGAAAAGGAGATATGTTTTAAAAGGGATGGCTTACATTTAAGGCTGCTCAGAATAATATAGCAAATCAAAGTTAGATTTGTTTGAAGTGTCCCCAGCGCAGACTAGCATCGAAAAAAGCCTGTTTGTGGAGTTGCCTCCACTTTCCACCATGGCAGTCTGCACCTCTGGACTTTCCCTTAGCCAGGAATGAGGAAGATTAGAGAGATATGAACAACAGTCTGCTGTACCTTTGCAGCAAAACCATGAAAGCTGTGGGGGGGGCTGTCCAACCTCCATACCAGTGAAGCTGTGAGGCTTGCCGGCCTCCGTTTTCCATCAGTTATATTGGGAGACCAACTTAAACATTAGAGCAACAACTGCTGCCCCTCCTTGCACGGTAATTGTGTCACTCCGCACTTACAGCAGTGGCAATGACCACATGTTTCTCCGTGGGGCTGTTCTGCAAAGACACGGCTGGGCAGCAGAAAGCAGAAAATGGAAAGCAGTCACGGCAACGCTCAGCTCTGATGGCCTGGAGTAGGAGGATTGAGCACTTGGGACCACTCCGCCACAATCTGTTCTTTCAAGACAAGCTTGTGGAGAACTGAGTGGATGTAAAAATTAGGCTGATGCGCAGCAAAGACAGCATTTGTTTGACGACATCCCTGGCAACAAGACCAGTTAATACCTATGGCTGGCTGCTTGCGAAGAGAGCGTGGGTGGAATGCAGGGTGCATTTGGGACACACTGAGTTCTTTACACATGGCCAACGCTAAATACCTGGTTGATCGGGTAGGCATGAAAGCATTCAACATAACAGGCAGGCAGCCATGTTGGCAAACCAGGAAAATTTGTTTCTGGGAAAGCTGCCCAAACTTGTTGTTATTGTGCTCATAGATAACGATGCTTTTAGCAGCAATTACACTTAGAAGCCTTTTAACTTTAAACTCTAAAATACAGATTTTGTGGCTCTATATGTGGATGGTGAACAAGCCCTAGCGAAACCACTGCAGCTTGATTTTAGGAACAGGGGATGAGTGAGGGAATACCTGTAGCTCATACGGAGGATTGGCAGCCATATGAAAGACCATATATGCTGTCAGCCAACAGGGAAGAGTTCACCCCTGGCTATACCCTGTTTAGCTTCAACCCATCTCCAGATCAGCAATTTGCTGATCACTGTTCCTTGATTAAAACAGAAAACAGGAGAGCAGGAGCACACTTTGCAGGGGCTTTGACCACCACTGTTAATATAATATTAGACAGCATATTTGGCAATGTGATAGAAATAAACCAGAGGAGATATGTGCCTTTTGACTAAACGTGAAGACAGACACCAAACAGCTCTCCTTTTTTTTACAGCAAATCCCTATGCCAGAGAAACATTTCTAGGCGGGTACTGATGGCATAGCCCTGAGTGCATTAAGAGATCAACAGCTCCAGAAGGTACAGGTGACTTGTCAGACGGTGGCACATCATGATCCTAAGCCTGCCCTGATAGCAAGGCAGGATGTTGGTCTGTGTCCTCCCTATTTAGCGCTGAATGTTGGTAGCTGTTTTCAATATGTAAATGCCCAGCTGCACTGGCAGAAAAGAACTCAGTTCTTAGCGTAAAAGCCTCTGGAAGCACTTAAACTGACAACCAGGTACCCATATAGTGCCTAAGTAGCAACTTCAAATGCTTCTAAAAACAAATGGGCCTCACTGGCATACATCTGCCTGGCTAAGGACACAACCTGGAGATTACCTAAGGGGTTCTTAAATAGGACTGAGTCAAGGGCAAAGGTGCAGCACTTTTCATGTATTTCAATATGTGCCCTTTGTCTCCTCTTCAGCCATGTGATAACACCAAGAAGAGTCTGGCCCCATCTTCTTTACAGCCTCCCACCGAGTATTTATACACACTGGTAAGGTACCCCTACGCCTACTCCTTTCCTGGCTGAACAATCCCAGCTCTCTCAGACTCTTCTTATAAGGACAGTCACTAAGACCTTCAGCTAAGTTCTCCACAAATTTGATTAAAAAAATATTTGCAGAGCAGTCCTGCTTTTTTTTTTTTTGGCAGATTTTCCTTTCTGATGCAATGGTTGACAACAACTGTGACTGAACATGATGCTCTCAGACATAGTAAAAAGCAAGCAGTTGGCATTCTCCAAAACTTTTTACAAAATAATTTTTCCCATAGTTGCTGTGCCTTTTCAGAATAGCAGAAAAGGGGTCTTTGTAACAGTGACCAAGTGATCAGTGATCCAAAACTATAGGGAAGGCCATTAAAACTTTTAGTGAGTACCCTCTTGACATAGAGCGTGTCTGCATCTTCTGAAGGGGCCTTATTCCTATCACACACTTCTTGTTCCTGACAACAGAGCACTGCACTATCATGATCTTTTGGGGTGCATGACTGTCTGAATGTATGCTGTAGTCCAAGATGGGGTCCCTCAACAACTCAAAATTGATGTTTTCTGTTTGTTTCATTCAGATTGATACCTTGAACTTTCATACACACTGCAGGTAAACAAAGGATTTGAGTCCTGATGATGCAAACTCAGTAATGTGCTCGTCTAGCAGCAGATCACTTGTCAGGTCACCTAAACAATCACCATGCTGGGAGTGTTCTGGTACCCTGAACAATTCATTCAAATCTTAGAGTCTGTGTTGTGATAAAGCCAGTGGCACTGGAGGGCACCTGAGAGGTCACAAAGCTCTAGGCATATGTATGCAGGGGCAAAAAGTGTTAGCGTTGTGGTTCAGCGTCACACCTTTTTTGACATGCTTCCATGATATGGGGGGCCGCATCCTTATTTATGCAGGAGGACACAGCATAAGTCAGAGAAAAGAGGCAGCCATACAACTCATTTAGTTCTTTCACACTGCTAACAGTAGTGTTTGCTTTCACCAGCCCAAAGTATGCCGTCAGGGTGTCAGAGCTCTCAGAAATAACTTTGGGATGTCCAAGAGGGTATCGTTTTGTTGATGAAGCAACAACAATTAGTAAAATCATAGTAATGTATTTTCTCATCAGGGGCTGCTCTATCATATAGACAAAAGGCAAATGTCCCGCTGCCCAAAGTGCACCTGCGGGGATCAGTAGCGTTTGCTCCCAGCTGAGAACTGCACTAGCTCCCACCTGGCTTTGTCCCAGCAGCCCAATCCTGTGCCCGCACAGAGTTGACACTAACTCCTGTTCTCTTCAGGTGGTCCAAAGGAGGCCTCTCCATGCCAGGGGGGGGTCAGTCATTTCCATGGTAGCACTTGACACAGCTGTGGGAAAAGCACCCCTTAAATTCAAAAGCCGTCAGCACCCTATTGTTGCCTGTGGAGCCATCCAAGAAGTTAGGCTCCCACGTTATATCTCCTGCTTTGTAATGCATGACAGATTTGAATATTTTCCTTTTTGGCCATGTACATAAGCCACTGCACAGAGTGGAATATTTCTTTCTCCTCTCACAGCCATCTGGATGGAAGAGGGTCATTGTGTTAAGTTTAAGAAACATAAACCCGTAAGTGGATGTGAACTACAGATCAGCGTAGTTTACTGAAAGGCTTATCACTACACAGTTACACAGTAATGAAACTTCCCCTTTTTGGCATGCTCCTTCTCACAGAACACGTGACAGGCCAATGCCATGATCTCCTTCTGTGATCTGCAAGTGCCCCTCAAAATTTTTGCATCATGTTAGCAACAGGAACTCAGCTCTTTTTGCAGGTCAAACATCTCCTCCTGATTAGCTCTTTGCCATGCCAAGAATTTTTCAGGGACCTGAGAACACTAATAGTCCCTAATCACACTGACCAGCCTCACCTGGGGCCTCACTCATGCCCATGGCCCAGGGGCTCCATTTAAGCTCGGTCCTGGGCCTTTAGTCTTTGCCTGAGCTATGTATTAATTGTGCCTGTCCCTAGCCCTGTTCCTGGGGTGCTGTTTGGCTTTCCTGGATTGCCCTTGGACCTGTCTTGTTAACCTTGCCTGTTGGTCACAACACGGGCTTTGCCTGCTCAGGTCAGCTGTTCTGTGGATCACTGCCTTCTTGATGGACAATAGTCTTCTGGTTAGGTCCACTCCGGTTACCCTAAACAGCATATAAATCATGAAAGAAAAATAAAAAGTGTTAAGGCTAATTACCAACGAAAACCAAGGTCTACTTCTTGTGGTATCTGCATATGCTGGTTGTTGTTTGGAGGTGGAGTTGTTTGGAGACAGTGAGCGCAAAGCACAGGAGAGGTCACCAGTATTTTTAGCCACTCTGCAATGAAGTGGCCTGTGGAGCAAGTGTAGTTTATGGTTGTTGGAACATTGTGTTCGCAGGGGATTTCCATTAAAATCAAACCGAAACGTAATTTCATGCTGACCTGCAGTAGTGTGATGGTCAATGCCCTATAAAAAACAAGCTCAGAGGTGAGTGCAGAAACTCTCATAATTCACATTAAATGAGTTTGGGAGAGTAATTTAGGAAAAGACTGTGAGAGTATGGGGGCCTATTAACTGATAAGTTATAAGTCATATTGGGTGCAAAAAGAGCTAACGTGGTGCTCAAGGTTTGCATGAGATTAAGTTCATTTTTTGTACAGGCTCTTTGGTAGCAATGTAGACAGGAGTCACTTGAAATGAGAAAGACCACAGTAACCTCACTGAACACCTTCCTCCTCAAATTTTATTTTGGAATCTCCCTATGTACTTTAGCCCATTACCACTACAGTCGTAGACTTGAGGAACACAAACAGGAACATGAACATGCAGAGGCCACCATCACATTTCGTACTGCAGTCCCCTCACGCGTGGGAGATGATCACCACCATAGTCTCACTTCTGCAGCCTCTCAAAAGTTTCACATCTTGTGGGCAATAAGTCAGTTCTTGCAGGTCAAAAATTTTCCTCTTCATTGCTTTGTTGCCATTTCCTTTTCATGGCATTGCCATTCCAGCTGCTTTTTCTCCTCAGACAACAATCACTGGGCCGCAGCTGATCCTGATTACCCTCACCAAACCTGATCCTGATCTGCAGATTGGCTTCCTGGTTTGGCCACGGACCTGTCTTATTTGACTTGAACCCTTGACCAGACTTGCCTTATGATCTGGACTCTCAGTGCAACCTGGCTACCACCTCCAGGGCTGCCCTGCTTGTCTTGCTCAGGTAGTGCGGGGCTATGATCTGGTCAGCGAGGCACCAGCCCTGCTGACTGTTACCTTGCTCAGCTTACCCTCCCTCAGGAGGCAGCCAGCCACCACTGTTCCCTGACACACGTAGTATTCATGCTGAGGAATGGCTTATATAATTTTGATTTTCAACGGTGTTAAAAAAAGGAGGGAAGGGGGAATAACACTCGTAGGCTAAGGATTGCAGTGCTTGGGAAAGGCTGCTTAGTTTCATGAGTTAAAAATATCAAAAGGTTCTAGAAAATGGATGCTGAGGCTGGGGACTTCCATGCTCATGAGTTAGGGCACCTTATTCTTGTGCCCATGTTAACGTCACAGGCACATGGCAGGTAGAGCTAGCAGTATATATTGGCAGCTTTAAACATGTTTGTAAAATGAATGAAAAAACTCATTGAAATTTCTTGGCCCAAACACCTTCCTGACAACCTAACTCTAACGCTCATTGTGTAAAAGGAGAAAATGGGCCCTGGGATATTAGAGATTGTCATTTGACACCGCCATTTTTCCTCCCACACAAGATGATGACGTATTTTAACATGTAGCATATCCTCAAACAGTGCAATGCCACTTAGCGTGCCTATCCAACTCATGGACCACCCCCGATGGTCATGTAAAACTTTTGTATCCGTCAGAGAGTTCTGAGTCTGTCAGATCTGTCACTGCTGTGAGACTACCATTGAAACTGATATTTCTGTCCCCGTTACTTAGATGACATAGCACCACTTCTTGCCAATGATCTTAGGACTGAGGATAGACTGTGTACAGCATCCTCAACTGCTTTTACAATAGTGGTAGTCAAAACTACTCAAAAAGTGGATCAAGAAACCCCCTTCCTTTTAATATGCAGATTACTGGCTCACTTTAAAAATGCCCCCACATTCATATTGCTTAGATTTATTAAGGGTGGGAATATAAAAATCATGCATGCTGACGACTTCAAGACAGAGCTGATCCTAGACTCTATGCTCAAAGAATTACCATAAGCAATGAAGGATTTGATGTATTCCCCCTGCAATCACTTCATAAGCAGTGAAGCAATACCTGACCAAAGTTACCAAATCTGTATTCTTCTAAATGTTCCCTAGCCCTAAATTTCTGTACTGCTTGTTCCCACTGCTGCACATGTAACATACCGACCACGAGCTGCACTCCCTTCCTCATCCCTGCTGCGTTTAACTTATTAAGAAATTTAACTTATGCTCACTGGAGTGCTATTCTGGCCTGTAACCACTGATGGTCGAGGCAGCAACAGAAGCAAATCTCTCCAGTATCATCTTTCCTAAGAATTTTATCGTCTGGGATACTGTATTTGGAAGATACTTCTAAGGAGGGGGACTGCTTAAATTGCAGGCCTGCGATGCCTAAGCAGCATATACCGAATACAGATCCACTTCACTCTGCTATCAAATCATCTGAAGCTCCATGTAGTGCCATACCATGCCATCAGCTGTGGCCCAGGCCTGCTAGCGCGCTAAGTTTCTAGTTTGCCCCACCGCCAGGTGTAAAATCACTGATAGTGTGTTCTCCAGTCTTCATACTGCGCCTGAGCACTGCGATCCACTCCCTCATTAACTTACTTACCTTAAACTGGTTCCCCAGTAGCTGGGAAGAGTCAGGGGCAGTGAGACTCTAGAGGAATGGTTTCTGTCTCTGGCAGCAAAGGGACTACTGGTGGTGGTCTGCTGGAACAAGGTAGCAGGCTCCAGTTCCCTGCAGAAAGCCTTGAAGGGAGGCACCTTACATCCAAAAGCTCTGCACTCACTGCTGTTCTTCCCAAGCTCACACTACGCTGTCTTGTGCCGCTGTAGGGGCTGGATTCCTTGGACAAAGATTCCTCCTCCATAAGGCCAGTGTCACCAGGGGCAACCACAGACTGATACAGCTGATGGAACTTCATGTCTCCTAGAGGGAGGTAGCGTTGTCCATGTGCCCTTTCCCTCTCCCCATTTCCCAGAAAAAAATGGCATGAATATCCATTCACTCCAGCTTATGAGGTCATTCTAGAGTTCCTTGCCATCTGAACAGCCTTTGAATACCCAAATGTCTCATTTGAAAACTTGGAAACTCCACTGTGCACTGCCATTTCCGAGTCAGTGATGAAGATGCTCGATAAACCTTAGTCTAGTACTGATCCCTGGGATGCCACTGCTGATACTTCTCTATCCTGGAAAATGACCATGAATCCTACTCTTTGTTTCCTATTCTTTGACCAGCTTTCAAACCTTAAGAGGCCCTTTCTTCCAAACCTATGTCAACCTTGTTTCCATCCGTATGAGTATCTCATAATCCATTTATCCCCTGCAGAGACATAAAGAAATTATTCTGAATTATTATGCCTGTAACACTCAAACAGTGAGGATGGACTGCTGTATCCCTTCTTTATCCACCAAAGCCAGAGCAGTCACTCCCACTGACAGAGTACCCTGTTTTAATTGTTTGCCTTGCAAAAGGTAAACTAACTGGCATATAACTATATATATAAATATACGTAACCGGTATTCTGGGGTGGGTTCCTGCTCTGCAGGACAAAGAAGTGGGTAAGAAGGTCTCTGTAACCTCATGAATACACATGAGGGGAGGTATCCAGTTCTGTTCCAAACTCCATTTAAACGTAGTGGGTAGCCTCCACTGAGGGAGAGAGAACACAGTTCCACATAACTTATGAACTGCCAATTAAATAATCACTTAATGAGGTATGGGGGGGATGATTGCTCTTTCCATCTGCAACCACATTAGGATTGGCACAGTGGAACATCTTTTAGAGAAAATGCTCAAAACACTGCATCCCAGAGCATCACGTACCGTCATCCTCTTGGCATCATGCCAGGAGCTTGGGAGACCGGAACTCATCCTGGAAAATGGGAGGGCTTCATGAGGGTCCATCTCTGAAACAGACTAAGTATGGTTTCTATTTTGGTTAGCCCAAAGCAGTGCCAGGGAGCAGCAAGAGTGGGGCTGCTCAGTAAGAGGGGACAAGCCAGGAGATGGAGGTGAGCGCAGCCCAGGCAGTGTCCTCACTGATGAGACACAGTTCTGCAGGGTCAGGGCACAGTCCTGCAGGAGCTGCACGCAGTGGGCAGGGCAGGGCACTGGTAACAGGCTCTATCGACAGCCCCAGACAAAGCAAAGCAGTCAGTAGGGTTTGGGGGTCCACTTAGGACTGACAAGAGACAGGGACAGAGTCAGGAGTGGAAATACTGTTACCTACTGCATATGTCCAAGGTGTGTCCCAGGGAGGAACAGGAGACCATTATGCCCACAATATAGCTCATGCAAGGATTAAAGACACAAACTTAAACTTAAATGAGACCCTGGGCCCATTGGCAGAAGGGGCGAGTGGAGTCTCCATATGAGGCTGGTGAGGGCCATCAAGGCTTACTGATGCTCTCAGGACCTTGAACATCCAAGAGGTCAAATCTTCTTGTAGCAAGGAAAGCTCCATCTACTCTTCCATTTTAGGTAATGTTTTCAGACAAAACTCTTTTTGGTTATGTTTAGGTCTTTCAAACATGCATGTGAGCTATTTAAAATAATCTTCAAAACTACTCAGTTCTTCCCTAAATACAGACCAAAGCTTTTTATGATGCTATAGTTACCACAAAATTACCTTGTTTTAATTCAATGAATTTTGACCACAACTCTTTAGAAGCTGAAAGCTGTTAGTGAGTGGTTCTACTTCCCTTGTACTTCGAGCTTGTCTCTTTTTAGAAGAGGTTATATGTACCTGTTTGTGAAATGTTTTCAATGAGGCTCCAGATTGGAGGTTGGTGGTCATTTTTTTGCAGCTCAGTCCCAGCTGCTTGAAAATTGAAGTATTAATTTTCCATTCTCTGGACCTGCACAGGCAGCAACTGGATCATGAAAAAACAACCATTGCTCCTGACTTAATTTTCCAGGCATACATATCACCCACAAGGAAGCCTGGGGCTAAGTGCAGTAAGGCTAAACTATTTGTCTTACTTCAGGGACAAACAAACAAACCCACTGTGATTTATCACTACTGACAAACTAAATGAAATAGATAGGGAATATCCATTCATGAGGTACTAACAAGTGCAGGAGTGATGCACCAATGTGTGAATAATAAAAATGATCTATCAAGATAGACTGCAAGATGTAAAGGCAATTTGTTATTCAGTACAGTTTAAAAAATCCAAATATTTTCTTTCTTTTTTTAACAGATACTTTTGCAGTGCAAAATATACAAAAATCAGCAAAGAAATTTGTCTTTGTCTTGATTATTATAATTCACATTTTGGTTGGATTCTGTTCTGTTGACCAATTCTGTTCTTAGCTAAAAAAGGTTTACTTTTTCAAAACAGTTTGCTAGCAAGATGGCATCGAACAACAACTCTCCTAGTTCATCACTGTCAATATACTGTGAGTACTTCCTTCAGGTATTTCACATCTGTTCACATTTTTCATCTCTATTATCCTCTTCTCTTTCCGCTGTAAATGGATGCTTCGAAAAATCCGCAAGCCCTGTATGATGCTTTCAATCTAGGCGTCTATGAGTTTGTATTAATTTAAATTGAAAAATATTTTTTATGGCTTATTTTTTTCTTCATCTTTCCTACCTGCCTATATCCAAAATCATCACAACGTGTGATTGCCTTTGGAATACAGTCTAACTCTTTGCCAAGTCAATTTGGTGACTTTTATCCTTTTAAATATCTGTTTTTCCTTTTCTAGAACACTCTAGCTGACGTGTTTATCAAATAAAGTCTCCTTCTAATCTTTTCCATGGGAAGGTGGTGACAGAGAAGCAAAGGCACCCAAGAATCTGGAGCTATGAACTTAATTCCCACCCCAAAGGCTTCTTCCAGTCAACCCAGCCATACACAGACCCTTTAGATGGCAACAGAGGCCACAAGAGGTAAGGCTACATGTGAAGTTATGTAGACTTTGACTACAGAAACTGGATGTGTTTTGTCATGCTGGTGGAAAGAGCCACCTGGTCTTGGAGGTATCACTGATTTGTTGTCTTTGATCCCTCTTATTTCTTCTTCCACCTATATTACCTCTGCCTTCTAATACCAGACTCCACCCTCCCAAATTCTCTGAGCCCATCCGTGATGCTTAAATCTTAGTCTGGCTGTACTCCTGCTACAAATGACAAGAGAGATTTCCAGGTGATATAACTCAGACATCCAGACTAGGAATAAGGAATTGTAGAATAAAAGTTGAAAACCAAGACGCTCATGCAAAATCCAGGCACCAAATTATAAAACGCGTAACGAATTTTTCATCTATTTTAAACCTTCATGTATCTGAAGTGATCAATCTTTGCCATGTGAAGCTCTGGATGCTAATAAGGAAACCAGAGATTTGAGACTCAAAGTTCTAAATTTCCGCATTCACAATTGGTTGGCTGGATTTTGTGGACCATAGCGATTCCCTTAGTCCCCCCAGTTAAAGGAGAAGAGAGTTCTCCCTCCTTTTTGGGTGGTGTAAATATCACTCCCACTCGCCTCCTCCCCAGTCGCTTTTTACAGTACCAGTGAATCAGTTTTGATGACTATCTGTTGTAAACCAGAGCAGATACAATCTTGATCCAAATACTGGTGCCGCATAGCACCTATGCGACTGTACCACACACCATGGGAGCCCGCACCATCCAAAGACTAGCAAGAGTTTAAGTTCTAGCGCAACAGGGGCTAAATATGAGTGTCAGCCTATATCCTGTGTTCATAAAAACAGGAGCTGGATTTAAGACAATTCACAACTCTTTTTAGCTTGCAGGTGGGAGCAATGAGAGCATGTGTGCATTTGTGAACGCCTTGTACTCAAATAATTGAACCTCTATATTGCTATAAATTATCGTTCATTGCATTACAGAGCATTTTAGTTGCAGCACCGTGCAACTCTTGTCACTTTAAACTCCTTGTACTTTAATGAGATGTTCAGAAAGGGGTACCAGCTATACTGTGATGACAGATACCCAGCCAAACTACTGCTTGTAGGTGTACCTGCCAGACAGAAATTTCAGGCTGTTTAATTGGTTACACTCAAATTAGTGAAAAATGGTGTTCGGTCTGCTCTAACAGAATGACAACGTTGTCTTTGTACGGGCAGCGTGGCTCCATTTCCAGTCTAGCAAACCAAGCTGAAGACCACGTGAGGACTCAGGGCTCACCCCAACCCGCTCCTCCAGAAGGCGGCGCAGCCCCCTCCGTGGGGTGGACCGGGCAGCTGTCGGCGTAGCACACAACAACAGACACTGTGCTGGGCGGGGATGTTACTAGAACAAAATATCCTGTTCCCTCATAACTCCCTGCTTGTAAAACATTATCTTCACTACCTTCTGGCTGTAGGTGCAGTCCCAAAGAGTGAGGAGCACGCTGCAGACGCTGTTATTGGTGAGGCAGAGGAGCAGCTCAGGGCTTCCTGAGGACTCTGGGTAAACAGGCATATGCTGAGGGAGAGAGGGCTTCTGGTCAGCAAGGGGAGTGAGTGGGTCAAGCCTTACTTAAATTTAAGTTTAACCACAGTTCAGTTTGGTGGGGTTTTTTGCTAAAATACGTGTTTTGACTTTGAGCACAAAACCTGCTACTAACCCTTTTGGGCAGCAAGCAGACAAGAGACCTTTCTAGAACAGAGGGCCTTCTAGACTCCCATCATTCTCCCACCTAGGTCCAGAGGACCTTGACCAAACTACCCAGTGTTTTCTGGCTTGGGACAAGACTATTTAGTGGATCCCATATATCTCAGATTCCCATTCGAAGGTAAAAAAAGTGGAGTGACAGCCACAACGTAGAAAGCCAAGGTGGCTTAGCAGCAATGCTATGGTAGTAGGCCAAGGTGGAACTGGTCAGAGTCAAGTTCAGATAGTTATCTAATGATAGGCTGCTGTTGTACAGACCTCTGGACTAGCCGAGGGACTTCGGTAGGGCTTCTTTATTCAGAGCCAAACAGGCAACAAAGAGATGCATGTGTGCTGTATTTTGGATCTACAGTGAACAGAAATGAAGTTCTAGAAGTGTAATGAGGCAAGGCAAGGCGGCCATCATGATTGATTTGATATTGTCCATTTATACTCACTGCTGGCTTCCCCAGATGAATTATTTTCTTCCGGTGAAGATGCATTGCCCTCTTGGTGAAGTTCCCTTGGTTTTGCCAGGGTTGTTAGTCATGATGGGAACCTAGATGATGGAATTCAGTTCTCCTGGTTTGCAGCTTTTCTCATTATTTATTTTTAAGCAGGATACCTCCTCAATAATTGAACTCAACCTTTCTCGTTACTTGTGCCAGCTGGAAGGACCACTAGAATTTTACCACTTGTGAGCTCGTTATATTTCATTGCCAGCTTTTCTTCTCCCCCCCCCCCCCCCCCCCCCCCAACAATGAGGGGCATGTGATCACTGGCGTTCGTTCTTGAGGGCATAGTCTTTTATAGGAAGTGACTGTAATGTTAAGAATTTGTCATGTTTGATTCTGGCAACACTTGACTTTTCTGTGTGCAATGAATTTGGAATTCAGCAGTAGGACACTTAATCAAACATGCAAAAATGCCTCACACTACTGAGTTCTGGCTTGTTAGAAGAGAATTCCTTCAGGATGCATAATTAGAAATCCCTGGATAAACTGCTAAATCCCAAAATTTAATACGTTGCCAGTTCTGTAGATTTTCAGTTTGTACAAAGCTTTGTGTTGGAATGTATACAGGAACAAGAAATTACAGCACAAAATTAGACAAATCTCTTGTTAACTTGGTAATAAATAGTTACATAAATATAAGCTTAACTCTGGTTAGTCTCCCGCTTGTCATAGCAAGTGAAATTTTCGGGTCATCTGTAGTCATGAAAATTATTTGTGGGTACATAGATGCCTGGCATGTATGCTGGAGAGCGACTGAAGTAAATGAATGGTTCCTTTCCATGTTGTTCCTAGTCATCTTCCCTCACTGAAGAGTGAAAACAAAAGGTTGTTGTGGCCCTTAATAAGAAGTGGAACATTTTGTTTTAAAACGGAATAGTACAGTTTCTCCTTTCCCTGCTTTTTTAAGCATATATTACTGCACAGTTTTTCATCTCCATCTGAATTTAAAAGTACAACCTCTCAGCTGGCCATTAAAGTCTTACTTCGCTGCCAGCTTATTATATATAATCTCTTCCATCTATGTCATCTTCATAACTAATAGCATACATCTGAGATCCCTTAGGAAATTTAGGGAGAGAGTGTCAGAGTAGACACTGTTAAACGTTGTCCTTAAAATGAACCATAGCTTTTTCATCAGATGTAAGGAATAATTTGTCCTTTGCGGATAAATAATAAAGAAAGATAGGCTAAGTCAATTTCTGAGAATTTTCTGTTTGTAAGCTGAACAGTTGGACCACTTCAACCTAATGAAGTCATAGTTTAATAAAGTCATACCAGCTGTAATAAATGATTTGAGAGATACGCAAAACAACAAATGGAAGAGTAATGGAAACATAATCTAAATTTGAACTCTTCCACTTTGTTTTCTCCTGAACTGTGGTAAATGAGCAACAAGTTCATCGCTTTTTTACATTCACATAAAACGTCAAGTTTAGTGTGCGGTCTGGTTCCAATTCACTACAGGTATTTTTACCAGCTTTGCAGTCGTTTGACAGACAATCCATAGGGAAATAGTAATGATGCTGTAATTTCCTCTCTTATTTCCCTAAATAGAACTGCAAATTCTCCATGTGTATTGAATTTTAGGAGGGAAAAAAGGTGATTGCTCTTTCGCTTCCTGATGGATAACCTTCATGATGTCAAATGTGATTTTTGTCTGTTTTAATGTGTCTTCAGTCTTGATGGTTACACTAAAGCTACCTCTAATTTGGGCTTCCTAAGGTCAGCAATTTAAGAGTTTTCATTTTATAACCATCATTTGTCAAGCTGATCACTCCTAAACAGGCAAGCATTTGATAATAGCTTATCCCAGAAATAAATTGCCAGAACTACTGACACATGCACAAAACATCGTTATAACCTCCCTGCTCTACGCATCGTCTGCCTCCAGGATCCTCTTTGCCATTTTGTATATTGCTGTTTGTTACTCATGGTGCATCACCTAGAGGTCCTGTTTGACATCAAGGGTTTGTAATGCAGGACACTGCACGTACACAGGAAGATGGTGCCTCTGCCTCAAAGTCCACCCCATGGTCTGCTCTGCCCAGGCAGGGAAGAAGGTGACAGGAACCATCCTTTCCAACACTCTTTCAGCAGACCTGTCTCCCTCCTGCCATACCTCCTCTCCCCCTGCCCCATGGAGCTCACACCCTGGGCATCATCCTGCGGAAGCAAGCTCGGAGAGAGCAGCATCGTTACTCAAAGGATGTCAGTGTGGGTCCTTGTAGCTGTCTGTCTGAAGCTTTCCCAAGCCTCAGAGGAAAGAGAGGAAGGAGAGAGATTTGTAATGTCAAGTCAACATCAGCCTTGTGTACAAGGTGCTGGCTGCATGCACAAAAGTGAACAGAGTGCACAGCACTATTTCAGATGGATGTCTACATATACAGAGGTGACAGAGGTGAATCAGAAATCTGGTGCTTTTTTCCCTACCCCTTCTACTCCCCACCCAACTCTAGAATCCCCGTTGCCCTCCAGTAACCACCTGGTCTGTGACCGGGTCACTGGGGTGTTGACAGTAACCTCAGGCAGGGGACAGAGGAAGTTGCTGAACTCGTCTTGGCATGAGAGTAACACGTCTTGCTTCCTCACGTATATATGTTTCACACATATATATGTGAAAACACAGCAGAGGACTGCCACACACCCGACTCTCCTGCAGTCTGCTTGCTACGGGTGATCACCGTGGCACCGCTCTCATCCCCCAAGAGTGGAGACCACTCACACTGGCGTTTTGTAGGCCCCCATGTGGAGTTCTCCTCCACGTAGTCCACTTCGGACATGGTCTGTAAAAGAGCAATAACAAAACTGGAGATAAATAGTTCCACCTCAGTGTGCCAGGAGTAGCCGTCATGCCGGGGCAATGGTTTCCGACTCGAGGTTACAGAAGCTACAGCCTGACAAAAGGGCAGCAGATTGGTTTAAAAATCTGCTGTAAACTGTAAAGCAGTCACAGATTGTCATGCAGGCTACAGTTTACAGTCATCAAGACTAAGATAGATCTCTCTTGTGATTTAGAGAAAAAATAATACGTGTTTAAGAGTCTCCTTTTTGCAGTACTGCAGACCCTCCAATTAGGAGCTGAAATAACAAGAAACTGTTAGAAAAACTGCAGTATCAGCTAGAGCAGCGAGCAGAGGAAGAAGCAGGTGTGGCTTGAAGAGCAAGCAATGAAGGAAAACAGCAACAAAAACAGAGAGAAGCTGCTCACAGAACAAGCTCTATCACATATCTGCAAAACTTGACCATAAATGTGCAAATGTAATTGTTGCACAGAGAACAACCTTCCTTTTGTTTCTTTTGAACTGGTTTCCTACTAGTAGGAAATTTAGTAGTTTAGGCCTCTAGGTTTTGTGTCATAGAGCAGTGAACAGATTCACAGGCCCCTATCACATCCCCTCTGTCTTTGCTAGGCTGTAAAGTTACATGGTAGGTGAATGGATTTATACAATGGAATAACAGCTTCCCCTCCCCCCCCTAAAAATTCACATTTAGTCTGCTTTTTGGAACATTACTGAGCACTGAGCCAATGTCTTCATGGAATCATCTCGCATAACCCCACCATCTTGCCCCTGAATTCTACAGATCAGCTCTGAGCCCATCATTTTACAACTGAAGCTACCCATATCTTCCCCCAAAGTGCATTTCTTTCAACTTACCTCTGTTGAATTTCATCCAGGTAATTTTACTACAAGACTGAGTGACTTGGAAACGTCCTTTCACTCTTCATAGCCTGCTCTAAACCTTGGTACTATGAATAACTTTGCACTGTCAGCAATTTTCTTAACCCATTGCTCATCTCCTTTCCTGGTTAGCACCACAAGCCCTTGTAGATACACCGGTGATCTCTCTTTAGTCAGACCAAACCATTTACTATCCATTACTTACCTTTTTAAACAATTATGTATTGACGCATGGGCCTTCTGTCCTATGTCATAGCTAGTTAGTTTCCTCGAAAGTTTTGGTGAGGGACTTTGTCCAAAGATACTGATCTGTTCTACTTATTTGTCCATACTCCAGAAGCTCTGACGGGCCGGATGCCCCAGGACGTAAATCAGTCTGCTGATGAGGGTGGCCCACTAATAGGCCTCATGTAGTGAAAAAAACACTCAGACACAAGCAACGAACACAGCATTTAAGGCAGCAGCGACAGCTGATGCAACAGATACAGTAATGAACTGCAGGCTGTTGCAGAGTGGGGTAGACAGATGGGGAGGATAACATGTGTTGCATGTTAGTGTGGTATGTGAATAAGTATGTGCAAAATCAGTAGGGCGCACCCTGAGGCAAGGGTCTCTCTACACACTATTCACAGCGGGGAGCACTGGGGATAGATCCAAACCATTTTGACTTAAGCCAGCCTCTAGCAAAGAGTCAGGGATCACTCCACGGTGTGATACGATGACTATTACTATACATGTATGTGTATGTGTGCGTGCAGGCATACGTATAAAATAACCATATGTGGATAAACCCAATATGTATTTTAAATGGTTTTTTAATATTAAATTATTGAATAATATTAAATCATTATTAATTTAATCATTAGTTATTAATTTATTACTAAGTAATGACTACTAAGTGATTACACTTCTACATATTTCTTTTTAAATTATTAATTAAAAAAAAATAATTGAAAGTTCCTCTGTCAGGAACCTCCATACCCTTTCATGTCTAACTTTCACCCCTTACAGAAACTGTCAGGATTCCCAATATCATATGAATATTACAGGTGCCAATGCAGGAAGAAAATTTGCAACCAGACAGCTGCTTTTCAGACGCAACTGAACCTAGGAAACCCAAGAGGTTCATTCCTGTTGCTACTCTTCTAAATCCAAGTGCCTCAAAGGTACTGGAATTTGGAGCAGCCGCAGGTACCACTGAGGTGGATGGGATGAAAGAAAGAGAAAAGAGAAACTTTGTTGTGGAAGATTACCCAGCTCCTCACATATTTTATAATAAAATCAGATTTGTTGAAAAGAAAGAAATGCCGTGAAAGAAACTGGTTCAACAGTGTAGTTTGTCTCATGTTTTTTCTAAATAGGAATTTGGAGGCAAATTTTCCTCTAACTAGCATTTTACAGACTACATTTCAGATCCACTTTCCTAGAGTACAGCAATACATTGTATGTAATGGCATAAGACTGACAGATGCTGTGCAGAAACATATCAAGCAAGATTTAAAATAGATCCCTGAGAATATGTGGAAAAGGAAATATCATAGTCATAAACACTGAACCAAGAATCTCTTTGGATGCAGATGTAGAAAATAATTAAAATTTCAGAAACTGGGCCTTTGTTCTCAACATATTTGCAAGAGAAGATTTTTTACTAGCAAAGTGCTTTACATAAGACTTTCCATTTCTCTTTCTCTTATGAAAGGTAGAAGGAGATTTTGGAAGAACTTTGTTATCATTACCAACACTGTGAAGAGGCAGCAGGTAAAGCTTTGCTTTCAACACAATCAGCACACATCACAGTACACTAAGTCACAGAGACCTATTCTGGTTTTATAACCAGAGAGCCAGTGTCATGTTAGCTTTTCTTTCTGTAGACAGTGCTAGGACACTTTGCTCAGGTATGCCTACATAAACTGCAAAACATGATACGGTACAAAAAAATGATGAGAATAAAATCATAAAACCTGTTAGCAGAGGCATTCTGAGTAGATGGAAAATTACTCTTGGGAGCCATTGGTAGTGGATCCAAGTTTGATGACCTGTACTCAAGAAAGATGAATCTTTAAAGGCACGTGGAGAAGGCCTACCTGAGAGATGAAAGGAGCAGGGACCCTGTTTTTAAGAGAAACTGTTAGAAAATATTTGCTGTTTGGTTCCAAGCAATCCTCCTCTAAAATGCAAAAACTATTCTAGCATGTACACCTATACTCATAACATCAGATATTTGAGTTAACATCAGGAAAGAAAATGAGCTACTATGCATGAAAATAAGTGACTCTTAATGAGCCATGAATAAATATCCATTTGAAATGAGAAGAGGATATCTAGACCATTGACTCAATCATGTTCTGAAATGGGATTTTGAGAAAAGTAGGATCCAAAACCTTAAACATTTTAAAAATGGGTCTTAGTAAGTTCATGCTTGGAATACTTCTGGACTGATTTGGCCACCCAGGAGCTGTTCGCAAGTTCCATTGAACAGTGGCAACCACAGTTAGATAGGACCATAAGCATACTATGGTCCATACTTCGCTACCTGTGAATTACTGTGAAGTTGAAAATGAAATCATTTAAACCCATGAGAACTGCCTTTGTGAAGCAGGAAATGAAAGAGTTGTACTAAAGAAAACTCTCAGAAAATTGAGTCTGCTATTTGTATTTTACAAAAAACCTATTTAACTACCTTTATATTCAAAGTTTTATTCTATTTATAGGCACCCACAAGTAAATTCATATTAAAACTGCATCTTAAACAACTGCTAGTGGCAATTTTCTATTCCTAGCCAGGCTCATCCTTGCTCTTAACTGACGGATTTTTATTCAGGTCCACAACTAGGTGCAGCAGGCAGTCTCAGACCTTCCCAGCAGAGCCTCCTGAAGGTTAGGTTTTTAATGAAAATTAATCGACTGACATGATATTGAAACATTCAAAGCCTATTCAAGAATACCCACAGGAATAGTTCTTCCTGTAGACAAAATGAAGAGTAAATACGCAGTGGCTAAAAAAGAGGATAATCTGAAAGGCAATGAAAATGCAAACACTAGATAGTTCACCTGAGCTCATCTTAACCTGGTGTATAACAAGGGCAAAAAGACACAAGAGAGAGAACACAGGCAATTTGAACACTATGACACTAAGAGAACTATGAACCCTTGGTCTCAATAGCATTAAGGAAAGAAACTTCTCTCAATATATATATATAGGTGAGATATTTTTCAGCATGTACTGAAGAATAGGCTGAACTAAAAGCACTTCAGGGTGTTCATGCAGTCTAAGAACAGAAAGTACTGCTACATCCCAAGAACTACATAACTTGCTTCTTAAAGAGGTCATGCTATATATGACATTTCCTGGAGCCTGACATCGTGGCCATTAAACCAAACAGGCTAGTTCATTGTGATAGAAATAGCACAGCATCCAATGTGTGATGAAATCAAAGAGTTACTGTACTTAGGAACTCCTGGGTTTTGTGCATAATTCATATGGGAGGAACAACAGATCTGAAGACAATTAACCAAATCCCAATTTACTAACTGATACGAATCCAGAAAATCTGGAATCAAATTATTAATAGTTTGCCCGCATTGCCCTGTAATCCAGTTTTGCCACAGCTAGTGACAGGCCATGGGCTTTGTACTGAGTTTAAAAGGCCCCAGACCTGAAGCTTTTCAGATTTGTTCTGTCTCAACTTTTCTTGACCCGCCTGCAGGTTTGCTTTACTTGGTTGTTTTAAATTATTTTTAGAGGTGTTTTAGGTTACCATGTGTCTATGGCTAATTTGTTTTACCGGCATTTATCTTCGTATTGTAAAACCATAGCTTTAGATAGATAGCAGCAGTAGTAAATTATCCTATGTAGAATGAGATATTTATACCTTTAACATAATGATAAAGTATAGAGAAATATAGACCTGGTCAGATAATCCATTTATTAACAGTAATATATGAAAGACACCAGATATAGTAGATTTTGATGTAACGTGGAGCCAGAGATGACTGAGGAACAAAGGTGTAAAAGCATGTTAGGAAACATACAGAAATGACCTCAAGTGGGTCCTAGAAGGATGAAGATAAAATTATCAACCTGAACAACATATTCCTCCTGGCAGAGGACAGCAGGTGCTGACAACTCACCATAACACCTACCACCACCACAATAAAAACACAGACAGTGGGATTCAGAGGAGCAGGGAAAGGGTGACAATAATATCAGGAAACAGAGTACTTAATGATCTGGCTGATGGGTCAGATTGTCCCTCAGCAAGTTTGCAGATGACACAAAGCTGGGAGGAGGGGCTGACACGCCAGAGGATCATGCTGCCATCCAGAGGGACATTGACAGGTTAGAGAAACAGGCTGACAGAGACCTCTCATGAAGTTCAACAAGGGGAAGAGCAAGATCCATCCAATCCTCCCTCAAGCCCTTTCCTGTCATGGGCTGGAATGAGGAGAAAACCACCTGGGTATCCACACGCTTGACCCTGAACAGCAGACATGCAGTCACCCTTGATACACTCGAGGTCTCCCAGCAGTATCACTGATGTGCACGTGGAAAAGCAGTAGGGAGGGAAGAATGTGAGGGCTGTTCCTTGTCAGCCTTTCTGCAACATCCTGGATGTTGCAGTCCCCAGCAAGCAGCAAACCTCCCTAGGCAGCAAGTCAGGTCGCAAGTGGGGTCTTCTCTGTCCTGCCGGTGGGAATCTCCCACTGTTACCACTGGTCGCGTCCTCTTGGTGCTGTTGCCTGGTTCAGACTTGTCCAGCTCTGATACCTGGTGTCCAGCCCCTCGCCTGCTACCAGAGCACCGAACCTGTTCTGTAAGCGCAGATCTGCAGCTGGAGAAGGAACCACCCTCCTGCTGCCTGAAGTCACAAGCCTCCAACCTTCACGATCACAGGAGCCTTCATTTGCTACCCTGATGAGCACAGGGTCTGGCTGTTCCTATGTGCAGCCGAGAGTTCAGGCTCTTGTTTCTGCAGTGACTGGGTCCTGTCTGGACCAATCTGTTTCTTGCCATCCCTATTGCTGTGCTATGTGTCACCCTCCTCCCACCGCTCCTTAACTTGACGGCGCACCTCCTCAAACAGCGCACAACTCCTGTCGGAATGGACATCATCTCCCTCTGCCCCAGCCTTAGCCAGCGGCACCAGGCACTCCCTGCAGCTCCAGACCTGGAGAGTGGTGGCCTCTTCTGGAGCTGCGTCTGAGCAGAGACCTCTGATGTTCCTGGGGTAGTTGCTCCGTTCCATGCTGTTGAGGAACAGTGTCCTATGGCCTACAGCTGCCATCACATATGCAGTCTAGTTCTGGGATTAACAAAAACTATGCCCTCGCCAGGAAAACACATGTCTACTGTGATTTAAATTCTAGGGCAGAGCTATGAGTAGTAACAATTTATCACACACAGTAAACTAATAAAAGGCAAAAGGCAGGGGGGGTGGGGGGAATCCTCCTTGCTGTTATTACCTGAAATAATTACCATAGTCTTTTTTTCCTCTCTCCTTTCATATTAGCCTTTAAAAAGCCAGCTCTGAATGGTACTGATAATATTTAATTAGCTTCTTGTTTATCAATTATTGTTCCTCTCAGAAATAAAGTGTATTTTTTCAACCATTCAATACCTTCTGTAAATATTTTGGCTATTTAATTATATTAGGAGCAGTTAAAGCTGATTTTTCAGTATATTCTCTCAGCTAAATTGAACTTAAAACATGAATTTTCCACTTATAACAAGAAAACCTTTTGTCTAGCCTAAACCTCAAAAATATAATGGGCTGGTTCCCTCCCCCACCTCTTTTTCCTGAAATTCTTTTGATGCCCACAGAGTGTCCAAACTAATGATCTTCCTCGTTTGGCTGTTTTTCTCTCAGTCTTATCTAACGTTGCAGGACAGGTTTTTATCAATAGTAAAGCGCCAGTCATTTTCTGAACGTGTTTAAGCTCTTGACCTCATATCGTGGCTCAAGGGAAAATAATTCCACTGGTTACTGATGCCAAAGAAATATTTAAATCGTGTCACAGATGTAACAAGCTGCCTCCAGAAACAGCCCTGATTTTTAAAAATAAAGACCCATCAACTCTTGTGCATCCAGAATAACTATATCAGGATATAAAAAAGCCACAGCGGTGCATAGAAGGGGGATACGGCAGTCTCACCACATCTCAGAATGCTTAAAACAGGTGTAACAGATTCATATACAAAAAGATAATCTCAAAGAGAAAGCCAAAGTCAGCCTTCCCAGGCTTCTTCCACATTTATGTGAAGCAAACTGGCAAGAAATATCGGGGGGTATTCCTGATTATCTAGGCTAATTCCTTCCTTGCATGGCTTGGGAAACATTTTCAAGAATGCCTGTAGAAGAGAAATGGCCCTGTAGGATGTCAGTCTACCAGAAAGTAAACACTCCTACTAAGAGAATGAATTGTTATGATAAGAGAATTAAACTTTAAACCAATAGCTATTTTATAAATAGTAGGATTAAGAAACTAAAGAAAAACTATGTCAAAAAAATATTGGAACTGCTAATTAGGTGGGAGCAGAGATGCTTAAGTCCCTTGAAACCCCTTGCAAGAGAAACTGAAACATGAAAGCATAAACAACTTGCTCCAGTTGATCTTGCACAGTGGTCCTGTTGTAACAGGAGGGTTTTCCTCACTTCTCTTGATCTGCTAGGGGTGTAGGAAAGGCTTCCCCCCTCCCCAGGTATTACCAGCTTGCTGCGATGGAGAGAAACAAAATTTGTACCTATTTTTATTGTAAGCAAAATGAAGCTTTTTTTTAAGGGAGCAGGAGGGGCGCAAAAATGCAAAAGCAATCTCCTGTTTATGCAATTCCCTGTATATTTCATGCAGCTATCTCATGAGATCAGCCAAATTGGACAGAAAAACAGGATCATAGAATAGCTCAGACTGGAAAGGACTTCAGCCTCAGAAGGTCAACTAATACAACCTTCTGCTCAAAGCAGGATCAGCAAAATATTACTCAGGTTTTTACCCAACCTGGTCTTGAGAACTAATGATGGAGACTACACAACCTCTCTTGGAACCCTGGTCCATCATTTGACTGTCATCATGGTTAAGAAGTTTCTCCTTACAACCAGTCAGGACATCTCATGTTTCATTTTATACATGTTGGCTCTTATCGTCCCACCAGGCACCACTGTGAAGAGCCTGGCTCCACCTTCTCCATGCCTGGCTCCACCTTCTCCATCACCTCCTTGTGGGTCCTGGCAGCTGCTGTCAGGTCTCCCCGAACGCTTCTCTCCTCCGTGCTGAGCCAGCCCCAGTCCCTCAGCTGCTGCTTGCAGAGCACATGCTGCACAATCCCTGAGGTAACTCACTTTCTACACCTTCCCCAAAAATCCACAGGTAGGTGAAGGGGAAGCACACATACATGAGCGTGCTACCATGGAACTGCAGCCATAACTGAGAGGATATACTGTCCACGTGGCAGTGGTCAGCAGGAACACTACAGCTCCAGGTCAGTTACAGACCTCAGTTATCACAAGAGACATGTGAGGTGCTGGGATGGAGGGAACGAGACAGAAACAATAACACCAGAACAGACTGAAACTCATTACTTCTGACGCTCATAAACCAGCCTGCTTCTATCTGGTTTTGTTTTCTTTGGATACAAAATTCAATCAAACTCATTACGTAAGGTTTGTATTTGCTGTAGCCCTTTGAGCATGTTGCTTCTGCATAGATATTATGATTGTATCTATTCATTGTTGTCCTCTTTATAGTTAAAAATGGAGCAAGAAGCAGAGATCAGCCTGAACAATTTTATTCTGCATTGTTCAACTCAATCCAAATCATCAATGTGTGACTTTTTTAGAAAGATAATTGTTTTCCAGTTTTTGAGAACAAAAGTAACTTTTGCAAACTGAAAAGAATTTACAAAAAAAATGAAAAATAGCTTCAATTGTTTTCACTGAATGGATGTACAGTAGTTATTCCTGGTAAATTACAATCTTGTGCGTGGACATTTTACTTTCTGGGACTCCCTGAGGTGAGCTATATATTTTTTTAAGGCTATCATCTCAAATAGTGAACAACTTAATTAGCAGCAGGATTTACATTCTAAGAATACACAGAATGTACCTGCAGCAACAAAGGAGACAAATTTAATCAAAATGTTCTCTGCTTCCAAATCTTGATATCTGTCACACATGAAAGGCTGTAGTTCAGTGGGATGCAAGACTGATGAATAGGTCTAGAAGACCATATTTTTAGGTAGGTTTCCTAAGAAAAAGAAGCTTATGCAATTCTGCTTTCCAGCTGTCCCATCTACATGTCTTCTAATAGAAGATTTGATTCTGTTGGCCAGCTTCAATCAGGCTTGAAAGGGGTGAATATGAGGAAGATGACTGAGTTACTCTTAAGTCACGTGAATATTAGCAGCTTGGTAGAGGACACCAAATCACAGCAGTGTACTTGAGAAGGGAAAGATGCAGAATTCAGCTTCTACACACTGCATTTATCTACCACTGAAGATGCTGGCATTTGAATCTTAATATCACCCTCTCAGGTTTTTATAAGCACTTATTAATTATTTCAGTATTTTACACTTCTCGAGACATTTTACAAACATTAAATCCTGCATTATATTAAAACTCTCAAGAGCACTTTCTTAGCTGCTGTAAATCAGTTAATTCTACGGCGGTATCCTGACATGCACCGACAGAGGAAGCATCCCCACAGAAAATAAAGTAATGCTGGATTGCAGCTAAGGAGAAAAGAATTACCACGATGATGCATTATACAGTTTGCCTGATCTATTTTTTTTTCTTTCCATAGAGGGGCATACTAAATGTTTTTATAATGAAGTAATAAAAGTCATCTAGATTTCATCTCCCAAAGTCCATGTATAAATGGAGTAATCATGGAGTAAAAATGGAGTAACTCCCTGCATGTGAAATCATTAGATTTTCAGGAAGGAACATGTTTTAGTGTTAGACGTTGTTAAGTGCAGGGATTAAGAGTATTCCTGCATACCTCTAGTAAACACTGTGTAGCATGAATTAAATACATAGAGCCAGAGGACATATTTAGTTTAAAAAAAAAAAAAAAACAACAAAACCTCCTTAAAAGCATGACTAAGGGACCCACTCACGCAACAAGGCAGGTCTCAGGCTGCCCTAACCTGTGCCCAAGCAGAACTGCCAATGGACCAAACCAGAGGACAGACCCAATAGGCAACACTCACAAATTTGGTGCAATTAGAATAATCCATGGAACGTTGACATAATAAGGTACATACAAACTTACATACAAAGAAGCTTCTACACATCAATCAAAGCTTGATTTCATATATATAAGCACATTAGCCTTACTAATATTTACCACGGACTTCACTGGCCTGAATCCCGCGTGTGGGTAGGAGCAGAGCTGTACTAGAAATGGCATCGGCCACACAACAGAGCAGGGACAGTGACAGGCTGAGATAAATCAGAGAAGTGGCGGATGGCAAAAAAAGACAATAATAACTGGAGGCTCTACTACCGCACGGAACTAAGTTGTAGGTGGGCAAGTGGCGCAATGGGGCACAATGGATAAAGTATTAAGGCCCTATAAATGGATGCAAACTTTCCCTCCTGTTTGATTCTTCCTCTTTCCCTTCACCCGCCATGAGTCCCACTGATCTCTCTCTCTCCACTCCCCCTCCCCAGTTACCTGCGTGCAATTAGCTTTCTCTTCATTTTCTCCTCACTCTACAGCCCTTTACCACTCTCCTGTGTAGTTGGAGAAGCCAGTACCACCAGTACCTTTTAATGCAATTTTCCTTAATTTCATCTTATTACGCCTTTTCCCAGATCCTTTTCATTGCAGAAGCTCCTTTTCTCTTCTGGCCCTTTCCTCCTCCACACAAACCACTCTCAGCTTATCTGGAGACGGCTTACCTCACCCTGAAGCAGCCAAAGCTCTGGAAGCCGCTGCCTGCCTCTGAGGGGGATTGAAGAGAAATGTAGTGGGAGAGAGAAGCCTCCGTCCGGAGCACACAGCTCCCCTTTCCAAACCAACCCCTTTGCAGCTCTGGTTCCTCCATCCAGAGGTATTATCCTGCGTTTAGTAGCCCCGAACGGGTGTCTCTTCTTGGGATCTGTCCAGCTGCTTTTCAAACTCAAATAAGATTTCACATAACAAAATCTTTCAGGAAGAAATTCTGCAGCTTAACCAGGAGTTATGGAAAGCGTTCCCTTTGCTCGCTTTCAACCTGCACCTACGTGATTTGCTTGATGCTGCTCCACTGTTATTAGAAGAGACTGGCAACTTTCCCTTTGCCTATTTTAGACCTTTGTCACATCCGTCTTCACTTATCTTTTCCCAAAGGTGAAAAGTCCTAATCTGTATATTCTATATGGTCTTATATGGAAACTATAGAGGACATTGCTCTCCACGTGACCAAATCTGCCCATACTTTGAATAGAAGGCTCAGATTCTTCAATAAATCTGAATCGAGGCATGGATGTAATGACTGACAGCTATGTGAAAGCAACTTATATGGAAAAAAAAAGACATACTGAAAGCTTTTTTTTTTAATATGTATATTGAATTCATGGTAAGAAATACAATACCAAACCATAAATAATGTGGCTACACATTATTACTACATGGCTAAAATATTTTATGAACTTCCATGAGACAAAGGTGATTTTTTTCTGAAGAGCTACTCATTATATAGCCTAGAAGTAGCTGGAGAAAGAAACAGGCTCTAGGAAAGATCTCCTTTTGGAAGAGGATTCAAGACCCTTCCACTACAGTAGAGCAAACGCTTTCTTCTGACAGTGAAAGCCAAGCAGCTCTGTAAAATCACACATTTCTCACACTGGCAATATAAACTCAAGATAATGAAAATCTTAAATGCTCTCACTGAATGTTAGGCTAAATTAAGACAGTACCCTGGCAAAAAGGTACAAGATGAGAAACAGATGTTAGTACCTTTATCTCTAGTAATTTCCAGGAAGAAGCTGGGGGTAAGATAGGAAAGAAAAGCTTTGGAAGGGGGAAGGAACACAAACATAAAGCCAACACCCAAACCCAGAGTGAAATAACTCTTAATTCTGGGTCAAGAAAAGATAACCTTGTCAACACATATAATTGTCTTTAAAAGTTCTTTAATTAAACATAAGAGCCTATTTAAATTCAAGGTCTACTGATTCAGCCTGTTTCACTTGCAATTCCAATTCCTCTTTTAAAGCACAAAATTAACTCTTAAACTGACGGCAACACAGATTCCCTGCATACAGCCTGGGCTGCACAGAAGAACTGAATGAAGTTCTGCCTTGCATAGGTCTATGCTTTATGTTAGAAGTCCTATTCCTATTTATTTTTCCGCATGCACTTTTAGTGAACACAATCTCATTTGCCACTGTGATTGCTGATATTATGTTACAGACTAAAGATTTCACTCTATCAACTCTTCAACCTTCAGAAAATAGCATTAATGCTAATTGACCAACTGAACTAGAGCTAGAGAACACAAGGAACATCAGTATCTGTTTGCACAAGGCAAAGAATCCCCAATCTGTATACTGCTTGGAGCTATTTTCAAGAGTGTCTTTTACATCCGTGCTGAGCATACTCTATTTTCACCTGACATCTTAAACTTGAAGGGAGAGAAAAAAAAAAATACAAAACACCCATTTCAGGCAAGCTGGAGAAAACCTGTCAGTGTCCCCATGCCATTCCCAAAAGCACCTAGGAACAAAAAAAAAAAAAAAAAACACACCCAAAAAAAATCTCTTCTGCGTGGTAAAACAATTAGGAGCCCATGCACCTGAGCTCGATCTGCGTAGTTAAGGGACTGAGAGATCCCTAAGAAGGAAACAACAATTTAACATCCGGAAGCATGAAATGTTATGCTAGTGGTACAGCAGCACAGCCCAAATCAAACATAGGGTTTCCCAGGTACGGTTTTAATTAAAAAAAACAAACAAAAAAAAAAAAAAACAAAAAAACAAAAACACAAACAATTACCTTGGTCAGTGATCCATTACTTATTACAAATAAAGTGTTATGAGTATTATGCTTATGAAGCCAAATGAAATTACTTTTAAAGCTACCCTGTGCCCCAGGAAAGGTTTTTCAGTGGAGGCAGCACCCCCTCCACGCCCGAAGCGGGTGGGCTGTTCATTTGGCGATGGGACATCAGAGCGGTGCAAGAGCGCACCCTCTCCGCAGCCAGGGCAAACTGAACCTCGCAAATTTCATTATTTACCTTCGTAACAGCAGAAAATCTTGCGATATCCCGTAAGGAGCTAAGTAAAAATTAAAAAAAAAAAAAAATTAAAAATCCTATATTTGAGAGTCGATTCAAAGTCTTACTGCTAGATGAGCAGCATTCAGTTCCAGGACTCCATGGGGACTTTCACTTAAAATAAAACGAAACAAACAAAAAAAATTACCACAACTGTAAAATGCACAGGAAAAAAAAAAAAGCTCTTTTTCCCCCCCTCAGATTCAGTGTTTACCTAAAAAGAGATAAGGACAAGCTAATTGTGAAGTATCCACTGACAACAGCCTGCTTAAAAAATGCTAGAAAAAATTAATTCACATTCACTGCAATCCTTTTCATAAAACATCTTTAGAAAGATCGTGCTGAGCTTTCGACCTCATGTGCATCAGAAGGGTCTCCCAAATTTAAATGCATAAAGGGTAGCATGTTTTGCCTTGGTAATTTAAATAGCATTCATGCCTAGAAAATTACAGTCCTCACAATCTTGGATGCCTCCCCGCCCCTCCTCCCCCACCGTCCTCTCTCCTCTCAGGAGTTCATAAGCGCCAGAAACCACAGGTTTTCGGTTCCTACAAAAGAGAAAGGGCTACAGGGAAAATGAGAATATAGTTGTGAGATGAATGAACAGGTGGATCATTTTGAGAATTGTTCATCAGCCTTTTCTTTCTTTGGGGCTTGGTTGACATGACTCCATACTCTTGGATATGGCAGGCAGCATCCTACATCTTGGCGTCTCTACAGGCATTTCTGAGTCTCCCAAGCAAATAACGATCCTAGCACTGTTCTGTGAAATGCAGCTAGACACTCGGATGTCTCAACAGTTCCATAAAGCTCGGTGAAGGCACACATGGAGATCCCATCTAGCTGTTTAGAACACGTCAGAGGTGGAGACATTTCTGAGCAAAGCTCCACGTGTGGCTTATGCCATGGTGGAACGTGCTCTGACCACTAAGGTGCAACTTGTGACTATGGCGTGATCATGTAGCAGACTCTTAACACATTATAATGTGCCCCATCAGCTTGAATGATAACTGCATAATCAGGGTGGGTCTCAACTTTCTCTCTGCTGTAGGTAGAGCATCAAATTTAGAGCTACAGGGAGTGTAGAGAGGAAAAAAACCCGACTATATCCTGCATAAATCTGAGAACACTGGTATTAAGAATATTGTACAGCGAGTAACAGGTAAAATCAGCTTAATGGAGCTATTTCTCCCCTTTGGGACAGTCTAGACTAGCTGTACCAAGTTAAAGCAAATACATTAAAAT
This sequence comes from Chroicocephalus ridibundus, assembly GCF_963924245.1. Taxonomy (NCBI): domain Eukaryota; kingdom Metazoa; phylum Chordata; class Aves; order Charadriiformes; family Laridae; genus Chroicocephalus; species Chroicocephalus ridibundus. Next base: position 92,802,794 of record NC_086285.1, read on the forward strand.
AGTAGAGAAGAAAATACTTTCAGGTCACTAAGACCTGACTGTACAAGTGGATGGGAGGAGGACTTGGAGAGGGGACAGAAATTTATTCCTTTTAGACATAACAATCATGTGGTAGATCTCTCATTCCTCATGGGAGGGCCCTTCTCTTTGATGAAGAACTAGTCTCTTTGCAAGCCATCGCAGACAGACAGGAGCCATGCAAAGAGAATTTAAATAGCTTTCATGACTATGGGATTACATTCTTCACAATCTCAGATGCCTCCCCACCTCTCCTCTCCCAGACATTTGAGTTTGGACCTACCTGCACCAGTAGGTCAACAAACAGGAATAGGAAGCAAGAGCCATCAGGGACTAAGCTAGGTCTTGGATGCCAGGCTGGGTCAAAGGGTGTCGTGAAATTCCCATCCCATTTTATCCCCTGAAGCGCTCAGGGTTATTGGAGGGGTCTGAGATGTTGCATGCCTGTTTCTTCCAGCTACTACAAAAGCTTCTGACAGGAAACCCAGAGTAAAACCACATGCATTTCTCTACCAAAATTGAAGGAGGAGAGATGGCTACTTCAGTCATACCAGATTCCCTAGATCAATTACATCCAGTCAGATCTTCTACTTGTCATCCATAAATCCGAAATGACAGTCAGCCAGTAATGCTTAGCATCCCCAGGAGGCAAATCACTTCTACATCAAAGCCAAAGATCAAAAGTTTGTCAATAAAAGAACAGTGCAAACTGATGCAAAAAGCTGGGTCATGGTATCTGTTATCTCTAGGACTTCACACCATTTTGACATGACATCATAAAAGCTAACTTGAGCTTTGATGAATCTCCAGATTAAGTAGATCCTCGGGTGTCAGAAGATTTTTTAAACCTGTGTCTGTAGCTCCTGCCATGACTGAATAAAGAAAAAAAAGAGGATTACATTTTTCTTTTTGTCCCTTCTTTTTTTCTCCCTGAAGTGAGGAAAGACACAGGTAATTTAACCAGCAAAACTCTGGACTTGTACTAAAAGAAAAATCACTAACACTACTGGCAATATTTCAACTGATGTGTCTTAGGTTCACACATCTTTATGAGACAGGTTGGTGAATTCAGTCATACCGTCAAAAAATATGCCCAGGTCTCTTTCCTCTGTATCATTTCTAACCCATAAGCTTTCACTGATTTGAAGTAGCTATAAATTCTTAATTTCCAGCCTTGTGCCTTGTATTTCATCCTGTCTCTAATACGCAGTACAACAAAACTCTTCACACTTCCCACATTTGTCACATCAGCAAATCCAGCCAGCGCATGGCAGTTCTTGTGTCACGACCATTAGCGAACACAGTCAAAATAATCTGTTTCTAAAATTAATCTTCAACTAACTGCACCACCTTGGCCCAAAAATTTGCACTTAGCGCCATCTATTGATTCCATTCCAGTGAAGTAGAAGGTAACACCCTGGTGAACCATACCATACGCTTTACTGAACAATTTAAAGAATATATTTATGTGTTTGGTTTGTTGTTTTTTTGTTTGTTTTTTTAATTGAAGAAACACTGTCTTAGACATTACAAAACATTTGATAAATTAGAGTTAATTTTTCCCTCGGTTTCTAATTAGCCCTATTCTGCTTTCCCCACAGAAACAAAGATGCAATACTGATAGGAGTTGTCCCAATAACAACTTTATTCATTTCTCAGCGATACTGGTAGCTCAGAGATCCTGGAGCTGTTCTCTATACATCATACTAGCACTAGAGGGGCTTTTTTGCTGCTGGCTTTAAGTCCTTATACGTAGATCATCAGCTTGGGATGTCACAATTCCCATTCTGCTGGGATGGTTATTTTATATTTCAAGTTAAGATCATTAAGTTCTTAGATTTTTGCTTCCTTTTTCTTTGTGGAAATTTCCTTTTCTATATACCTGCTCCTGATGAACTTTATCACCCCCTTCATTTCTGTGATGCGAAGTAAGGAACAGCTCTGATCTAGACAGATATGACCTAGAGTTATTTAGGTAAAACTTGAGCAAATAGCAGCTTCCAAACCTTACCTCTGAAAAAGACTTTTCAGGAAGCTTTCAGCTCCCATCAGTGCTGTTTCACTACCTTTCAGGCAGTATTAGTGTAAGTATTCCACCTACCCCTGTACTGCAGAATAAATGCAAATAAGCAGATTTTAATTATCAAAAGTTTCCACAATGAATCTATGCAACTCTCATCAGGAAGAAGAGGCGAAGGACTTAGCATTTTGGAGTATTTTGCTGATGCCCTCCATGAACCCCTGTACTCCCACACATCTGCACTGCGTCACCATTGCAAATGCAAGTTGACTGAAATCAGAGGACACAAAATATATGTTCATCAATAATAATAATAATACAAAGAAAATACAAACAAAAATGCATTTTAATCCAGAAAATCTATTTATTTACTTCTTGATCAGTAATATATGTTTGGGGACTATGCATTTCCAGGGATTATTAACTTCAGAAGAAAGTGCATTCTTACCTGTTTCAACCCGCTGGTCCTAGAACTTGCAGATGTATTTTATCAAGTGCAGGGCAAAGTGAAAAAAATGAACAATTCCTGCCTGACTTGTGGCCCCATTAAAACACTTCATAAATCCAACAGAGATAAAGATAAAACAAAAAAAATAGTTATTCTTTTTTGTGATATAACAGAAAAATTTAGATTATGAGCAGCCCCACAGAGGCCACGTGGCCCAACCTCCTGGGTCCAGCAGGACTGACTCTGAAGTTAGCGTGGGTTTACTTGGGGCCCTCTCCAGGCGGGGTTTGAAAATTTCAAAAGGTGGAAATTTCACAACCACTTGAGAGCATTTGTATTCAGCGCTTAACCACTCGTGATTTTCTAACCCTCACGTCCACACGGCGCACGTCACTCGCACAATCTTATGTTTCTTGACCACTCCTTTTTAACAGAGGAGCAGGAAGAAACGGCAAGTCATTTTGTTCAGCTCTTCTATCAGGAACTAGTCAGAAAACTTGTTGCACAGACCTGCTCTTGAGGATCAGTGGCAGGATGTCCTCTTAATTTGAGGGGCAAATAGATCTACTGGGCTGACTTTGCTCCTCCTGAGGTCCTCGTAAGGACAACAGAACAAACTTTGCACTTCAGCTGAGAACTGCAACTCTGCTCGTCTGCCTGAGACTGCACGCACGTGTATGAATGACTAGTAGATTAACCTAATTCTCTCTTCCTCCGTCTCCTAAGAAATTTCCCCGAGAGAATGGAGATGATTTGATGATCTCACCCATGATTATACAGTAAGTGGTACTCAAGTCATCTGTTATCATTTACTTGGCTCTTCAAATTAGCCAGATGCAACCAAGAGTAATCCTGAAGGGGTGGATATAGCCCATCAGAAGATTCAGCTTTTCCTCTCTGGAAAAGAGGAGCAAGAAGCAAGGAATCGTCTTGCAAAGATTTTCTGAACAGAACATCCCCAGGTGGATCAGTGCCAAAGTTTTCACTGATAGAAAGTGGTAATTTTAGCAGAGAGGTTATGGACTTCCAGTTTAAACACCACTTTCATCCTCTCACACAGAAAATCCTGTAATAGGAGCTCCTAAATCCTGCTCAGTTTAGGTTTAAAAATGAGTCAGTGAAGTATTTATTTGGAACCCATTTTTTTAGTAAGACAGTAAATCAACCTACTGTTCAGCTCTCGTAAGTTACTCAAGCAGGAAACAGCTTTGCTGCACAGCTAAGAATTCACAGCAGAAAAACATGTCACAGCAGTGGGTAAGGGGAAAGTACTGGGGTCGGAGACAAGATGCCCTTTGCACCCACAATCTTTGCACGAGAGACAGCAGCACGAAAGCCATAAGCCATGCCACAGCAGAAAGTTTTCCTGATCTCGAGCATGAAGACATGTATGAGCGTGCACGTAAGGCTACTCCCTGAAGGGGAAAAAAAAAAAATCCCTCCATTAATAATTTCCTTTTACGTTCATGCAACAATCTGCCAATAAAAAAAAGTCTTATTAAAAAAGCAAATGGTTGAGGAATCCCTAATTGATTTGAGACTGTTCTCCCACAGGCAACATTCTCCCTCAAAACTTTTGCAGTAGCATTAATGCTGAGAAGAGATGTGACCAGAACCTTAGGCAGCAATTTTGCATGTTTTGGGTACATAGACGTTCTAAGAGATGCATCCCAATCATCCTTTCACTGAAACACGACTGTAGTCCATTCCTTTAACCAATTATAATAGAAATATATGGCTGATCTTATAGTAATAATCCTCAGTTAAAAAGTTAAAAACACTTTGCCCAATAAATGTCTTGCAGACATGAACTGTCCATAGTTTCTTTAAGTGATCTCCTACTGCCAAGAACAACTGAAGGATTTCTGTCATCCAAAACAGGCAAGGCACCTCCAGGATTGAAACTTATGCAGTCTGTTTGAAGTAAAAAACAAACAAACAAACCAAATTTAATACAATAGGTTAACATCCTGGTTGAAAAGAAAGCATAAAGCCATCTGAAGACGGTTTTGGGAAAGGTCAGCTGAAACAGTCTTCTGGCTGTCAACCTACGGTTCAGTAAATGGTCAGTATTGTGATTCTGACACCGCTTTCTGTTACAGGTGAATTCAAGTGAACAACCTGTACTATGTCTGAATACAAGGGTTTATTTACAAACCAACAAGATTAGAGCTTTTATTCTGGTTGATCATGTCACACACGCATCCACTCACACACACACCCCCAAAGCAGGACATTTGCCAGGGCCTCAACTCCCTTCCCAGCAGGAAGGCTTGCTGCTGCTGTCTGAAGGTCAGGCAGAAAACCATGTCCCTTCATGCGATACAGCTACTCACCGTTACCAGTCCGAGGCACTATCAGTCGACGTCCCTGGGCATCCCCTGGTGTTTTTCTCCACTCATCTTCCTGATCTCCAGGGTCTTTCCTCCAGGCAGAATCTTTACTTTCCTTTTCAGGCCTCCCTTCTTTCCAAGGCCACTTCCAAAATCCTTTTTGGCACTACATCTACTTTCCATATCACGCCAAGCCCCTATCAAAATAGTCTGTGCGCATAAGTACAAGGCACCATCAGCACCTAATCAGTGCCTCGTCTCGTGTTTCTTAATTGCAGAGTTCAGGACATAACTTTGGTTTTAGAAGCTCCTTCCAAAGACTCAGTTTCTGAAATTTTGACTTTGAATCAGTTATTAATACTTCAGAGTCCTCTCAGAGGGTAAACAGACACTAACAAAAAAGATAAGGTATGTCCAATCTTTGAGGAGGCTGAAAACTGGACAGAGATTTTGAAAGGAAGTTAGAAACTACGAGGAGGGACTAAAAAATTATATGGCAAGTTAAGGTATCCCAAGGGATCTGTCAGTCAATCTCCCCTTCTAAGAATATTGTTGTGAACTACCTCCAACTCCTTTGCTCTCTCATATTATCGTGGGATCAAATCCACAACTACAAAACCAACAGCAGTGTTCATTACTCCCTTTATAAACACATCACAAACATTAACGGAGAGCGTCCATCCACCTTTGAAGCTCATTCTGAAGGTGTTCAGCATGAACGTGTTAAAGCAGATGTTCAAAGTGTATGTCAAACAAGGTGATAAGGTCAAGTATTACTTCATCCATTACATTTCCCATAAAAAGGTACAGAAGAGTGACTGGTCTCCAAAGTTTATTAAAAATCAAAGAATAGAAAACTTTACATAAAAATATGTCAATTTTAGCTTCCACATAGTTGTCCACACAAAAAATTTAAACATGATTTTTTTAAACCTGTAGCACATAACCACAGTGATAGCCAGGCCAATTTATTTGGTTCACCATGACTGAAGTGTTACATGATACCACTTTTCAAATGAGTTTTGCTTTAAAATGGACGCTAGTATAAGACACCAACTAAAGCCTTTGAAGGCTCTTTAATGTAGTTATGCTCAATATTGCTAGTGTGTGAAGACTAAGCAGTACAGGCTCATGTAACAGCCCTTAGATATTATTTATGAATCAGCTCACAATTTTTAAAACTTTTTTTTTTTTTTTTAATTGTGATGAGTCTGGAGCATTAAGACAAACTTTTTGCAAACAGATATGCACTACTCTACTTTGGAATGTTGCCCTCTCTCCCCTCAAGGACCTGTTTGTGTTTGACAGATTCAGTAATAACATGAACTACTTCTGCTCCAAAGGCATACAGCATATTAAAAAGCTTCATGCTTGACACCTCATTTTAATAATCAGATATCAGTTTTAAAACCTTCTATATCTGTACACAGTATAGACGTCCTGTTCACAGGATTCTTCAGCTTCCTCCGCTAGTGACTTATATAACTGATCTGTAGTTTTCTGTATAGCTTTAGAACTCTCACTAAAAAGAAAAAAAAAAAAACAACAAAACGGGAAGTCAGAGGGCATGAGATGCGACCTACTCCCAGGACAACTGTGGTGCTTTAAAAACTCAGGGTTAGGCAGGATGTACATTTTTCAAAAAGTTAAAGACAGTGTTTGTCATGGCAATACACACTTGCATAGTATACCTGTATGCATCTGTAAATTAAGTGCCAGCCACTCATACTGTGTACAACACTGGGCTGTGCTCTCCTGCAATACATTAAAAGATACTTCTCGTAATGCTTAGAGCAGCTGAAGTACTTTTTATATATTTGCTCTTAACAGAACTAATGCATACTGCTATACAGATTCCTTAATGGAATCAACATATTTCCTTTCTCCACATTCCTTAAGCCGGGTACCTCTGTTTAATAACATTGTTTGAACCCAAACATTAACAGGTTACATTACTAAAATGCATCAAAGCGTGTAGCTCACAGCTTTTTAATTTCACATCAGGACTTGAACCAACCTTTTTCCCCTCCCTTTCAAAAGTTTTACTTCTGGTACTACAAATGCTGGATTTGTTGTCTAGTTAAAGGAATAAAATTAAAACTCATTGGTCAGAGCAAGACGACTGATAGAGGCCAGACAATGAGCTAAAAAACACAGGGTCAAAATGCTTTGGAGCTTAATACCTTCTTAAAACCGTAAGCCAAATCGCACTTTCATTGTGAATCAAGAAGCCTCAAATATTACCAAATGTCATGTTTGTAACACTGCTCAGACAACCTGCCAAAACTATGAACCCAACTTAGATAATGCAACCTGGGAAAGGATCTGTAAATTAAAAAAACCTCTTCCCCTTAAATATAACTTATGTGACAATATGAAATTAAATTAAAAATTCCAAGTTATTGCACAAATTATACTTCCAATATTTACAGAGAAAAAAAATTCTGAACTTTGAAACAAAAACAGGAGAGCAGCAAATTTACTTTTATGAATTCCCAACTTGATTTGCTGCAAAGAAAAAAAAAATTCCAAGGGGCTGAAGTTTCCTTCACTTCTAAAATAAAAGAAAACAGAACCCACAAAGGAACCGATGTAGCCACAGCAAAAAAGCCACAGCATTTGTAACTGTCCTTGCAGTTCTATTGCCAGAGCTGCTTCGGCACTGTATGAACCATTGTGGGAAGGCAGAAAACAAACTTCCACATTTAATAAGGCTTCACAGATAAGCACAACTACTTCTTGAAGATGGACTGAACCACCACACAAAGAAACATGCAAAGAAGTCAGCTGCAGATATTTGGCAACACCAATAAAACGATGTGCTGGACGCTGGTCTCCATCCCCCAAGTCGAGTGGCACTCGCTCAGTTTGTCTGAACAGGGAAGGTCATTTTGGCATCTGCCATTATCTGCTCAGACTAATAGGCAAACTGTCTCTGTGTTTTTTTCTTCTCCACATATTACGATTGTACTGGTGGTGTCCTCGGTTACCAACTGGTTGCCGCATGCCTCCGCTGCCGACAGGGCTGTAGCTGTTGCCTTGGTTATGAGTTCCTTTCATGGAAAACTTCATTCCACTGTGCTGCTAAAAAACACAAGGTAAGAACTCAGTTTAGGCATACAAACAACTGAAACAAAGCACATACCACCAGTGGTATTTCCTCAATATAGAAGTCATTCCCACAGAACGCTCTTTGAAGAAACTGGTCTTTTCACGCTTGTCTAATTTTAGCTGTGCAAGTGCAATGGCACTAACAGCTTAATAAGCGTTTTCTGAAGTAAACGTACTGCAAATGAAATTGTGTAGATTTCAAAGAATCCTTAAAACCCTTGGATTTCAGTTTGAAGTACGCTCCCTATGCATCACCCTTACAAAAACAAGAGACCTTCCATTCCACATTAAATACTAATTGTGACAGTTTTGTCTATTTTAGAAGATCTTAGCAAGAGCATGACCAAGTGAGATACTCAATAAGACTTTCAGAAACACCATGGAGAAATGTAAGGGTGCGATCATATGAGCTGATACAAAGCACAAGTCTGCTCTGCCCATAATCTCACTCAGCTACAGGTAAACTAGCTATGGCTTGTGAGGAGCTTGTAAATCCTACTAGTCTGATCACAGGGCTACATGGCTTCTAGACCATACCTCACATCCAGACCAAGGCAAAACAATTAAGTGATCAGGAACATGGTATGACACTTTCTTTGGAGGGAATCTCCAATAACTTGGAACAGAAGCTGCCAAAATGGTTTAGTGGCAGCCTAAGTAAATCTACCACACCGTAAGTCAGTACTGGCACCCCTATCACTTAATGGCATACAGTATGTTGGTTTACATACTTGTTTTACATACATTTTAAGTACATACATGGTATGTACTTAAAATACGTACAAGAGTTTCAAAAGATGAAACTGGAACAGACTTCCCAAATACTGGTAACTTCAATGCAAGCAACTTTTTCTGATGACTGACAGCAATAGCTTAAAGACAGACAACTGACTGCCTTCAACAAAAAGCTAATACATCATTTTGTCTACCATAAGTGGTTAAACAGGAACAGCACAAAGCTAACAATTGAGGGAACTGCTTAGAATACGAAATATCTGCAGCTACTTTACTAATCTATAGTTCCAAACAAGTTTGGAGTAGAAATCAGAACACCAAGCCATCATTACAAGTGTGTGCACAAAACCAAAAGTTATTGAAAAGCATAATTCCATAAGCAACGTTCTACTGTCAAATTATAATTAGAAGAGACACGGAGCATACAGGAAAAACAAACTGGTGAAGACTAATATTGAGGAATAATTAAGGTTAACTGCAGGATGGTCAAAACCTCTAAAGTTGTCTTTTTTATTTGTAAAGTATATCCTACAGTAACCTCATCAACCTTCAACATGCAACTTCTACACTCTCAGGACAGATGTGCTAAGTGTTGTCCTCAGACTACCAATGGTGAAATATTTAAGGACAAACAGAAAAAGGGGAGCGCAAGCTAAGAATCTCTCATTCTTAAGAGACACATCAATAAATAAGGTTGGGGCAGTTGTATGTTGCTAAAGCATCTACCAGAATCTATTTGTGAAAGTCAACAAGATGAAACTTAAAAAAAAAAAAGTAGAATAAGTTTATACTTTTGGCAAGTGGTTCTTCAAGCAAATACACCACCTTGTCACATTCTTGCGCAGCAAAGTTTTCTAGTTCAATAAGTGTGCATCTGACTTAATTATATAAACAGACAATTAAGCATCTACATCAAATGAGGTCAAAATATTAAAAATGATCCTTCAACAGTTAAAACACTAAAACCAGCCAGTCATTACAGTTACCCTCAATTATATGCTGAAAAAAAAAAAGGAAGAGGAAAACTTCAGTTTTGCTACTGTAGAACGAGAACAAAACTCTGACCAAGGAGCATACAAAGTCTCAGTGAGCCTATCTTCTTCAGCTGGAAATGTGAAAAATCTGGCAACTTCATCCTCCATTTGAGAATTCAGAAAGAAAAAAAACCAAACAACAAAAAAACAAAGAAACAACAAAAAACAACTGGGGGCAGGAAGGCAGGTCACCACAAGATCAGACGAGCACCACAGCAAGTATGACAATTAAATCTACCCATATCCTAAAAGAAGCCATATCCCTGGTTTGTTCAAAAGGTAACCAAACTTCCAAAGAAGGATTAATAAGCTAGCTAGAAAGTGATCTCTAGCTTGTCATGAAACATTTCACACTCTTTTAGGCCATCAAGATAAAAACTGTCAAACTATCAGCAGAATCCGAATCCACCTGCTAACGACTCAGCTGAGAGCAGGTCCATAAGGAAGCTGACTCAGGGGCCCTGTAAGTCAGAGATGATGCCTTTAAATTTAGTAGTTGTCAATTAGATAGTTATTTTGTTTAGATTTTTGAAATCACAAGCTTTTAGCATCCTGTGCTATGGCATTTCAGAGCTTAAACAAGCATCATATTTAATTTGAACCTACCATCTGATTTTTTTTTTAGTTCTCAGAATAATTAATTTCTTGTCGTTCTGCTCTCTGACTTTTCCATATACGGCTGATGGCTACACAGACCTAGATCATATACCTCCTCATTTTCTTCTCCAGGTTAAAGTATCATTCATTCTTCACACAGAAGCAGTTCCACATGTTTGACTACTCTTACCATCCTTGCCTACTCTTCTTCCATTCTTCAAATGTCAGAGGCAAAATTGTACTTACTGTTCATGATGGAAGACATACATAGACTTTTACATGATGTTTTCATTTCTGCTCTTTATTGCTAATAATGTCTGAAATTTGGTTTGACACTCAATTGCCAGTAGAAAAATCAAGAAAGCCTTATCAAGGCAGTTTTCTGCAAAAACATCAAGATCTCAACTTTGCCAGAAACCGTCAGCCCAGGGCCTACCACTCTCCACAAAGTTTAACGTATTTCTCCCCCTCGCATTGCCTTGAAAGGTCCTTCGGTATCCCTTCTCAGTTAAGGAGCTTAACAACACAAGTAAACTTCGCCACACTTCATCCATTGCCTTTCAGACATTAGGCAGCACAAGGCCTGGCACAAATGTACTACAAAAACTGAATCTTTGTTTCTCATCTTTTAACTAGTTAATTGTTTACAGGAGAATGCACACCTTTCACTTAGTTTCTTTCAGAATCTTTGATAAAAGAATTTTCCTTCCTGTCTTTTGGAAATCTCAAGAGACTGTATCAAACAGCTTTCTCTTGTCCACACACTTCTGGATATTCACACGCTTGGGACTCCCATGATCACTGAGAAATGGCACATGTCTGTAAGCAGATAACAGCTGGAGTGACATTAGATGATCAAAAAAGAAAGCCCTTCATCTGTGATGTCACAGACAAATCTTTGGTTTAGATGTTTTGACTTCTTTAGATCTATTTCTTTTGATAGAATAACGTTGTCTCCTATCATAGAGCTATTGATTCAACAACTGAATGATAGAACTGTTTGGGGGTTGGTGGTTGGGGGTTTTTTTTCCTGTTTTTTTTTGTTGTTGTTGGGGTTTTTTTGTTTGTTTGTTGGGATTATTTTTTTTTGACAAATTTGTTGAGTTTGATCCTCTGCAAATAAGAGCTGACAGATTCCGGAGAAAAAACTATAAAATTGCAATTAAGGCAAGCCGCGGGGCAGTGGGTGGGGTGGAATTCTTTATCACATACACGGTTAAAAAAGCTTCCAGATATTTTAACAGAAATTTAAGAAAAGGATGTTCCTGGCCTTTATCCCAAACAGAAATCTGGTGGAAATTGAAATACCAGGTAATTCTTTGCTAAGGAAACCAAACTTTTATTCTTAAATACTGGCAAATTTACTATACAAAACTGCTGATGTTCAAAGACTGTCATTATTCAAAAAGAAAATTTATAGCCAAAAAGAGTCACCTACACTTTGAAATAACATGAGTAACATAACAGAGCTGAAGTCTAAACATAAACAGGGTTTCTGAATTGGTCTGGTGTTTGTGGTTTTTTACCCCTTAGCATCTCTAAAGTAAGGAGAAAAACACAGAGAAGTGTTATCGATGAAAATGAATTTTCAGTACCCTTAACTTTAACAGAAAAGAGAATATTCATATAGCACTCAAAAACTGGTAAGGACCTACAGAGATAAAGGAAAACTTTAGAAAGGGCGTAAGAAAGTTTAGGAAGAACACATATATTTACTGTTTTGTTGTTAAGACTACAAGATTACTGGCCATGGTTGAATCTAGTCTGTAGTTGACCGAAATTGTAATCAAACTTGTAGACTTCAAAATCATTCCATGTGAAATATTACAGTAGTATTCAGAAGAACTTTAATGCACCATTAACATTTTAATTATTGCCTTAAATAATCAAAGTATTTCATAAAGTTATTTTCAATTTCTCAGCGTATTTCCAAATTCTCTATTTTCAGCTTGTAGCAAAAAACAAAACAAAAACAAAAAACCCCCAAACAAAACATAAAGAGCCCTTTTTTAAAGGATTTGTGTTCACTTTCACATTTTCTAAGTATAACAACATCTGGAAATACACTAAAAAAATGCATCTTTCTTTTAAGTAAAATTTAGCTTCTTGTTCTTTACGAAATAAATTCAGTGTTTTGCAGAGAAACAATGGGCAACAACCTAGCCATTAATTTAAATCCTTCCTGCACAGGCAATAACTTAACTATTAGGCTGTCGTTCAATCTAGCCTCATTACTTTAAATTAGCTAAGAGGATTCTACAAGATATTTGCACCTGCTACCTGGGCATACTCTTAACCTGGTAAGATTTAGAAGTGGTTCAGATTTCTAAGCTGAAGTATAGTAAAACCAAAATAAGTTCATATTCAAGCTGTGTAGAACTGGTGATGTGGGGAAATAAGGCCCAAAGCCAATTGGGCCTTTTGCAAATACCAAAGACACTTCCTTTTGGGCCCCTTGTTTGGACCCACTGGCTACTTCCAGCTGCAACTGACACGATCTTAAGTCCTGAACAGATTCTATAAAATGAGCCAAAACCCATTTCTCCTCCTATTAAAAGGAGAAAACAGCACTCATGCAACCAGTTGCGAGAGCAGCACAGAAAAGAAAAATCAACATAGAGACTAGAAAGAGCTCAAAAGCAAGAAGTTTCAGATGTTTCTCATCTTCTAACACTAGAGAACTGAAAGAGTCAAAGCCACCATGGAGCAGGTTATATCAGTCCTTCATATCTTATCTTACTTCGTGCAGTAGCTCTGCCAGTAGCCTGTAACAAAGGGAAGCTTTTGGTTCTCTCCACCTTTAACAACAGGTTAGGCAACCACTATTCTCGTCAGTTCAAAAATAAACTAGTATTTGAGAGATCAGAGGGCCTTGTCTCAGAATGAGTGACTTGACAGTAGAGACTACCATCATAATCTAAGCACATTTTGAACTGCCTTGTGGTAGAGAAAGTAGAATCTGACACACAAAATAAACACCCTTTTTGATCTTGTCACCAGTCAAGTTTCAAAAATGAGGGGCAAGAGTCAAAACAACACTACCAGAAGACAGAACTCATACTGAAATTTTGCTACTGTTGTGACATGGGCCATGAAGTGTTATCTGCATACTTGTCATTAAGGAGAACAAGAGATAATAGCTTCTCTAGCATAAAGCTGACTATTTTAGACCTTAAAGAAAAATCTTATCCCGCTGAGATTTCTCACCTTTTTATTTGGCACAAAAAAAGTATTACTAGAGCAAGCAGACCCAAAACACTTTGCAAATGATGAGCTGATATCAATACAGTATATAAGAAAAAGTCAGTAGAGGAAATGCATATGTGAATATTCAAATCAATCTCAGTTTGGGACCAACAATCTAATTACAGTGACATTGGAAGATAAATGTGTACTACGCAAACAAAAATCAGGTATTACTGCTACATTTCTATAAATTTTATTTATGGTGGGTTTATTTATGTTCCTAGAAACTACTATTTAGATTTTATGTCTTTCCTGCAACTCAAAAAGCACTCAGGAAGCAACCACCAAGGCGGCCAGAGACTTTCATACAGTCATATAAACATCTAGGCTGGATGCTTTTATATGGAGACCTCTGGAGAACAGATTAGGTTACCCAGGGTTTATTCAAGCTGAGTTCCCTTTCCGTACACAGAAGGGTATCACCACGTAAAGGCTGTCCATATAAATATATGACAATCTAAGATGAAAAATATCTCGAGTACTGTTTTCAGCTGAACAGCCTCCGAAACTCAGATGCAGTTTTGTTCTCTCCATTCTTTAGGAAAGGAAATAAAACATCATCATCTTTTACTAATTTTGCATGTATTAAGTCAAAAACCAAACAGCGTTCTGTCATACAGAGAGATAGGAGTCTGGCATCTAGAACTGAAACTGTTTCCAAAATTGACAGTAGCATCCTCCTTCCTTTGTCTAAGAAAAAGCATGGACACCAAAAACGTATTCCACCCTAAATGAGAGCGCTCTAAATAAAAGATAAGAAAAATGCCACTTGGTTGACTGAAGAAACCCTCAATACCTAAGAAGCTTAATAATGCCACTGAAGAAACAAATTGGGTCACTTCTAAATTGAAGGGAATGCACTTAAAACTCTGAAGCATCACACTACAGGGAGTTTAGCACATTTGTACATTTGACCAGTTGATGACACCTGCATTCTCAGAAATATTTGGTGAAGTGGACTAGAGTTCAGCCTTGACATGAATTAAAATGCATCTTTACAAATGTATATTTCATCAAAGTAAACTACACTTAACTGCTTGCACTCATGTGAAAGAAATACATTTTTGACTCAAGCCCCTGAGCAAAGTAATTTTTGTTTCCAATGCTGCTAACTTTTGAGGAATCATTCCAGCCACACTAGCAGTATCAGCATTACCAGCGAGACGAAGCAACACCATTAACAATTGTGCTGGAGAAGAACAAACTCTGAAGCAGTCTTTCAGCTAGTGAAGTGCCTGTAAAGCAATATAAACAAGCAGTTTATAAGTTCAAGTGTCTGGCCTTATATGGCCAAACACAAAAGAATCTGAGAAACAAACTACTTCTACAAGTTCCTCTAGAAGTTATTTAGACTGTGGTATTTCAGCGCTGACATTAAGGTTTCATTCCTAGTTGTCTCCCGTGCTTCACAACTGAGCCAGTGAATGCTGCTACAAAATCTCAATGACACATTCATGGTTAGATACCATTTATCTAAAGGGCCTTCAGTGGAGGTTTTCTTTGGCACATGGGAAGCCAGCGCAGCAGGACTGGTGCTTACTGGCTTTAGATACTTTTGAATCAAGAGAACACTCTTTGAGAGAAAAAACAAAACAAAACAAAAAAACAATGCAATTTAAAGTAAAAGAGTTCTTCTGACCTAAACAACATGAAATTTTTTCTGTCTTCACTGGTGACTAAGTGACCAACAATCCAAGAGAGAACTGAACTTATTTCAAACTCCAAATAACACCACCAAAAGGAGTTCTTTCTTCTCCATGGGAAGTCACCAAACAATTTTCACCCCCTCCATTCATCTGGACACGCATGCCAATATCTGTTTTTCTTGCTTATTGCAGTGGGCAGCACTGGTTCCTAAACTGTTCTGCTCTCCCAAGTGAAATTGCAAACTGCTTGTCAGCAAAGCAGAAGAATAATTACCTTGGAAAAATGATGATGATGATCCCAACAAGCACATAGACCTATATCAGGCGCTTAATTAGTCCCTGAACTGCCTGGAAATTCTCCAATTAATTATGCAGTATGTAAACAGAATTGGTAATCACACCAAAGCTGTTTCAAAAAAGAAAGTATTAGGAAGTTCTAATGGCAGAGAATTTGCCTAGAAGGCTGCAAGTTGTTCAAAATACAGCTACTGCTCTTGACATTGGCACCTCCTGCTTTTGAGGGTAGTACTGGACACTTAGGTACAGCTTCCAAGCTGAACTGAGGCAGAGAAAGTTGCCAGGGAAAAGGCTGAACACGCCATGCAGACAAATGAATCCCTTTCAAAGATTTTTTTTTTTTAATATGAAAGCACACTCTCTGTTAAGAAAAAGACTTGTACACATTCAAGTCTATCAGGATAAGAGTCCTCTGAGCTAGTAAAATGAGCCCATTAAAAGTTATATATTAGCATGGTCTTAAGTTATATTAACTGCAAAAGGAAAGCCATCAACCTAATCTAGCTCAGTCACGCTCCAGAAAGTTGCAAATTAAAAGGAGTAGAGTGACTTCATTTCTGGGTAGAATGATTTCTTTTCCCGCTTCGGACTTGGTCATAATCCTTATCAAAAATGAACATTTCTACTTCACAATACATAAGCTTTTGGTAAATTCAATGCAGAAAAAGCATCATCCCATTTCTGAACTGTAGATAGCAAGAAATTCCTCTGATTTAAAAGGAATCCCAAAGGCACATCTTTGTCAAGCAAAGGCCACAGAAAAATTCCCAATTTTAAACATAAAAGTATTGCACAAACTACTAAAAGAACAGTTAACAAGTATTGGAAAGGACAGCCAAGTAACAGAAAGCCAGAAGAAGTGCTACAAAGCAGTTGGTTTTCCAAGATTCGAAATTCCATCAGAGATCCAAAATTCACGCAAAACATTGCCTCTTCACAACTGAGGCAAAAACTCTGGCTGCCAACTTGTTTTGCGCTAACAACTGCATGCCTCAAAACTGGAATCTTTTTTTGTATAATTTTGATGAAGTTAAGCTCCAGGGTACCTCTTCAGAAAAGCAGAGCTGTTAAGGAAAAGAATAAACTAGACTAAGTTTGCATTTTAGATGAAGTTTAGCTTAAAATAGCACTCCAGTTTTATTCTAAACAAACTTCAAAAGCTTCAGACTGTACACTAGCACGTGAATACTCAATTGAAGACATTAAAATAGCAATATCTTTTTCTATTAGCTTCTCACTAATAGAAAACATTTCCTGTGCAGATAAGCTGGTTTTGCCTAGGTAAGATTCAGCAGTAGGGGAGGACGGGTAAAGGAGGGGAAGAGCAGGGGAGGAATCACAAGACCAAAACAAAAGGCACACCTCAAGATACAAGTGGGGCTTGGTAGATAACTGAGGATTGCAGAGCTAGCTAGAAAGAGCAAAGGGAAAGCAGCCTGGTCTAAAGGAAAAAGAGGGTGAAAAATATTGCAGCGAAGTGCCTAAACCAAGCAATTGTGTAGTAAGCATGAAGAATTTGGGCACCAAGCTGTGACATGCCCTAGCTCAATGCTGATATTATTGAATACTGAAAATGCTGTCCGGGTGAAAAGTCTTCATTATTCATCTAAAAGTTTTAATGTTTAAAGCACTATCTTTTTTTATTATTATTATTCTGTAGTAAGTGGCAGTTACCATCTCTAGACATATAAATCAAACTCACAGGCTGAATGAAAAATATTCTCTGACATGCCAGGCTCAGAGTATTTTGATCAGCAGCACAAAGTCCAGCTGGAGGTCAGCAGCTAGTGGTGTATCCCAAGAGCTGATACTAGGGTCAATGCTAGTTAACATCTCTGCTAATGACCTGGACGATGGGAGAGAGCGACCCTCAGCAGGGTGGCAGATTATACAAAATTGGAAGGAGCGGCCTATACATAAAAATGGTTGTGCTGCCAATAAAGAGGGACCTTGTCAGGCTGGAAAAAAGGGCTGACATGAATCTCATGAAGTTTGCAAAAGGGAAATGCTAAACTCCTCACTTGGGAAGGAATAACCCCACACACCAGTACACAGCTGGAAAGCAGCTTGGCACAAAATGACCAGGGATTCCTGGTGGACAAATTGAACATGAGCGAGCAAAATGGCCTTGCCTTAAGGAAAGCCAACAGCATCCTGGGCTACATTAGGGAGAGTATCTCTAGCAGGTCAAGGGAGGTGATCATTTCCCCTCTACTCAACACTGGTGACACCACACGGAGTGCTGGGCCCAGGATCGGGGTCCCCAGTAACAGAGAGACATAGACATACAGGTGGGAGTCCAATGAAGGTCCACGAAGATAAATAAGGAACTGAAACATTTGTCATACAAGAAAATTATGACAGAGCTTGCACTGCTTAATCTCAAGAAGAGAGAGCCCGGAAAGGATCTTATGGATGGGTCTAACTAATGAGCAGGTGTAAAGAAGACGGAGCCAGACTCTTCTCATCAGCACCCAGTAAAAGGACAAGAAATAATAAGCATAAACTGAAATACAGAAAACACCATTTAACTTAAGAAAACAACACTATTTTACTGGAACAAGTTGCCCAGAGTGGTTGGGGGGTCTCCATCCTTGGAGACACTCAAACCCTGACAGGACAAAGCCTTGAGCAGCATGGTGTAGCTGACCTTGTTTTGGGTAGGACGGTGGGACTAGGTGACTTCTAGAGGGCCCTTCCACCCTCAACTATTCTGCAATTCTGCAAAATACTTGAACAATCTTAAAGGAGAAACTGAAGCAAATACATCTTGTCTCATGCCCAAACTGTCAAGGAAGTGCTGAATCAAATAAAAAGACAAGGTCATTAAATTAAAAAATATCCTGGCCCTAGATTCGCAAGAACTGTGATAGGAGGACTGAGAGAAGCAAGAAAACATAAGAACCTGACCAAAATGAGGTTTCGGAGAAACCAACTCATTATTTTGTTATCATAGGCAACCCACAACAAGCTCACGTGAGACAGCTGTTTTGACTAATAATTTAATAATCAAAATTGAGGGACTATTTTCCTACAGATAGAGGCACTGAGGCTGTAAGAAAAACTGAGGATTTTTCTTCCAAAAAAAAAAAAATCTTCCAAAAAAAATCTTCCGTTGTACTATAACAGATACATTAGCAAAAACACTTCAGGCTAGCTGAGTAGCATACAGTTTCCCTGCACGTTCACCTCCCAGCACATTTGAGCGCACATTTAACATTTTGGTAAAAGCTCTTGTACACATGTACACAATTAATTCTCTGTTCTCTGTCTTTAAAATGTATTACAGAAAGTTACAAGTGTAGTCAGATACGTTCTAATAATTCAAAAATCAAGACAACTAAACAAGCCTAGACAGATCAGTATTACTTCTTCAGATTCAAAACTAGCTTACAGATACACCACCTACATGAAGTTTCTATTTTAAGAACAGGAAGTTAAATAGCCTAAAGATCTGCAAATATCACACGGGCTAGGGACCAGGAGTCTCAAGTACAACTTAAGGAGTCAAACATCTGACACTCTCCCTTCAACGTATTCCTAGATGTCAGTGTGCTGTGGAAGGGCTCTTCAATTCAGAGGTGTGTCTCAAACAGCGAACCCTTTCCCACCCATTCTTCTCCCCACGTTTCTGACACAGCAGATAAATACTTTTATGATTACATGAAGTTTAGCACATGCTATATGAAGGTTATCTTCAGAGGTTTTTAGACTGACAGCACAGCGTAAATGATCTACACTTCCGATTTGATCGCTTTCTCATGAAAAAGTCGCTCCATTTAGTTGGCTCATACCTGATTACTGGCGGCCATTATCAAGGTTCTCGTAGGCGCAGATTGGGGTTTACCACTTGGCATAGGCAATGCGGGTGGTAAACTGGCCATAAGCTGAGTCGGTGCTTGCAGACTGAACTGGTAAACATTAGGAGCTGTGCAAGGTGGTGTATCAGAATCCTTTTGGCAGAGAAAAAGGGGAAAAGAAAAGCAACTTTACAGAAAGTACAGTATATACAGGCTATGCATGTGAAAATGCACCCAAATATCAACTCATGTGAATACTGTAAAATTTAATGATTTGTTTCAATGGTAAAAAATAAAATACAAGCCAGCACTATGTTTATTTTACATACTGAGCAAAAGTTTAATTGAACCTGCATCAAGAAGGTAATGTCAACAGGTCTATCACAGGTCAGTTTCAGTCAGCACAACCTAAAGCCAAACTTTTATCTCTACCAAATTTGAATTAAAAGATGGGAACTAAGGTTGGAAAAAAAAAAAATGGAACAAGAACAGCAACACTGTTAGTGATACATGGGCTAGAATTTTAGGTGCCATTACAGAATCAGTCCTCTGAACAGTGTTCTGGATTGTACTTAACTGTACAGCAAAGTTACTCACTGTAATTGTCATAGTCTTCTCCCATTCTACCCAGCAACAGCAAAGTTAAGGCTCCACCTACCAAGAAACAAGGAGATGGTCTGCCAGTCAAGACTAGTACATGGACACCAGTCATCCACTTCACTGCTAGTTAGGAGCTCTGCTCCCCTCACTTTCCATCGGAAATCTGCTGCTTTTTTACCTTGCCCTTAATTCCAAAGTATTCTGAACTTGAAAATAGTGGAAAAAACCTATTCTTTGTCCCAAAACATGACTGCTTTTTTCCATTCCTATCCGTTTGGCTCTAAGTATAGCAAGAGATGGGACTTGGCCAATTAGTAGTTTAGGAGTTACTAAATTAAAAGACAGTATTGGCTCAGATCATCAAGGACCTTTACTGTCAAAGTAATTACCAAAATATTCTATTGCTCTTTCTCTAAAGATTAACTGACTGGAAGCAAAAACTCTTCGCTTAAGTAAAGCAAACTTTAAATAAACCTCCACCACTACTACTTGCCCTCACATGGCCTTGTTTTCCAAATTAGAGTATTCAGAGAATAGGCTGTCTAGGAAAACATTTTCAAGAACAGAAACAAGAAAATATTTAAAACTTTTTCTTGAGGAAAGAAGGAGGTCATGTGAGGGAGACTGATAGTTGTGAATACTGAGCAGCCTAAGCAATGAATTACCAGAAAGCAAAACTTGCATCCCAGCTGAAGTGAATACCCACAGTAGAAACAGCCTTCAATAAAACTGTCAGCTATTAGAACAATCACTCCTTTACTGGTCCATATGAAGTTGTGCTTACTGAAAAATATGTTCTAGAAAGAAACTGCTCTCCTACTAGGTCAACTAATGGTAAAAGTTGGAGCGTGCGTTCGTGAAGCAGGTTGAGATACTTGCATCATGAATTCACTGGAGACAGACCATACTGGTAACAAGAATCTGTGCAGAAGCTTAAGTCTTATTTATGAGATCAGATGTTTACCATTTAATAAGTACATTCACAGTGGGCAACCACATGCTGTAGCACTGATCAAAAAATTAAGCTTAGTTGTATGCACATGCAAAGCTGACTGCCTGGATGACAGCATTTTTCTCCTTTGCCCAATCCTACAATATTAGCCATGGGAACAGGCTAAGGTCTCTACAAAGATGAAGCTGATATATTCTTAACTAAGTAGGTGGTAGAGTCAGGTACAAGGGCAAGAACTCGGATTTCTAAACTGAAGGTTCTTCAGACACTATTGGTCATGGAATTATAAAAAGTGGGAAAAATAAAGAGGGGGTAATCATGTTTGAACAGACAACTTCTGAGTATGCTCACAAGTAACCATGAGCAGGCAGATGGGAGGGAAAAGGGGATCTTGTTGTCTATCCAAACCAATGCACTATCTTCTGCGATGCAACCTTCACAAACTTGACCAAAGAATAGTTTTAGCCTCTCCACTCAACGAATCTCCCCTTTCTTTTCTGCTTAGATACACTTAGACCACCTGAAGATTCACATACCTAACCCAGATGGAACACTTCCCATTTATAAGATTTCTAAGGGATTTTGTTAACAAAACCAACAAACAACAGAAACTTTTTGCTAACAAAAAGTTAGCTCCAGTATGGAGCAGCAGCAGACGGAAGAGAAAAGGAAGTCATATGGTTTAACTGTGACTAGGTAAGTTTCAACACAAGGAAGCTTGTGTTGCTTTATTTTAATTTTGTAATACGTATGTTCTTCTGCCTCAATGTTATTTACTGATACAGGTCTCATACAAGTAGACTGTAATCCCTCTTCTGAGGCAATCCTGGATTGCTAACAGGATTGCTGTATGGAGTTGATATACTGACTTCTCATCAGCATCAAAATCCCTTTTGTGAAGGAGAGCATTACCTTTCTTCCTCAAACTGAAAGGTTAACCCTCAGTGATCAGAAAGCTGAACCGAATGTGAACAAAACTGATTTTCCACAGGCACTGCCTACACTGAGGTATTAAGTCTTAAGAATGCTATCCAAAATACCACGTGAGTGTAATGTGCAAATTTGAAGCACTACAGAAGCTCAGAAGACCTACAGTAAGCAAATGCACACCAGTAATGCTCTGACACTTTAGATCCATGTCTGGAAGACAAAAACCTCTTACCCTTACTGGGTTCAGGGCTACAGAGGTCACATCGTAAAAAGATGAATGTAAAATAAAGGGGTAAGATCCCTCAATCGATTTTAGCAAATAATCTAGGAATAAAGCTACAATGACTGCACTAAGACCCAAGATAAGTTCCTGATGTCTTGAATACTACTACGAATGCCAATCATACAGAGTCCTTCATCCTGCAAGGAAAATACCTTCTAGAGATCTATCTTCTAAAGCTTTTAGAAACAAAGAGAGAGATTGCCAGATGCAGGTTTATTCTACTGGGAAGTTTCCATTTTAGAACACACACTTTAAACCAGTTTCAACTTCCTAAATAAGAACTTAGTACCTAGAAGGAAGGTATCTACCATTCATAGCCTTGATTACTGAGGACTCTTTAATTTACCTTAATGTTGGAAAGAAGATAAAGTATGGAAGAGACCTAGAAACTCAAGTGTTACTGATGAACTCTCATCTAGCTCCAAATTTTAGAAATGGAATCCCCTAGCTTTCTGTCTAGACAGAAACGCTAAACACTGCAGTCATATGGAAGATGAAGAGCTGAAGCAATCTTACAATCCAAACTTCTGTTTCTGACATAAGAGGACAAAAAAAATCCTTTACTGTTCTGCAAAATGCATCTCCCATTGTAACAAGTCCCAGGACCTCATCAGCAAGAGAATACTTACTTGAAAGAAGCTCCTTATTAATTACGTCTGGCTGTAAGAGCTTTCAATGCCATTAATACTCGAGGGTTAAGATACAAGGTAAACTGTACCAGTACATTCATCCATCAAGACAACAGTTCCATTTCCATGGGCACTTGATTATACTCATAAGCTTCCTTTCCATGATGCTAAATGCAGGAAAAAGTGGCGCCTTCTGCTTTGTTTCATGATGTACTCAGTTGAGAAGTTTCAATCGACTGACAATACTTATCATTCTAGAGCTTTCAATTTCCAAGATAATATTTTTTTAAAGTGGCCTAAGAAGATTAATTCATGATCCCAGTCTTTTTAAGTTTTGGCCCAGTGGTAGAAAAGTCTAACTATCCTAGAAGTCAGTATCCACAAATCAAAACTTAAACAATAGAATGCAAATTTCTTGCTAATGTGACAGATTTGGGTTCTTATACTTCATGCCCCACCCCCAAAAGAATTACCTACAGAGGTCTTGGCAAAAAGATTCTTACTTTTTCTATTGTCCAAACTTCTACTATTTGAATTTATTTTTTTTTTCCTCTTTCCCACAACATTCAGGAGCTGGAAGCTGTGAGAGAACAATGACGACTTCAGTAAAAATTGTGTTCCATCTTTGAAAGCAAAGAACTGAAAATAGTGAGAAAATTGGTCTTTACAGTTAGCATTTTACACTACAGATTTTTTCATGGGCTCCCCTCCTTTCTTACAATTAAAGTGATTTAACAGGTAACTGCTGCCAGTCTTACTCCTTTTGCCTCTTTTCCTGTTCTAGCCTTCTCCATTAATACCTGCATTAGCATTTGACATTATTATGAGCCAATTTCACAGAGGTGAACCACAGAAACAGTTTTTACTGTCTTCACCTTCTGAATCAGCTCACCACAGGATCAGAAGAACAGCAGTACAAAAAAACAGGAGCAGCTAGTGAACAGAAACATCCCCAGCAAGAACATCTAACTACTGGATTGGCTTAGTAAAAGTGTACAACCACACTCCTTGGAACATAAAGCAACACCGGAAAACTTCAGATACTTCATAGTTCAGGGCCATGTGCAGCAGAAAAACTTCAAGGCATGCTCTTGCTTGAATGGTTTTAGCCCCAGCGTACTTAACTCTGTTTGATAAAGCAACATGCTTCCCAATGTGATTTCAAGGATTACACCCCTGTCTCCTTTCTTCCACACCAGCTTCTGCCATTTGCCTTTTTGGTAGGTGGAGCCATAACTTAAACTATGGTGTAAATAAAGTAGAATTGAGATGAACAAAAATTCTACTCCTATGGGGGAAGAGGGGGGGGGCCGGAATTTGCATCAATATGGTTGCACCATCCCCATGTGCCAGCCTATAAGCAACACAAAACAGTCTCGAGTAAGACGCAATTGGTTGATTTCTCTGCCTTTAGGTCAACTGCATTACAAAAGGAAAATGTCTTGGTCATTATGCTTACAGGAGAGGAAAAGTAAAAGATATACAGAATACACAAACAAACTGAAAAAATATACATCCTCCAAAAGCGTTAGTGTTTGTTTTCCAGAAAGACAACTAAAGGTGTAATCTAATCAGTATCTACAAAGATTAAGCACAAGCACAGTACCCCTTTAACCTCACCTCGTTATATCCTGCCAGGCCTAACCATGGGCTTATTCCATGTTTTATCAATACTCACTGTATTTCAGATAAGCCATCTTAAATAAAAAAAAGGTCCCAGAAATGTGTCATTTCAAGTTTCCTTTGTTACTTCTAATACTTTCATTTCACGGGCTTTCAACTGGTCTGTATTGTTAAGAGTACAGTAGTATTTCCAGTTAGTGTTTTTCAAGTTAAGCACTAAATTATAGAACTCATTATGCAAGCTGAATATATACCATACTAGCACATAAATATTGAGTTTAGGTTTTCTTCTATTCTAAAAAGGCTTAGGTACCTCTGTGTTTTTGAGGGGAGGGAATGTTAAGATATGGCAAGAACATGACTGGCACTTGGCATCAGAAAG
This sequence comes from Chroicocephalus ridibundus, assembly GCF_963924245.1. Classification (NCBI taxonomy): domain Eukaryota; kingdom Metazoa; phylum Chordata; class Aves; order Charadriiformes; family Laridae; genus Chroicocephalus; species Chroicocephalus ridibundus. Next base: position 92,827,478 of record NC_086285.1, read on the forward strand.
TAGTCTGAGCTGTTACAAAATTGTCTGCTTCTCTCCTTACTTCACTGACATCACAGCAGCAAAATCCAATTTTACTTGCTGATTTACACATTCCCTCTGTACTCTTTGCTGCTTAGAATAAGTTGTTATTAAATAAAATTACTTTATAATTGTGTTCAAAATTGTGCCTCCTGCAGTTTGCAGAAATTTATTCTTCAAGTGGATATAGATAAAAGACTGCTTAAGCAACTGAGAAGGAAGAACTGAAGGAGAGCATAAGGCAGTATAAAACAGCACATTGTCAGAGATATGGGTGAAAAAATCAAAAAACAAATGTGGGACTGTATGGTGAAAGAGGAAAATAGGCAAAAGCAGCACTGGAAAAGTTTTTTCCCCTCCAGTCTGCAGAAACTGTCAGTAATCTGCACAGCAAGAATAGGAGAAAACAGTAGAGTTTTAAAGGATATGGGGCGTAAACACTTAGAAGTCCCAAATCAAATGTCAACCAAAGCTTTTCCCTAGTAAAATCAGGTTGTCCATGTCTGCACAGTCAGGATTACCCACTGCTTTATTTGGAGACAAGCTGGCTGCAAGTCAGCATTTGTATTTTTCTTTAAAGATTAAAAGGCCTACTTTTTAGAGCACTTGCCTCTACTTGTTCAGGAAGTGGAAAAGAATATGACAGAACCTGCATTCTTCTACAAAAAGATGACCAACTATCTATACGCATATTTGAATTGTTACTTTGGTTAAAACATGAGAATATTCAGGCATGTAGGAAGAAGGGAGAAAATCTGTAGAGTGCTTGCTCTCAGACAGAGAATTTTGTTGGACTACCCTCTTCTGCCCCCTCTCCGACACACACACTTTCAACTGGAACTCTACAAATTAATCATAGTCATTAAGACAGATTTAACAGGACTACAAGAGCGGCTACAGTAACTATTCTGAAGTGTTTGTCCCTCTACTGCAGATAAGCATATCTTACACCTGCAAATTTAATTGCTTTAAAAGAAAGCAACATTTATCAGGACAAGATACATGACTATGACCTCTATCTGTGAATAGGGAAGTACAACAGTTCCTGCGAATACGCTGAAATGCACAGCCTTTGACTAATAGGAAGGAAGGGGAGATGGTGATAACTTCATTAAGCATGTTGATTTCAAGTACTAAGGCACAACTACTGCAGAGCAAGTAACAGTTCCAAAGTCAGCGTGGAACTTGTATGCATTCAGCAGAACGATAGCAATAACAAGTATTAGCCTTACAGACATTTATATACTACTCTCACAATGTATGCATCCGATCAAAGTACTTAGTACCTGAAGACAGTGAAAAGACACATTCCACAAAACACTTAAGGTACTGCTTGGTATATCCCCTAACTGATGGGGGCAGAACATTAGGCACATCAAGCACTGACATTCTGATGAAAGGTTGTTATAAAGCCTGAACAGCAATGGCTACAGCTAAAATTTCAAGAACAGTCTGAAAGAACATATTGTAAGTGCTAAACAGTTAAATAGAGGCAAGGATTGTGTTCTCTCCCAAACTAGACTACACAGATACCTTGTTCACTGGAACTTCAACTACCTTGACATGACTGCATGGTCTTGAGAAGTCAGAACTCTTCACAAAATAATCCTGTCACAGAAGCCCAAAGAACATTATCACCAGAAACACTGAGATAAGGTGTATGAAATTTCTTAGATCCGAACTTCTAACAGACAACTTTGAGCTTATGTGCTGGACTGGATATGAGATGATATATGCATTAGGTGACAGAAGAGAGCTTTAAAGCTTTCCTATGAGCCATTACATCTGTCACTGATACGCAGGTATCACTGTCACATAAAATACTATGCTTTATTTGGCATAACAGCATCAAAACTGCAGAGCATACTTAACACCAGGAATTATACCAGACCAAAATGAGATGCAAAAACATACCTATGATTATTTTTTACTTGGCAGAGACTGTTGATCAGGCAGCAGATATTCTCCAGCACTACTCTAGGACTTCCTGAGCTAATAAAAAGCAGCTTTCCACAATGCTTAAGCAACAAGAAATCTAGGTCACCAGTTACAGAGTGCAGGTCCAGAATAAAAAAGTACCCAGGAAAAAAAAGGCATTTTCAAGAGGAATTTGGTCACTGCTTAGGTTCTCAGACTGACATCTGCAACTAGCCAGAACAAGCAGAGAGCTGGGGGGAAAACATAGCTCATTTCATCTGGTTTCAGACTCTCCTAACAATAACTTTACTCTGTATGAAGGTTAAAGTGAGATTTACTAATGCCAGAGGCTTATTTTCTGTTGTGGAACAGTTTGACTCTTGCTCCCGTAGAGTAAAAATTCACACACTTTGCACTGTCCTTGATAGCAAAGATATTTATAAAGCACCTCCCATTATTCACTTCAACATTTGTTGGATCATGTGGGAATGTGTAGTATTGTGCAACTTACCTGTTTGCATGAGTAAGTGAAGAACACATACTGCCTCTTTGTCAGGGCAGCACATGGTATTTTAAATACCTGCACAGCAGAATACTTCAATTACTACACAGGTCAGTTTGATAATTAACAGAATCCAGAAAAATGTATGCACAGTTGAGTACATTCTGATGATCAGACTCCTTGTATCCATGGGTTTATTTCCATGTGTTCCTCAGTTAGCTCCTGATCACTAATATTTATATTCTGCACAGAGCTGAGGTAACAGGGCAGGAATTTCAGTACTCACTATTTTGCAAGGAACTACATTAGCGGTACCAGTGAGAGTCAGAGCTCTGTACTGACAGGTACAGTAAGACAAGCCCATAAACAGGACAGCTCTCTCCCTAACGGTGATACCAGAAGACATATTTCTCTTTTACAGTCTTGGAACCACAGTTTACTGGTGCTTATGAAAGCTTTCTCTTATGACTAAGATATTGCAGTTTCCTTGGACGCTTCTGAAAGACAGCACAACTAGAATTTCATCAGCCAGACAGTGCCGGCATGAGGCATTTTGTAAATAGCTTTGCTGCCTTGGAAAATCCATAAAAGGATACTTTTTGTACAAATTATGACTTAGCCTTATTAGATCCAGTTCTTAGTTTTGGGCTGTGTAGACAATGGCCCAGAAGTGTGTTCTGGGCAACTACTCCTGGATCTGCAGAGATTAAAGCAATCATCTTCCTGAATTTGAGACAGTGTACTAAGAAAAAGCATATACAATTAAATATGGGGAAGGAGAAGACTGTCCCTGAAGGAGGCAGTTCTCTTGTTCCTCAGCGGTACCTGAGTTCTCATCTTCAAAAGATTACCATCAGTATGCTCCCTGAAGGAAGGAAAGCAGTAGCAGGAATCAAAAGAACTCAGGGTAGTAACTTTAAGCTCGTATATCCCTGACACTTCCATTTTTTTGAGTATGTACAAAAGTTGACAGGCTGACTTCTAAATGTTAGCTCTGGTTTATGCCAATCAGGCCTCCAGAAAAACTTGCTCCTTTTTATTGTTCTATTCTGACACCTGTTCTCCTGCTGCTGGAACAAATCTATAACCATTGCTATCTCTGAAGTGCCCATAAATCCATGACACCCGGAGCCTTGTCTATTCAGCTGCTGAGCCATATTTACAGAATATAAGGCAAAAATCTGTAACACTGCCAGAACTTGAAGGAAGCAAATCTCTAAAAACCATACAGCATGCTGTATTACAACCAACTAAACTAACTACTGTTACAACCAACTATTAAACTATAGGGTTTATAAAAATTCCAGGATCGCTATGGGCAATACTGCACTGCTTGGATAATGTTTGCACACTTAATATATATATCAGCTGGAATATTTGACCTTCAGTAGAGCTGAAGTTCAGAGAGAGGCAGTATGACCAAATCAAGTCACAAGTTGCCAAGCTTATTTCTTCTTCCTCAACATACGTAAGTTGACTTCTATCATATCGGTAGGCCAATCTTGGAAAGGTCCAGGTGCATCTGATCACTGTTACCAGTGAAACTTTAGCAGTAAACTGGAAAGCAAATACACTATCAAGTCACTCTAATTTGACAGCTACGATCTTGTCATTGATACACAGCAAAAGATATTCTGCAGTCATGCAAAATACATCTCCAGAAACAGTGTCTTCATGCAGACCTTGTGCTTAAGGTCAACAGTGGCATCATAGGGATGAATATTTTGCTATTAAAATAAAACTGCAATTATTGAGAAGAGATCCAAAAACTGTCAATCTAGGATCTCCCCGTTTCCCGCATTTTCTTTATAATCTGTATCTTGCTTTCAGTCTCCAGTATCAGAGATGTTTGGAAGATTTAACTTTAAATGAACACAGAATCTGTCCTGAAGAACAATTCTTCCACAAGATCAGAGCTACCACTACATACAACTCTACAGTGATGAGATGCACCATATCCATATTCCCTTGTTCTGAAGCTGATACCAAAGTTCACTGCATCATACCTGTTTGCAGTGCAGCAGAAGTTTTGTCACAAATACCAGTTGTCACGCATGCTAGATGTTCCTTTGCTGGAACCTGGGCATAGTATAATGCCAGATCATGCCCGCGACAGCCTCTTCCACTCCAACAGAATAGGCTTCTCCTCCTGAATCAGGTGCAGCTCAGGACTGCTTAACCAGAACTTGCTCATCCTCACATATCCAAGTGTGAGCAGGATGAACTCATCAGTTATTTGTTAGAAACCCACCATTCCATTCCAAATTAAGACAACATGCTGGCAGTCTAATAAGGATGAAACACCAATAAACGACCAGGTCTTAAACTAGGGGCTGTCATAAGAACAAGGGCATCAGGTATTTTGTTAAAAAAGGCAGCATTTCCATTTACTGTGTGGATGCCGAAACTGATTGCGGGTCGTTCTTGTTGAGAGCTTCCTTTTCACTTTTCATTAATTTCTCTGGCATTAGGCAATGAAGTTTCACCTTCAGTGTCAGGCAAAAAGGGACTAAGGGGAGGTCATAACCACTCACCACCCATTACTTTGAGAGTTCATAATATTAAGAAAATATTTGCTTTTTCTCATAAAACTTATTACAGCGATATCTTTCTCACTAACATACTGAAACCAGGAGCATGGCTAGTAGTATCACTGGCAAGCATCATGCTGTTCTTTTTCCATTAGCTAGATGGTGCAACTAAAGCGTTTACCATATTTACTGGAGGTGGAGTGAAGAGACAATTCAACGCAGAAAATTCAGTAAAGAAATTACAGGAAGTAACCAGAACATATAAAGAATGCATTTGTCCCCCAGAAGTTATTAAATTTTTATTGAATACAATTCCCAACTTTTAATTCCATATTTGACTAGTTTTTGAAAGCAGTCAAGAAACAGGTACTTGGACCTCTCTCGGCATCATCCAGTTATTCAGTACTGTAGCTAACGGGATATTACATCTTGTTCCACTCAATACCTCTACCCAGCACAGAACACTTCAGTAGATTTATAATGAGTACCTCATGCCATGCAATGCAATGCAATTTTGTGCTTTATAATCTGCACTGCCCAATTCCGTGTTGATTTAACTCCACATCGAAACAAAAACACCTTACAGAATCTTAAGAGTCTGGGAACATACCTAAAGAGACTATAGCCTTTAACTTCCAGAAAGTTACGATAAAGGCCAGCAATTACTTTCAAATTCCACTTTCAAACAAGGAAGCTGACAGCAAGACTTTGCATACGAGGGCCCCATTACCATTAAAACATGAACTGACTGCTTGGATGAAAATAGTAAAGAATATTATTCACCTTCACAGCATGGTATGATGTTCATGTTCAATTTGGGGTGTGGGGGAAAAGGACCAGAATTTAACAATGGGAGATTCTGCTTGATGGGAAGATTTATGAAGATACATTTCTACTCTTCTTACTTAAATAGCTACTGTTAACTTGGGTTTTTATATTTTATTACATCTAACTGCTATCACAAAGAGTACTGAAGATTTAGTATGTAATTAAGACCCATTTAATTTAATGAAAAAATATTTGATTTCAGTAATTTTTCTGAGCAGGGGAAACTATTAATTTGCTGTAGCAGCTTATGGATACTATCACATTAACTGCTGTTGTATCAGTTGAGGCTTTGAAGAATGTCATAAACTCTGCTTCTTGTTAGTTTAACCCATTAAAAGAAAAAGCTTACAATGTCACTGCCGGAGAGTGATGATACAGAAGAGGCAGAAGAGCCAGAGGATAACTGTTGTGTACTAGTCAATGACAAAGTCAAGCGTTGGTTGTAAGATGGTTCAGAGTCTCTGTTCTGCTGCTGTTCTCCATTACACGGAGCTATCTGGTCTCTTATTTTCAACCTATTATCTGTTAACAAAACATAAGTATCATATAAGAGCACAGAATACAAACGCATGGGCCTTGAAGTCTAGGAAGAGCTGCAGTTTAACAAGTTAATTGAAAAATAGGCTCAGAGAAAACTAGTCTTGGGTTAGAAAGTTCCAAATTCCTTCTATTTTTTCCTACGTAACCAAAAGTGATTTATTTCAAGGCACGAGTAATTTTGAATTACATCATACTCAAGAAAAAAAAATTACATTGGTTTCGAGGATTCCTGCTATACCTACCAAGTTCAGGTGATAAGTTAATTTTGCTCCCCCACTTCTTTTTAATCCAGGCCCTGTAGTCAATCACTTCTTGGGTCACTTTGATGATTCTACCTAATGTACTAAAAAAAAAAAATTCAACTAAGTATTAAAGACTGTTGATTACATATTTGCAAGCATTTCAACAAGCAATCAAATTAAGCTGGAAGTCAGTTTAAGATATCCCTACCCAAAGAATTGAATCCTTTTGAACTTCCATTTCCTTAGCACACCATTTAATCCACTAAAGCATCATAATTTTTAAACTAGTATAATACTTATCTTCTACCATACTAATATGCAAACAGTGACATATAAGTAAGATTTTTACTCTATATTTCTAAATGGAGTGAGTGCATCTTAATTATCAAGAATGTACATGCAGATACCAACGTACTTGATAAAAGCAGTTTACAGGTTCTTGCATTTCTCCATACAGAAATTATTTTTTTCCCCAGAATCTGGATTAGAACAGTTATGGGATGCACTGAAGACTATTAATATCCCCAGCCCCCCTAGCTGACCTTCATGCTGAAGCCAGAGACCTTCACTAGTCCTTGCTTACAGATCTACAATACAACTTAAAAGGTGCAAGATTCCCACAACTATAAAGGAAGTACCATGGATCATAAAGTAGTGGAAACAAACAGACTGGCTCCAAAACCAGAGGAAGTTAGAATTTAAGAAAATTCATAACAGTAACTGGTTCAAAGAAAAAGCCTACCTGGTCCTGCTGAACAGTGACCAGTTATCAACAAGTACAAAGTAATATTTTTCCAATATACCTTCCCAACATTCAGCTATCTGAATTGTGCTACTTCATGAGCAGGAGTTGCATCCTTGTTCAAGAGCTAAACTTTCAAGCTTTTACTGGGGACTAGTGGCTGAAACACTTAACTATAAATTCGACGCTCAAGATACATGAAGGACGGACTATTGTACAAAAATGGACTGTGAAAAGTTACCATCTTGGAGAAGGTAATTTTATTTCAATTTTGAAAAATCTTCAAGAGTTACAATAAAGCTTATTGTGCATTTCACAGCATAAAGATACATAGTACCTGTACTAGAATTTTCTTTTGGTTTAAGTTTATAATGGGAAGGGAGGACGTACAGAGCCTAAATATATTTAGACTACCTTTATTTGGTCGATTTTTTAGTAACACTTTAAAAAGGATCAATAATTCTCCTGCTGGTTTAGGGATTACTATATCATGCAAGACCAAATGCCACATGTTCCATCTTTAGTCTTCCAACTTTAAGGCACATCGGTATGTTAGTACTGAAAAAGGCAGTACAACTATTTAAGCAAACATTGAACCAAATATCATCATCTAAGTTACAAGTCCAATAACTGCATAAGGGCCTCATGGACAGAATGAATGTCATCCATCATTCTATTTATGTAATGTAGATAAAATGATGCATGTCAGAAAAACAAAATCTTGAATTTTACATACAGAATTAAAGGCATGATTGTCACCACTCAGCAACTGAAGATCTCGGTTATATATATAATATATATATATATATATATATATAAAGAATAGGAAATTCTTTGGAAAACACAGCTCAATAGCTATGTAGAGCACATTAAGAAAGGAACAAATAAAAACAGAGGACAGTATCTTGTCAACGTATGCTCCCATGACATAACAGCATTTTAAATACTCAATGCAGTTCTGGTTTCTTAATCTCAAAAGGAAGTTAAGCCAGAGGAGACAGAATGAAGACAGGGATGACCAATACTGCAGAGAATCAGCTGTGGCCTTGAAGCTGCAGTTCCCAAGACAGCAATGCCAGTATGGGACTCAAACATACGCGTGCTGGATCTCTTCAGCACTGGGACAGAGAAGGAAACCTCACAGCTAAAAGTTTTCATCTGAGAATGCCTGCAGAAAGATTTGAGTTTTCACTCCAGGATGACCTACAAATTTCACAACTACTACCAGCTGTGGTCTTAGAACCAGAAAATTGACACAGACTGAATAACATAAGCTCTTATGTAGGAGTTTGTCAAGTCTGAAGCTTCTTGGAGTACTTTCCCCAGAAGCAAATCAATAGTCATGCCTTCATATCCAGAAGGAAAATGAATGATATAAGATGGCACTATATCAGCCAGGGTGACTGATATACCAAAAATGCTTGCTATCAAATAGATGTAAAGGGTGAAACTCCTGCTACATTAACAATTCTGGCAAAGTTGTACACACGGAACCAGGGAATCTCTTATCTCACTAGCTCCTTTCACAGAGAATAGAGATCAAAGCCCCAAACCCTCATTTTTGCTGGAAAGGTGCAGGGAGGGGGAAGAAATTCACTAAGTTATCAGGTCAGGAGTCAAAAGGCAGTTCCATGCTACATTGCTTGTACACCAAAATTAAAAACATTCATTATGAGACATCAGAAACTGAAAGGTGATTAAGGCTATACTGCCATATGCTTAATACGGCAGCAAAGAAAGAGGAAGCAAGTATGATCAAACTAGATACTGCTCTCAAAGAACACCCTTTCACATGTATGGGACTCAAGTACACCCACAGGGACAGAGAACAATTTTTTTAAAATAAACATTTAAAAATTGTGCTTATATCTGTATCTTATATCTGTTCAACACTGAAAATGCTTCAGAACAAAAAACCTATTAATCTGCCCCGTCTTTAGTATGACAAAATTCCATGCTTTTGGTCGTCTTTTTTTGGCTGAGGCCAGAATTTCTACAGATATGAGACACTACCTTCTTCAAAGGTACTTGTTTAGATGACATAGAAAACACGGTTAACTGCTTAATAAAATTAAACATCTCTCCTGTGAAAGATGCCCCTTTAAGGTTTTTCTCTAATATTATCATATAGTAGAACCAGGAATAAGCTATTTACATACCTGGTTTATTTTATAAGAGTTAGAAGCTCCTCTTTTTACACACTGCAAGCCCTCAGTTCACAGGGACACTTTCTAGCTGTCATTACAACACAACTACGGTACAAATAAATCTTAAGATGACTCTTAAAATGCTCAGATTGCTGATATAAGATTCAGTAAAATCAAATATCTAAAGCTTCAGCCAAGCTTTACATGAATGAGTGAGTACCAGAACAAGAAAAAACATCAAGTCTGTGAAAGAACAGTCAAAATAACCATTCAGTAGGCCTTAACTGAGCTTATGAAATATCCCCCTGGTATTAAACGGGCAATATAATCTCAAAGCAGACTAAGGAACACCTGAGACAGATCCATTTGAGCATGAGGATAAAAATAAAGAAAAAATTAAAACCTTTACCCAGACAAATACTCTGTGTAGGAAAAGCTGATATTGCTGATACCTCTTAAGAGACAGCATGCATTGTAGTGACAGCCACCCACCATTCAATATGTGAAGCAGAGGAAGGACTGTTTCAGACAGCGCGTTTTTGCTTTTGGCATCAGCAGATTTAGCAGGCAAATTTAAGGTTCCCTTTGACAGCTCCCAGGACTATTCTGGCCAACCAGGAGCAACCCAAACCTAACATAGAGACCTGTTAGCAGTATGATCAGTTGAACTGTACACTAGGAAGAGACCCAAACAGCTTTCAAGCACAGAGATGGAAAAATCACTTAATATATGGCCCAGACTACTGTAGTTTTGAAGATTATCACCTCTAAGTGACAACACCAGATATGCAGTAACAAAACCCTGCCAAGGCTTCCTCAAACTCTGAAATCTGGCCTGTTGGCATGACAGTCCCTTTCCCTCATCCACCTGCACCACATGTCTGGCACCAATAAGGATGAACCTGTTACCAACCTGCAATTCTAGGAACTGAAAAAAGGCTTCAGAAGTCTTAGTTACTCTGGAAGGGCATATCACAGCCGAACCAATCTTGCATTCCTCATTTCACATGACCTCATCTGCCTCCCAAATGTGGCTATGCTGCTGTTTAGAGACACAGTCTGAGCACACATTCGTATTTGAACCATGTGACAGGCCAACATGTAAGCCAACATCCTGATCTACAGGCATACATATTGACCTGAGGATGCATCTTTGTCACGTCCAGATCAGCACAACTTATTGCTGTTAAATGGTACAATACTACTCTCTCCATCTTCCCCCAAACATGAACTCCTGTTGCTTCTCTTGCTTCTGATCTGCCCATCACACAGCCACAAGCTGGATCAACTTCTTGACATAAGTGTTGTTGATGATCTTGACATAAGCTAAACCTGATCCAAGGCAAGAGTCGGGAACATACAGATTGAGAAGGAACAAAAAGGGCCAGCTGACAGGAGACAGCCCACAGATAGGCTAGACAAGGTATAATGAAAAACTGCACTTTAATATCGAGACCATGGACAGGGGAGTAACAGATAGTCCACTATTTCAAAGAAGATGAATTAATGAGCAAGAGCATGTTGCCAAACATGTGCTAAAGTTTCCTGTGGTTAATCAAGAAACAGAATAAAACTGGGAAAATGGTCACTAACTTAAAACTCTGTGTCCAAAGAAAAGCAACAAAGCTTGCAAAGGGTCTAGAGAACGGGTCCTGTGAGAAATGGCTGAGGGAACTGGGGTTCTTTAGTCTGGAGAAAAGGAGGCTGAGGGGAGACCTTATCACTCTCTACAACTACCTGAAAGGAGGTTGTAGAGAGGTCGCTGTCAGTCTCTTCTCCCAAGTAACAAGCAATAGGAAATGGTTTCCAGTTGTGCCAGGGGAGGTTTTGATTGGATATTAGGAAAATTTCTTCACAGAAAGTGTTGTCAAACATTGGAACAGGCTGCCCAGTGAAGCGGTTGAATCATCTTCCCTGGAGGTATTTAAAGGACATGCAGATGCAGCGCTTCAGGGCATGGTTTAGCGGTGGACTTGGCAGTGCTAGGTTAACAACTGGACTCGAGACAGACTGGGGACAAAACAGTGTTAAGGTAATTTCTGTAGCTGTAAGAATTACCTTTAGGACTCAGCTGATTACTGTTTCCATTCAGACAGAAGATAGCTTTTTATTCCTACTACACTCCACATGGTATATGTGGAAGCTTGAATGAAGATGCTGGTCAGAGTGATTTGAATCTACCCCTTATTATTCTGTGGGACTTGTTACTACTGAACATGGACAAGAGAAAGGAAGGACCAAAATATGGCGACTTTTTTTTTTCCCCCCACACTAGGAATATCAGCAGCAGCAGTTGGCTCAAAGGCCTTAATTTAATTTAGGCTTGTGCTGCTTTAAATTGGACTGACCCTGAAAAAGGGCAGTAACAATAATCACCCAGAAAGATCTGAAATCTACCAAGACTGTCATCTACAAAATAGGACTCTGTACACAGAAATTTTCCCTACAAAGAGCTGATACAAATCCAAAACCACCAGGTAGTTCAAGAACAGTTCCACTTAGGGGAACACTGGCCCCCATTATAACAAAACTGAATAAATTCAAGTCAGCCTGGGGAATTCAGCCTCCTGCAAGCTCCTGCCCTTTCAAGCGCTCTTCATTTAGTCTCTGTCGATCCTTCTAGTAAAAAGGCATATAGCTAGTTACTGCTCTTAAATGGAGACCGTTGTTTACAGTTTAACCTACCACTAACAAGCCTAGAAAAGGGGAAAAAAGTGGATCAGGACAAATGGTTCCTGAAGGGCTAAGGCTTTAGGTCAGGCCACTGAAAAGTCTTTATACAGAGCCTGGCCCACTCCTCCTAACAGGTGGAAGAAGGATCTGAAACACACCTGGATTGCCAAGGTTTAACTAAAAACTGAGAATGAACATGGTCTGGTGTTGTGGTTCTGCAACAAACTGGTTACCAAACAGCTCACCATCCATCTACAGGTCCTTCAGCATTGACAAGACTGGTGCTGGGGGAACTACCTGCATACAGGACTTTGTCGAATGCTGTTCCTCTTGCAACATCAGTCTCTGAGAGAATGGCAAGCCTCTGGCATGACGAGTTCTGAGACTCAGACATCACTGGCACAGAGAGCCCAGAACCAGCACAAAGACAGGTCAGATGTATGACACCTGAACACTGCTACTGGGACTTCTCCCGAGGTTTGAAGTTACAGCAACACTCAAAGCATTTTCCCAAATACAATAAGAAGTGTACATGTGAAGTGCACACATTGATGACATCTGAGGCTTCCATTAAAATACATTTACAAATATACTTTTTGATGTCTGTAATATATACAGGTACCTTATAAGAGAATGATTATATCCTTTGGAGAAACACAGAAAAGTTAATGAAAGCCAGGACCCAAGACACAAGCAAAACTTCAGGAATCCCTGAGTATTCTATTTATACTTATATAAGAATGAAATTTCATTCTGCAATAGGAACTGTCAGCCAGTACACATTTAACAGATATAGGTTTAATCGATCTTGAAACAGCAGTCTCAAATGTCAGTGTGTAACGCTATGTATCACTCTTCCTATAGCTCCATCACAGGCAGAAGTGCAGCCTCAACCTTCGTGATTTTAACACCACAGAAAACCTAGAGATTCATAGGCATTACTAAAACACTGTCAGTTTTAAATACACAAGAGAAAGACTGCATCCACTTTGTGGTAAACTTACTGTAGAATAACTATTTCACCTTCCAATGACATCAATGCTGGAAGTTAACAGCTTGACTAGAGTTTGTAATTGTATCCAGATGGTTTATGTGACTTGTTACAGCCATCCCTCCTGGCCACTAGCTAGGGAAGTCAAAGTCATTGGAATTCTAGGGAAGTATCAGGGAAGGAGATGGCCCCTGTTCTACACCCAATTTGTACTGAGGGTTAGAATAAGAGATGCTAGAGCAGATATATAAATGCAAATACAACATGGCTGACATGCCTTCATTTTCTTTCTCCTCCTCCTTTCGAAAAAAGAAAAAGAAGAAAACTTGCAAAGGTGAGAGCTGAGAAAGTACTAACTGTACAGTGTTTCTACGAAAGACATTAAGAACTGCATTATAATGGCACGTGTAGAAGTATGCTGCTTTTAAAGGCAGTTCTGACATTCCGGCCAAACTGAACTGATTTCTTTTAATAGCTTAACTACATATCAAGCCTTTTAAAACAGCTTATGAGAGCATGTATTAAAGAACTAGGAAAATTTCTAGCCTTGTCTAGTTTTGTGTCTAAACAAGCAATTTGATTGCACACGTTGCCTTCTACCACAGTACAGTCATACATCACACCAAACATTAAACCAGCAGACCTTCCTTTGAAGCACTTTAAGCAGAATGTTTGAGGAAAGACCAATTATCTTCTCTCTCCCTTCCACACTAACAGAACCTCATATTGGACTCGTCCTGGGTTTTGTCATGCTGTCTTCATTTCAGTGCTGCACATTGAGATATTACACTCTCATACCACTAGGCAGCCTAAATTTCCAGACAAATTTCAATACAGCCACAGTTAAACAATAAATAACAATATTCCTTTTATTGATTTAGACCCAAACATTCCTAATTGATTACACAGACAAATGGATATTCAAAAAGTGGACTAATTACCTCTCAGAATCTCTATTTGGATATGATCTTGCAAGTGGTGATACTGCATGGCTAAGAACAATGTAGGCATAATCAAAAACTTGTTTCACTTGCATGGCACCGTAAGAACTTCTGCCAACGTCGTTTCCTGAAATAATGTGACAGTCATCAGATCATCTTTTTTTAATATCAGTAACCAGAAAATTATTCATACTTAAAGCTCAGAAGCCTTAACAATACAGCTTAACTCTGTTTGAACTGGTTAGCCCATCCTACTCATATCAGGAACAACTAAGTGCATCTATCTCAACAAAAGCAGCTAACCTTAGGAATGACACTTAACATTACGCATTCAAATTCACCACTTTTAAAACACCTATGTACCAGTGCCTGAAAGAAACAGAATAGAGATAAGCTTAGAGCTCTTACAGCTGTCTTTTAAGAGGGAACCCACTAAGCTTAAAGCATCGTGTCTCACTTACCAGTAGAGTTTCTGCAGGCCAAATTCAGCTTAAAATTCCGCTTGTGCAACATTATCTTCATAGGGCCAGGTATACTTACATCAACCTCTACTTAACCTTATCGAAACTACAGGTTAATAAGCCAGCTCAGACAGATTATTTATCTCCACAGGATAAACCAGTTTGACAAAATCTATCATAGAGGATTCCAGAAGCTTGTAGAGCATTGCTTTTTGATCAAGTTAGTGGCACTTCTTGACTGCCCCTCTTTAAGCACGAGGGACATTTATAGCAGAACTCTTTCCAAATCCAGTGCCAAGTGTGAGGAACCACAGAAGTTAAGAACATGCTAATGCTTCCGTGTATCAGTGACAACATACAAGCATTAGTCTCCCATTTGGCACCTAGAAAGATCTTGCTAGTACTAGCAAGAAGAAAGATTTGGGTTTGGTTTTTTTTGTAGATATGTTTGGCACCAGACACCAACGGTTCACTGTCACCACTCAATTTAAAAGACACAGAGAAAAACTTCTGCAAATTCCATGTTTAAAATACAGACTAGATCTTGAGTGGGTAGAAAGCTGCTTACAGTAAAAGGTTCTCTCCTTCAGAATGATGCTTGAAATGCTGTGAGAACACTGGAAAGGGACGAACCACCGAAGATGTTTATTTTAAGCTTGAAAATCAGATCAGGGCCCATGAACAGGTTTTAATGAAAAATCTACCTTGAAAATTGATGGGTATAGGACAGTATCTATCTGATGGAGGACTGAATCCAACGAGGCTGAATTTGACTTTAGAGGAACCCTTCATTCACTGAAGTATTTTGTCCAGCGAGCCATTATAGACAAACATACTGAGGTTTGCCATCCGGGGGGGGGAGAAAAAACAGCCTTGGCTTTACTACTTCACAACATATTTTAGTCCTTCAGGATTCTCCAATCATAATGCCACTTTATCAGGAAAACATAATCAATGAAAACAGACTGGGAACACAAGAGCATTTTGGGAACACAAAAATTCTTCAGTAATTTATGTGATCAAATAGAAGGTGATCAAGAAATACTCCCTGTTTACTGAAGTAACTGAGTATCTTGTTCTGAATGCATCGCTGCAGTATCCAGCAGCTACTACACTCAAAACTACAGAAGCCTCCCTAAATGGCATATTTGCAATTGAACTCTATCCTGAGGTAGAAACAGAGACCAATGCGGTCCTAGAACAGAGAATCTAGGAAGAAACACATTGTAATCAAGTTCAGAGCTGCACTACAAAGTAGCAGAGAACTTCACAAAGAACTTAGTCCAAAGGCAGCTGAATAGAGACCAAGGTATTTCAGTGGTCAAGAAATCAGATCACGAAAATGTTAATTCTACTAGAAAAACAAAAATTAATTTAGTACTGGTCTTCCAGGGACAGGACATATTGTTGTGTGCTGCAACAATGCCACGCTAAACGTATATACAAAATAGAATTAAATTAAGAAGCAATACAGAAATGGAATATATACAAGTGGCTAAACACACAGTTGCACCTACCACTAAATTAGAGTTCATCCACGGTGGGACTTGATGATCTTAAGGGTCTTTTCCAACCTAAATAATTCTATGTTTCTACAAATTCACATAACAGGAATTAAGAATACACACTCAATCAAATTGCAATAGTTTAGTCTGATTGATGTAAAAATGCTACATTTGACATGCATCCTGCATGGAGTTTGACCAAAATGAAGACACTGCTGCTACAAACTGTTGGTTACTCTTTTCATCAGCCGTTGCCACCTCCACTGCTGTGCCAGCAAAAGAAATCATAAGCCTTCCCTAATCCACTTACGGCAACTCAAGCAGTTTAGTTTAAACCACCAACGAAGTTGTGTATGAGTCTTGATTGAAGCAGATTTGAGAACAGAGGCAGGATAGCTCATGCCATAGCATGCCTAGGTTCCTGGATTGCCTCATTCTGCACCTGTAATTAGTTCATAAAAATGTCTGAATAAACAGTCTTATTCAATTATACAGTCTGCAGAGTTTCTGACTTGCACTGCAGCTGAAAAGCAGGTATGGAAGGCAAAGCTACTATGCAAGCTACTGTGAACTGTACCAGTGAAGCCTGTATAGAGGTGGCCCTACCCAATCCGGGAAGCAACACATTAAAGAAGCCAGAAGATCACACATTTGCACTTGTTGTCCTGAATAAATTTTCTTCTGAGAGACCATTCTCACTAGCAGATCACTTCTTACATACCTGAGCATCCTTCTTTTGTCACAGTCTACAGACTGATCAGTTAAAGCACATAACCCAAATGCTCTCACTCTTTAAAAAAATCATACAGACTTCAATCCCCAGATGTACATTAGTAGATAACAATGGTGTGTGATTTCATGTATAATTCAAACCTCATTCCTTCTTACAAAGCCTTCATCCTAAAGGAGCATGTCTAAGATTGTCATCACTTGCTTCAGTATTACCACTGCATCAGGTGGCCTTCCATTACCTGAAGCAGTTTTAAGAACATGGCCTGGAAAGGTAAAGGTAAGACCATGAGCTAGGACTGAAGCAGATCTATTTATGTTAAGCTATTAGCTGGTAAGTACCTTTTTGCAACATTCAGCATTAAAGTGCTTTTTCAGATGCTAACTTCAATGCATTTGTATATTTTTATAAATGCATATATTTTATATACACACACATATATATAATTGCAGGTTCTAATGACAAACATCAGATACTGAAAAACTGCAATGAGTAACTTTGGGTGGCCACTAAGGATAGAATAGATAATCCCAACAGTTACTGCCAATCTCAAATATAATTACTTCCTCGATTTGTGACCTATCAAGATGCAGAAGCAAGCAACATAAAGCATAATTAGTCCTGCAAGTTAAAGCGTCTCTTTTCAGAGAAAACACACTGAATTTAAGGTTTAGAACTTTTGTTAGTTCCCGCAGCAATTCAGAATGAAGAACAACCTTTCTCATGAAGGGAGCAATGCAGGTGGAACTCCAAGTCTTAAACTGCAATTTAGCTACTCTTGCCCACTGCCCATCTGAACCAAGATCAAAAACATTCCTGTTCTGAGCATCAGAAATGACAGAATGACCTTGATAATCACCTGACTCAAAGGCACAGAGTAATAAACTTCCCTAACAATCTGTTGAATAAGTGTCAAGGTTGGTTTGGTTGGTTGGGGGTTTTTTTTGTGGTTTTTTGTTGTTGTTGTTGTTGTTGTTTTTTCCCCCACAACCACAGATTAAAGATTTGTCACCTGCAGAGTCATGTCTTCCAATACAGGATGCTGTTAGACAAATTCTGCACAAACCTCTTCTAGGATGGTATCACCTGCCTCGCTCCAACATGTTCCTGTGAACAGACTTCTGAGTGTCCGGCTTTGCAGTTCTCCTAAATGAATATTTCCACTTTTTCCACATCAAAGAAAGGACAACTGCTTTGAGAAACTGAAATGGTGGCAACTACAAAACGTTTATAGAAACTTCCTTCTTTGGATGATGCTAAGGGAAAATTTTTCATCTCATTACCCTGTCCTAGGACACTAACTCAAGATGAAGAATCTTAGGCTACGTATGAAAAGCAAGTATAAACTACCACTTCAAAATGCATCACCAGCCAGGTTAGTCTGACGTCTCAAATCCAGATTTCAACACACTTCCCGCTTTGAGTGTACACTCCTGACATCTTTGTTGGAATCTTGTTTCTCAAATCACAGAAATTATAATCCTCTAGCACCCAAGAATAGATCTTTCAGAATCTTAGAGGAAATCCTACAGCACCCAAGAGAATCTGCACAAAACCCACTACGACCAAAACAGCAAGACAACAGGTTGATGCCTGTTCCTTCCAAATCCAGAAACTAACAGAAGGTACTGAGAAGGTAGAAATGATGTATCATACCCTTCTGATAGCGAGACATCACCATTTCACACTGGAAGAAAAAACATTTCCTACAATTTAAAGGAACTAATCCCAATAAACTTAATCCTGTTTCCTAGAAGACTGTCTAAAGCTATTCTTATGAGTTATACCTTTCAGCATCCTAAGGCTGAACTAGTGTACGCGTTCATAGGAGGGACCTTACGCTACTTGGATAGTCTTTAGCAATTGAAAGGCTTTTTTTCATCCCTGTATTTTTTGTCTCATTTCTAGATTAAGTCGTCATTTTTTGAAGTCTTCTTCCAAGGCTTAACCAGAACTTTAGAGAAAGCTGTGATCAGGCTAAAAAAAGATGGTAAACAAAGGATTAAAAATTTGTGCATATATTGCATAAACTGGTTTGAGGGAAAAACTCCAGAGCAGCTTACACAAACTTAAGTCAAAAAACATACGCATCCACTCTTTACCAAAATACTTGTTCCCATCTCCTCCACAGTACTGGTACTGACCCTCATGAAGATATAGACACTGAGTGGATCTGGCCACAAACTAATCAAGCAGAGATGACTTGTCAACTGGACAAGGTCCTGAACCCTTGGAAAAGTTTTTTGTACTGGGACACAAGCAGTAGAGAACTAAACTAATTAACAGAATTCTAGACATTATCTACATACACCTGACAGGTGCTTTTAGATACTGTAGGAATATGTGATTGAGTCTAGATCTAGGAAGGCTGTATTTGTGAGTTAAGATTCAAAGAGCCATCCTGTATGTTCTACGTGATTTTCCTCCTAGTTCCATCAGGCAAGTTCTGAAGCTTTATGGTAGCTGCCAGAAAATATCCCCATGGGACACAGTGGTCAAAGAACTTCAAGTTATTGTCAGCTTTCATTTCCCTTGCTAAAACACTTTCTCTCCTGTAGGAATTGCATTATCTCAGCCCATAGAACCTCATCTAAAATTTAGTTCTTAACTCTTTGATAGTATATAACTAGATATCTTTCTTTTGAATTATAGTTCTTTGCTTCTGCAAGATTTATGCTAGGAGGAACAGTTCAGAGTCCTTACTAGACTTGCAATTCATTTTTTTTTATTCTCTGAAAAGTCAAAGAGAAGACAAAATTTCAAAGATTAACTATTAGCAGTGATTAAAACATTGTGCAGCATACGTAGTATCATCTTTTTTAGTTCTCAACAGATAGGAAGGAACAGTACTGGAGGACAGTAAAGGTTTTTGACTCTAAAGACATGTGGCTCATGCTGCTACTGAAACGGGTCTTCAAGCAAGTTAGTACACATCTACTGAAGGAAATCTCAATAACACAATGAAAGTTCTGCAAAACCACACCTATTCCTGGCAAAGTACAAGAGTCATGAGGGACACAAGCTCAGAGCTACAAACATACCGGAGACGTGGTTAGATAAATGAGTACTGTAGCTTGTAACCTCTTCTAGAGGACTACAAACATTCAGCATACTGAATATTTAGAAAGGTGCCAGACTTCAGCTCCTGATCCATGGTATTTGCTTTAAAAGTGCTCTACATAAGCAGTCTACCCACAAGACGTGACAGTATGGAGTTTGAGTGCCAATTACATTCTACAAATACTAATGCTTAAGTCCAAATTAACTGAAAATTGACTTAGTTAAAAAGCTGTCTTGGAATTTCAGCTACTTGTGACAGTCTAAATAGAATCCAAACCGAGTACTACAAAGCTGGAAATTTTTTTCAGGAGCTCAGACAAAATTAATCTTGATTACTTTGAAGGTTACCGAATCAAAACCAAACCTTAAAGAAAAAAAACCCTTAAGTTAATTACTTTCAAAAGTACATGCAACTAGAACTGGCATTCTCCAAAGGTCCGTGTGCAACACAGAAGCCAGTTATGCAAACCAGACTCTTCACACCAACATCATAACACAGCTGCTCCCTTACTACACGTTCAGTGATATACACCCATGTTTCTGTGCAGTCCCTACTGCACTGCCTTGCAGGGCAGGTACCTCATCTGGGGCACTTCCTTCCCTTATGGTATAACTTGTCTGAAACATGGCACCACAGAATGTGGCCAGAAAAAGCTACACCTTCTATTCCCATTCTCTCATAACGGACAATGAAGAGCTGTTCCTACTAATAAACCCCGTTCCACAATTTCCTAGACCTCCTTCTTCTGCTGCCCCTCAGCACTGGTAAAGAATCTTATTATACACTCAACAGTTCTGAATCTCCAACGCATTATATATCTGCACTGTTTGCATACAATCCAATTTTCTCAGGCTATGAATCTTGGGACACTTCACGTCCTACTCCCTTAGTGCATCTCCGTAACTGTACCTTGACATCAGAAAAGTCACTTCTCAGTGCAGCTTCTTAACTCATCTGGTGGACTTTAGGGACTCTAATGTAAGCTGTAAGTGCACAAGTAGAGCCAGAGCTTTAGACTATTGCAAGAAGTGTACAATCTTACCAGGCAGGAGAGGATCTTCAATACATAGCATGGATGGTCTGTATCCATTAGTCATGACTTTCATTATTTCTTCTTTGGCAATATAGGCACCTCCATTTTTTATTCTAATACCAGTTTTCAAGTAGTTAAAATTCCTTCCGTAAAGTTCAAAAAATTCTATCAGAAGCATTCCAAGGTTTTCATCAGCTCTTCTGGCATCAATTCTTGGATGCAGCTGTGACACAGAACAGTTGTTAATTATTAAAAATTAGTGCTTTTCAGACCATAACAAAGTGCAACAAAAAGCTCTCATTTAAACAGCTGAGCATAATCTCTTTACACAAGTCTGAATTGAGTCATTAATTCTTCATGTACTTAAACCACTTTCACATAACCAAGAGGGGGCAGCACTTAAGTAGTATCTGGAAGCCAAAGAATTCCTTCTTGCCTCCTCTTCCAGCTATTTGCAGATTAGTAAATTCTTTTCCCTAAACCAAAGGCAATAAAGAAGTACTGCATACTACATCACAGGTTAGTTAGTAATGGAGTAATATACCTGATTTTTCACAGAAAATCCATTGGTCTTAATGTTTTCACAAGTGGGAGGGAATCTATTTACCCCCATTGGAATACAGTTCTTTTATCAATCCCCCCATGTTATATGTGGTATGCATAATCTATAGCAACATAATCGTTAACAGCAGCAGGATATGTAGGTTTTTCCATTATCACAGCTTCTGAGAGGTGCCTAACACTGTACCTCGTCATACTCATACAAAGCTTACTGTCACAAAAATGTACTGGAAGAAGTTATAACTCATTAGCTATTTCATTAGTTACCTACAATATCTACCAGTTTTAAGTATGTCAAAACCTAGCCAACATAATTAAAAAACTTGACTGTTTGATTTCGTAACTTTAATAAACACTGAATTTAACTACTCTGTACATTCAGTATCAACAGCCTAGGACGCAACAAACTTAAACTGCATCCTGGCAGATTTACAAAACACTAGTAAGATGATTCAGGTACTGGAATAGACTGCCCAGGAGGGTAGCATAATCCACATCACAGGCCCTGGTATAGAAAGCAACACACAGCCTCTATGCTGTTCACAAGGCTCCTGCTACTTTTTCAGTTCACAGTGAACAGAAGTTCTTAGAGGTTTGAGAGGCAGTCTGTAGGAGCTGCCAATGATCAAACAGCTAGAGTCATAAACATAAAGCTGTGCATTGCTAGGGGAATCTAAAGAAACAGCATCCTAACAGAGTGTAAATACAGAAACCAAAATATTTTAAAGAACACAGAAACAAATAAGGAACAGACTTACCTGCAGGAAACTAATTGCCATTAAAATTAGGCTGTAAGAGCTAATTCCACCAGTAAAAACTTCATTCAAGTCCCTCTGAAGGAGGAACTGTTTTAATACTAAAATCAAGTAAGGCAGCAAAGAATATTTCTGCAAAGCAAGATAAGTCACATCAATGAAAATGTCAACATTCCAAAACAAAGAGAACTACATAATCTCAATACAGGAAGATTCATCTTCTAATACAAAAACGTTATTCAGTAGTGTGCTATAGTGTTTCCACAGGAAGAACTGAAACATGCTTTTTTATTCTAGAATAGACTTCAACCCTTATTTGATCAAACAGCTTACATATCAAATTTATTTCCTTCCCCTAAACAGTAAGATTTTTATATCCTTTTTTGAATGCCAGTGTCACTCATAGTCGAAGTTTTCCATCTAAACAGTACTTTTACTGCAGAGCATAAAAGTAACTTTATTTTAAGTATGTAGCTACAGAAGAATTGGTTTCAGACATTGTTTAGCAAGATAATATTCATAATCAAGCACCACTTAAATTCAAGGTAAGCAAAACTTGAACAGACTTGCTTTAGAAACAAAGTTTAGTACCTATCTGCAGATCTAGATATGACTGTAGAAGTCTGTTCAGTGTACAGGTTTATCCACACAAAACACCTAGCACTCAAAGGCAACACTGAATACACACCAATAGAAAATAAATTAAAACATCCATGTCTAATTAATGAAAATAGTCTTCAGCAATAAATCTTCAAAAGTCTTACGCCATACCAAAAAAAGTTAGCTAAGCATCTAATGCATCCTTGGTAAGTGGTATAACATTCATTATATAGTTGATACCTTCATGTATTCCTTGATAAATCGAGCTGCCTTCACACCAGTTTCTACGTTAAAACTGATGTCAACTTTCACTTCTGTCTCCTGGTCAGTAAGTTTTATTATTGGTACCTGAAAAGGTTAAAACAAGGTTTTACGAATCCCCAGAAATGCAACGCTGGTGCTATTCTCCACCTTATTCACTTAAGACACATGGATACTATCAGTCCAAATGAATGCAACTATCAAGACAAGAAAACATGTTTTTGAGAAAAGATAACAACCCTAACTTGACTGACAAGCAAACACTTTTTAGTGAGGTGATTAAAAACACAGGCATGTATGATCACATTAACATATGATCACTCATGTACCATCCCATAGCTATTAGATATCTGCCTTCATAGCTGCAATATCAGCTTTTTGTAAGACAACTAAATTTACTTAATTTAATGACTCACTGCTGTTCATAGGAGTGATTCTACTCTCATAACCTGTGGGAACTGCATTACCCAGCACTGCACCATTCACTTGTTAAACTGACAGAAGACCAGCCTAGCAGAAAAAATAAAGCACTGTGTTGGTTTATCAAGCTGAACTGGTTCACTGCAGAGTCAAATGAAAGCCAGAACGGATCAAAGCAAAGCAGGAGTAGCAGTCTTTCCTCTTCTGGCAGGAATAATTTATTACAGAACTACTGAATATGCAAGTTCAGTCTCACACCACCACCTTGAAGGCAGTATCCTACAAAATGGTCTTACAGTCATAACTTAAAACTTCAGCTGATGGCATTTATTTTAAATTCAACTTCTTGTATTTTTAATCTGAAGTCAAAAACAAAAAAGAGCAGAAGTATAGCATCATTTTATACCAACAGCAGAAGGAATAAAACAAGAAAGGCTGGTAAAATTGATAAGCCTAGCCTAGTGCCATTATCCATCACTAACTGGTATCACCAATTCTGAAAATCACACCCAAAGATTACCAGAGTTACTGTTATGTACCGCTACTCCAACTGAAGCCATTGGAATCTTCTGGACCTAAAACAGTCACCTTATTTCAGAGACCTGAAAATGCAACAGCTTGCTAATAGGAGTTTGGAATACTCTGCTCCTGGAGAAAACACCACTTGTTCAGTAACAAAAAATTCTCATATTTTAAGTTTTTAGCATATTCAATGTGATCTGTTAGGCTTACAAGAAAGACGTGAGAGATACTATATATCAGTTTCACAAATTAAATAAAGCTCTTATGTAGCATATTTTGGAAGGGAAAAACAAATGTTAGGCTTGGAACACTTCACTGTCATCAGAAACAAGACAACCTGAAAAATTGGGGTTTCAAGCTAAATAGCTCTAGTTACTGGCCTCTGGCTCAAAGTCCTCTCAAATGTCAGTGTAAGAACATTATACAAATAGTTAACTTATTTTACTAGATATTTTGCAACTACTGACTTTCAGATCTTTATTGACAACATAAGCATAAAGTATGGCCTTCCAGCAAATACAGTACACAGAATTACCGTTGTCCATGTAAAAAACTGTGTCCTATTGTTAAGCACATATACATTCTACTAAAATACTGCACAGAGCAAAATATTGTGCTTAAGAAAACATCATTTGCTTGATGAATTAAGAACACTATTTATCACCAACATCTTAAGGGGTCTGAAAGCTTTTCATTTTGGTATTCCATAGACTATTACTTACCGTAGCTTTATCAAGTACTTTAATGGAATATGGCTCAGCCACATTGTGTTTTCTTAGTGCTTGCTCCAGCAGCTGTAAAGGGGGCCGTTCCCATTTCCCAAAAACAACTAGATCAATATCACTGGACAAAAAGAACACAGCATGAGATCCATAAGGACTAAAGTATAATACTCTACCAAAAAAAAAGGTAAAATTGGCATTCTCCATATTACAAGTCCTTCAGGGTGACCATTCTGCAACTTTTAATTTAGGTTCCCCATAAGCTTCCTTTAGTTATGTTAAGTAAGAGATGGTCTAGTTCACTTTAGGACACAAAATAGTATTCTGGTTTCTTGCTTTCAGTTCTCTGATGAGCTCTTTAAGCTCCTCTCCCTTTTACCTTTCTTGCTCCCTCCCCTCTGACTTCCACAGCCTAATCCCATCCCTCATCAACCCACTTTGACAGGAATGTTAATAGTCCAAATAATTTTTATCATTGATCATTATTCACAGAAATTAAACTTCCAGTGCTTTCCTACTGAAAATTTAATTTATGTAAAGACAACATACTCTTTAAGACATAGCTATACAGGTTTTCCACATTCATCTATTAAACCATTTAGCAATATAAACCACTGAAATAAGGCATTTTGCTCCCAAAAAATGGGGAAACAGAGCGCTGATGACTCCTCTGACTTTGCACAGTAACTCTGTGACAAGTGACACACTCAGTAATTCACCTTATTTAACAAAACACAATCTTCACACAGGAAATACTAAACATTCAATTTCACTGTATCTTGAAAACAAAGAGCCAAAGACTAACCCCAGACACAAGGAAGAAAAGGAAATTCACCAAAGGGTCAGTAAGTACCTACAACAGTACAATGATATACCAAATACTTATCTCAAATCTGTATGTTCAAGAGCTCTTCCCTTTGTCACATGGGACATTAGGGAAAAATTTTACTGGAAGTTTGATAAGTTTACACATTCCAGTCTAAATTCACCTTTAAAATTTACCATTACTCTAAAAGAAGACAAGCTTTACATAAAAGTAAATTATTACTTACCTAGTTGGAAGATAAAGCCCTGTACTAAAGCTGCCAAATATCTGGACCTGAAAAAAACCCAGACCAGTGAAATATCTTGTAATTATGAACACTCACATCATTTCACTTTCACAAGACTTAAGATTTTTCTAGACCTGTTAAGGATATAGCCCAGTAAAAAAAGTTATTGAACTTACTTTACTACATACTCTGTTAAGCCTCAACAAATACACTTTCTCTTATAGATGCAACTTTACAGGAAATCGTATTTTTTTTGAACATACAACGACCACCAATCCTGCTAGCAGCAGAGCATAAACTTTTGAAACAAGTCCTTTTCACTATTAATTTCTAGTTTGACAGAAGTTGTTATAATTTTCCTTCCTTCCTGCTCCCTTCTTTACTTGTAGGACAGCTTCACTGAAATTAGAAGAGTTTAAAGGAAATATTTTTCCAAACTTTTTTTGTTTAAAACCCAGCAAGTGTATCTAAACATATAATTCAGAGAAACATGAATTTTACTGTAAAGATGACCATGAAATTGTGGTATGTGTTTGTGCGTGGAAAAGAAGGTATGCTGAAGAGACATTCACAGTCCGCATCAAATACTTTTAGCATGCTTCCAATCTAGAGAGCTGAGACATTCTTCCCCCTCTGCTACAATAGAGCAAAATGTACAAGTCCACATCCTTGAAGTGACCTATAAAAAGGCTGGGCAACACTGGCCCATTTCAGTGTTTATACCTGTTCCCACAAGCTAGAACAGTGTTATTACTATGGAAAATTGCAGGTAAGGACGAAGCAGATGACCTTTACAGTATCTTTAGCTCAGCACTGTGGCCACAGGCCTCACTCTGTGATGGAAGCCTTTGAAATCACTTTGTTCTGAAATGTTTTTCTGCTTGTTAATGACAACGCTACTATCTCGTATTCAGAAAGGTGATGCTAGAGATACAGTTTACATTAAATTCCTTATGGATGTTCTTTGTTTGGAGGAAACAGTCTCTGGGTAATAAAGGGTTTGAAATACAACAACTGTCGTCACAAGATATCTCAGGAAGTCAAGTCCAATTTTCCCACTAAATCAGGGCTAAATTAATTCCCTGAATGTCAAATTTGTGAAGTCAAAAAATATTCTGGGGTTTTTAACTGTTTTTTTGTAAGACACTTGTACTTACAAGCCAGGAGTCCTTGCAGAAACGGATACATAGGTAGTCAGTCTCACTTTAATATACAAAAGGAATATTAAAGTGACAAAGAGACAAATTTCCTAAGCTTTTACTTTAAGAAGTGCACTTCCTGAAGTGGACAGTTTTCACATCCCCAGTTCCCAAAACGAAAAGAATTATCAGTGTCTTCATTAAACTGAAATCTAGGTTTCAAATTTCCTCTTTTTAAAATAAACTGTCAAGTACTGCAAGAGCTGTAATATCAAGTCAATTGGCTTAAGATGGAAGTCTTATCTATTCATTTCTAAAACACACAAAGATAATAGCCAGGTTAAGCGAACCGAGCTCTACAATTTACTAGAGAAGCAAATCAACACTTGAGTTACACTCACATCAGCTGTAGGCCAAAGATCTTTGATGACCGTTTCTATTCTTTTCACCACTTCTCTTCTCATAGCTGCTTCTTCAGGACGAGGGGACATGAAGTCATAGAAGTCAATTATTTCTTCATGTAGTCTAAAGGAGAAAGTAGCACCAGTTATAACGATGATTTAACTATTACAATAAATTTCAACAAAAACAGGCCACAGGCTTTATTTAATATCATCGTTTAACAATAATCAGCAGTACTTTCAAGAAAGGTGAATGCCACAGTAATAAGGCTTTCATATGGGAAACTGGAGGGTTCAGGCAGACATATTCATATTGATTTTCAAGGCAGCACCTCACAGTAACGTCAACGATACCTACACATCAGCCCTCAACATACTACCAGAATGCTAAAGACCTCAAAAGACACAGGATGCAAAAAACAGTAGATATTTACTAACTTTCTTACTGGCTCAACAGCGAAGGTCAAATTCAATTCCTGATTCCCAAAGATTATTTTCCTTAAAAAACAAAGCGTAGTCCTAGAAACTATGCAATAATCCAAATGTGAAGCAGCACAAGACCAATTAAAATCTTCAAGTAGGTTTATTCTTCTAGGGATTTTTTTCTTCTGTGTATGTGGAAGTTTACACAAACTTGGAAACAGGCCACTAGCATTAATGAGTTTTTGTAGAGGGTGATAAAAGGGACATTTGAGTACTCCTTGATGTGAGAATGTCCAGTTTGATAAACGGGGATTCCTCTGACCACTCAAGACCTTTATTAGCCATTCATTCATAGAGAAAGTGACCTTCCAAACGAACTACTCAATGTGAGAAGGGGTTAAATATATTCTCAAGTGTAAAGTACATTAATACCAGTGCCACATGAGGAGTTCTGACACTGGATCTTTACACACCTGTTAAGTCCTTTTGTTTCCCATCTCCCAACCCTATCGAACACTCACTGCCAAATCTGAAAGATCAATTTGAGTTTTGAGGTGAATGTCGTGTTTGCTTTCAATGGTAAAGCATCGAGCCATGCCAAACAAAACCAAAAAAATATAGTTTCTGAAACAGAACAGTAATAACTACTGCTGTGATATTTTACAAAAACATTTTTTGATGTTGACATATCTCTAAGATTCCTAATTCAAGAAACATATTAATTCAACATTGTAGTGAAATCCAAATACTGTCCTAAAAAAAAAAAAAGAAAAAAGTCAGGTTCAATCCTTAGTTAGCATACTTAGACTTTCAAAAGGAAAATTTTATACATCGTTAGTAGAACTCGTAATTCTTCCCCTGAGACTTTTGCAACTCATTTTCATAGAGAATTCCCACTCTAACAGATAGCCTCCAACTGACCACGTGCCCAATTTTTAAGTGTCAGGATTCCGTTCTATACACAAAGAAATTTTATAGCAGCAAAGCACTAAGATATTTCTAAAAAGTATACATATTTACAATTACTGTTTGCCCTTTCTCTTATCTTAAACTGGGCCCGGATCCACAATTGAACATTTAACTACACAGTCAACTTATCAACTAAACTTTTCAATTTGTTGATGAATCTACTTGATATCAAAACTTCAAAGCAAGACAGAAGGTACAAATTAATATGCACCTATTTCATTTTGTTTCTGGAAAGCACGTTTTTTTTTTTTTCCCCTCTCCAAGACAAGACCAATGAAGAAAATACCTGAACACACCTAACAGCAGTGGGGCCAAACTAAAGACTTCCCATTGTCCTACTTATAAAAAAAATCAGCAGTAGGCAGATACTGGGTGAAAGCAAAAAAAGACAAAGCAATTATCCAATTCCCTTGCAGCAATCCTTCCAAGCCTCCTGTAATTTTGTTTAGCATACTTTTGGGGTGGATCCCAACCATAACATGTTTTAGCTCAAAGGACTTTTCCTCCAGTGATTTTTCCAGGTCCTTTTAATCCATTTATGCTTTTGTCATTCATGGCATTCTATGAGAATTTAAATATGCATCAGAATAAAGTAGTGCTATCTTTTAAAGTGCTGCCTGTTCATGATTTTATTTGATGCTCCTTCTTGGGGGAAAAAAAAAAAAATTATTACTGGCAGTTCATCTCCAAACGTAGCACTTCTCAGGCTCTCAATTCATATCCACTTGTCTCTATCCACCAGCAATTTTTCAAGCTAGAAATCCTCATCTGTTTTTCGTTACACAGGAGCAGGTCCAAAGTTTGATCACTGCTAACCTTCTTCAGCTTCTTTTCAGTTGTACCATGTTTTCTGACAGGTGGCCAGAAATGCACAGAGTCAATACATAATTACACCATTCATCCATGACACACATTTGTTTTCATTTTATTGTCCATGTCTTAGCAAAGATTGCTGCTAACTGCTATTTGAGGATATTTGAGCATACAGCTGCTCTTTAAAAGAAACCATTATGAAGGAGCTTCAAGGTGTTTTCTGAACAATAACCACCAACATAAAGCCCACCCACTGGGTATATTCATCCTGAATTATTTTTCTTCAGATTTATGATTCCATATTTACTAGAATTTAATTTTATCAGAAATTTTATAACCTAATGAACATTGAACTCCCACTGCAACTGTCTGCAGTCAGCTCTAGCTTTCTATTATCCTTTCTATCCTTTTCTCATTCATTTCTTCCCTCCAGGTATTTATGAATATATCGAGCAACAGGGTCTTGAGTAATTCCACAGGTAACCTTCCCTTATTATATAAAGTAAATAGTTTATTCCTTCCTTTGCTTACTTCTAAGCAGTTAAGCCTTAAATGCAGCAAACCTGTGACTGTTCAGTTTTTACAAAGTCTGGAAAAAAGAATCTCAGAGACATTCTTCTGGAAAAAATCCAACAGCTCTGTGTTATCAAACTGATTACATGTATAAGGAAATGAGACCTGTGAGACAACTACTTTTATCAAAGCATGCACTAACCCCTTTCTTTATGTTTATTCACTCAAAAGTTCTGGTTTGTTATGGTATCAACCTCATACCACTGCTCCAGGAAACCCAGACATTCCTGAAAAAAACAATATGTTTACAGTAGCCATCCCATATTAGGGAAGGAGGAGAATAAAAGGGGTCTCAGTTCCCCTGCACACTGCAGCCTCTACCATGCACAGCATAGTCTTTCAAAAGCAGTCCCCAGTGTGTCAGCAAGGCCAGAAAAACAGCAAGAACACGAGCACTCTCTCACTTCAATGCCCCACTGAACTTCTGTTCAGACGATTAACACTGTCGCAATTCTTAATCGTATCATGAAAGACTCAAAAGAATACCACCCATCACTAGTCTATATTTCCTTCATCTACTTTTTAAGAAGTCGGCTTCGTATTTTTTGCCTTGCAGGGACAAGGCAGCACTTCATTTAACGCTTCAGTTTGCATGGGACAACAGCGCGAGAGCTAGAAAATCAAAACTCATTTAAAGTTCAAACCATATGCCATTGTTTCATGGTTAAGTTCCTCTGGAATTCTTCAGCATATACCTCTAGACATGGCTGTACAATAGTATTATTCTGCTGATGGATTTAAACATTCCTTACTAAAATTTAAAATGACAGTTGCCTGGAGTCAAAGAAAGTTCTGGTGAGAAGTCTCTTAAGCCCTTCTCTCACAAAAAGCAATACAATTAGTTCACTTCATTTTAACTACACGATCTGATTTCTCCTGGGTGCCCTTTCATGTCTCTTTCTATGAGTCCTAGTGACTCTACCAAGTTTCTTGCTTTTGATGTGCAAGGTTTTCACATTTAATTCACTTAGCAAACCAGTTCTCAAACCTTCTGTCTTAACAGACTTTTTTGTTCGCTCTTTCCAGTTTTCCTTAATTCAACAGCTTCTGCTTCTCAGAGAACACCATCTTCCTGGTCTACATCCTTCTGGATACGAGCCAATGCTATCTTCACAGTCAGCTTATGACAACACAAACATCTTAATACAGCATTTTCAAGCATTTTACCCTTTTGGCTTCCAACTGAAGAAGATTCTTAAGACTGAGATGCTTTTTTTAAAGTTTAGTATTACTGTAGTTTACACTTTTCTAAACATCTTTGCTCAAAGTTACTGGAACAGTCACAAAAAAGCATCTCTGTTATACATAAAACAAGCTGCTGTATGCTGCTCGGGACTAAGAGTAACTTCTCTACTAGCTGAAGGAATAATTTGGCATCTGAAAAAAAAAAACAGATCACAACAGGATATTCACTCAGCCAATACAGGTACAGTTTTCAGTTAAGTATTTTGCCCATTTAGCCTCTATGATCTTCACGAGCATTTGTTACTTCTTAAGTCATGACTGTGACAGTATCTTAATCATTAGGAACAGAATTTCAATTTGCAGCACACTATGTACATGCAGATACAAGTAACATCTTAATTCTTTTTCTGTTTTAAAGATAACTTCCTTCAACACCTAGCACGAGCCAATTTTCTCAATCTCCTTCCGGTTTCTCAAAGAATTTGGGCTCCAGCAGCATCCCAACACCTAGCTATCTTCTATCATACTTTAAGATGCCTTTTATAGTACTTTCCTAGCAAAGACAGGCATTTTAATTAACTTTTTCACAAGGCATTTTCACTATATTTATAGAAACACTGGGAACAAAACTTGGTGAGTTATAACTGCACTCTTAATGCAAGGTAGAAAAGATCAGAATGCAAGGATGCAGAATAGAAGCTGGTTGCACTTGCTACACTATTCAGCTTGCTAATTTGAACAGCCTGAAGGAACCTACCATTCACTAACGCTATTACTGCTAAGCACAGTAAACATCTGCTGCTTACAGGCTGAACTATGCAACGGAACTGACACCTTTTGTTTACCAAAAAAATAGCCCTTTTAGTGTTTTAGGAAAGGCAGACACACTTCTAGTCTTCAGGTTAAAATAATACTCAGGAGACATACTCAGACTTTTCCAATGTCTTTCCTTAAAGGCAGGTTTCTAAGAAAGGAGATCCTTTAGTTTACTCATCACTTACTGTATCTACAACTATTATTATATATAACACTGACTTGATACCTTCAACACAACAAAATGAAATTCTCAAACAGCATCAGCAAACTAGAAGGTGAATGAAAAGCTACAGAGACTTTGTTCCCTCAAGTAAGCATCCTGTTACCTTTCAACATCATGTCTACACTACAAAACACGTTAATTTATTTGAAAGGAACACATAGAAACATGACTGTATCATTTACATGGAACAACTCATTCTTTTTAAAAACATACTCATTCTAGTAAGTAAAGAATATTTTTCTAACTGAAAAGTCTAACACATCAGACAAGAATCCTTATTAAAATGAAAGAATAGATCCCACAGTTAAAGCATGTGGGTGAAACACTAGGGGTGAGTAGGAAAGTAAAGGAAGGTAAAGAAATGGGAAGGCACAGGCAGCATTTCAACAGAAGCTTTGTTGAAATAAAGGTTACAAATAATAGGACACGTTCTCTCAATGACATGTGAGCTCTGAAACATGCCTGACAACTGTGCTTTCTCGAGATTAAATGGTGAAAGGCCCAGCAGCCACTGTGCATATTTCAGAAATCTGTTGAACTATATCTTCACCTACAACTACCACAAAGCACAGCTGCATTACTGTGGAAATGCAGGTGGAATCTTACACTACAACAATCAAATGCATTCAACAGTTGAAACCAGCACTGCAGTTTGGGAACACAGTTTAGGAAAATAAGGGAGAATATGTATGTATGATTGAAAGCAATAGTGTATTCTGAGATACAGACTTTTCCCAATATGATCTAAAATTAAGACATCTGCAAACGTAGAAAAAATAGAACTATGACCAAGAAGGAGATGAACTTCTTATTCTTCTCTTCCCATCCCACTCACATCATCTATCAGATGCCTTCACTTTTGTATACCAGTCCCCCTCACTATCAGTAACGCTCAGGTAGCAGTGCTCTATGCAATGTTCTAGGCTTACAGATGAGAGGAACTATGAAAACACAGTGCCACGTTCACAGACTATACTGCCACACCAAATTAGTCTCATATTACTACGTAATTCAGACAGCAATTATCTTTGTCACTGTAACTGTATGGAAGGCAGCAAATTCAAAGATTGGCAGAATAAAATAAAAAAAAATCTCAACTATATGGAACTTATCAGAGCTGTGAAATGTTTTACAGGTAGGTATCCTAAATAGTAAACTCAAATAAGAATCGAGCTTACTTTGCAAGTTAGCTACTAAAAAAAGAATGGAAGACAAAAAGTACTTTTTTTTTTTCCTCATCCATAGATCAAAGAGGGTAGTTTACAAAATATATTGTACCTTTTCCACAAGAAATCATATTGTTCATATTTCCTCTCTAAGCTTTCTCTTTGCCCCACACTCTTGCAAGTCAGAGCCAGTCCTAATTTTAGCTTGAGTTTCTTGCCAATTAAATTTTACCTCAGGAGCACTTCACAGTTCACATACTCAAGAAACTAAGCTTCTTGGATTGATTTACACTGCAAATTTCCAGCCTTAAGTAACAGAATTTGTTTGCATTTTGGAAGAGAAAAAGAATCCAAAACCAATCTATTTTTGCAAAGTATGTCAGCTGAACCGACCCCCTCATTAATGGCTGGATGTACTTTGAAAAAGCTGCATAATAAAAATCTAGAAGAGAAACTGATATATCTCTCCAAGTCAATACATGGCAAAATAGACCCACTACATAAGCTTCTGAACAGCTGTACGTTACTTGTGAAGCCCAGCAGAACTTCACCACACCATCAAGAAAACATCACATAATTATTTTGTTGCATCAGTGAAGGAGCATACCATATGTTAAACCTTGGAACTGAATCAGCAAGCTCACTATGCCAATAAATAAAACCGCTAAACACTGAAATTCCTGTCTTAATACTATTCTTTTCCAAATGCCCAAAGATAGCAAGTGATTAAAATCCCAGACATGTCAGAAAGGTTGCAACAGCAGAAACACATTAGCAATGAGAGACTAATTATGCCTATGTAGATCAGGTGCGCACTACACCAGGTTAGCCACTGAAACATTTAAGAGGAGATGCAACTCTTGACATAATCTCAAGCAGCAGAGTCTAATTCAAAAAGCATCCATCAAAGCACCACTGGCAGCAAACCCTGCACATTCAACATCAGTATCTCTGCAAAGCAGCAAAAGCTAGAAAAGCATTTTCTGGATTTAAGGACTGCTGCAGTTCACCACATTAAAGAGGAAGCTTCTTAATTTAAGAATCTCACCCACAAGAATAAGGTGTTTCAGAGGCTATTAAAGATACCACACTGGTTGTTTAGCAAAAGCTTGCATCACTAATCAGATTTTAGGGAAAAAAGAGCTACTACCTTGTCACAGGATTCCATCAGAAGACATCTTCGGAAACCCTGAAGTCATGTACAAAGCAAGAAAAGAGGATTGCAACATTAAGGATATCAAAAAGGATTATGAGGAACAACTTAACGAGATGCAAACCTATGCTTGAGAAAGGATAAACTAGCTCAGAAGCCCAAAAATCTGCTTCTGTTAAGTGAATTAAATGATCAGAACAGAGAAAGTTAAGCGATCACAATGCATGACAAGTAGAGAAATGAGTATTTTTCTTTTTTAATCCCTCAGAGGTTTCGCTGATCCCTAACTATACAGGGAGAACTTGTCCCAGACCAACTTTTTAGTAGAAAATACTTCACAGGAAAATCTATTCTTGGTAATTTGGTATGCACCAAAAGCAGTACTCACTTGATACTGCATTTATATCAGAAGAATATTAAGCAGCAATCTTTTTTTTTTAATTTAAAAGCATTAGTTTTGACAGTCCTAATAGTCAAACTACTCAAAAGTAGAATCAATGCAACACATGAATAGTTATGATTATATCAAGATGTCAACATAGCTTTCGTAAATAGAGGTAGTTTCTTAAAGAAAACCATTAGGAATGATTTGCAAGAATCAGTCAACCACAAAGGAAATCCTGTTATCTACTTGGATTTCCAAACAGCATTTGATAATGGTCCACATGTCCTTATGAAGTAACTAAGCTGACATGGGATGAGAGGGAAGACCTTCACATAGATAAAGAACTGTTTTAAGCAGGAAAAAAAAAAAGGAGATGGAACTCTTAGTTTGCATGTTAAAGGAAGGTAACCAGTGAAGCCCTAAAGTGCCCTATGCTAATCAACATCCTCTTAAGTGATCCGGCCACAGGGACAAATAGTAAAGCTGACAAGTCTGAGGCTGCAAGGTTATCTAGAATAAGCCAGCTCAAGAACCACAGATGGACATTAAAATACAGACTGCACAATGAAGTGGCAGGCAGAATTTGAGATAGGATAAATATAAGCACAACAGAGGCATATGAGAAGATTCTGTCTTTACAAAGATGATTGCATCTTTGGGGCTCTGCATCAGCTCTAAACACTGAGGATCAAGATCTTGAAATAAGAATTCTTAAAAGGTCTGTTCAATACTCAGTGGCCATTTAAAATGAACAGGCAAGTCCCACGTTAGCAATCAGGAAACAGAAGTAAAAGATAGAACAAGATAGCCCAAGATGTAGAAATAGTGGGACGCTATCGCGCACAGGTCTGGTTCATTCAAGTCCCAAAGATACAACAGAGCTGTAAAGCGTACAGAGGCGATCAACATCTAGAGGCAGGAAGCAGCTTCAATAGAAGCAATGATTAAACAGTCTAGAAAACAGACAACTGTCAGGTGATTCAATTTTTCCCTTCCCTCTTCCAAGTCAGCTGCAAAGAGCACTCATGGTACCTCATTAATGCACAGACCTGTGTCTGGCAGCAACTACAACCTTAGTGACAGCCTCAGGACAAAAAAACTGGATCTTTACATAACGCGTAACTTAACTGAGGAACACCTTGCCACAGGACACTGCTGATCCCAGAAGCTCATACCAGATCAAGATGAGATGAGACAAATTCATACATAAAATCCACAATAAGCCTAACAATGCACTGCCTGTAGCCCAGGCAGTCTGAGAACCACAGATCACCAAAATCCAAAGATTATTCCAGGAAACATCGCCACAGGCTCATGTTGATATATTCTTCTCCCAACATTTGGCACTGGCCTCTAATGGTCTCACCCAGTACAGCTGTTTATGTTCTTAGTGCCAATTAT
Source organism: Chroicocephalus ridibundus (assembly GCF_963924245.1). Lineage (NCBI taxonomy): Eukaryota > Metazoa > Chordata > Aves > Charadriiformes > Laridae > Chroicocephalus > Chroicocephalus ridibundus. The sequence goes on from NC_086285.1 coordinate 92,863,880, forward strand.
CTCTTCTGCCAAAGCCTAACAACTGTGAAAAGCATCATGAAGCTGATGCCAGGATTAAACTGCTCCAAACATGTCCCATTCTCCTTTACGCACAGATGTAAGCACCTGTCATGCAAAGCCTTCTCATGTTTTACTACTGTAGCTCAGCTTTTCTGACCTCTAGTAGTATGTTCTCTCTCAAGTCTACTGCTGCCAAAATACTCCTTTCATTCCATTACCGAAAGTATCAGTCTAACTCCACGCTAGGCATCCACTTTACAAGGAAACTTTGAGCTCTACCTAGTCTATTCAACTTTGTTGACCACAAAAAAGAAATGTTCAGTTCTTTTGACAATTCATCCAGCAGCTACCCTTGAACTCTGCTGTGTACCAGCCTTTAGGCATGAAAACAATCCCTTCAACCACATCGCGATGCTCTCTCAAGTCTCTCTCCAGACATTTACTATGATTAACAGGCAACTAACTATTCCCACTCTCCTCTTTGCATACTACAGTATATACTGCCTAGTTCTGCCCTGATCCTAAAGCCAGATGAAACAAGAACCGCGTGTACATTGCCAGCGCTGCCTGCCTTTTACGTTAAGACCTTCACTTCCAGCGTCTACCTAATATTGCAGATAAAAGACACTAACGATTTAACAGACGAAGCACAGTCCATTGTGTTGATTCTGTATTAGAGCAAGACAGCACTGTTAAGTACAGGGAAGAGTTAGAATATCACCCTTGGGAACCCCTTAAAGCCCTTACAAGTGCTGGACACCCCAGTAAAGGCCTCACAGAGTTTCCAAAGTCTGCATTTTTTCAACTCGGACAAAGTACAAGAAAATAAAACTCGCAAAAGGGGCTGACAGTATGGCATCCCTACACATTAGTTAGCACTGTCCAGCTCTGACAGCAGCATAATAAGAAGCAGGGGTTTACAAACATGGAACTAGAGCTATGAAAGGTCCTGAATGCAATGCATTTTTAATAGTGCATTGCACAAAACCCAGTAATTGAATTTAGCTTGGTCAAAGTTCAGCAACAGATCATAAAAGCAGAAAACCCAGTAAGACTGGAATTAGAAATACTTCAGCATACAGGTGAAAAAATAAACAAATCCTAATATAGACTTATTCTATATAGTAACACCATCACATCTGAGTAGGTACAGAAATGAATCTCCGGATATCACTTTTGGTACACAGTATCCTTCAGCTACAAACTGGTGAACACTGAAGCAAGTCTTCTGGGAAAGCATCGTCATAAGCTTACCTTGCTTATGAGAACTCTCCCCAGGTATCTGCTATGGTCACCAGACAATGCTGGCCCAAATCCTCCTTCAGCCTAACCAAAGGTGGAGGTGTTTGTGCTCTACAACAGAACTTTTGCATCATAATCAAGAGATGGTTAAAGACAATAGGTATGGAGGGGGAAAAAATGAATACAGTAAATCATGAGATGCTATGCAATGCTAATTAGTCCAGGCAAAGCACCACTCCAAAGTATCACAACACTTCTGGTATCCACACTAATCTTCAACAAGCCAGTTCTGTTGTTTCTGCAGAGCACTGTAATGTACCAAGCAGATATGCCAGGTATTTCAGCACTAATCTCATTCAACATCTACAATTAATCTGAAAATTTAGATGACAGTATTACACAGAACAGACTCATATTGTTAAACATGCCTTAATTCTTTACTTACTTTGTTAACTTCATATTAAGAAGCAGAAGAATTAAATCATCTACAATTTTACACTACTTATAAGTCATTAGATACATCTTAAAAGAAAGTGCCGCAGTAGCTGTGTACCCAAGCAATGCAAACCTAGCAGTAGAGTCTTTAGCAAAAAGTTTAGAACAGCTTGATTCCATATTTTGAAATGCACTTTTAAACTCTCTGGATGTCTAAATTAGTCATATATATTTAAAATACTGACTTAACATAAACAGAAGGTATTGCTACTTTGATGTACAAAGGTGGCAGACCCTAAAATGCTAGATGTAGTTTAAAACCTCTTGAGAGGTTGCTTTACAGTACCAAGAAACCACAGGTAGTTCTGAACATCAGTCACAACAGTTTGAGCTAACCTCATAATATTAAAGGACACTTATCTGCATTGCATCTGAAACCAATCATTTTGTCTTCTCTGCTGTGCTGTACTTCTAACCTAAACCCAGGCATTTAAGAATTTACACTATTGCTAGATTAACCACTCTGTTGAAGCATTGGAATAAATACAGCTTCATTCTCCTCACTCCTTACCTTCCAAAAATCTGGAAAAAGATGACACAGATCAATCTAGGGTATCCTAACGCATAGCTTTAGGATGAAATCTAATCAAGCATGGCTACTCACACTTGTGTTTTACAAGAGAGAAACTTTCCTTTACAACACAAAGATTGGCATGCTACTGTCATAAGGCAGTAAAAGCAATAGGTGTGAGTCCACTGGAAAAAAGGAATGCTGTACACAGAGCAATAGGCAGCCTTTACAACATAAAGCATTCCTAAATATCACCACACCTACCATCACAAAACTACTGAATGCAATCCATTTGAAAAAAATGATGATGACTTGCACTGCTACACACCATCTCCAGCTCTGAATGAGGAAGCAGAGAGAAGACAGTACCATTTCAAAGCATGTAAGCATTTCATCAAAACTACTACTGCAGCCTGGGAGAGGGCAAACAGAGATTTACCTTCTTAGTCTGTTACCAAAAGACACTACAGTAACACTGTGAGCTACTGCACATCAGTTGGAAATTTCAGCACGTTGTAGAAAAACATTCTTCAGAGAACAACATTCGTGGCAGAGTAAGCTCTAACATTCATGTATAATATGAGCAAAAGAGCATCACTGATCAAGTCCTTCTTCCTATAATCTATGTCCAAAGCAGACTGCAACTGAAGATTGTAAGGAACACATTTTTTTGACAGTTGCTTATGCCAGTTTGACACCACTGAACATGCTCTGTCAATCGACCATCACAGCTATGGAAGTGATGCTCCAAGACTGGGCTGAGAATTCCAAGTAATACCAGGCAACAAATCAGGAACGTAAAAGATCCAGAAGAAACTTCTGTAAGGATCTGTTCCGACACTAGTCTTTTCAGTATTTTGATTTGAAGAGCCAAATAATACACCAGCCTAGTTTCAGGAAAGTGAAGTTAAACTCAACGGAAGTCAGGAATTACTGCAGAAGATAGACGCCTAAAGCCACTCCATCAGTGACAATATTTTTGTTATTTCAATCATGTACGTATTTCATACAAAAATTTCTAACACCAAACAGAAAATTGTTTTAGAATACATGCTTGTCCAAGATTCAGCTTGGGTAACAGAACTCAAAGTTTTAAGCAGAAACTGCTTCTCTCATTTAAGTCTATGGTCTCAACGCTCTCCTTCAGCACTAGTTCCCCACTACTCTACATTTGTAGTTTTGTGAAGCGTAACGATTTGACAAATTAATCATGAGACAGTCTGGAACCACGGGATCACACATGCTGTAGTTACTGGTGTCCCAGCCCTAGCATCATGTAGTAATATAGATCCTTGACAGAAGACCAGGAAACACAGATTCCACTTTCAAAGATATTTAGCCAAGAACTTGTCATTAACTCATCAGCAAAAGAATAACCTGTATTATGGAACTGAACAGTGCAACTGAAGGTTGGCTAAACAATTTTCTTGTGTATGAACTTTTGATAAACTTGTATTTGAGAAGAGGCATAAACTTTATAAGGAAAGCAAACAGAAAAAAAAAAGGGTGGAAGATGAAACATAAGGATATGTGATTGGCATACGTGCTGCTGGATTTGATTCCGAGGTTTGCTGTAGACTTGCTGGGTGACCTCAGGCAACCCCCTCATCTGCCTGCCTGGAGATCTACCTCAGCAACACTGACTTGTCTAACACAGATAAATTAAAACATTAAGTCAGTGTTCTACTGTATCTCTATGTAAATAAACCAAAGAAATCTAGACTATTTTTAAGATAATATTGGAATTTTAGACATATATCTTATTAGTACAGGACCCAAAGCACCTAGCACATGACATCTCTTAAACATCCAAATCTTAGCTTCCTGTAAGCAATTTTCATTGTCAGTGTCAGTTTGGAATTAAAAAGCAGTACTCACAAGTCTTGTCCTCCCCCAGGAGAAGCTATGGTTTGCAAAATCTGAATTTTAAAAACTTCTTTTAATACTTCTGGATAACTTCAATGCACTCAACACCTAGCAATACCACCCAAAAGAGAAAAGGAAGACACCATCCTTCAGTTCAATCTCTCACTTAAATTTCTCCAGCTCAGAAAGTGCACCCTGTTATCTTTATGTATCTCCCTCTACAAATATGCAGTGCCTTTACTCCATGGGCATCCAAGGGTCTTGGATTTTAGGAGTGCCAGGAAACTATTTTTGAAATGACATCAGAAATCTGCTATGGTCAATCAATGCAGCTAGCACTTTTTCCAAGAATAAAATAACCTTAACATTAGAAAGCAACATTTCCCCTTGACTGAGTGAAATTTGACAGATGAAATACAGAAGCCTCATGGAGCATCCCAGAGGTGTTTTGTTCAAGTTTCATCCCTTCTACATGCCAACTGGACCAAACTGAATACTCAGCCTCACTAACTATCCATTTATATGAGAAAGTTATGGTCACAAAATAGTATAAGCTTCATAAAAGTGTTCTCTTTAGAAAGCCAAGACTTCAGGTATCAGCTGGCTCAATCTGTTCTAGAGATAGAACATCTCCCTCAAAAACATTCTAAGACCACACTGACGTTCATGCTTATTTCAGCCAGAATTGGGCACTTCCCTTTCAGTTGATGTCCCTAACACTCCCCAAAGTAACCAGTCTGCTACGGCCTAAGCAGAGGCATTTAGAAATTAGTGCAAGGGTCGTCTTTGAGCTCCTCTGAAGCCTTCTGTTTCCCCCTTACAATCTGAATTGACCCCTAGGCGGCTGACATGCATCCACCACCTATCTCTGCTTTAACTATTCTACGTGCCGTTTGATAGGGGCCTGACATCTTCACCTCTACCTACTACAAGGCAAGGCCTAACCCCCTGTATCTATGGGTTCCCAGGCCCTGCCCGCATGGCTGCTCGGGCCAGCAGCCACCCAGCCAGCACAGACCAAGGTGATTTACAAAAGAACACAGTTTCGTGCCCACCATCCCTTGTCATCACCCTCGCTGCCGCAGCCAGCTCCAGAGGTGTTTGACCCCAACCCACCCGCCCCCCCCGTGCCCGGAGGGAGCCGCAGGAGAGGCTGCCGAGGTCCCCCTTTCCTCTCGGGCTGCAGCAGCCCCAAGGGGCCCCGGCTGCTCACCCCTGCACGCCCGGGCTGTATTTTCTGGTCTTCCAGGGTGTGCCGGGGCTCTGCAGTGCTGGCTGAGGCGGCTGCCGCTGCTGGTGGGGGGAGTTGTTGATGGCGACGCCACGGCTGCCGGAGAGCAGGTAATTCATCCCATAGGTGCTGGCTTTATTCTCTCGTTTCCTCCGGCCCGGGTGGTACTGGTGCTGCTGGGGAGAGGCCGGCGGCGGCGGGTGGGGGCTGCGCGCCAGGTGCGGGGGCTGGTGGTGCCCGTTCACACCGTTCACTTTGTTCTCGTGGAAGTTAAAAAACTCCCCGGGTCCGGCCCCGCTGCCCAGCAGCCCGGGAGGAGCCACCACCGCCGCCGCCCGGGGGCCGCAGGAGGAAGAGGAGGAGCCGCCGCCTCCGCCGCCGCTGCACGATCCCGAGGAGGAGAAGCCGGGGCTCTCGGTGCCGGACTCCACCGACGAGCAGGAGGAGGAGGAGGAAGACACAGAAGGCGACTTCTGCAGCCGCCGCCCTCCCTCGCCGCCGCCGTTGACCGCCGCGGGGCCGGCGGTGGCAGCGGGAACCAGTCCGGTCAGCAGGGCCGGAGGGGAAGGTGAAGGCGAAGGCGGCGAGGAAGAGGAGCAGCAGGCGCCGCCGCCGGGCGCCCCGAGCCGCACGCAGCTGTGTCCGCGGGGCGGGGAGGAGGCGGCGGCGGAGTCCAGCGCCGGGGAGTTAAGGCAGAGGTAGTGCGGAAAGCTGGCGCCGCCCCGGCCCCCCACGCCCTGCGAGGTCTCCCAGATCTGCATCCACAGCGCATTCGCGGGGCCTTTCTGCTCGGGCTGGATCCAGGCCACGCGGGGATCCATCCACGCCCGCCCGCCCGGCCTCCGACCCTCACGGCCCAGCCAGAGCGACGCCGACGCCGCCGCCCCCCGCTCACCGCGCAACCCCTCGCCTCAGCGCGCCGGGCCCGGCAGCGGCGCTAGACACGGGCCGGCTGCAGCGGCATGTGTCGCGGGGAGGGAGGAAGGGCAGAGCCGGGCCGGGCGAGGAGAACGCGGTCCGGGAGGAGCGGAGGCGGCGCAAACTGTACCCGGCCCGGCGGCTGCCCGGAGCGCTCCCCCTCGCCGTTCCAATGTGGCGTCCCCCTCGCCCGGGCCAGAACCGGCACTGCGCATGCGCCGCAGATTTTAAACCTGCACGGGAAGACGGCCGCCCTGGCAACCGCGCATGCGCGCTGGCCGCCCCCGGAGGGGCGGGACCAGGCCCCGCCGGGGCCGGCGGGAGGAAAAAGGACGTTGGCACGGCTTCCCCGGCTCCGGCGGGCTCGCCATTGCGCGCATGCGCGGCCGATGGGGGCCTCGGAAGGGTTCGGAAAGCTTCGTAAAGTTTGGAAAGGGTTCGGAAACTCTCGGGTGAGAGGGGGGGGCTCGGCGTCCGCCGCGCCTGCGCACGAGCGGCTCTCCCGCCCCGTTGGTGGTGGCTGGCGGGCCCTTGCTGGGCCCCGGTCGCCGCTGGTGAGGGAGAGAGGGGAGACAGTGGTGCCGGCGGGCCCTGCCAACACGGTCCCGGCTGGCGGGAGCCTCTACTAGGTCGTGGACGCTAACGGCTAGAGCAGCCGGGGCCCAGCGGCGGTTTGTTCGCGAGGACCTGCGTCTCCTCCCTCCGTTCCGGGGCTCGTCCCCCGTGGAGAGGCGTAGCCCTGCTCCCACAGAAATAGAAGGGTGAATTTTTGAGGGGTAACTGAGATGAGAAAAGCGAGCGCCGGCAGAGCTTCTGCGAGAGGGGCTGAATGGTTGGCAGGGCGGGGACTGAGCGGGGCCACGCTGACCCTTGGGAGGACAGGGGAGGCCTGGGGCGGGCGGGCTGTGCGTGCAAAGGGAAGCACGCCGTTCGTAAGCAAGGGGAGGCTCTCCCGCTTGTCGTTCTGGCACCAAGAAAGCACCGTGAAGTGCTGTGTTTCTGCTGGCTACTTAGTTTTTTACTGGGCTTGAATCTCAGGGGCTTGGTGCCTGTTGCAGGGCGTGTCTCTAATGGACGGGTTTCATGTGTGGTGATCGCTGTTGAAGTGGGATCAAATTTGGATACTCTGTGTTTCTTCTCTGGCCTACAGATAGGCTTTAACAGCCAGCTTTCCAGAATGATGTCCACAACTGTTCTCTTTCTAATCCAGTGATCTGGTCTTTTCCTTGAGCAGCTTCAGCATGCATATGGATCAAGTGTTCTCTCACCAGCATACCCCAGAGTCTCCAGTGGTCCAGGAATCACTACTCAGTTGGATACAGCTGTTACCTGACTGCAGAACAGCAGAGAGAAGGGTTGTACGTGCATAATGACAAATAGTATCAGGGGAATTCCAGTTACAGTAGGCCTCCTGTGCAGTTGTGTGGTATGTCTTAGGTGATCTAGCAACTTACTGCCACAGAAGAAGAGAAAAGGAGAGATCCGACTCTCAGTAACCCTGCTACTCCCTTTTCCTGCTCTCTTGCACAAGCTCTGATGTTGATCGGTGAGACAATTTAACTTGTTAATTCAGCAGAAAACTGCACTAGGAAGAAAAGTAATAGTTTATTTTGAATGAGCTTATTTTGTGGTTGGAGTTGGCACTAAGGAGGGGGTTGGAGAGAAGATGAGACTCATTTGTTAGCAGAGGGCAGTTGTATTTGATGCAGCTGTACTCTAACTATACCCTTAGACTTCAGAGTAAGAGAAACTGATTTGAGGGTGACAGCCTAATGTTTATTGCTGGAAGTCATTTAGAAAGAGCAAGTCATTCATTTGTTTTTGTTAAGAAACAGATCTGTTTTCGGGAATGACAGCCAAACTGCACATAAAAGTACACAATAAACTAACCAAAACCAAACCACATAAAAGAGTCATTAAGCTTGTCTCATAGAAAAGCATGTTCACCAGAATTTCCATCTGATGAAACCAAAGCGCCTTTCTAACTTGTGTGGTCAACTAGGTATACAGATCTTCAGCACAGATTTCAGCCACTTGAGTAGCAGTCCTTGCTTTTACAGTTCATCTTCCCAAAGGATTTTGGATATTTTTTTTTGGTTTGGCTTTAATTGAACTTGAATGGAGACAAATAAACAGGTCGCTCAACTCTGCTTATATAATACCATAAGAAGTAAAGCACAGAAGTATACTATATCTTTCTTCTTTTAGCCCTGAATAGTTTGCATTCTTGCCTCTATGATGGCCCAGGTTCAGCAAGGAGAGGCGAGGATCGGCAGTATTTCTGCAAGCCTAGCCGGTGTGGTATGCTGGTGGTTAGGATCGTTACTTTGTAGATCTGCTTTGAAGTACTGAGGAGGCCATAGAGCCCAGATCCCAACCTTTTCAGTTCCGTGTTCTGACTTTTCACACAACAGGTGAAGATCGCATCTTCAAGCTGCTGAGTTAAAAATAAAGAAGTACTGATCAGTGTTTTGAAAATAAATTAAAAAAGTAATGAAAAAAAAGACACAAGGACTGATCTTACAGAGGCAATTCCAAGCTTTGCAGTTTCATGACCTGTTTTCTTTATTTTCCTTCTGTTGTGGTTTAAGCCCAGCCAGCAAGTAGAAGCATGCAGCCGCTCGCTTGACCCCCATTTTTTTTCCTCACAGAAGGGTGGGAGAAGAGGAAAAAAAAAGGGGGGGGAGAAGGGAGAAAAAAAAAACAAACTCCTGGGTTGAGATAAAGGCAGTTTAATAGAAACAATAACAGAAAAGGAAAAATAACTAATAATAGCAATAATAATAGTGACACAGGGCACTCACTGCCAGGTGAATTGGCACTGTCCAGAGCAGTGATTGTGGATTCCTGACCAACCCCCATTTATATACTGAGTATGATGCCTATGGTATGGAATATTCCATTGGCCGTTCCATCATTCTGTCTATGCTTCTATGGAAAACTGACAAAAAGTCCTTGAATATTGTAAACGTCACTTAGCAACAACTTAAAACAAGAGGTATTATTGACATGCCTTTCACAGCAATCACTAGAAAGAAAATTAACTCTTCCAGCTGAAACCAGGACACCTGCCCTGCCCTGCTGCCATCTTTTAAAAGTCAGTGCTTTCAAGAGGGCCTAATTTCCCACTTGCTAAAATTATCTCTGACTTCATTTTGAGGTCTAGCTGGTAGAGACCGCTGCCCTGTAAGAGGCAATAACTCAAAAGCAGCTTTTCATTGATGGGCGACGCAACATTCCTGAGGCTCTCACCAATCACAATGCTGTCTTGGAAGGGGCCAGACTCTTTACTGAAGTAGCTACAGTCTTATCAGAAGGGGTTGCCTCTCGCTGACTCAAACTGTGTTCTGTAGACAGAATTTCTGAAGCTAAAATGGTGCTTTGTCAGTTCCTTATGTGGGGTCAAGGCAGCAAATACTATGCAAGTGTAATCATGGGCACAGGATGGAAGTTTTGGGCACAACCTACTCAGGGATCTGCATGTTAAGAACATGGAGAAGAAGGAATTCACCTCAGAAAAATCTACAAGCAATGGTTAACATGCTAGTTCACTCATGTATGCCATGATGATTCTCTGAAGCTTGAAGGATGTCACTGAAATAGCTCTGCAGAAAAGGAGACATTACATGTTTCCTTGTAAGTGTGTAAAATGTAAAGACATAACACCCAATGGCCTGTCGTGGCACAGGGACAAGAAAAATTATTGTCTTCTAACATCAGCTCCTACTCTGCCTCTAGCATCTCCATTGAGAAATCTAAATAAAGCATGTTTCTAATCTTGTCTCCTTAAAGTGAGAATTTCCTTTGCCAGGATTGATTTTTTAAAAACTGGTTGATTTTAATTCAGTTGTCCTTACTGAATGAAACTACTCACTGAAGGAAAGACTTTCAGAAAGTTTGAAAGTCAAATATAGTTTTGATCATTAGAAAAAAGTGCTTTATTTTCAAAAGAACTTCCTTCCCACTGGTGAACTTGTGAGGACCCAGATATTGAGAAGATCCTAATCTCAGGAGACACAAGGCCATGTTTGCCGTGGTGAACCTCAAATGCTTGATCCAGATTATTAATGTCATATTACAATGCCTTATACTAGCATTGCCTGTCTTATGCCAGTAACACAATGTCCTTATACCTGCTCTTTTTTGTGACTTCAGTTTCCTTAAGGTAGTATTTGACTTTGAAGTTATAGAACTAATGACTAAAATGTAGTCTCATTACTTCTGAGGTCATTTAATTAATCTGTTATAAAGTGTTTTAATCTGGCTGCTTGTCACAGAAAACAGAACCACAGCTCCCTCTTGGATGAAGATTGTATTTCAGTTTCAACTTCAGCCAAATACATTTTTCATTTGGCAACAGTGGCAGCACTGAAGTCTTTGGTAACCTTGTACTTGATGACTTTGATGTCCTGATGACTGCAGTTCCAAATCTGTGAATAGTTCATATCATGTCTTTTGGTAAATAATGGCAATCGAGTTGAATCTGTAAGTGGGATATATACAGGGCAGTGTTGCCCAATGCTTGCTATTAATGTTTTTGGGTTTTTTTAACAAGCCTCCTGAAGTCATTAAGGCAGGGAAAGGCAGATAGTCTCTCCTGCCTTTAATGTGTCTCAGTTTACACCCCTGGAAATGATGAGATGCAAATACAGCATACTCAGGTGATGCAACCTTAGTTCTCTTCTCTGAAGCTGGGGATTGCCACGGGTGTGATTGCACCAGGGCGACACAGTGGCTGAGAGGTAACCAACGGGTTCTCCTAACAGTTCACACTCTGCAGGATGTCTCCAGGATTTTGTCCTATATGACCTTCATTCTGGTCACCCACAATCTTGCTGCAAGCCTCTGATGCATCACCTCCTTCACACTCACCAGCTCTGATCTCCTTATTCGTAGCCTTTGTGGCCCACAGGATGGATGGAGAAGGCACAGAGAGTAAGGTTCAGCAGTATTTCTGATCAGCCGTGTATCTGCTGAAGGCAGATAAAAAACACCATCTTGAGCTGGATGGGGGCATGAGAGAAAGGCTGTCCAGCCAAGGCGATGTGCCTCTAACAAGTGACCTTTAGAGTGTGGTAGTCACCAGGAGGTAAAGGGGAGACACTTTTCTTAGCTGTACCTTGTCACTTCTTTTTTCCAGTAAATGCATTCCTGGAGAGGAGAGCGGAGATAGAGTTTTCCTCTCTCAAATGGAGCTGATCACAGTGGGAAGACAAATGGAAAGGCAGAATAGGAGTTTATGATTCTTACATGGCATGATTTAGTGCGTGTTTGTAATCTGTCCTCTGGAAACATGGGCTTTTACCTTCTTAAAAATGGCTTCTGTCTCCTGTTAAGGAAGGCCTGGCATGAGTAACCATGAACAGGATAAAATCATGTCATCTTTTCCTCCTTAAATCTTCCACTTTGCTCAGTCCTTTCTCTCTTTGTGGCTTTACGTCCTCTGCTGATGAACACTGAGCATCGGCAAAATGTAGGGTGTTGAGGCACATTCAGAGCCAATTGAAGTGCAGGGGCTGAAACAGCTGTCAACCACCAGCCGCCTCCTCTTCCCACTCCTTCTCCCCCTATTCTCACACAAGGGTTGCCAGCCCTGTGTCAGAGAAGCTGAACAGATGATAAATCAACAGCTGAACAGCTGCAGCTTCCAGCCAGGCATGTTCATACACATGAAAATCCTTTTCTAGCTGCCTACACGAAATAGCTGGATGGTAAATGGAGAACGCGTGGGAGGTGGTTCACAAGCCGTTCAATGACGCTTGCAGTCAGGGTGGCAGCTTGGGGGAGAGAGGTTGCATGGGCAGCCAGGTGTCATTCTTGCCTCACACTGCTGAATGTGTGTCAACGCTTCTTGCGGGAACTCTGTCTTGGAGACCTTTCGTCACTGTGTAGTTGTGCAATACTACAACAGGAGCAAGATAAATGTGTCACCCACATTTTATTTCCATTTATATATTTGGGGGTCTGGTAGGGATTACTTTCAAAATGCTGCTTCAATATGACTATTTATCTTGGTTTATTACACAGCAATTAAATACTTAACACAGCCTTTTTTTACCGTTTTCCGTGACATAAACCAAATAATTATTTAATTATTCTGTTTCAAGTATGGTGTATGCAAATTTTTAAATTGTTTTTGTGTTTTATTTTGTTTCTCTCCCTTGTCTAGAGAAAGTTTGGAAGGATACAAATTTTTGAAAGGTTTGTTTTTTAACTCAGAGATTAGGAATTTCTGCCTTTAAGAATTGTCAGTTTTCTTAAGAGAGAATATGCTGCCAGCACTAACACCTAATTGAAGATAATTAAATCTTACAGGCTTTCTTTCTTCAAAGGCTTATTTAGATGTGGAAATTAAATTGTGATAACAAGCACAGAGAGGGTTTTAAGAGTAATTTTAGGTGTAGAAAATAATCTGTGAGAGAGATCATAAGCAAGTGAAGTTTATGTTAAATATCTATAAAGCTCTTGAAAGTATTTTTCTAAGTGGGAACTGAAGAGTCGTATGAAATCAGGTGTTCTGTCTTCCTGTCCTGGTTAATGCAGAACCCTGCAGAGAGATGCTTTTGTAAGAAGGATCACTTGCCTTTGAATGACAGGTTGAGAGGACGCATTAAGGAGACTCTCATGAAAGTTCATGGGAATGGATACCAGCTCACGGTGTGGTTGCACATGCTCTAAAATGGAAGGAAAAAGTAGATCTGTCTTAACCTTCTGCTAGGAAAAGAATCTGTAAGTAATGCATTGTTCTTCCTAGGAACAATATTACAATAAAAATGCTTTCCTTCAGGTCTGTTGAATGTGTGCTTTCTGCTGAGGAGAGCAAGATACTATTAAAAAAAATAGGATTAAAGAGTGCTAGGACATACGGGACAAGCTGTGAGAGAGCCGATGTAAAATTCTCTTAGTGAGGATGTGCCCTGGATCCCTCATCTGTCGTGTTAACATGGCATCAGATAGAGCACCAGCTGCTTCTAAACTAAACCTGGAAGAATCATTTATGCATAGCAGAATGGCTGTGTATAGAATTAAAGAAAAGTTACATCAGGTGTCAGCAAAGACTATCATGGTGAAAGATGTAGCTCACTTTTATTAGCTTCCAAGTTAGATCAAAGCCATATTTGATCTTGTACAGATTTCTGGAAGCTAATTTATCTTGCATGGTCAGCTGCCTAAGTATTTTTCATTGGTTCATCCTGCCCACTGGTCCTTATCTATAGGCAGCACATGCACGTACCTATGCGCATTCGCTCTTTAAATAGAAACTGCACTCTGTTGCAATGCACCTCCCTTTCCTTAAGTATGTCTCTGTCCTGCATCTCCACCTTCAAAGATATTATTTTTAACAGTTCTTGGGCCGCAACTAAATCACTTGGACATCTCAGGAAGGAGATTTCCAGAAGAGAAACAGCTTCATGCCAGTATAAAAGTGCTGACCTGAGCCATATTCACATTGGCCCGTGGATAAGTGAGCAGAGGAGTACAGAAGATCAAAGGAGAGCAAGATTTTTTGGCAGGGTTTTTGGTAACGCTAATGTGCAGCAGCTGTAGGATAGATTAGATACGGGCTTATATGAAAGGATAATACAGTTTAGCAGGTCCTTTAGAATGAGAATAGGAACAAAGATAGGAAAAATGTGAATCATTGAGAGAGCATGGCTGAACGGTTAATCTGATGTAGAGAAAGGCCTGGACTAAGAGTAAGGACAACAGAGCTGGAATGGACAGATGGGGGTGTTGGCTGGGGAACATGAAAACTGGCAGAGCACTTACTCATCCATCAGCACACGCATTTGCCCTTTGCTCTTTGAAAGAGATAAAGTCAAGGCCAGGGACCAGCAGAACAGTATTCAGACAACTTTCCCCCAGACTTTCTATCAGCACTCCAACTTTCTTGCACCAAATCCTCCTGAGCATAATACTGGAACCATATAGCACTTTACAACTTCCCCTGCCTCCCTTGGGACATGATAAACAGCCTCACCAACGGTTCTTTCCAGTGCATGGACAGATTGCAGCAGAGATCAGCTGGGACTTCTCCAGGACTTCTTCAGTTTGTCAGTACCATTTAATCTTGGGACCTTACGCATATGCAGTGGAAGAGATGTGACTTTGGGATCTTGAATACTGTAGATGAACAGGACATACTTAAATATCCCAAAGCCCTCTTGTGATGGCAATACCTGTATCTCTCATCTGTGGGTACTGACGGTGAACAGGATAGTTATCTGCCATGGCAGTCTCCACTCCACAGCCATGTGAACAGAGTTAAGAAGTTTGTTCATGATATTAGTGTGAACCTCAGCAAGCATGAGCTCCATAGTAAGTCCATGCTTCTGAGCTCCTGGGCTGTTGAGCGCTCTGTGGACATGTAAGTAACATGGAAGAAACAGCTTTCATTTACTGTGGTGACAGCAGAAAAGACATGAGAAAGGGGGAGTGAAATGTCAGTGTTGAAATAGATCAGGATTTCTGGTTGCCTGCAGAGCAGGCACCAATTTCTGGTGCTTAGGTTGAGCTAGGAGAATAGCTAATGCCCTTCCAGGCACATCATGGGCCAGAGCAAGGAGAAGCTGCCACTCCTGCTGCCACGTCCCAAGGTGAAACACCCATGAAGGAGCAGCTTCATTTCTCTCCCATGCCTCAAAACCACCATTGGCTTAGAGCATCCAGAAGGCTGGAAACAGTTCCAGATGTGCTTCCCAGCCGAGTGAGAGGTCTGACTGCAGCCAGGAGCCTGCCTTTGCACAGTCTGGCCTCCAGTACTACAACTCTAACTAGAAGCTGTTTGTTTGCTTGTCATAGTTGCTGCTAGATGAAGCTCACAATGGGATACTCTTTTCTTGCAGTCTCTGGCAGAGCTCACGGTATTGACTGATGCCATGGAGCAGATAGATGGAGCACTCATTCTGCTCACAGAAAGATGAAACTTGCTCAGCTGTCTTTTTCTTTTGGTGTGGTGGCAAGGATGCATGGACCTCCTTCTCATTGGAAAAAAGTTAATTTGGACTCTTGGCTGTGAAGTCCAGACCCCTTCAGAGTCTTCCCTTGGACTGTATCTGTTAGGAGTGGAGAGCAAAAACTATATGCCCGAGGTGCATAGCTATATGCCCTGCTGCCCTGAGGATGCGGAAGCTGCTTCTTTCACCTTTTGCCCTATATTTCTTCCTGCTGTTTTCTACTATCCTTTCCCGGCCCTGAGTGTAACATGTTTCTTGTTGAGCACAGGTTGTGGTGCATAAGGCGCTACTTAGCCTGGCTGTAAAGATCCTATTGCTTGGTGCTGGCCTGTAAACGATCTGTGGTTACTAGCAATGGCTCTGGCATAGGGCTAGGAGACAGGGTGGAAGTGATTTGACCTTGATTGTGCCATTTATGGGATAGACAGCTCTGCCTCAGCTTTCTGCACAGCTGCTAAGAACCATTTCTTGACATTTGTATTGCATGGCGTAATTCTTTGCTGGGCCTCGTTCAAACTCTCTCATTCATTCTGAACTCTCTCATTTGGGCCACATGGAAGCCAGCAAGAATTATGGGCAAAATGTTTTGGTCTCACAGGAGTTACATCTGCAGTTACCCACATGGAAGAAGAAATGGTCTGTGATGTCTCAGGGCAGATCTCCTCAATCACCCAGGAAAGTTTCAAAACAGATCTGCTAGAACAAAATATTTACAGTATACATTAGGAAAGATAAAACCTTTTCTAGATCAAGTAGAGCTCTGGCTGAGTGCCCAGCCTTGCTGCCAAACAGCTGGCCTTGCTTTTGGATCAGAAACAAGAAAAAGGAAGAACATTTCTCTGGAGGAATCTATGCAGAGGTTAACAGAGATAAGAGACCTTGTTCCTGGAGACCAAAGTTGCCTGGAGACTTAACTAATGTCCATTCCAAATGCTTGCTGGAGAGCCTTTAAGAAAACTGATTTACTTAAAATGAAAGCCCATTCAATGTCTGCCATTCAAGATGCCCGTGGAGGCATACTTCCCTAGGCTGAAAAATACGGTGTTATGGAGAACAATCTCTATAAAAAATAGAGCTGTGCTTTGTATTTTGTACTTTCCCCCTACATCTTATGCTACACTCATGTACTTTAGAACACATTTAAGTTGCCGGTTGCTAATAAATGTAAGACCAAACTCTGTTTGTGGTCAGTACCAGCATTTCCCTTTCTGCTCCTCGTCTAAAGAGTGTTTTTGCTAAAATTCACCAGCACAAACACAAACAGTTCTATGTTAGTGAGTCTTGCTATTATTTTTTTTTTAAAAACCACAATGAAGTAAAAAATAACAAAGTAAAATTTCACTTCAGTAAGCAATCTTTTCTCCGGAGTTATTTTCCAGATAGGTACTAATGCTGTCATACTAATGAGAATAGTAATGACATAATAATACAAAGTCATGTGAGTGATTTACAGAAGTTTGCTTTTCCTAGCTGGCCACAGCCTCCCTTGCTTTGCTTTCTGTGGATGCTTGGAAGGCCCCTCTGCTCATCCTGCACATATAAGGACCAGTCTGCATCATAGTTACTTTTACATGTGAGAACTTCACTTCTGGGAAATGGACAGAGAAGTTCAATTCCTTATGTGAACATCAGACAGTAATTCTGTTTGTGCAAATGGTTGTAGAATAGATTTTGTATTTATGTCATCACTTCAAATTGGTAAGGGAAATACATTTTGCTAAAAGGAATTTAATTCAGGACAAAAAATATGTTATAAAAGTTATATCTCATTAGTCATGAAACAGAAGGAGCGTTAGAGATGACAAAGCACAACGAATGATTTTCAAGTATCTGGTATCCAGTAACTCCTCTTGTGATCAGTTCATGAGATAGTCCATGCATTCACTATGTGCAAAACAATGTTACATGAATAAAACATTTAATAGTGGTTGTTTTTTTTTTAAAAGTCGAAGGTGTTTAGAGAAAATCTGAGCGGAGAATAGGCTAAATATACCATACCAGCAGTTGGGGTGGAGCTGCGGGCCTCAGAGCTTTGCATGCCCACACGCCATCAGCCGTGGAGAGTGAGGATCCAGAGCCGCTTGATGGATGCCCTGCATGTCTAAGCACAGTTAATGGTGGATCCGTACTTGTGCCTCTCTGCGTGCGTGTGTGCATGGCTGTGGGCAAGCGGGGGCTCTCCCAGCAACTGCAGTGGGGCTGCAGCCTCAGGGGCTCGTACATCCAGGTGCCAGTGACTGGGGAGGTTGGGATCCAGGGGCAGCTACTGAGCAGACTGGGTGCCTGAGCCCAGCAACTGGAGGGATCTGACTTTGTAAGTGGATCCCTCCAGTTTGTGTTGTCTTGTTTCCCACAAACAGACCTTCATCGTGATCAGCCAGAGGGGAACAGGGTGAGGCTGTTGGTGCCGTTTGTGTTTGTGTGTGTGCTGAGTGTGTCTGTCTGTGCTGATCTGTGTAGCCAGCCGTGTATATGTGTGTAGATGTGTTGTAGATGGCTGTTTGTACCTGCCCACTGGGAATACATGCTCAGCCTCACTGCTGATTGTACCCGGGGTTACGGAGTTGCGGGAGCCTGGCCTCTCTCAGGCTGCTGGATTTGGCAACCCCTAATACCTAGAAGTTACAAGTCTGTTATGCTTATACTTCATCATACATCTGTGGACATTTAGGAAGAAACTGAATCCCTTATATTTGTAACATTTACATTACAACAGCTACAGCAAGTGTGTCTGAAGCTTAACCCTCAGGGTAGTTGCTAGAATTACCAACTACTGGGTGAAATAAGGTTGCACATGCTTTAGTATTGTTAGCTTCTTGTTCTTCGCTTCATCTGATAATGCTGTTCTTTTCATCTGCTGCAGCAGACGAAAGCCCCCCTCCCTCCAAATCCTGACAAGAAAAACTCAGTCTTCCTCTGCTCTGCTAAGTCTTCAACACTAAAACGCAATCTTTGATCAGCAAGCCACAGCAAACCCTGTTGCCTCGAAATTAAGAGCTTTTAGATAGCTCCCACTGTGTGTACACCATGCAACGTTTAGAGACATCCTCTGTTTCCTACCTGTCTCGTGGGCCTTCATGCCTGTTTGCCTGGGTGACTCTAAAATGTTCTGCTCCCAGCACCTCTCCCATGCACAGTACGGCAAAAAATTAAGACCATTCTGGGTAGGACATCTCATTCTGCCTGCTCCTCCCCACCCCCCAAAAAAAAACCCCAAACCCAAAACCAAAATAACCACCAAAAAAACTTCCAAACCCATACTAAAATTGTAAGCTTCTGAAAGGCTGAATTTAAAAATTCTCTGTGGGTGTTTCCATCTTTCCTGGCCTGCTTGGCTGAGCAGGTGAGGCAATAGCAGGTGAGTGTCTATGACACAGGTGCTGGCAACGAACTGGTCTAGTTACCAGCAAGTTTGTAGAGGCTGGTGAACCTTAGTGAGGGCTACCATCCTGGGGGCTGGAGGAGACAGAGGATCATGAGCAGGAAGGTTAGCATCCCTTGTTGTTCTACACATTGTGCAACATAGGCACGGATGACTAGTGAAGACCTCTGCTGATGACATTTGGGTGCTTGTTTGGGGGTGTATGTCTGCTTCCGCGGTTCACATGTGGGAGAAGCATAACCCTGAACTAGGGCAGGGGACAGTCCTTGAAATTGCTACTGTGACTAGCGATTTCTGCTCTAGGCAGTGCTTTCTGGGGACTGGAAGAAGCTATGATGCAATAGGTACCCAGTAAGCACACATCTGTGCAGTGCCACAATAAGACAATTGAGAACAGGGTTTGACTGGATTTTACATGTAACAAAATAATCAGTTCATGTCTTAGTGCCTACTGTTAATGCAGACACCAGGTGCTAGAAGACGACATTATTACTTGAAAAATAAGGCATGGTTTTTTATCTGCAGCGTTACTTGTAATTTACCTTTTTTGACCTGTATCAGAAATGGGAATATTCAAGAAAATCTCTGCGATTTAGCCAGAGTAGGAGATGGGATTGCATTTGCAAAGGAGTTGCCTGTTTTGTCTACTTTGAATTGAAATTAAAAGGCGTTGCGATGGCAATTCATCTAGTATGAAGAATTAGGAAACAAAGTACAATTACTTCACTTTTATGGACTTTTGCTAGTAACCCTTTTAAAAGTAGTAATTATAGCATATTATCCATTGAGGTTTGAAATATCTGCCTTACAAAACGTTGCATGATAATTTCAGTTTAAGAAAACAGCTTAAAGCAATTGACAAAAGACTTTTGCCTACAAGTGCCATGTCATTGTTTAATTTTGCAATTTTATAAAATAAAACTTTGTATTGGCTTTGCGTGGCAAGGTTTGGGTAGCTGGGGGCCTACAGGGTGGATTCTGTGAGAAGCTGCTAGATGTTCAATTCATGAGAAAATTTGATAGCAACAGGAATGATGCATTTTATAAAAAGCTTATATATTAGAGGAAGTGACAGCATAACAGCAAAAAGACAGAAGAGGGTAAAGGAAAAAAACCAGATACTTTAAACCAAGATTTTAAAGGGCAGCAAATCAAGAAAGCAGGGAGTTGCAGGGACTAATCTACAAAGGAAAGATAAATTGGAGGAAGAAAATCCAGCAATAGCCACGTGATATCTAGTGAGGACACCAGTCCTCAGTGAGCAAAGGAAGTAACAAGTTGAGAACTGAGAGAATCTCATGAGTATGAAAATTTTGAATGGAACCTGACTTTTCTATATCTAGTTTTATTAGAAAGTGGACTAATTGTTTAAAAAACAAAACAAAAGAAGGTGAATTTATGAGTGAGTTAAAAACAAAGTGATATACATACAAATCTACCTCAGTGGACTTGCCTAGTTTAAGAGATAAACTTCAGTTCCACAAACATGTTATTATTTTTGTCTGGTGAGGTTTGGGGGGTAAGAAGGTGTGCTACGTCCCAGGCGCTTCCATCCTGATCACTCCAACAGTACAAACGGGTCTCTTCAGAGCTCTGTTAGAGGTCTTACACCTCAACTGGGCAGATGGCGTCCCTTCTCAGAAACTGCTCGGAGAGATGCAAGTGTATCTTCTTGGAGACACTGCTGATAAGACACTAGAAAGCAATGAGAAAGTTGTGCTCAATTCCACAAGCATGCCTTGAACAAGAAGGGCTGCTGCCACCGCATGTGCCATGACACCTTCCTCCTTCCTGCTCTAAGCCATGGATCTAAAAATGATGTCCAGGAATAATGCTACAGGAATGCATCTTCGGGAACACTTAGCGGGAATTGAACTATTAAGGCAGAAAAACCTTACCTAATTTATCTGCACCTAGCGATCGTGTTTCAAGGACGGTTTTGAGTATCCTCAGATGGGAACCTCCAGGTGAACGCAGGTTCAACACATAGCACCAGATTTTTCCTTTACTATTTTATCATTAATAGGAAATTATCGGTTTAAGTAATCAAATATATTACCATCTCAATTTAAAATTAATGAAAATTATATCCTGTTCATCAAACTGATTCTCTTTTTGCTCATGAAAACCTTGTTTTAGGCTTATCCCTTCAGTTGCCTTGCAACAGGAATTTCCACAATTGCTTGCTCCCGTGTGTTTTTATGTGGGCACACACATGCTAATAGATACATTGCATCACTGCAAGAAGTGGTGCAATTTTACCCACAGGTCTGTTCTCCTCACAAAACTGACTGAAGTAGGTGTGAAAGGCTGCCCCAACAAGTGCAACTGTTATTGGTAAAACTTAGGAGCACAGAACAGGCTGGAACAGTCTCATACTAAAGTTATTAATTTATTTAAATTAACAAACAGGTGTTTGGTAATGGTGTTTTTTTCCCCCCAAACAGGCTTTAAAACCTGTGGTAGGCATTCAGGATTTCTTGCCTGCTGAAAGAATGTAAATTTGTATGAGTCATTTGTACACTATCTTCATTCCTCAAAAAGACAATATGCTGCTGAACCACAATTAAAATAGTTGAAACAGCAGGTGCTATGGTTGTTCCAAATGAAAAGGCCACCACAAGCCCGAACGAGTAGCCTCTGCTTCTGTTAATCTCTACTCTAGACACAAGTGTAGAACATCTCAACTATGTACTTTGTTTTACATAATTAAGAATGTATCACTAGCCAAATTTATCTTCTGACTTTTAATTTCTGTTTTGAGTGCACTTTAAGTTCACATAGGCATCTAGGGTAATCTAATACAGCCTTACTATTACAGTCATCAAGACCTCATTTGGAATAACAAAATTACGTAGTACAAAAGCCTTGGTCAACCTCCACAAGTTATAGCAAGGATTACTAACAGGAAAAAAAAGTAGTATTCAAGCAAGACACTGCAAATCATATTTTATTAGAAGGGGATTTTGCGGAAAGATGTAGGCAGTCTGAATAAAAGAGTCTGTTAAAAATTGCTACAGATACTACACTCAATAGCAAGCATACATGTTTTCTCCTGGAATGGGCAGAGCACAGTTCGTTTTTACACTATGTAATTTCAAGAGAAGATTTTCAGTACCAGATATTTTCTAACAGAAAAGTTCTGTAAAAGCTGCTGAAAGGGGAAGGAAGAAAGAGTGAAGTACGACAAATAAATGGGATGTTGTTTAAACAAAAGGCAGTTCTAGCATTTGACCAAGTTGATTGTATGCTTTTCACCAATGTGCTTGAAATGCAAGAATCATGGAATCATTTAGGTTGGAAGAGACACTTAAGATCAAGTACAACTGCCAGAGTCCATCACTAAACCCTGTCCCTAAGCATCACATCTATACGTCTTTTAAATACCTCCAGGGATGGCGACTGAACCACTTCCCTGGGCAGCCTGTTCCAATGCTTGATAACAATTTCAGTGTAGAATTTTCCCCTAATATCCAATCTAAACCTCTCCTAGTGCAACTTGAGGCAGTTCCTCTTGTCCTATCACCTATTATGTGGGAGGAGAGACCGACCCCCACCTCGCTACACCCTCCACTCAGGTAGTTGTCAAGAGCGATAAAGGTCTTCCCTCAGCCTCCTGTTCTCCAGGCTAAACCACCCCAGCTCCCTCAGCCGCTCCTCATAAGACTTGTGCTCTAAGGAACTGCCTCAAATTCTGTACTTAGGCAAGTTCCAGCAGTATAATGAGAATCTAAAATATAAACACCCAGAGAACAAAACCTTCTTATCTGTTTTTCTTTTTCTTATAATCCAGTTAACTCAAATTTCAAGACACACTGACATTCACATCCCATAGACCTTAGCTTTTCTATAACAGGAGAAAGAACATGGATAAGCTGTTAGAGCAGCACTTTTCAGATCCTCATCCTGCTATAGGTAAACCATAAATTAACATTATGTGAGCTGAACTTTTAGTCACAATAAATATTTAGCAGCATAGCACCAGAGCAAGACTGAGGCATCAGTACAAGTTTTCTGTAAATGATTATAGAGACTGACTACAGAGAGCTATAGCTCTTGAATATAAGGGGACATACTGAACACTAAGCATTTTCTCTCACTGTTTATTATTAAAAGAATCTTTGTCTTTTCATAACCTTTCCATAAAAGGCCAAAAAAAAAAAAAAGAGGTGGTGGATTAGAGAGTAAAGTGCTGCAGCCAGATCTTTTTTACTAGTTGGTTGTTCCATTAGTAGTTTTTTTTTTTAAACAAATATTCCTAAAGATTAATTCATCATAAACCATGCAAGCATTATTTAAACACCTAGAGTAGATAATGCCCTTTCAATCCTGTACAGCATTTTTCCCCTGCTAAAACAGATTTTGATAGTTGGATGATTTAGATACCAAGATTTTAAAAAGTGTCACAGCGATGTGACAGGGTGTAGAAATACCTAAATATATAAGACTATGTTGTTAAAGTTCTCTTCAGAATATGCTTTAATTGATCCTGTTGAACTTCTGTTGCCCACTAACTCCATTTTAGCATTGGGTAAATCATCCTCCCCACCATCCTCTCCCCAGGGAATTTCATGGCCGAGTGTTCATCAAGACTGCTACGATTAAATGTCAAATTAAAGTGCAACAACAAAAGCAACAGGGCAAGTAAAACACTAAGGAAAGATGTAAACACAAATGATTAAACAGTTTGTGAATCAAGTAATGACACTGGCATCAATGGAATCAGTATTCCTATGTTCTTCAAAAGCAGGATCAGTCATCCCAGTCAACATTACGAGGAGCAACTGGCAGTCCAAGGGCTTAGCTGTAGGTAAGCTACCATCACTGCAGGACTAGCAACTTCTCTCCCCTCCTTCGATTATTTCAGTCAATAACAATAGATTATTTCCCCCACACACACACACACATTTATACTACTGAATAAATCCTTAATGATAGCCAAGATGTCAGTGCAGTAAGTACTATATTAAACATGGCAGGAAGGAGAGGAGGAAGAAACAACTGTTAAGCAGAAGCTTGGGTCACAAAGTCCTTTTTCACTGCCCATTTCCTGAATGTACTTTTTTTTAAACTAATATATACAATTTTTATATATAAGTCCATCAGATATGTTACTTTGATTACTACAGCAGTGTAACTCACTAGCAGAGACAGAATTTTGAGCTTTAGACAAAGCTTACTGTAATACCATACTGGAAAAGTCAGCAACTGGCAAAATTATATTACCAATTTGTTTTGAAGGACATAACCCAACATACACAGTGTAAACGGCTCAGAGGACACTTGGCAAAAGTTTTATTTCCATAGATTTCCAAAGTATATTAGCAGCAGAGTTTTGGGGTTTTTTTTGTGCGTGTTTTTTTTTTTTTAAAGCCAGTATGCCTGGAATCCCGTTATGTTTTTGAAACCCTTTTGGAGTCTTTGGGGGGGGGGGGGGGGGGGGGGGAGCGGAACCACAAAAAAAACGTAAGGGAGTGAGAACTGACATTAATAAAACAAGCAGCACTAAAAGGTTCCAGATTTTTGGAATATAAAATCATATAGACCATTATCAACAGGAGAAGGAATACACCTGATTTTTTTTTTTTAAACAGCATGGTAAGGTAATTTTGTAAAAATCTTAAGGTTTTTTTATAAGTTAGAAAACATTATACAATTTTCAGTGCTAGACTGGCCTAAGTATCCCAAATAAAGAATGCCTTCCAAAAATAGCATTGAGTGACAAAACACATACTGAATATTGAGATAGTTATCAAATTTGAAAGACAGATGACAATCTATTATTTGGGAAATTTAGCACTACAGCTGTTTATTTAAATGGCATTAAGTATTATCTATACAGTGTCCCTACCTGCATAAAAGTGCAAAGAGGGGGAAGAACACTGTCTCTTACCTAACAGCAACTATATTCATCTAATGTCCTTGGTCTGCATCACCCGTTCTCCTGGAAATGCAGGTGGGAGGAAGAAAGGCAAGCAAAAAAAAAGTCAACCCCATTTGTGTATGCAGGCAAATAACGGGCAGAACACAGCATCCAGAGTGCAGTGAGGGCGACTGTGCTCACTGCACAATCTTCAGGACAGCGTGGCCTCGCCAGGTGGAAACAGCAGAAGCCTGTACAGGCAGAAAAGGAAGCATCAGAAGTCCTGTACAGTACTTTCCATGATGTGAATACGGATGCTTTGCCTAACGTATTTATGATGGTGCGCCCCTGTTGGAAAAGCTTTTGTGTTCCTATTCACCACACCCATCAGATTTGGGTTTTCGTTAAGAGGAAAAGCAGTAACTAATAGCAGCACTGATGCAAAGGCTTTGTCACAGTGATGATCAGAGTGTTGTTAACCAGCCAACGCTTGTCAAGCATTAGCTGTTACAAGCAGCCGTCACTTCAAAAACAGTGTTAAAACCACAACTCAGTACACAAAGGGGATCACAATTTTTCTGCACTTTGGGTAGTCTTCAAATTTCTCAAGGTACCATCTGAAAAACAAAGACAGAAATCTGATGAGTATTGAGTCTTCAAAATGCTGTCCAGTAAACTAAGTAATTTTACATCGTGGTCAATTTAACCCATACATTTTCTTGGCTACAAACCAGAAAAATGTTTTTAGAACCTACTCTGGATAGAAAACTGCTGTTTACCAACTCATCCTAATCACCAGCTACAACAAAACAAAGTTATGCTTCCAGCAGTAGGAAATCAGACTAAACAGATGTGGCAAGAGCAGCCAGGGAAACAATAGCCTGTTGTAAGATGTATGTTCGTTATGCATCCTGTGTACTTGTATTTTAGAAATAGAAGTGTGGAAAAAAAAAACATTCAAAGGGTTAACATGTTGAATTGCATAACGACTTCATGTGGAAGCAAGGGATACTTCACATACTGGAATAACAGACAACCCTATTCTGGATAGAGACATCTTCAGTTCCAGTCAGGATGGGGATAATCAAACTGAGTGTGACAAACATTATGCCAGCCTTGCTGCTCATCCCCCTCAAAGACCATCACTATTTTCAAATCCAGACAATTTTAAGACTAAATGCATAGCACTACCAAGTGTTATTATTTGTCTGGTCAACTTTATATAACAAATACTCCCATTTTCACACTCCCATTTTCAAATATTTGTTCTTCTGCTTCTCTAAAATAAAAAAGGAATTAACTTCATCTGGGCTCCTCAAATATGCAGGTATGCACATTATCAATAGCTAATTTCAAGATGAAAGGTGGAATAAGCAAAGAACAGAACACACAATACATGACTACCTGCAGCTGTGGGATACCAGCATTACACCATTTACCCTTTCCAGCCATTTATTCTAAGTTTTTCCGACTAAACAGACTACACCAAAATATTTCTTCACATGTATGTATTTGCTACTTTTAGTTGGGCTTTTTTCTGTATCCCTCTTCCATTTTTTTGGGTTTTCCTGTAGTGGAAATTACTTCCTTCAACAACCCTTAGCTTTTCATAATGCTCTGTAAGTCAAGGGCTCTGAAAGAGTTCAAGGCTTAAGACAGACAGAAACCAACCATGGAATTTGAACCTGAAGAACATAACTAAATGAGGTTGAGGAACCTGGCATTGCTTAGTTTGGTGAGGAAGAGACTACGTGGCCCTGTTATTGCTGCCTATAGGTACTGGAAGGGGAATTAAGACAATGGAGGAAAACTATGAATGAAATGCAAATTCTTGCAGCTGGAATGCAGTGGCCCCATGCAAAAATAAGAGGGCCGAGATGGACTGGCTAGAGAGCAGCTCTGCACTAAAGGACACGGACATCCTGGTGGACAAACTGAACACGAGCCAGTAATGGATCCCTGCAATGATGAAGGCTAACTGCATACTGTCCCACTTGAACAAGTATAGAGCCACCAAGTCAAGGGAAGTACTTATTTTCTCCACTACTCAGCAGTTGAGACCCTGCACCTGCATTACTGCCTTCAGTTTTCAGCTTCCAGTGCAACAGAGAGGTTCACAAACCTGAGAAGAATCCAGCAGATGGTCATTAAGGTTGAGGGTACTAGGCTTGTTCAGCTTGGAAAAGAAGTTAAGAAGCAGATCTAATTGGAGTCTTCCATTAACTACAGTGATATTGGAGAGAAGAGAGAGCCATAACCTTCTCAGAGGTGCACAGCAAGTGGACAAGTGGGATAAGAGTTGCAATATGAAAAATTCCAACTGAACATAAGAAAAAACCCTCTTCCTCAAGAGGACAAGAAAAAACCTGTTCCAGTGCTTTGCTAGAGGCATGCTGAAACCTCCACCCTTGGAGACATTCAAAGGCCCCGGGCAACCTGGTATAGCCTTGCTGTTAGCTGTGGTTGGAGCAGGTCACACCAGATGACTGGATTGGAAATCCTTCAGATGTTCCTCCCAGCCTAAGATATTCTGTGACTTTGCTCAGCAACAGAAGGTGATAAAACAAGGACAGATGGTCATAGGCAACAGGCTTGGAATGTTCATTTGGATAGTATAAAAACTTGTTCACTGGGAGGGCGATACAGAACTGGAACACCCACAAACAAGGTGCAGGAAAAACTCAATTTCTGAAGGTTTTCAAGACTCCAATAGACATAGCCGTGGCTACTCCGACACTGTTAGCAATGGCTTTCTTTCAGCCTATTTCCTCTTATGCACTAACTTTCAGCATGAGAACCAAAGCAGGAAGCTGAAAATAACAAAATGAGATTAAGGTGTTCAAATTCTTTAAAACTTGCTATTTCTTTCAAGAAACAAGTCTTCTCCAACTATGATTCTTCTGCTAGCAGGAAAGTCACACTATGAACATAGTACATTCACAGTCAGACTATAATTATAGAGCAGAGACTTTATTAAATATAGCCTACCAGAATTGTTTTCATATTGTCTACATATTTGATTATAGACAATAGATATAGACTTGACTATAAAGGATGCCTGTAACAGAAGCCATCAGAGTGATTTTCAAAATTTTAATATTATAGAAATAAGTTTGAGCTGCAAGAGAAAGTATAGCATATGATCGAATGAAGAATTTTCCAGTTGTGTCTATAATCTTCACAGGTCCAGGATGAACTATGTTCATTCAAAAGCCATTATTTTGACCATCTCATTGTACATTGTGTATCTTTATGCTCCTCATGCTTAGTACTATCCCTTTGGAATTCTGCAGTGCTTAATACTACTCAAAGAGTATTCTCTGTCATAATTCTCCACTGCAGTAGCCAAGTCTCTCACAAGACTTGCTCTGCAACATCCCTATGGCATGAGGCATAATTTGTAAACTGGAAAGGAAGTGTAGCATAGAGACAACAGAAATTATAAGGCAAACACTTACTGGTGGTGCTGTTTTGCCCTTGAACCCAAGATGAAAAGCGTACACAATGCAAATGCAAGGCTTTCAATGGTGCAGCAGGCAAGGGCAAACCCAAACCATTCCAGGATCTCTCCAAAGAAGTTGGCTCCACTGACATACTCAAACATTCCTCCTAAAAGCAGGACAGAGTTATTCTAAAAGCACCAAAATCAAGGAGATGTACAATGCTGTCTTTTACTGTAAGCCTGATAAAAGCTATAACACCAATGTCTCTATTTATAGATTTTTAAAGGCAACAGGAGCAGTGTTTTTCAGTTCAAGCTGTACTAAGAAGGATCACTTCAGACCTCATTCTAAGACAGACCTTCTCCAGCTCCATTTTTCCTCTTTAAATCGTGGAAGAAAAGCAGATTTACCAGTATCAGAAGCAATTTCATGCCTCTAAGTAATTAACAGTGACATCAAGCTGGCTCTTTGTCATAAGCTAAATATTTTTTTAAATATGTAAAAATAGAAAATGTTTCCCTTTAAGAGTCACAGAAAATACTCCTAGGGTTAAGTTAAATTAAAGAAACTAAACATTGTATGCTAAGTAGTTCAGAAATTAAGTTAATTAGGAACATTATTATTATTGATTAAAGTTCCAAATTTATCCTCTGGCTTAAAATGTTCTTCTGTTCCTGCACCCCCATCAGGTCTACTACTTCAGCCCTGACACTCAGTGAAATAAGTAATTGGCAGTCTGCATTACATGTCTCACAGCCGATTATGCTTAAACAGTCAGTATTCACCTGCTGGGAATTTTTTATAAAAGAACTTTCACCCTGATTCCAAAGTTAGTGTACAAATTGATAACATCTCAGTATGTGCTTTACCAGTGGGACTAAACACACACATATTTGCCAAGTGTAATAAAGGACATATTTTGACCTTGCTTTAATTACTTTGCTTTTCTGACAAGAGAGAGGCAGAATTCTAGCACTTAAATTGGATAAGCAATATCAAAAAGACCAACTCCTCCTAATTGTGTAGCAAATAACATCTTAGTTCCTTCAGAACTTTTTTGTACACTGAACATAGCACAGTATGTCCATATTCATTTTTTTACATGGGCACTTGGATTTACATCTATTAAAGAATGAAGTTATCTTGGTGAAAAATAACAACCTACTGTCTTCTATACCTATTTCCCCCAGTTTTATTAAGAAAACTTCACTGAAATCCAAGAGATTGCAACAACTAAAGAAAAACTCAGGGAAACAGCTACATTCAGAGGTAACTTATTTCTCTGCTCTCACTGAGTTTAATGTACCTGGAAGAGTCTAATGCTTCCAAAAGTATCGACAAGTATTAACATTGCAGTAAGTGTTATCTAAGAAGTACTTTGATTTTCTCTATTTTCCCATGAAGGCCAGAACTTATAATGCCTAACTTCCTTTGGATTTCTGTCCTCTCTTACCGCAGCAGTTGTTGCTCTCTGATTACCTAAGATCCCTCCCTCTTCATACCTGGGACAACATAAGATGGGCCAAGCCATACACAGTTGCGTAAGTAGCCAAGTGCTTTCTGCCTGCCCCCCCCCTACTGGGATGATAATTTAAGTCTTCCTTCTCCACCTATCTGCTGATTCTCACGGAAGTTGCGGAATGCTATGTTACATTTTTACCACTTTGTAAAAATACAGTCAAAGTTGGTCATAAATTCAAGGACTCACACAAGACATGATATCATGAAACAGATCCCTTAAAATACTTGGCATAAGGGGGGGGGGAAATAATGTTTCCCACATTCTGAAATCACTTCTTAAGGTAAGACAGATGACTATTTCCCTTAAAATACACCAAGCTTTAGAAGGTTATCTTTACACAGAATCATTTGAGGTTGGAAGGGACCTCTTGAGATCATCTAGTCCAACTGCCCCTGGCTCAATCAAAGTCAGACTAGAGCAGGTTGCCCAGGGCCCATGATCAGTCAGGTTTTGAGTATCTCTACAGATGGAGACTCCACAACCTCTGAGTACCCTGTTCCAGTGTTTGACCACTCACAGCAAACAGTGTGTTCAGATGGATTTTCATGTGTTTTAATTTGTGGCTAGTGCCTCTGGTCCTGTCAAAGAAGAGTCTCCCTGGCTCCCTCTTCTTCATTCCCTCCCATCAGGTAGGTATACAGATCAATAAGATCTCCCTGAGCCTTCTCTTCTCCAGGCTGAACAGTATTAGTACTCTCAGACTCTCCTGATATGAGATGCTTCTTTTGCTATACAAATTCCTGTAACATTTTTACTCACCTCTTGGTATCTTATAACCAGTTTCCCCTGGTTTTCTCAGATTTCTGAGAATATGATCAGAATGAATATTGATTGCCATGCCGACCAACCACCCTATAAAGCCTGAAGAGAAATATTTAAATTAGTATCTTTAATACACTGAGCTGAAGTGCTTGATCAGAAAAACAAGCTACAGTCATATCACATATTAGGTATATTATCTCAGAGGTGTAATAATGTACACAGTATAAGCAAGTCTAGTGATACCCTCCACAATCCCAATCCCACACTGAGATCTTCAGTCAAAGGCTCACAGTAATCAATAGGTCTCTAAATAGGAACAGTACTCTCTGCATATAGTTTATTCTTATGTTGCTAGACTTACATAAAAGCATGCATGTGGATATATACAGATGTAATGTGTGTACTTCCCTAACTTCCACATAGAAAAATCAAATACATACAAATTTTAAACACTGAAGAATCAGACATTCCCATTCCTGTCAAAAGGACACATCCTGGTGTTGTCCTCCCACCCCTTTTTTGTACTGAAAATATACTAGCATTTCCACAGCAGACTTCTTTGCAACATAAGCAATAATAAAAGCGTGAAGGAATTGTGCACTATTTACTGTTCTCTTGTGTCATTTGGCAAGACAGCTTAACCATTTATACCAGGTTTTCATAGAAACTGAGATTATAGTAGCATCCCACATAGAACCATAGAATGGTTAGGGTTGGAAGGGACCTCAAAGATCATCTATTTCCTGCCATGGGTGGGGACACCTCCCACTAGACCAGGTTTCTCAAAGTCCCATCCAGCCTGGCCTTGTTGCCATAACTGCACAGGTTAAATCAAAAGGAATTCAGGACTGAAATTCAGTATTTTCACTCTTCCATTTTGAGTCTCTGGCTACGTTACCTATGTTATCTTCCTCTGAAGGCAGCATTCCTTGTTGCTAGAAGTAGACAACATTTGGGGTCTGATGGTAGATCATATTGCTTTGAATCCAGCTCCAAAGCCATTGAGTTTTATTTAAATTACCACGTAAATGCCAGTGAAGTGCTTCTAGAACAGTCACTTCACACTCCAGATAAAGAAAGCTTTGCCTTTTTGAACCCATAACTTGAGCCTTTCAGATGGTTCTCTTTCGATAGAGAGAAGCCCAGTAGTATGAGACTAAGTGGATACCCCCCCGATGCATAAGGCCACGTTACAGGAGTAGTAGGCCGTCAGAGTATACTTTACCAAGACTTAAGCTTATTTTGAAGTGAAGCTACAGATGTAAGTGGACCTTGCCTCTCAAACAAGTTGTGAGGCAGCTTTCTTCTCTCAATCCCTTGTGGGCTACATTTACCTAAAGGACCTAGCTGTCTGCTTCCACATGAATTGGGAGGAAATAACTGCTCTGCAGAGAAATTGAGGTTTCTCTATGAAAGCTCTTTCCATATTTACCTATGTGAATAAAAAATTTTGTTTTAATAGCTTGTTACAGTCTGCTTAAATTACAACACTTGTAGCAAAGTTTAATCCCGTGAACAAGCAAGTTTCTTAACCTTTTGTTCATACAGCACAGGGCAATAAGTTTCTATTAGCAAATCAAGGTCTGTAGGTGCCATATACAAAGTGTCTTTTGTAGTAAAATTTTATCATAATTCTTTCAACTATATATTCAGTGTAATTACACCATCATAACATAGATTAGATCAACATGAGGCATTTACAGACCAACAACAACATTTGAAATAATAATTCAAATGCTGTTGAATCCTTCTTTTAGGAAAACAGATTACTTTTTTTCTTCAAAACAGATCTCTATCTGAACAGATAATATTGAGCTCAACTGCATCCAGCAACAAAAAGTTTGCTTCTCTTAAGCATTGGTAGTTACATATCAATTTGCTAATTGCTGGAGAAGATTGAGACTACCTTGGAAAACAAAGGATGTTATTCATACAACTAAATAAGCAAGTTATTATCTCTATCCATAAAATAATTCAAAATGAAATTTCTTAATTAGCACACAAGTTAATTGTATTTAAATGTAAACAATATTTCTGCTAGTTTACTTCAGTCTTAGCACGAGGAAAAAAATCTATACTGAAAGTTAGTATCAGTTCTAGGAAGAATAATAGATTTCTTTCTCAGGAGAGGCAATGAGACCCTTTGATTTCTCTGAAATGCCACAGAAAATGTTGGAGAATGTTACCTGTGAATTCCATATTGGTATCTCTATGTTAGTATATGAACTACTAAGAACTTGTCAGATAATGAAGACTGGAACTTGCTCTAAGAGTGCCTAATTCCTATAGAAGATTAATTTGATTCTTTGCATTTTTTTTATCCCTCCTATTTGAAAACTACCACATGTCAGAAGGAAACAATCAAATCTCTCTTCATGGACAACAAGCCAACGAATGTAGGCTATTTTCACAGCAACCCTCTCCAATTTGAAGATCTACTTTCCCCTGAAGTACTGCATAACCATGTTCCCTGTGTCTATCCTCTGTAGGCATGGTACTTCACTGTTCTCACCATGGCTCAGCCCTGGGATGGCACTCTACAGAGTCAAGAGCTGGGTAAGCACCACGATCTGCATGACTTGGCTTCCACGTAAGGCAAACACAGATACGTAAACAGGAAGGGAGCCACAGCATACTCCAGTGGATTCTCAGAGCCACAGGATGCACCACAGAACATAGATGACCTCATGAGACTATTAAACTTAAGAGGCTTTTTACCATCATCAGGATAATCCTGGAGGTCAAGGACTGGGTTCATAATGGGAGAATACTTGCACAAGAAGGACAGTAACTAGGTCTATATTGCCAAACCACCAGCGCAACAGAAAGCTATGTGCACGTTGTTGTGCCCGTGCCCTCTTTGCCCTCACCCATATACACTCTCACACAAGAAGACCTACTCCTGCTCTGCAGGCTATTTCCAAGTGACAGTATGGTAACTGCTGTCTGGGTCACCTCCCCACTCTGGGTTTCAGGAATATGGAGTGGAAGATGCCATATAAAAGTGGCAGGAGGCCATTTTCTACAGCTGCACTGAAAGTGCCTGGTAGACACGTCAGGTGAACCAGTACCTCATCTCAGATAGCATGGTTATTCTTACCAAGAAGACATAAGATCATTTGAAGCATCGAGATGCCTATAGATATTGGGATAGATACTGACTAACCCTCATCCCTCAATCATGAGACACCATACCCCAGTACAGACAATGCCCATGCTCTCTTCACGTCTGTTCTGTGTGTGCTTAGCTGCCAAATAAAAAGCCTCTCGCAACAGACTAGGTGCTGATGTTCTGTCACCTGCATCTTCTGAGTTATTGGTACTGCTCTGTTTCGCAGAGCTGCTGCGAAAAAAGTGTTTTGACGCATGGAAAGGTTAGCCATCAACATTAAAAGGAAGTAATTTAATGGTGATTTAAAGGAGTAAGAAAAGACATATGGCATACTGCAAAGGGTTTGATGAAGCTAAAGCAAGAAGAGGAAGGAAGGAGTTTCCAACTAGAAGTGCAGACAGATTAGGAAAGAACACACAGGTGAAACACGCATATGCCCCTGTTTGTAGCATTCACTGCTTTAGGGTATCACAGGTGCTCTTGGTAAGTTCACAAGCTTTTTATTGACAAACATGCATAAAGTACCCACTGAAAGATTATGAGTTTGTTCCCACATTGGTTTACAAGCTCATGGGTTTTTTAAGTGTTGTACTGCATTTGAGGCAGAACATTTCCTCCGAAAACAGATGAGTTCATTGCTCTGAACTAAACCAGCACACCGTCCACAGAAACCATGAGGGAACCACATCAAAACTGTACTGCTGCTCCAAATCAATTGCTGGTGTAGATAAAAAGCAATTGCTTTCCCACAATTAACTCCTTTGCATCTGAAAACAAACAGTCAATCCAAATGCTAAAGCTCCACAGAGCTGACTAACATCAGTTGTTAGAAGCCTCCCACCATGATGGTTAATCAGCCTCACTCCTCCAAATTTCTGTCTTCACTGCAAATTTATCTCATTTCAGCTTCCAACTACTGAACCTTGTTTGGCTGCTACTTGTAGACACTCTCCCATTTCTCTTCCACATGTAACTTTGTATAGACTAAAGAAATATCTTGTTAGCTCTCAGCAAATATGTTTTCCTGCTATTGTTATTTTCTAATCTTCTACTCAATTTATTTTTTTATTAGTTTTAAACAGAGGTTTAAAGACACTGCCAGATGTTTTTGAAGAACTAGAATATAATAGTCTGGTTGTTCAGGGAGCATCTAATGTACAATACAGCACTTCTGCATTTGAGTTGACCAAAGCTACAAACACAAATGGCAGATATTTGGAGGTACCTAGCCAGGATGAATACCAAATAGCAATTATATTCTACTATGTTCCAATCATGTCGATGTGCACTACAAAACAAACCAGAAAAAGCCCAAAAGATATTGTAGTTACAGGAATAAGAGAAACAATAAGTCTCAGGTTTGGCTGTTTCATAGACATAGCAAACTATCTTAAGATTTATTGTAATAACAGTCTTAAAGCCAGCAAGTGACACTATTAAAATGGTTGGTCTGTATATCAGGAACCTTCACTTTCTTAGTTTTCAGCATAACATTTTAAAGCAGTATTTTGCCTGACAATAGCCATGAAAGCAACACCTTGCTTATGAATAGCAGTACTGAAAACAAATATATATAAGCATATATTCTAAACTAGTATTATTAAAAAAACACATGAAATCACACAAACAAAAAGCAAACCCAAATCAAATTCATACACAGAAGGCAGATGAACCTAACTATTATCATTTATACATTTACGCCTTTCAGAAATCCTTAAAGCTCAAAAAAAACCTAAGGAAACCTGGGCAACAGTCTTGCTACCTTAATTTTTTAAAGATCTTTCTGTAAGGAGGAATTGATTTATGGCTCCTGACTCATTATTTGTTTACAGTACTGTATTGAGTTATCTTTTGATTAAGGTACTAAACTAGGACACCAGAAATAAAGTCTGTGGTGCATCAGTCTTCAACAGTTTTGATCAACAGACCTTTTAATCAGTTTTTTGTTGGATGCAAGTTTAAGGAGACTAGAATTTCAAGAGTACCAAGAGAATTTCAAGTATATCCAAGTGCCTAGTGCCCACTGAAGTCATTCCCTTATACCTCAATTTCTCTATTTTCAGAGGCCAAGCCTCTTAACCTTGGCAAGAGAAACTATTTTGATTTAAATTTCTTCAATCTTATAGTCATGACAGCATTTAGCACAGTAGTCCTATATCGTCATCTGCAATAATACTGTAATAAAGACAAAATCTTCTTATTCTTGCTGCAAAAAGGCTTGAGAAATCTGGGAGAAACACTAACTTGCTTAGGCTCACAAACAACAACAAGAACAGTACCGGGTCAGACCAAGGATCCACACAGCCCAGTATTCTGCCTTTGACTGACAAGGCAAAATATTCCAGTTTATCTTCAGATCAAAGATCTTTCTATAAAGATTTCCTTGGAAAATGATACTATGGTTTTGACAATAGGCAGAAGTAGATGCCTAGGAAACAAAGAAATAGGGCAACAACAATACTTTGTCACTAAACATCTTAACCTCTTAATTGTATGCATGGCTTCAGGTAGAAATGTAACCTGACTTCCTGATAGGAGTGAATGACCAACTCCTCCACCCCCTTTCCTTGTGGGCCAGCTTTGGTCTTCGACAAAGCCAATTCCTATTACGTGGGTGTGTGGGTTGGTACACATGTGTGCATGCATGTATAAATATCCTAACACCAAGAACTTCTGGCATTAGAAGTGGTATTTAGCAGCTACCCTTACTGGATTTTTACTCCATGAATATCTTCACTTCTGTTTGACCACATAAAAACTACCTACAGTGTCAAGAAACAAGGGATTTCAGTTTGATCTACATGTTATATAGAAAGTCTGTTTTGTATATTCTAAACCTGTATGCTGCTGGTTGCATTAAGGCCTCAGGTTCCTATACTGGAAAAAAAAATACACGATCACATTCACTTTGGTGTTAAAGAATAAAGATGGCCATCAGCTCATCTAGCACTGACATTACAGAAAATGTCATTGTGTTCACAGTTGTAAAATAAAGCAAGGTTAAAAGGCTTCCAGCTACAGCAAACGAGAATTAACTAAGAGAAAAGTTATAAAATGGGATGAAGGTAAAATAAAAGCTCTGAAGACAAAGGAAAACTACTCCTAATGTTCTTATAGCATGTTTTAACTCACCTGTAATGAAAAGTGGATCTTTTAACCAGCCTGAAGGGTATTTTGCATAGTTGCTTAAGCTTCGGCCTTGCAAGTATCCATTATAAACACAGAACAGAAGTGCTAGCACAAAAGTGAAAAATGGTGTTGGTTTTCCTGCTCGGATGAGAAGAGGAAATATGAGCGACCTATAGCAAACAAAGGAAGAAGAAGTGTTGTATTAACAAACAGAAAAGATACTTTTTGGGTCCAAAACCGCAACCCATAGTCCATATCATTCTGCTTTCCAAAATCTTAGTGGAGTCTTTGATCCCAGTTCAGAAGCATAGTTACTTGCTTTTAACACCTAATTTTAATTTTATTGACTAATCAGAATTACAAGATCAGCCCAGTGAGAGATTTTGAACTTTGTATCCAAAATGGTTACTTTGACAAGAGCAGCGAAGGCAACAGATGTTAAGCACAGTGGGTTTTTTTTGTCCTCCTTTGTTCCCAAATCCTCAGTGGAATCACCAAGCTTTGTGAAACAAGCCGGGTCTCACAATCCATACACCAAATCCACCAGCACTTCCACAGGGAAAGCCAATCTCCTTGAAATTAACCTAATTGAGCTCAGTTTCCTCCTTGCCCTAAAAGTCACTTAAAAACATGAATTGCTTTGCCTTGACTATCTTGGTCTGCCCTATCACACCTATTACAGGCACAGCAAATCCACAAGTGCCATCCAAGTTGGGATAGGCACCTTGATTGCTCTTCCCAGGGGATTACGTGAGTAAACGAACAAGCTCCAAACAAGAAAAGCAGATGAATGTTTTTGTACCCTGCCTCATGTAGCTCACCAAGTGCCAGTCACCTATCGGTTTAATTACAATCTAGAATGATACAGGAGCAGGATTACTGAAGCCTGAGCATTCTTCACATGTTTTCCAGCTAGCCAAGGACTACTGCTTCAAAGGAGCCTTTCCAGTGGAAGCAAAACTGTAACAGCTTTCAAGAAAGCATAATAAAATCATTAATATGATTATTTAAAGCCCGCTACATTACAACAAATGGAATAGGATAACAGAGGTCTCTTCCAGCCTATATTCATCTACAGAACAGTCCGTCAGCCCGGCAACAGCAATAAACAACTGGAAAAGAAACTGCGGTACAGCTCAGCTTTCTCTACAAACCTTCGTCTTGTGTTTCTAGCTGTTCCCCGACATGGAAGATGAGTTAAGATCCCATGCAAAAGCTAATCCTCTCTTTATTCTCAAGAGTGGTAAAGGGAGGAGTAAAGACACACTCCTGGGTTTGCAAAGCCAGTCAGCCACCAGCCCAACTACACACTGCATCCCTCTCGACCACAAGGATGTGGAATACTTTTGGTCAGAAGCAGCAGCTTCTCACAATAAGAACTGGAAAACAACCATGTATCAGCCACACACTCATCTTAAAATTAACCTGGCAAATCTACCTCAGCTGTATTAGCATGATTACAAAACTACTTGTGGAGTACCACCAGTAACTTTTGCCAATGACTTGACAGGAAGAGCAAAATCTTATCTGAGCTCCACCCAAGCTGACTTCTCCTGAGTAGCTTCACCAAATACCATTGGCTACATGGGGCACTCAGCCTCAGTCAGCTTTGCCAGTATTTTAATGAATCCTTGAATATCCCGAACTGGAAGGGACCCATGAGGACGATCAAGTCCAACCCCCTATTGTGTACTCCAACTCCCAAAATGAGCAACACGTTGAAAGATGTAACAGGAAGATAGCTCCTGTTTCGCATTATTAAATTTACATTATATCAGCATCCACAGCTGATCTTTCCGTGTTGGAAAACTGTGTCCTTAAGACTACCTGGCCCAGTCACTGCGTGAAGGGGGGGCCACGACAAGAGGTACAGCTGTAGGGTACAGATGATATGCACACACTGAGAGTGCCAAACGCTCTGGTTTTATGCCATTTCCAAAAGGTGCCATGATGGCACTCCCCCGCACACCACACAGCAGTAAAATAAAGCAGTAATTACTTGCTCAGCTCCCATAAAAAACACAGAATAACTTAACATAAAGAAGCAGGAAAGGCTTTAATGATTTTGATATTAAATAATACACATGAATTAACAGCAGAATGTCAATCCCTGTAGTCAGAAAACAGTAGTTTATCAAGTTTCTACTAAGTTTTTATCTAACAGTTTTTATCAAGACCGACCCTGAACTGCTGCAGAACCGCACTTCTCTTCCCACCAGCCACCCCCGCCTTTCGGGCAAGCCCAAGCGGGAGCCCCCCGAGGGCGGACACCCCCACCCCGGAGCCCCGCCGGTGCCCGCTGCCAGCGCTCCCCCCTGCCCCGAAGGGGCCGCACCTGTGCGCGTAGTGCAGGACGAAGCAGCCCAGCAGCAGCCGGTTGGGCCAGGCGGCGGCGGTAGCCCCCCCGCAGGCGGCGAGCCCCAGCGGGACGAGGAGGGAAGGCAGCTCCTGCAGCGCCCAGGCGAGGCGGGCGGGCAGCAGCCAGCCGAAGCGGCGGGAGGAGTAGCGGCCGTAGGGCATGGGGATGAAGCGGAGGAGCAGGGCGGAGGCGGCGCCCAGCGCCACCAGCCCGTAGGAGAGCAGCTCCAGCAGCCGCTGCTCCTCCGGGCCCGACACCCGCCGCCAGAACGCGCACACGCCGCCGCCACCGACCCCCATAGCGCGCTACTGGCACGCGCCCCGCCGCCTCCATTCATCAGTCGGCAGGCGCCACGCCCACCGCCTCCGCCGACCAATCGGCGCCGGGGGAGGGGCGTGTCCCGCACCGCCTCCCCCCCCCCGGTTGGTGTAGCCGCGGCGGGTGGGAAGAGGCTCTCGGAAGCGGAAGTTTCGCCGGGGTGGCGGCGGCGGCACCGCCCGGAAGGAGGGCCAGCGCGTGCGCGCTCGCGGGGCGGGGCGGCAGCACGCGGTGCTGGTGCCGTGCGGCCCCGCGGTGCCTGCGGGCGGGAGCGGCCGCACCGACGGCGGGGCGGGCGGCGGGGATCGTCCGGCGGCTGGTCGCCATGGGCCGCCGGGCGCGCGACCGCCGCCGGCAGCAGCAGCAGCAGCAGCAGCGGCAGGAGCGGGGCGGCGGGGGCGGCGGCGACCAAGCGGTGAGAGCCTGGGCCGGGGCGGCGTGGCGTGGGGCGGGGAAGCGGCAGGGCCGCCGGGTTTGACGGTGTCGGCGCGTTTCAGGGCTGGGCCGGCGGCTACCCGGAGATCGTGAAGGAGAACGAGCTGTTCGAGCGGTACTACCGGGAGCTGGGCATCGTCCCCGCCGGAGAGTGGGGCGACTTCATGGCGGCGCTGAGGGAGCCGCTGCCCGCCACCCTGCGCATCACCGGCTACCGCAGGTATGGGGGCCCGGGGGGCGGGCAGGGTGGCCCTGCGGGGCCGGAGAGCGGGCAGGGGACCTGAGGATGGGCAAGGTGGCCCCGGAGGGACGGGGGGCGGGCAGGAGACCTGGGGCCGGGCAGAAGCCCGGTACCCCCTGCTCCCTCGGTGGCCCTGGTCTGGCAAGTACTGGCCGTTATCGCCGCGGAGGCGGTCCGCTGTTTGGAGAAGGTGGGGTGTGTGTGTGTGTGTGCCCTGACCACCCGCTCTTCTGGTGGTCTCTTCCCCCTTGCAGCCACGCCAAAGAGATCCTCCACTGCCTGAAGGAGAAGTACTTCAAGGAGCTGCAGGACCTGGAGGTCGACGGCCAAAAAGTGGAGATGCCGCAGTCACTGAGCTGGTAAGCAAGGGGGGAGCAAAGTCAGGCACCCTGTAGGTTCCTGACATCCAGCCCGGCGAATTGGTTGGTTTCTTTCTTTCTGCTTCTGCCCTTTTTTCCGCCCGTCTCTTTCCGCCTCTCAGGTATCCAGAAGAGTTGGCGTGGCACACTAACTTGAGCAGAAAAATCCTACGCAAGTCACCGCAGCTGGAAAAGTTCCATCAGTTTCTCGTTAGCGAGACAGAGTGTGTAAGTTTTGTGTAGATCTTGACTTTTTTTTTTTTACCTTCTCTCTTTCATATCCTGAGCAGTGGTTTATTTAAATGCATTATGAGAAATTGAGGCTGTACCTTTTCTCTTAGAAGTTGAATAGCTCAGAATAATCTGGATTTTACGTTGCTGTTGACAGTGATTCATCCCATGACTCTGGCACATAACCGCAGTTACAAATATTTCTCCTAAACTAATTGCAGGGATTTTTTTTTGTTTGTTTGAGAATGTGAAAACGGGTCCCCATAAAATAATTAGTTGCTGTTAAAAACCAGATGTTTAAGTCTGGTAAGAAGTGCATATGTGTACGTACCAAGACTTACCTTTGATGATGGATGTTTCTCACTTGATTGAAGCCAATTTCTTATCTCTGAGTAGAAACTACATCCGTAGAATGAATAAAATTGGAGTAAATATGCCATTGTCAGAAATTTCAGTTGGGTGAAATAGTGTGATATTTTGTTTGTTAAATGCTAACAAAATTTAATCATAAGTTTATAATAGCGTGTTTTTGATTACTTTATCATTTTACTACGTAGAAATTTAAAAAAATTATTGCAAAGTTGATGCGTTATTTTTAAATGGAATAAAAAGGAGTTTGATTTGGTTTTGTTTTTTCCTTTCAAGGGAAATATCAGTCGTCAGGAGGCTGTTAGTATGATCCCACCTCTACTGCTTAATGTGAACCCTCACCATAAGGTAACTCTAGAATATACCGTGTACTAGAGTTTTTTCCTGGAAGTTAGTCTGATTAAACCACAAATTACGACAGCAATATCAATGCTGATACACAATTCTGTTTTGTGTTGGTATGTTTTATGCTTTCTGCCTGTAAACCACGGCAATCAACTAGTGTTCCGATCACAAATAGACTGTCAGGAGAAAGTCTGCTTTTTCAGCTTTGTGTAATATCCTTTAAAAAAACACTTAGTTTTTAAGTAGTTACATAATCTTACTTTCAAAGTGTAAATGTATTTAGTTGCATCTAAGTTATATATTCATGTTTCACCCCCCTTTTAAAGTAAGGTAACTGTCTTTAACTTCCTGCTATCCGTCACACTATGAACAGATGTAGTTTTCCGGATCTGAATGATAATGTTCTTTACCAGGTAGTTTTCACCCCTCTCTGCCTTTTGCAGAAGTTGCAAACTTCTGCACTGTAAATCTGTTAGGCAGGATAACTTGGGTGAGCTGAAACATGCTGTTGATGGTGGCTAAAGAGTACAGATTGCTAACTTTAACTGAGCGTGTAAGGAATGCCCGTGATATTGGGCATTTGGATGGGAGACTATAGGAATGGGCATATCTGGTTGCAGACTTCCTGTTCTAACTTTAGTGACGTTTTCATACGCTACATTTGTTTGCAGAATTAATCTGTCAGGTGGCCTGATTCTCTTAATCTGTTTAATGAGCTAGTTAGAAGTACCTTGCTATCTCAAGCAACCATATTGTGCACTTCTTTCTTACATTTTTCATGACGTATCTTAAATTTTAAGTTTTTCAAACTTCTAGCATATATGTTTTAGAGACTCATTGGTACATGCTTGGTTTTTATATTAACATTACTTAGCATATGTAACTTTTCAGTTTATTTTCTTCTATTCTCACCCTAACCCAACGTATGACACAGGGCTGATGGCTATGTTACGTGAGGCGAGGTCTCCTGACCTCTCTTAAATGAATAATAAATTGAGTGATAGATTCAGTCCAAATATGTCACAGGCACATTTTGTATCTTTTTTGGAGTTGAACAGGTAGTGAATGTGTTCGACTTACGGTAAAACACAAACTGTGAGAAAGTTTTTGCACACATCTTACTTAGATTGCATATACTAAGATAGCAGTAAACATTTTTTGCATCGAATGTTTAACTTCGGTGACTATATTTCAATGAGAGCTTTACAGAAATGCCTGTAAGATTTCACAAATTTCCTCATAAATGAGACTCAGAATAGGTTCTTTGTCCTCTCTTGTGACAACAGAGCAAATAGCTGCTGTAGCAATGCCTTGGCTGTTGTCATTTAGGACTTTTTATAGTTCTTAGTGCCTTATTTTCTGAGCTGCTTGTTATGACCAGAATTGCATGTTACTTTTCATGCTTAACCAGCATGTTCTGTACATCAGGTCTTAAATGCTGATTCTTATCTTACACAAGGATCAGCATGAGGACTGTCAAAATTCTCTGTAGTTGTGTTCATTTTCAAAATACTTTTCACGATTTAGTTTTCCTTCACCATCAGTTTGCTGGACAATTTCAGAGCACGTTTAGGCTTGCTTGTTCTTCATTATCTTGTGCATTAGCTACAAAAGTAAGTAGAAACCAGTAGGGTAGCAACTGTTACTTTAAAGAGCGGATAATGACACTGTTGTACTGAGCGTGGTTCCCGATGCATTAACACTGCTGCATGGCAGCACTCACCTCACGCTCTCTGGAGCTCTCTGTAAACGTTCCTTGCATTTCTCTGGGGTCTGTCTTCCCGTTTAGTCTTGTTCGTGCTGGGAGCTTGCATGAGGATCTGAGCAGATCCGTCTGCATCTTTTCTCTTGTTTCACGACTTCAGCTAACTTCTACTGGAGCTAAAGGTCCAGAAGGTAGACAGTCTTTTATGTTTCTTAAAACATTTCTTAAAACAAGAGGAAAGACTGTAAGCTTCCTTAGTTAAGAAAACAGCGTTAGCTGTCAGATGGCTTGCTGTGAAAGTGACTGTATGAATGACTCGATCACAAGCCAAATTTGTGATGAACCAGGAGGGAGAAATACACTAGAAATCAGGTGTTGGTGTCTGTGCTGTTCTGTTCTGCTGCCTAAGGGCAGTTCGAATACTCCCAAGTGCTTCTTCCAGGTTATAGAAACAAGCAGTTTATGCTGCCCTGATTTTTTGCATTAAAATGCAAATATGTGGGGAGGGATAGCCGTTCATTTTTTTAAATCTATTTAATCAAATGTGTCAGTCTCCGATTAATTTACTGATAGTTAAAGAAAAGTACTACGTGCTCTTGAATGTAACTTTGCCCTTAATGTATGTGTGTGTATATGTAAAGTTCCATTTAACTTCAGTAGGAATTGCTTGTAAGTTCATAGAAGGACCATATCCCCATATGTATATTCAGATTTCTCTTTCAGATTTTTTTCAGCTGATGTGATGTATTTCTTCCCTACAAACCAAATTCCTTTTTATGTTTTAGACCCTCAGAGATAAAGCCGCATTCTGTGATGCATGCAAGGAACAGAACTGTACTTTGTAGTTTTGCGAATCAGTGTTCAGAACAATCATAATTCTGCAATTGTATGCAAAAATATTTAAACAAGAATACTTAGTAAATTTCTCAAGTACTTAAAAAGCACAAGGTAGGACTTTTTTTTTAACTTTCTGGTGTTTGTAGATTCTAGATATGTGTGCTGCACCTGGATCTAAGACTGCACAACTCATTGAAATGTTGCACGCGGACATGAATGTTCCTTTTCCCAGTAAGTCTGGAAAAACTACCAAAAACTTTTGTGACTTTGAATTTCCACTTTTTCTCGTAGAAGATTATTTTTAATATCACAGATAAGCATTTAACTACATATTGCATTCCCAAAGTGGTTGAGTGATATGAGATGGGAAGTACTCCACCTTTTCCTTGAAACGTTGTGGACTTCCTTGGCTTGAAATATATCTTCGCAGTTCAGACTACAATAGATGTGATTAGAGCTTAATTTTTGTATATAAATGAGGTTTACTGAGCAGACGTGGCCCATGAGCCCTTGTGGTTTAGTGGTATGCTGCAAATACTGGGTTAATCTGCTTTAGCCTTGAAATCATCATGATATTTATCTTTTTCTTAAGCTTCAGAATCTTTACTTTCAGATGCTTATAGAAAATACTGCCTACAGAAATGCTGAAGTTGGGGGAGGAGTGTATTCTTTTCATGTTCTGCTGAAAATCTGCTGACATGCAGAGATTGTCTTTGATGGCAGCGGAAGTTTTCTCTGTTACAAGGATTTTACTTTGAGAGTGAAAAGTTGAAGGGCCCTTGGTTGTGTCTTATTGCCGCTGCATGCAAGCTAGAACTCTTGAGACTATATTTGACACATACTTTATGTTATTTTATGTTCATTAGGGGGTCCTCTATTCATAAGAAGTCTTTTAAGTAAAGATCTCTAGTGAAAGGTTTACACAACTTTGAAAGTAAGGCAATAAACTATGTAAAATTACTTAGCTTTTGAAAAGTAAAGCATCTTTCCACTATTTTATGTTCTCAGAGGGTTTTGTAATTGCTAATGATGTCGACAACAAGCGCTGCTATCTGCTGGTTCATCAGGCTAAGAGATTAAACAGTCCGTGCATCATGGTGGTCAATCACGATGCTTCCAGCATTCCTAATCTACAAATAGATGTTGATGGAAGAAAAGAGGTCCTCTTCTACGACAGGATTTTATGTGACGTCCCCTGCAGGTATCTTGCACGTGAACTTCAGTACACAGGTTTCATTATATTAAGTGCAGTGCTAGAATTTTTTTGTT
Source organism: Chroicocephalus ridibundus (assembly GCF_963924245.1). Lineage (NCBI taxonomy): Eukaryota > Metazoa > Chordata > Aves > Charadriiformes > Laridae > Chroicocephalus > Chroicocephalus ridibundus. The sequence goes on from NC_086285.1 coordinate 92,908,781, forward strand.
ACTGAGTTATGCTTTTTGAATAGCTTAGGGAGTTACAATTTGTAGTAAGTTCCAAAACAGGTGAATGCCTTAAACTGTCTTAGATAAGGGGATACCCAGTCAAAGTGGACTTTTTTCATTCCACGTTGTACTTAAATTTAGTCAGCTGAAGGGCCTCAAATTTCAAACTTATGCTCAGGGTACTGAAATACAAAGAATAGTGTAGAAATAAAGGGTACAGCACAGGAGAACTAGTTAACATGGGAGAGGGACTGTTAATTTTTTGCTGCTATAAATGACTTGGACGTGAAATGAGTTTTACCCACAAATAATACAAATCAGTTCAACCTCTGTTACAGTGGAGATGGAACCATGAGGAAAAACATTGATGTGTGGAAGAAGTGGACAACACAAAACAGCTTGCAGCTCCATGGGTAAAAATGCTTATTACACATCTGCACTTCTTTTATTTCCGTCTCCTCCTTTTTTCATATCTTTGACATCTGCATGCATTCACATGTTAATATATGACAAAGCAGAGACTTAGAAGAGTTGCTTTTCTCTCAAATCAAGAGCTTATGCGCTATTCAGAGGAAGTGTAGTATTTTAGATGTGAGTGGAGTGTGTGAATCTAAATTGCTTGTATTATGAATATCTGACATTAATGTTCATTGAATTAATTTAGACAAGGTAGCTAATAAAACAAGGAGCTAATAATTTGGTTGGAATTCTTAGTGTTTAGGCAGGTAAAATACTGTTGGAAAATGCAGAAACTGGTAAAATTTAATAGTAATATTTTAAAGTCTTTAGGATATTAGAGATCACACATAAACGGTTTCAGTTACCTGAGACTGGTTTACATTAGCTGATGGTGAATGAGTACTTAGCTTAGTGCAGGCACGTGGTAAAAAGCAGTAATTTAAACACAGATGAAAAAGCTTTGAACATCTTACTGTGCGTTTGTAACAAGCTGGGAATGCCATCAGTTACTGTGACTCATCTGACCCGTGGTGACTTGTTACTGCTTGATAACTCATTCATAATTACAGGTTTTATTTTAGTCCTAAGTATGCAGGTAGGATATAAACTGGTTCAGCTGATCCAGCTCAGTGATACTTTTCTCAGAAGGCCACTGCTAGCTAAGCTCTGTTGTCAGTAATAGTTGTGATAGCCAGATTGCTCCTCATTTTAACTCTAGATTTCTGAGAAGAAGAGTCAGTTTTTGGGGTTTGTTTTCTAGTGTTGAGTACTTGATAATAAACTTGATGGGGCACTAGAAAGAACAAAATACAGAATGTTATGTTGAAAGTTATCATGCAGTAGTGTTAATGCTTGACCTAATTGCCATTTTAATAGGTGTAATTTGAGTGTGTCCGCAGTATAGACTGCACTAAGATGACTTAGTTTAAAACTGAATGTAATTTTTGTACTGGTGACCGCTGTGGAACTCAGTAAGTGCTGGCTTAGTCCATGGAAAGTTATGTGTCAGAGTTATGTTACAGCTTCACCTGTAAGAAATTTGATGGCAAATCTTTCTGGTTGCTGAATGATACCTGGCTAGATCAAGAGTGTTCTGTTAGATTGCAGTTAAGAATTGCAACCCGTGGTGTCGAACAGCTGGCAGAAGGCGGGAGAATGGTATATTCTACGTGTTCATTGAATCCTATTGAAAATGAAGCTGTGATCGCGTCTCTGCTGGAAAAGAGTCAAGGTGAGAATGGACGGAGCGGGGAAATCCTTTTTTCTCAGCCCAAAAAAGGATATGTGTATGATAGTACTAGCAATAAGCTTAGTGTAGGTAATGTGCTCTTCATATGCAAAACTGCAGCCATTTTTTGGTACCAGTAGAATTTCATCGGTGTCGATACAAGCAGTGTTCTTAAATAAGCCTAAATCAGGTGCAAATATAAAACCTAAAGAAGTTGTGTTAATGATACACAAAAGACTTCTACAGATCAGTGGAATTCAGTCTGTGTTACCTGGCCTCTGCTAACCTATTCCACTGGTTGGGGTCCACGCCTGACATTTGTATTTCCTTTGGAAAACATGGAATGGGACATTACTGCTGTATGCTATGTAAGTAAAAAACCCAGAGTGTACTTAAGCAGTTAGAGGACTGTTATTGTGCACGGGTAGGTGGGAGTCACCAATACCTTTAGCCTCCTTTGACCCACATTTTGACATGCTTGGAATTTTAATGTCTTTAAGCTCCTGGATTTTTTTTACGTTTTTGGCTTGCATATGAAGGCTTGCTTAAGTTGCTGTTAAGTCTCCATCATCTGAAGTAACAACAGGTGGAAAAATTGAGATGAGCTGGAAAGCTGCACTGCATACGTTTGTGATAGTAGGGCTTAGTAGCCCAAATTTCTGGTCTTGAGCTGATGGACACTGTTTTTTCTGAGTCAGTGACCTGAAGTTGGGAGACATTTAATTGGATTTTGCATGAAAAATTCCACAGATTTTGTTAAGATGAACCCTGTACAGAGCAGAAGCAGCTGTATTGCTCCTGGAGCTGAGCTGGTTCTGGAAGTAGGGTAGCCTGCTTTGTGTAATGTTTCCTTTGTGCCAGTCACTATCGTGGCCCCAAGTTGCACATGAAATTTCATTGTCTCTGAAACAGCAGTTGATCTAAAATGCCTGCAGATAATTAGGAATTGACTATTTAATTTCCACTCAAACTACATCTTTATTTAGAGGTAGTTTCTTTGGCAGGCTGAGCGAAAGAAGAACATAGACGTGTTTCCAGTACATTGTAGTATGCTTGGCTTGTTGAAGGTTGTGGTACACTGGAGTTACGTTTAACTACAACCAGAGTGGGAAGTGGTAAGGACTAGTTTGGGTAGGAGCAAGAAGCCAACAAATGCAGCGTCTGGGGAAAATTCAGTACTTGGAAGTAAGGATCTTGACTGTCTGTGGCATTTGGATCTTGTCTCTGCCCGGTTGGAGGTATTTTGAGGCTTATTTGGAGGCTATGATGCAGCAAGCAAACAATATCCTTGGGGCTAGAGCGTAGGTGTAGCTAAAGAAGGGTGAGGTAGTGCAGTGGTCTGCAAGGGGCACCTGGACCTCAAGGATATGCTCAGGTCAATCCAGAATGTTTGTTGGTTCCTCAGTGTTAATGTTGCCCCTAGCACCGTGTTAACACCGGTACTTGTGGAGCAGATCAGAGATTGCTTTCCCCTTGGGGCTGAAGGAGTAAGGAAAAGGCACTTTTGTACCGTTTCTCTACTGGGAGTTGTACTTCTGACAGACTATTTGGTGCTTGATCAGTCTGATGTAGTCTTGAGGCATCAGCTGAAGTCATGCTGTAGGTAGGCAGGAGTATTCAAAGGACGGATGCAAACATCAAGTTTAATCAGATTTGAAATGTCATTTTGGAATTTGTCTATGAATTCAAGTGTCACTTTTCCGTTTATTTAAAAGACTTGCTTAAACTGTCACTGTAAGAGTAAACGGTTAGTCACATAGAACAGGCTGACAAATTGAGTACAACATGAGGAAAAGCCTACCTAATTGTTAAATAACCAAATATTCAGAATCACAAAAAAAAAGTTTTAAAGTTGTTCTTCTCTAGAGAGATCACCTATTTAAACAGTAAGTTTTATATCAGTCTTTCTGGACTTGGAGCAGCTTGGAGTTTTTATTCAGTAGATTAAATTATACTCTGTTGATGTTTCTTATAGTACTTTGGCATATGTTAGCCATGTTAGGCCTTTTGTCCTGTTAGGTTGATAGTACTTACCTTATTGTTAAACGGTTTGGAATTTTCCATTTAAAAAATAGTAAATTCTTTTTCCTCGCACACTGGAATATATTGAGATTGTAAATTCATAAAATGAGAATGTATCAAACATTTTAAAAGGCTCAGTCATCCCAAAAAGAGTACTTCTCTGAAAAAATACTTGATCAGTGTAGGAAATCCAAATACTAAGTAAGTGGAATTCAGTCTGTGTTATCTGGCTTCTGTCTGGAACACTGATGTTTAGTGATAGAGGTTGTAGAGTATTACTCTATGCAGCTGCTACAAAAAGTACCTAACTATTATATTCTCGTTAATTTATAGGTTGCAAACTTCTGTAGTTATTATGAACTGTTCTTACCATCTTACCATCTTTCTCGTTAATTTACACGGTAGTAATTGTGTAACATGCTCCTTGAAAGCTTTAAAAAACAATGGTCTTTAAATGGTCTTAAACTTTGAAGGAAAACTATTTTTATGAACGTTAGTTAGGAACATGACTCTCAAATTCTGTTTTCAAGAATGTTTATATTCTTGGGATTTCAGGTGCCTTAGAACTTGCTGATGTCTCTTCTGAGTTACCAGGTTTGAAGAGGATGCCAGGAATTACCAAATGGAAGGTACTTACCTAGTATTTCTGTGAAGTTCTTGGTCTGTGGTAGAGTGTTAAATTAGGGAAATTTTGAAGTGTAACATTTCAAAACAGTAGATTAAGCCGAAGTACTGGTAGTGATTTGCTAGTAATTTGGTAGCGATTGTTCTAGACAGTACAGCATCGTAGGAGAGAGGGCTAAAAATCTTTCTGATGGTAAGTTCGCGTCTTCTCATCTGCTCTCCTGTTTTCCTCTAGCTTCCTTTGCTCTGTCTCCTATACTTTCTTAATATAATTCCCTTTTCTGTTGTGTGCATGTGGCCTGTAGATGGCAACATAATTTCAGCCACTTTTTAAGTTATCCCTCCTCCTTCGTCTTTGCAGTCTGTGAGTGTTAAATTCTACAGTTCTTGAGCTGATCCACTTGAATCATTTGGAAGTAAAAGCTTTTAAACCCTTTCTGGAAATAAGCTATAAAACCTACAGTGATGTGAGTAATCCTAGAATATTAATAGAATCCTTAGGCCTTATGTGATTTCAGTTTTGGAAACAGACTAGTAGGGAGGGGCAAAAAGCCCCAAAGCTTCTTCAGCTTCTTGTTAAGAGTATAGTTAAGAAGAGTAGAAGGCCATCCTGGTAGTAGGGAAAGAAGCTCAGATTAAATTTTAATTATGAGCGTGTGCCTTTGCAACGCCATTGTTTGTTCTCTCTTCTCTCACCATTTCACTAGCCTCTTGCAATGGCAGTCTGCAGATTTATGCCTCAGTCTAGGCTAATGAACAAGATGCATGGAATAAAGATTTGCTTATGTTCTGCCATTGGAAATAGAGCTTAGAAACAAGCTGATTTCTTTCTTCTTACAGTTCCAAAAGTTTAAATTGTATGCTGGTACCTGAAGGATAAATGTAAAATGCATAGTTCTATAATCTTAATTTTACTTTTTTTTTGTTATTGTATAAAGCTACAAAATGTATATATAAAGATCACTAAGAGTATATTGTATTCCCTGTAACATTTCTGTGTTTGCAGTTGAAATATAAATCTCCCTAATGGGTATTTTAAAAAGCAGGCTAATAAAATCTGTTGAAAGTTCACACTTATTTGCTGCTACCCTGTTTTTTCAAGCCTGATTGGCTAGCTCATTCTTGAATGTATTTGCTTGCCTTGGTGCTGCTTTTACTTGGTTTAGTCTTTTGTTTCCTGGTGAAACATTTGTTCAGTGGGAGCTCTGTGACTTAGTGATTATGTTGACTATGCCTGAGCATCAGTTGACTGTAGATCTCTGGAAACGTCAAAATAAAAATAAAGTTTTGTTCAAGGGACACTTAGGCGCTTGAAAATAGCATTCCGTACTCTCTCCTTAAGACAGATGATGAGTGAGCTCAAATGAATTACTTGAGAGTCTTGAAGGAAGAGACCTTTTTAACTCCAGATCTGGTAATCTACTTCTGCAACACTTCTAGTCTTCATTCTACCCTAACGAGAGGCTAGTGAAATACGCAATAGAGAAGAGTTCAGCCTGTTGTTTGATGCTTTGTCATCCTACCGGTTACATTGTGCAGTTAGGCTGGTAAACCAAAACGGAACAGAGCAGGGCTGTTAGGCAGTTGTTCTAGTACATCCAAAATACTTCTAAACTTGTTTGCACTTCCATTTATTTATCACTCCCACTGGTTGTTTCTCTCAAGCTGAACTCATGACTTCCAAGGAAGAGCAGTTAGTTCAAAATCGCAGTGTGTCTTGTCTCCATCTTAGCAATATGACATATAGCGTATTTGGACTTGAAATACTAATTCTGGAAGCACAGTCAGTCATTTCTATTTCAGGAACGTGCAAAGGCATAATATTTTAGGTGTGATCTGATCAGTGTCTGAGAAACGCCAGACTTCATGACGCTGAAGTCTGTGTTCTAACATTCTTAGTGAAATTGCAATCTAGATAAATCTTACATTTCAGTTTCCAGTAGAACTCTTAATTAAACGTCCAAATTAATCACAGTGAGGTGGATGAAAACAGTTCATCATACTTGCCAGTCCTGAAGTCACCATCACTGTGACTTCTCTATTTTGTTGCCTTAACAACAAAAACAGGCCTTCATGTCAGTCATTAATTTTATGCATTTGCCCCACAGATTCCTGGATGTGACCTTTCTTACAGCCCTAGAGTCCAGTACAGAACCAGGCGTCTAGAGTTCTGAAGTCAAATTTTCCCTGTTTTTCTTCCCAGTTTCGTATTCTTGCTTAAAGAGCATTCACAATGCCTTGCTACAAGAGTTGTGGCTCTAACCTTCTGCTTGTATCTTAAGAGTCCTTCAAAAGCTTTGACCCTTAGACGGAATGAGGTAATGTTAATGCCCACACAGTACCTTGGAGTGGATTCATAGAGGTGTTCTGAGTCCTGGATAAAGATGCAGGTATTAGAAAATTCATAGGGACATGGTTCTTCAGTAAGTTTCCTTGAAAACATCTCTGTCTGTGACCTGTGTAGGGCTGTATGCTTAGCAAGCTGTTGTGTTGCGCTCTTGCATCTTTCTTACGTAATGAAATTGGGATTCCTTGTTTCTAATCTCTACTAGACTGCAGTACCCTTTTCTTTTGTATACTGCTGGGAAGCTGCCTATAGCAGAATGTCTCAAAGCCAGTCTTGTGGAGAAAAAGAAGTAACGTATCCTAAATCTGATGTCATACTAAACTTGTATATTCTACCACTGTCTGTCCTTTGGGTTTTGGTGTTCTATATGTTCTAAAAGGTTAACAGAGATCACTGCAGTTGATTCTCCACCGGTCTTTAGTTGACTGCACACTTTGCTCCAGTTTTTATGCTTCTAAAAGAGGTACAGCTGGCAAGAATCTCCTGCACTTAAATGTGCAGAGGAATGATACACTTTAAAAAACTTGATGTACTATACCAGAAAATAACTTATCTTTAAGGCATCTGAACCTTCATTTGAAAGTATTTTAATTAAAACTTGTAAAATGTTGACCCGTATTCTTCACAGTATTTATATTTACTCCTTTGAAGGTAATGCTGAAAGACGGACAGTGGTTTGAAGAGTGGAAAGATGTGCCTTCAAATAGACAAACACAAATACGTCCCACTATGTTTCCAATAAAAGATGAAGAGAAGCTAAAGGCAATGAATCTAGAGCGTTGGTAAGATTCCCCAGAGTAGATGTTATGACGTTTTTTGATGGTTACCTTGTATGGTGGTGGGCAAATTATAATTCAGTCAGATTAGGAATGTATTGCAGTATAGACCTTGGTTTGTATAGGTCTGAGTATATTTTGATTGCTTCATGTATAATGGCAGTAACACAATATTTAAATTCCAGTGAACTGAGAGTAGTTATTGAAAGCTTCTTACAAGGAACAAGTACTCACACAAACAGGTCAAATTCTTTGCATCCAATAGAGATACATAGCCAAAATTATTGGAAAAATATATAAAACTTTAACATTTTAACAGTGTGACTTATTTTCTATGAAAGACTTTTCATAGCTATTCTAAAAATAGTGTTTAGAAATGAGTCATTAAAGCTTAGATGTGAACGGTGAAATGAATACGTTGCACTGATGCAAGTTATTTTGCCAAGATGCTCTATTTTAGATCCTGTTTCTAGCTTGATAAATCAAATCTGCACAGTCCTGTTAGGAATACTTAGTCTATCCTGAAAGTAAATATAAATGTGACACAGTACTTTGTGAGAGCTTGAATACTGACGATGAATACATGGAAACATTTATTATTTTTTCCCTCCCTAGTCTTAGGATATTGCCACATCACCAGAACACAGGAGGTTTCTTTGTGGCTGTGTTAATAAAAAAATCTCCAATGCCATGGAATAAACGCCAGCCTAAGGTAACTTTTAAAAGAGCTAAAATGTTAACCTTTAATAACATTTCTGGAATTTTTTGAAAGCTTACATAATAGAAAATATACTATAACTGTGGTATATCTGCCCTTCAGTTATAGTTCAGTGTGTCAATTAAAAATAAATTCCTAAATCCCTTAAGAACTTAAATTTTTTCCAAGTTAATCTCCTTTTAAAATAGGGAAAAAAAAAAAGAGGGAGGGAATTTTGAAATCATCGTAAAATAGCGAGATAAAATTTGAACCTAAAATTAAGGCTTTGAAAGAATTACAGAAGCAGATTAGATTGGGTTGCTAATGCTGTCACTTCCTTCAGCTGTGTGCGGTGCCTCTGCCGAAGGCTGTTTCTGCTGTGTTGTAAGCTAATTCTGATTTCAGTTTATCTTAACTCTGTGGCTGGCTGCTCAGGAGTGATTCACTAGCAGATTAGTCTAGCGGATCAGCAGCAGGGGGAATGGATGTAAAGCTGTGAGGAGCCGCAGCAGCTTCAGCCATCTGACTTTAATCCATTTGTTGTCAATCGTCTTTAAAATCCTGTCAACAAGATTTTAAGTTGACGTGATTTTTTTTGATTGCTTAGACCGTTCGTATCTTTGAGAGAAACTTCTTGTGTGAATCCCTTTCAGCTGTTTCTGTTAATTTGTTTTGCTTCATTAGAACACCTTATGAGTAAAACGTGTGTGGCAGTACGGAAAAAGCATTTATTCAGAAGCAAGCGTCATCCAAATAGTTGATGCTGTTCTAAATTTAATGTTGTAGCACTCTTACAGAAAGTGTGCAGCAGCAGGATATGTGTGTCACCTTGAGTGCTAGGAGGAAAGCAGCAGATCCTGACTTAAAAGACTTCTCTTTGAGTGCTTAAACATGAATTTGTAAATGGTATAACAATAGCTTTCTTGGACGGTTGGTAAGAAACTGTGCAGATCAGTGCTAGAGATAAATGCAGCTTACAGTGGTATCTTGATTTAGTAATCAGATTAACTGCCTAAATTGATCTGTTTAAGCACTTCAATTTGATAAGAATTAAGCACATGCAAAGAGAGAACATAGGTACCTTCTATTACAAGTTAGATACTACTTTTGCTTTGTTGAAAATATTATAATTTAAAATAGGTTCATCAGAAATTGCCACAAAGAACAGGAGAAACTGAAGTGACAGCAGCTAATTCAGATAATGGTTCTGAATGTATTACTGAAGAATCAACGCTTGCTGAAAATGAAGAGTCAAAGAAAGCACAAGAATTGCAGAATTCAGACCTTGAGCAAAGCAAAAAGGAAGGAGTCTGTGGGTAAGAGACCATGTCTAAGTATTTGTCCTGTGACAGTTTTGGAATTGCTGAGTATTCTGTAGTTCTTTTGTTATTGGACTCATTTAGAAGTCGATGAAGAGGAGTTAATGAATTTCCTCAGTTGTCCTATGTTTCCACATTTTCTGTCTTGTATATCAGCAAGTTAGGAAATTAACTTTTCTTATTAGCATTTGCAAAGTCTGTTAGTCCTTTCTTCTCTGTTCAGGAAAAAACTGCTTTTAGAAGTTAACCTGTGGAAGATCTTTACTGTCTCCACAATTACTCCCTCAGAAATCTCTGCTTACTTGTTTTTGTGGTTTCTCTTTTCAAGCACTGCTTTCACTTCTTCATTTTAAGAAGTTAAATTGTGGGTAGTGTTGCCTTAGTGAACCACAGGAAAATGTCAGTATTCTGTTTGGCATACTGTCATTATCATAAGGCAAGCATTTTCTAAATGAATTGAATATACTGATTTTAAATCATGTATTTTTACTAAAATTGACAATGCAATGGTATTGTCTTTTTAGACCACCACCATCTAAGAAAATGAAGTTGTTTGGTTTTAAAGAAGACCCTTTTGTGTTTCTGCCTGAAGATGATCCATTGTTCCTTCCTATACAGTAAGAAAAAAATGTTTCTCTTTTGGCAGTAAGATTTGTAGTAGTTCAGGAGTATTAGGAGTTCAGTTCATCACAAAAGATGGGTTTTGTGTTTCTCCCTGAAGAAGATCCGTTGTTGCTTCCTATCCAGTAAGAAAAAAATGTTTCCATTTTGGCAGTAAGATTTTTAGTAGTTTTGGAATATTAGGAGTTCAGTTCATCAAAAAAGATGGGTCTAGTTGGTCATACGTAAAACTTTTCCCCTAACTTTGCACCAGGTTCCCCTCTCCTCAACACTTTAAAACTCTCTTCTTAAATGAAAATAATGGTGGTGGAAGCCCCATCCCTGGAAGCGTTCAAGGCCAGGCCGGATGGGGCTTTGAGCAGCCTGGTCTAGTGGGAGGTGTCCCTGCCCATGGCAGGGGGGTTGGAACTAGATGATCTTTAAGATCCCTTCCAACCCTAACAATTCTATGAAAATAGACAACTATAGTTTGCATCGGAAATTTTTGAGCGTATCTTAGTGTCTATGACAGCTTGTCTTTTCCGATGTCATGCATCTTAGAAAGTCTAATCTTTGTGTTCTGGACCCAAAGTGTTAAGTGTTTGCAGAGATAGCTTGAGGAAATGGGCTAACCCGTGCATTCTGAGTATGTAATTTCATTGTTCAGTTAATCAAAACAAGTGTTATGGCCACAGGAAGTTTTATGCATTGGACCCATCATTTCCCAAGATGAATTTACTGACTCGAACTCAAGAAGGGAAGAAGAGACAGCTGTACATGGTTTCTAAGGAGCTAAGGAATGTGCTTCTGAACAACAGTGAGAAGATGAAGGTATGGTTCATCTCTTCAGGTTTTCACAACAGAGATCATAAGCATCAGTGGTTGTGCCCTAAAACTTTATTGCCAAGCTGATTATTTATATAGAGGATTACCCTCTGATAGGCCTGGTTTTTTTTAGTCTGAATGAATGTGTTCCTCTGTTAAAGAGATGAAACGTTGTCTCTGAAAGGTAAATAACAGTCTCCAAGATTAAAATTGGTATGTTTTTTGGCAGGTGGAAGGGAACTTAAAAGTAGAGGAAGGGACTATATAACTGCTGCATGTGTACCAGCATTGTTATCTGGTCTTCAGGTACCTTCACAAGTTTACATTGACACACTTGTATTTATGAGCCCCTTAATTGTAAAAGTATTAAGAGCTTTGAAAGCCTACCAAAAATAACGGATAACTTCAGCTGAATTATTAGCTGGCTGTGTTACGTGAGGACATTGTTTCCAAGTAATTTCAACATCTGAATATTTTGAGAAGTGGTTAAGATGAATGATAATGGGATAAGAAGTAGGTTTTTGTGAATTAGAGGGGAAAATAGTAATTTATTTTATATGACTCTCCATGGAAAATGCCTTGCAAATGCTAAAGATTTGTCTTCGAAGCTGTTGAACAATTTAAGTTAAAATAAGGTCATCTAGTCCAGCTTCCTTCCTACCCCAAGCAGGGCTACCTTCAAAGCTAGATCGGATATGTTCAGGGCCTCATCCAGTCAGTTCATGAAAATTTCCAAGGATATTCATTGCATCTTTGCAACAGATCTTTGAGATGGATAAATAATTACCCTTTTATCCCACACACAGAAAATGGCTATGTAGTTGACAAAATTTTAAGAAATGGGTGCATCATAATAGGCAGTGACACTTTGAGTGCCACGAAGCATATAGTGTCCTAATATTGAACACTTGTGCATTTTTAAAATCCCATCCTTGATTGGCTTTCACAGAATCGCACAGAAAATTCTTCCTCCAACTAAAATTAAAATTAGATCTTAATAGTTCATTGTCCTCATTTTAAGACAAACGCTTCCTCACAGTGTTTGTTTTCAGCATGGAAAGGAGTAGAAGGTGTTTATATTGAGAGAGAACTATGTTTTGATAGTGGGAATTCCTTTTTCCCTCAAATGAATTTTCACATGAATTTAATTCAGTGTCTGGCGCAAATGAACAAACTTTACGGCAGAATCGTCCTTTCTTCCTCCTTTTAGTCAGTTGAGGAAAAACAAAATTCAGAGTGGTAATTTAGAGTTTATACCCCGTGATGATGCTTGTTGGCTTTGTCGTTTGCAGGTCATTAACACAGGGATAAAAGTCTGGTCTCGCAACAGTGACGGTGAACAGTTTGGATGTGCATTCAGATTAGCACAAGAGGTAATTACATAGCATTGTATTTTCGAAGGAGATAACTTTGTTTTCCTCTAGAGCCTGTAGCACAGCTGGCATTAGCTCTGTCAGATTAATGACAATTTGCGTTTTCAGTATGGTTTTAAAATGTGAAAATCGTTTTGTGGTATTAGCTAAAGGGCATACTGTTTTTAACATTTTCTTCAGAAAGTAGAGACTGCATTTTGAAATAATTATATTTATTTATTAAACAGGGAATTTATACTCTGTACCCATTCATTCATGCAAGGATTATAAATGTCTGCATAGAAGATGTTAAAATCCTGCTAACCCAGGAAAATCCATTCTTAAGTAAATTCAGCAGTGAAACACAGAAGAAAGTCAAAGATATGGGTAAGCCTTCTGATACGTGCTATGACAAAATGATTATTATACAATACACGGAAGACTGAAAATTCTGTCACGTAAACTATGTTTGCTAAAAATTTTGACTAAATTTATCTTAAATGTACTGGTTAATGAGGTAAGTAAGCATTACTGAAACCCAGTGTGCTACTAGAAACTGTAGTCCTTTCTGATCATGGCCTTAAAGGTTTATGAATTCCGGAGAACAGAAGAGTTGCCACACTTATGACTTCTGTGAAACAATGCTGTGATGCGGCATTTTAAAAAGTCTGATGAACAAAGATTTTATATATACTACAGACCTTTACGCCTGTTAGTGCTCCAGCTGAAACTGTTTGTCATCTGCAATTGTTTGTCATGATTTTATGCATCAAATATAGTTATTCAGAGATTGTCTTAAATAAAAGGTGCAATGTCTGCTCATTAAATTTTTATTCCCTCTGTGCTGGATGCTTGAAGAAATGAAGACTGGTTTTCAGTCGTTTGTTTATGTTGGTTTATTTCCAAGTCATCACTTGTCCTTGTGCTTCAGTGTTTGATGACACAAACTGGGGAGAACAATTTTTCTAAAGTTTGGGCTGGCATACTCCGATATTCATTTTACTTAAGTAAAAGTCCCTTGCTAGATTCACTGACTAAATCAATCCACTCTGTGGTTTTGTATTTTAATTTGTTTGTTTGGGTTTGGGAGAGGGCAAGGTTGGCGGTTGCTTTTGTAACTATATAAATACTTCAGTCTGAAAAAAAGAGAAGGGAATAAAACCTGGTGTTGTCTATGGTTTACTGTACTGATGTAGGTAACTGTTAACCAGCTCATGCTGTATGGCTGTCTAAAAACTTGTTTTCTTGAACATTTTCAAATTACAGTCATTTTAACACTGTACCAAGTAACACATCTGGTTTTTTATGTGGTTTTTCTTTTTTTTTTTTGTTCCCCCACCTCCCTTCCCTGCAGCAATGGGAAGTATAGTTCTGAAGTACGACCCAGATCCTGAGTAAGTAGATGTGTTGCTTTCCATTTACACGTTTTAAAACTTGGACAAGAATTTATTTTCACTCAGCAAAAACAAAAGCGGAGGCATAGAGATGCAGTGAAGTCAACGGTAAAGCCAGACAGCATACAAAGAATATAATGGGGAAAGAAGCTCTCTTGCCTGTGTATTCTTAAAACAATTGTAGGATTTAGCTTTATAAAGGAGAGCTAGTAGTTCTGCCAGAGGTCCACAGCATCACTGCATGCGGTTGGTTGGTTGGTTTGTTTGTTTCCCTGTGAAGTCAGCATTTGGAATAAAAAAAGTTTCACTTTTTCATTGTTCGTTTTTGTTGATAAGGTAGTATCGGAAGTTCTTGAGACCTTTTTAAACGTAAACTTTCATCTTACTGTTGCTTATTAGTTTTGAAACCAGAGCCAGAAAATTAGTTTGGCTGTTGCAGAAATTTAATAGCATTGAGCTTTTTTTTTTTTCCCCGCTTGCCTGCTTGTAGACAAGCAGGTACCTGTTTACATATTGAAGCTAAGACCAATGTACTCGCATCTTTTATAAATAATTATAAAATGCATTTACTGTTAAAGATTGGGTGCTTATTTATCAGGGCATGGCTATAAAATTAAGTTCTGAAGATTAACTTTCTCATAGTTGACGGAACGTAACTGCTTGTTTGTAGAAAACCTGATGATCTGCAGTGTCCTATCGTGCTGTGTGGGTGGCAAGGAAAGACATCACTCCGTGCCTTTGTCCCCAAGAACGAGAGACTTCATTACCTGAGGATGATGGGAGTTGAAGTGTTTAAAGCAAAGAGGAAAGAGGAGGAATCGGAAAGTAAAACGGAGGAAGAAGTTCAACATAGGCTGGCTGAAACAGAGGAAGGAATGGATGTGGAAGATAAAGAACATGATTTAGTCACGAAAATGGAAGCAGAAATAGGTGAAGAATCTTCCCACAGTCCTGTGGAAAGCAGTGCTATGGAAGTAGAAAATAAAATTGAGGATTTAGATCAATCTAGTAAAAATGCCAACAGTCATGTAAGCCAGGAAAGCAAAGACACGGATACGAGTAATGTGAAAGGTTAAAGTTCTTCCTCTATTACTCGGCAGCTTCCATGAGGCTCACATCCAGACTTTTGCTTTTAGCATGGAAGTATATTGTAAAATTTCATTTGGAATGGGATGTTCCTCTTTTAAAGTTTCACGGTTTTATTTTTTAAATGAAAACTATAAAGAGAATTTCTCTTCACGTGTGTTGTCTTTTTACCATTTTAAGCTCCGTATTACTGGTGGGTTTGTGTCTCTGTTGCTGGCAATGGACCATGCACCGGTAAAATCTAAAGCCCTTAATTGAAATGGAATAATGATGTGTACAAATGAACTGCCTGCGTAACTGATCACGAATTCCCTCAGAAGAGAAAAACTGCAGTTTCATTCAAAGCACACAAGTTCTAGAAAAACATTTTTTTTCTCTTAAGATTGCTTATCCCACCTCCCACCCAGTCTGATTACTACTCATGCAGGTTCTTTAATGGATAAGAGAATCGGTATGAGTATGCATACAAAGGCGCATACAGGATTTCTAACTATCAACCCGGTTAACATTTATTCAAAATAAAACCATTCACAGCATCCTGAAAAAAAGAAAAGGGCAGAATGCATTTTGCCAGCGACTGGTGTCAGATTTTTCTCCAGAGTGGTGAATTGCTTGACAGGCACAACTAATAAATGTCCTTAACTAGATCTTTGGGTATGCTGAGCATGCCTCGAACTTATATCTTGAAATGTCCCTGTTTAAGGGTCTGTGACTGCCCCTCAAATCTACTGCAGTCGTCTGTTTCTCTGCCATTTCTTCAACTGGGCGTCATCTCTAATTTTTGCAAGATACTTGTTTATAGCTGAAATAATCGGAAAAAAAAAAGTGTGGTGGTGTATATATATAGTTGTATAGTAGATGTTTAAAAGAGGTTATTTAGGTCCAAAAGGGTAATTTACTTAATCTGACTTAAAAAAGAATAAATTAGTTGGCTACCTCAGAAACTTAAAATATAAATTCCATCTTTTGTGGCTTAGTTTCAGCAATACTCTGTACTTGTATCAAGTTGACCTGAAAGGAAGGTGACCAGTGGTACAAGGTATTGTCCTCCACTAGGACCATGGTGATGGAAATATTTGTGTTTCTTGTCAAATTAAATTTTACCATGTGTATTTTTACTGATGGAGTCCTAATGTGGCTTGGATCCATTTGCTGTACCTTGCTACCACAGATTCTGATGCCTGTCCTTGAACTACTTCATCAAAGGGAGTATTCTTGAGGGAGAGACGTAAAAGTGAAATAATGCCATGTCCTCTTACAAGATATTAGCCTTATGCAGCGAAGAACCATTGACGGGACTCATTTTCCTCTTGAGAGTCTGTAAAATAGGTTAATAAAAAATCAGTTCTTGTCCTTGTATTTTGTGAAGGTTTGAATTTGTTCTTTGAATCAGGAGCTGTGATTGGACAGGTTCTTTTTTGTCAGCTCTGTGGGCTGAAGAACAGCATAGCAGGACCTCCTTCTGAATGGAGATGTAGGCAAAGTATAATTTTTAATTCTTAAAGGATTTGAGGAAAAAAATTACAGCAACTTGAAACTTCAAGCGTGAAACTGAGCATTGATTTTCATATCTTTGCATTTATTCTGACATTGGGCATTTGAAATGGAAGAAGGGTGGAAGACCAGTGTCATTTTTAAGTCCTCATCACCATCACAGTCTGCAGTGCTTGACCCTGGGGGTGACTGATTTTAATCCTGCCCATCTTTTTATGCTCTAGTGATCTCCATAAATTATCAGAAGGTCAAATGTTAAAACTTATGTGAAGAAACCAGAATTTGTTTAGAATTATGCCTGCTGCTAATGTATGTACTGATGTCCCTGAGCAGCAGGTTAAACTTCCCTTCAAATCAGTGGCTCTGCTAAGGATACAATTTGATGACAAGTTAAGCTGATATGAATGCTTGTTGATACAGACAATCCAGACAATTAAATCGGTGAAAAGCTAACTGTATGGAAAATGAACAGTCCAGATTATTATTTTTTTTGACTGAGCTTACCACTGGCAGACTAAAATGAAAGTAGGAAGCTTTTATCTGGGAGCTGAAGAAAAGTAGGTTCTTGGATCATAAACTGACTGAAATTGGGTATAACTGAGACTTGTAATAGAGTAACAGCTCACATCTGCATCACTTTAAATCCTTTAAGTAGACCCATTTTCCTGCATTATCTATGAAATTTCGCCTTGCTCTTGGCTTTTTTGAGTTCTTTTCTTCCTGTCAAGTGCAAATGGGAGGTTTCAGACAAGAAACTGGGAGTCTAGTTCTCTTCTGCTGATCAGCAGTTTTATTCCATATCTCAAAAAAAACCCCAAAAAACAACCCCAGAGACTGCAGATTTATTTTTTTTAAAAAACTGCGAGTTTTCTTGCACCGGTTTGCTCTGTCCCAGTTACTCTTGCCTTGATTGCCAGAAAGGAAGATGCCCAAAACTCTAGTTAGTGGCTGAAGATGCTGTCCTGGCTTCCCAGTCCGGGAGCCCGACGAAAGGGGGTGCGTTTTGTTTGTCTCTCTCTACTGAGCGATGTGCCGCTGCGGCTCTGATGGTCAGGTGGCCAAACCTCTGCTTAGGTGGTTTTGAATGTGGGTTGCCGCAAATAATTTAAAAGGAAGACGAAAAAGAAGTGATAGGTGACTGCGTGAAGTTTTAAAATGTGAGAGTCTTAAAAGTCACTAGGTTTGAAGTTCAGGAATTAAGGTCCATCCTTGTAAGCAATCCCTATTCAATGTGAGATTTCTCTAGTTAATGTTGCTTTTTTTTTAAAAAAAAAAACCAACACAGGACTGTCGATGTTTGCACTGATGGCAGGGGTTTTATGTGTTGATAGAGAGGAAACAGGAAAAATTTCCTGCATCCAAATGAATGGACTGTTTACGTTCTCCTTAGAGATGCCCTCAGGAGAAGCTGCTGGAGCCTTCAGAAAATAATCTGTTGACTGAAAAACCTAGAAAGAAAAGGAGGGGAAATACCACATGGGATAATCCTTTGTAGATTTTTCTTCAGTGTTTAACTAATGTTAGTCATTGCTTTGGAACTTTGTTAGAATTTTCATACTTTGCCACATTACATAGTTTGCCACAAAGTTAATATGCCATAATCTACTGCCACTGGGGTGTTTTATTTTTTTCTTAAACGTCTGAGTCCTCTTAAAAGTCAATGAGACTTCTCAAAGTATACAGACCCCTTGAAAAATTCCTGCCTATAAACTTCAAATTTAGTCTCAGCAGTAACAGAAAGCAATTTAGCTCCTGCGACAACCCCTGTCAGAGGCTGCGGCAAAGGGAAACCTGTGTCTGTCTTTCTTCCAGTGGGAAAAATTCCAGCCTGGAATAGAAGGGGCGGTGTGCTCCTGCCGCGTTGCTGCCAGGGCTGAGCTGGGCACGCCGTCGTGCCCCGCCGCCTCGCCAGGACAAATCTTGTAAACAACCCCCGGCAGAGCAGTGCGGGTACAACAGCGGTTCTGTTATTCCCAACCAAACGTCCCGATCGAGTGGGCTGGTGGCACCGCATGGTTTTTGCCACTCGTTTTTTTGCAGCTGGCATTGGGGAAAGTCGAGGGAGGGGCCCTGCATCCCGCAGAGAGGTGCAAGGCACCATGTTGCCTGCCCCGGCCACCCGCAAGGGCACCTTTTGGAGGGACCGAGGGCTGCCCGTACCCTCAAGGTGGCGTGTTTCTTGCGGGGTGTCCTCACCTCTTGTCACTCCAGGTGACAAGGTGACACTCCAGGTGGATTTTCCACACCTGCCACTGATCCTCTTATCAAACACGTGGTTGTATTTAATTATTTAATTTCTTGCTCTGCGTTTCTTAAACCTGAGCATTGTTTTTTCATGAAAATCTGGTTTAGTTCTTACGGTGTGGCTGCTTGTGTTATGAATTTGAGTTAAGTTTCTTCCTTCTGCACTTGGTATTCCTATGCAGTTGCACTGAAGCTGGCTGCTGGCTGCATAGCTATCTGCCTATAGGCCTGCTTTTTTTCTTTAAATGAGTTACCCACGCGTGGCTCTGGCAGCATGGGTAACTCCAGGCACTCCGTCACCAAACCATCCCTCGGGACCGTGCCTGTACACTCCTGCTTCACCTGCGTAGCTCTTTGTATTTCTGATGCTTTGCATCTTCCACTCCCGTTTTCCATTTGTCTTCCCTTGAAATTATTGACCCCTCCCCATTTGTCTTTTTCTATAGCTCAGAGGCTTCCAGGTGTGTTAGCAATTGACATTTGCCTGTTGCTAAAGGGGAAACAGATATGAACAGTGGCCAAAACAATTCTTACAATTTTTACAAGAACAGGGCAGGCATACAATGATCCTTGCCCAGAATATTCTCCCAGACTCCACTGGTTTCTTGGACCAGATATATTGTCTTTGAGTTTAATGGTCCTTTGAATATTTCTCCTCCATTAATTTGCCAATTGCTCCCTGAGACCACGTGAGCTTCTAGCGCTCATGACATCCTGTGGCAGGGAGCCCCCAGGTCCTACCTGTTGTGTGAAGTATTACCTCCTTTTGGTTACTTTGGCTCCTAACAGTTTTGGTGGATGATCCCCACTTCTTGCATTGGAAGAGACAGCACACAACTGATCGCTGACTAGTTTCTTCAGGACGCTTTTGATTTTATGGTCTTCTTGTCATATCCCTTATCCATCACCTTTTTTCCCAGCTGAAGAGTCCTAGCTCACTTGTTTGTTCCCTGCATGGAGACTACTCCAAACCTTTCATCATCTCTATCAAATGTTTCTGAACTTTTCTCAGGTTTTATGTCCTTTTCCAGATGGGGGAACCAGAACTGCACATGATGCTTAGGATGTGGCGGTTGTGCAAGTGTGTGCTCTCTGTTCTAACCTCCAGTCGTCTGGTTGGTGGGTTTTAATGCTACTAAATATCAAGCCGATGTTTCAATGGAATTGCCTGTCATAAGTTCATTATTATGTTCTGAACGGCAATAGAGACCCTGTTGTTTTACGTGTGATGTTAGCATTATTTTTCCCCATGTAAATCACTTTTATCTGTACTGAGTTTCGTTTGCTGTTTTATCACCCAGTTGCTCAGTCTTGTAAGGTCCTTCTGCAGTTCTTCAGAGCTGGACCTAATAGCTACTGATTCAACAGCTACTGATGGAATTGTAACCCACCCAGAATGGTTTTCTGGCAGTCTGCAGGCCTTTGGCAGCTCTGAAGGGATCCTGAGCTAACTGTTTCATTATGACAAGATCATAGGAGAGGAATTTCTCATCAAAATGCTGATGAGCGGGATGACTGAGCAGCAAAGAGAATATAGTATTTTCTTTCTAGTATTTTAAAAAATTAAATCTGTCCACAAAATGCTCTCATAAAATGCTTTTCTTCTGGAAAATACCAGCTTCTTGGAGGAAAATAAGTGTCCTTAGGAACACGGCAGTAAGATTTCTGGCAGTGTCCCCTGAATCTTTCCCAGTTCTCCTCAACCTAGAAATCTCTCCGTGAGGCTTTTGAGAACCACCCCCTAAACTCCCATTTCCTGTGGCTTCTCAGGCTTCAAATTCACCAACTAACTTGTTATGCAGCAAGGTGATACCCTGAACGTTGTGTTACCAGGATTTCTTGCCCTTGTAGGTCTGAATGTCTCCCTGGACAGCTGTCAGGCTGGTACACTGTCCACTTGCCTGCCCATGTCTTCAGCTGACATTCTAAGGCAGTGAAGAAGGAAATGGGGGAAGTGGCCTGAAATACTAAAAATGTCTGTTTCAGATGTTCCAAGTGGATTCTTAAAGCCATTTTACCCTGTAGAAAACGTTGCATTTCAACTCCTCTTTCTCCATCATCTGAATTTTTACAAATGCAAAATCTCTGGAATGAAATTCCAGGTCCTGCATGGTAGCAAACAGCATCATGAACCTAACACTAAGTTATAACACTGCATTAAATATGGGAGCATCTCCCAATAAGAAATATGAATGTAGTGACAACCAGCATAATTAAAACTTCCTAAAATGTTTTTTGAAACCCACTTGCTGACGTATCAGCATTTGATTAGTTTCTTCAGCCAAAGAAAAAGGCAGAAGTAAGGGGGAGAAGGCAGGACAGAACAGAAACTGTTCAGTAACACCCACGGTGCTGGTTGCAGCTATGTAAGATGTAAACCCAGGTGGTGGGTAACTTAAACGTTTCAAGGTGAGCTAGCTGGAGGATGGTTCTCAGAAGCTATTTTTGAAATGTTACAGGAATTGTATGTTCAGTTAGGCAGCCTTGGAGGTTCCATATTCTTGCCACGGAGAGGTGAGCCAGCCTGAGCTTGCAGATAAAGACCTGCTACAGACAGCAGCTGAGGACAGCGCATCAGGAGACAGTCGATCACAGAGAGTTGTTCTAATTATAAAATCACAGAAACACAGAAGGATTTAGGTTGGAAGAGGCTTATGGAGGTCACCTAGTCCAAACCCCTCCTCAAAACAGGGCTAACTTCAAGGTTGGGCCAGTTTGCTCCGAGCCTTGTCCAGATCAGTCTTGAAAGTCTTTAAGGATGGCGGTTGCACGACATCTCTGGTCAAGCTCTTCTAATCCTTAACCATTCTCCTGGGGAAGAAGTTTTTCTGTGTGTCCGGTTGGGAGTTTTCCCTGCTGCAACTTCTGCCTGCTGCCTCTTGTCCTATCACTACACGCCCTTGAGAAAAGTTTGGCTTCATCTTCTCTGCAACCACCTCTTGGGGTGTTGAAGAGAGCAACTGAAACCCCCTTAACAGTCCTTTCTCTAGGCTACGCAAACCCAGCTCCCCTCTCCTCATTCGACATGCCTCCTAACCATCTTGGTGGGCCTCCTCCAGTGGGCCTTTCCAGTATGTTGGCAAATCTTCTCATGGGGGAGCTATGCTGGGCCCAGTACTGCAGATACAGCCTCACACACAAGTAGAGGGGAATAATCACTACCCTCAAACCCCTGGCTACTTCATGACTGTTTTAAATTTCAAGAAGTTTATGCCGCTGCAATTATTCTAGAATATTCTCAGTGGGTTTCCATGCCTCGTAACTTCATTTTCATATTCTAATTTTTCAAATTGCTTTTCTCTTTACGACAGAAAAAATCTGTGCAGCTGTGCAAAATGTGCCGATTTACTTAACAAAAAGAAGATATAACTAGCTTTGCACAAAGGTCTCTTGAATACGAAAAGAAAACAAAATGAAATGCAAACATTTTTCGGTAGTCATTGCTTAAGAGCTTTTTTTGTGGTGACAAAGTCATGATGATAAATAATGTAAATTATTTTGAACAATGACTTGAAAAAATGTCATATTTAATGTGTGGATCATCTTTAATGCAAAGATACACACCTTCTTTTCTAATTCAAAATACGTACCTCTCATGCAGAAAGGGGCTGGAACTTGTGGGACTGCCTCATGATCTCCACTTAGTGGACCAGTGAATTGTTCTAGAAATAGAGGCCATGGAGGCAGAAAAGATGTTTTTCAGGTCTGCCTGCGGTACAGAATGGACCCAAAGGGCATGGCTACATCTTGTTAAAAAAAGGAACAGCCAGAAGCTCCCAACTTCGTCCACTGCCTACACGCATATGTCCTACAGGCAAAGAGTGTCTGAGCTCTTTGAGTCTTGCTGTCTGGGTCGATGTATAACGGGTCTGCTCCTGGGGGCAATCTGAAAGTACTAGCAAAATGGCAATGCAGACTGCTTCGCATCCCCTTGTCTGAGGTCCTGTCTGGATTTCTGAGCGGGGGGGTCTCCACCTTAGCTTGAAATCCTCTTAAACCTGCAGGTTAGGGTTTTAGATAACAGAATTTCTGATCCCAAGGAGGGTTGACTCCAACCAGCTTCCCTCTCCTAGGAAAAAAAAAAACCAAAAAACTGAAAGGATATCTCTGATAGAGGGAAGGATGGAAGATAATGTGTTTTCTTAGGTTTTGTCTGCTGCTAAGAGTCCTCTAGATAGCCAGGGTGGTAGAGTATGCGCACTATTTGGTGTAAGGCCTTCACAATGCTAACAGGCCTCTCTGATTGCAACGGGTTACGTATCACACTGATGAAAAAAACTCTCTAAACTGTGGAGAAAGAGGAGACATGACTTCTTTGAGCTTTCACATTGTCCCACTGGGTGGGGTGGGGTTGGGTGTTAGCGGCCCGCAATCAGAGATCCATCTTTTCTGAAGAAACCTCCCTCTGTCTTCTGTAACATAATTTCTTAGTGCCTATAGGGTCTTAAGCATGAATCCACAGAAACGATGAGTTGACACCTTCTTCCTGAATCGCAGTTTACAAGGACAAAGAGGAAACAACCCCCCACTTTCCAAAATGGTCGAACATTGCTACTTCTCTTGTGCAACATTAATTGCTCCTATGGATATTTTAACACCACCTTGAGTTTTGCAGTCTCAGTCAGTCTGTTCTTTGTTTTTAAACCTGTCATTTGCATAGGCACAGACCTTATGGTGGTTATAACTAACCAATTTTTTACATATGTTTCTATATCCTGTCATTTCCTAGCTTTTAAAGTGTAGGGGGTAGGTGCACTCAGTTGGTCTGAAGTGGTCTACACCTTAGGAATATGTGTTCTTTTACACCTTAGTAATATATTTTCATGGGCGAGGGGGGGCAAAGTTTAAATCTATTGCTGCAAAATCAGTTTAGGTTATCTGGATTTATATTTTTTATTGCTATGGTAAAAATAATTTAGAGCTTGTGAAAGGTGCCAGATCGACAGCCTAAAAATTAAGCTGATTGCTCCATTATTTCCCAGCTCCTCTCTTTCAGCCTTTCAAAGGCATCTGCTCTTCTTTAATCTCCCGTAACTCAGTTTTTCAGATGACTGCTAAGGCTTCTGAGACAGTGAGAGCCACTTCTCTAGGTATCCTTAGATGATGTTTATCAGGCTTGTCTAATTTGAAGATGTCTGATTTATTTCATTAGGTCTAACTTATTCCATTATTCGCTGTCTTGTTCTTTTTCTGGTCCCCGAGACCTTTTCACCGATATTACGTGCATGAACAGCCTCATCTTTTTAAAGGGCTAGTTCATCTTTTTGGATACATTAATTACTATTTAGAGAGGACAGATTCAAAAGAAGTAATAGGCAATCCAGCTTGAAATCATCTGCTGATTCCTTTCCCTTGAATATATTTATCAGTGTTTTCTTTGGGCCACTCAACAAGGTAATAACAAACCGCAGAGAATGATTTCTTGTTATCCTGTAATTCTCTTGCTAAATTGAATCTCATTTTGCATGTATTTCTTCCTTGTATGCATGAATTCTTTTACATTCCCTTTAGCAAACAGAAGTTTCCACTATTTTGATGAGTCCTTTTTCTGCTTAAAAGTCCACAGGTGGAGGACCCCTCAATGTGGTTAGGAGGCTGGAGCCCATGCTGTGAGGAGAGGCTGGGAGAAATGGGTTTGTTCAGCCTGGAGAAGAAGTAGTAGGTGAGATCTAATTTCTGCCTTCTGGTAAATTACAGGTGCCTATAGAAAAGACAAAGCCACTTCTCAAGGCAAAGTGACAGGACTCACAAAAAAGGATACAAGATGCAGCAAGGGAGACTCTGGTTGGAGATGAGGAAAAAATTATTCCCCACAGAGGAGTTGAGCACTGGGGCAGGTTGTCCAGAAAGGTGGTGGATCTCCATCCTTGGAGATCTTCAAAATCTGGCTGAGCGAGGCCCTGGGCAAGCTGATCTAGCTGGGAAGGTAGCCCTGCTCTGAGCAGGGGGTGGCTGGACCAGCTAACCTCCGGAGCCGATTCAAACCTCAGTCTTTTTCTGATTCTAGGATCGTTCCCAGAGTGAATGCTTTGCACAGAAGATCACAGCTCTCTGAGACTCTTCTGCTCGATACACCTTCAGACGCCCTCTGGCTATTCAGACACCAAAGTACTGCATTTAGCAATTAGGGAAGCATGTGCACATGTTTAACTCAAGTTAAACCAGAGTGCGATGGTTTAACAACACAGTCGCTGCATCCCCTACTGACTATGTGCAGTAGTTTAGTATTGCTAGTGCTTTTCATTTACTGTAATTCAAGTTAATTCAGTGGAATCTGCCAAAATGCAGTAGGAATAGCTTTATTGTTAATTCAACTATATCATAAATTGGAGGATAAAAGAGGACTGAGTTGAAACTGTTGATGAAATTGTTAACGTTAGCTCGCTCTGGTAGAAACGGGCCTCCACCTTGGCTTTTTGTCTCACTGCCCCATACGTTACTCCAATAACACCACACAAGGTACAAAGCTGGTGAATTTTGTCCTGTGTTTCAAAACGCTGCGCTCCTGGCTGAAGGAGGCTGCGGTACATGAGTAATGTCAGGCATCTACAGATCTGAATTGTTCCTGTTTTTATTAAGTCATATATTCAGCTGTAAATGTTACATCGTCTCTAGAGGCAAAGGATGAGCTGTACACAGTGACTGTGAATTTAAGATAGAAAGGGCAGATCTGAGCAATTCGCTTTGTTCTAGACGGCTTGTGAGACAATCTCAAAAATGGTCGGTGGAGAAAAGTAACACATGCGTGTGCTGATGGGCCTCCAGGAGGTCCCATGTGACGTCAGCCAGTCCTGTGGAGAGGTTTCCGATGCTCTAGAACACCTTAGAGACAGTCAGAGACAAGGTTAAGGCAACTGAATGTGACTTCCCTGTGTGGGGGACTTCAGTGTTTGGCTAATATCAAAAGCAATTCAGTTAATCTGCGTTTTCTTTCAAAAAAAAATCATTTGGTGGTTTTTTTAGCAAAACCTTTTCAAGCAACACTAGTACGCCTTGCACTGGAAAAAAGGTGAGCTAAAGAAAAACACAGAAAAAGTGTGTCAAATAACAAAAGCGATCATCACCACTGACAACTTATTTGCTTCCTATGGAGAATCTGTTTTTTCTGCTTTTCACATCCAAATAGCATTTGAATCCACATCCAGTGTTCAGGAAAACTCACATAATACCTCACTCAAACCCCTCAAATAAGAACTCTTTAATGCTTCCCTTGACAAATTGCAACAGGTCGTGTAAGTGACATGCTTTATTAAGAATTGATGTCATACAAAAGGGTTTGCAGGGTTAAAATAATATGAAATCTCTGATCATGCTATTACAGGGATTGTGCTGTTCCCTCTGAGAAGAAATAGGAGGGATAATGCAACACTAATGGTGAAAAATATATTTTTCTGAGGAGTCTGAGCACAGGGCAGAACATTAACATTTTGTACTGCAGTCTGTCTTGGTACAGCGCCGCGATAACAGGGTAATGCTGTCGACCTCTGTGAACTACATCGAAAGGAGAGCCAAACTCAGCCATATTCTTTCCTGAAGTTCATAGAAAAGCACGTTAAATCAGATTTGATCTGAAAAGGTAAACGTCATGAAACGGTATTTTCCCTGATATATTCTTTGAGGCATACCAACCGCCTATGAAAAGCTGATGTAATTTTCCATCTCTAGCTTAATTTCCGGGCTATGCTCTGAAGCAAACAAGGCTGTGTTTCAAATTGGCTCTGTCCACTAAACCAAGAACAAGGGATCATGGAAACAGTAGAACAAGTTGGGTTGGAAGGGGCTTGGGGGTGGGCGAGTTGCGTAGTGCAGCCCCCTGGACCACAAAGGGCCAGCTTCAAGGCTGGAGCTGGTTGCTCAGGGTCCAGATGGGTCTCGGGAGTGTCCCAGGGTAGATGGCCCACCGCCTCTCTGAGCAACTGCTCCAGCGCTTACGCACTCCTGCAGAGAAGGCGTTCAGCAAAATGTAACTAAACAAAAGTCATCTGGCCCTTTACACAGCTGTCCTGAAATACTGTATTTTCCTGAAATACAGCATATGTGTTTAACACCAAAAAACCCCAGACAGTACGTGGGAGAACAGAGAGGTCTCGGTAGGGAATGAGTGGTTACCAACAAATTACTGCTGATTTACAGAGAGAACGTACAGAGATTTATACGAATGATACCTTTTGTCAGCCTAACTGCTTAAACTGCCAACGGAGGGGCTTTACTGTGCAAAAACGAACAGCAGATGCTGATCATAAAAGGAAGTTAAAAGTCTCAAGCAGCTGGTAAGGAAAACACTTGAATTTATGGCTGGTAGCAGCAAGCAAAGCTGTCAACTGTTGTTTCCAAGCTAGGTCTGGGGACAGGAGTCGAACAAATGCATCATGATGACTGTGTTTGCCTCCAGACCCCTGACTGAGCTCGAAGGTCACAGACAGAAAGATCTAGAGCTGCTCACCCCCTTACATGCAGAAGATGTGCGCTGACAGCAACAAATTGCTTTCACATACGGCACGTGTAAGAGACGGCCCAGAAACAACCTGTCAAAAGAAGCCGAAGCATATTCAGCCTGTGATAACAGCTCCACAAGCTCTCATTATATAAATGTTCTTCAGAGTGGGGCTGACTGTGTTCAACAAACTGTTCAAAACCGCTGTCTCCCGGCACCCCTGGAGGACGTAGGACGGGTCTGCAGGACCCTGAAGAAGCACTGCAGAGCGGAGCAGTGTGGACGAGCGATGCTTCCTCGGAGGAGGGCGAGCAGAAGCATTGAGAACACCAAATAAAAGCCTCTTCCTCCGACAGGCGTTCCTGCAGCGCTTCCCTGGGTTAGGGGAAAAAGCTCGCTTGGCCTGACTGTGGATTATGCCCTTAAATGCTGCGCCTGCTTCTTCTCATGCGGATTTCTCCATTCACAAACCGCTCTGTGCTTCCTATCAGGGAAGTGAAATGAGCTGCGCGCCCCTGGGGGAGGCTGCGAGGGAGAGAAAGCTCTGGGGAGAAGGGATGAACTGGATGGGAGGCGGGAGGGCAAAGGATAAGCACTAGGAGAAACTTGGGAAGCTGGGGAAGATAGCTGGGGGAAAGAGGAATCCTGCAACATTTGGAATAACAAGCAAATGGAAGAAATTGCAGCTGGCTGTGGATGAGAGGAATGTTAGAAGGATTTTGAAGATCAAATATCCAATGTTAAAAGGAAAAGCTGCACCTGGGGCGTTGTGTGTATGCACAGCGCTAGAACAGCGGCTTTCCAGGAATGAACAACACATTTAAGCACTGATGCACTTACTGGCTCCAGCTCCTGGGGGAAGTGTGTCCACGCGAGAGCGGATCTCTTGAGTGCCTAAAGGGAGCAATTAAGGGCACCGCTCGCAAGCTACATGAGTTCTTAGTGGCAACCGCCTCCCAGACAATGTTGAAGACAAGCCAGTTCTGGGCTTGGGAGTGATGATGAAGTCTTACGAGAACGGGAAGTACCAGAACAAACTGGTGAACAAAATAGTAGGTACCAAACCAAAACGGCACGTTAAAGAGCAGCCTGTTCCGACAGGCCCGGTTGGTGTGTGTTCAGGAGCTTGGAAAGGACATAAGCCTGACACTGGAGAGCTGCAAATGAAGTTATGTTATAGTATATAACATCATAAATATTAATGCATACTCTATATTCAATGTTTATTAAATAGATTTACTAAAACTAATTTTGTTGATTTAAATTTATGTTAAATGCTTATGTTGAATTTATATTTTAAATCTATTATTTTTAAATTTTACTTATTTATAAACTATATGTACTATAAGTTATATTACATACACTATTTACTCTATATGTATATTGTTATATATCTGTATAACTCATAGCATATAATATATGCATGTGTTAATTATTCATAGATTGTATACTATTATATTACATAATGACACATATTATTTAATATTATTGTGTTTTATATATTATATAATAAAATGTAAACAGTTTTCCTAAACACATTTACACATATTGCATTATACATTCTATCTATATAAATATGTATTGCATAATGTATAAAATAATATATATATATTACATATTAAAGAACCCTTAATTTCTCACCGAAACCTGATTTTGTGCTAGAGGTTTATAGATACATAAAATACTCAGTGTCTGTTTTGTTCTGGGTTTATTTTCAGAATAAAGAAAAAGCTTTCTGGGTGATCCAGAGAATCAAGAGCCAGCAAACATTGTGCCTGTAGCTGGGAAATAGGTTTAAAAATCAAAAAAGAACAGATAAAGGACAATATAATGTAATTAATCATTCAAAAACCTTAGAGGAAGCCCTTTCTTAGCAGCTATAAAAATGCAGAATCTTCTTATGGCTACAAATCTGGCCATGATACAGAAAGCAGAGTACGACTGAGAAATCAATTTTCAGGATGGCGAAAGATTAGAAACGTCAAAATGTTTAAAAAAATTAAGCCTCAACAGTTGATCTGCATAATGTATTAAATACTTGGTAATTTGGAAAGAGGATCTGAACAGTGAATTAGCAAAATCTGCAGAGGCTGTTTGTTTTAGTTAAAACCTGAGAATATTACAAGGCGAGTCAACTGAAGAAGAACCTAATGAAAGACAAATAAATGGAGGATACCGTGACGAACGACCCTCCATAGTGAATACAAAGGAAAGAGCACTGGAGGGAAAAGACAAAACTCTTCAAGCGCTTTTTTTGAATTTTAGATGGCAAATGCCATGATGGTTGTGAGATCTGCGTGCCTCTGTACGCAGCTCAAGGGAGACCTCTGCTTGATGGGTGATTCCAGGTGGATAAAGCACCGAGACGCCAGGTTGAGACACAAACTGGGAAAATGTAGCAATTCTTTTATTTCTTTTTGAACTGTTTTTATTCGCTTCTCCCAAATGCAGGCTCCTCTGAGAGTTGCTCATGAAAGAAGAAAAGAGCCAGCAGCCACAATACTAGTCAGAAAGGAAAAAGTCAGAAGGAAAAGGTGAATCACCCAGAAGGTGACTACGCACTGGAACAGGCTGCCCAGAATGGTATCGGGAGGTCCACCTTGTGAGATGTCTGGGACTCAGTTGGACGATGCCCTAAGCAACCTGATCTAAGCTTGAAGTTGGCCTTTCTTGCAGCAAGGGGTTGAAAGAGATCATCTCCATTCCAGCCTGAATCATTCTGATCCCCAGGACAAGAGTCTGATGCTCCTGTCTGAGCCACCAGGATACAGAATTAGATGTCTGTCTCATGCAGCTGCACAGTTCATTTGTACCGATCTCAACATCTCAATACTATATCAAAAATACAAACCAGATGCCTGTTTCAAATCTTGCCTAGCACAAGATAAACCAGTAGTTTTTATTGCACATCATGCACACAGAATGGAATTTGCAAGTAATACTGAAAGATTATGAGATATAATATATATTGTCAGGCATTCTTCAGGAAAAGCTTGTAGGTTTGTACAGCACGTTCAGAGTCTTCAAATGCCCTGGCAACAAAGTTACAGACTAGCCAAAGCTGCCCCACACACAACAATATGAAAACTACAGTTCCTTTTTGATCAGCTTTGAGCATGCTGAAGTTTCCAGTGGGATCAGGTCCAGTAATAGACAAAATCAGAGCTCGCTGCAAACTGTGAAGATTTGGTTGATGAGAATTTCAACATTAGCCGATAACGTGCACTCACAACCCAAAAAGCCAACCATACCCTGGGCTGCATCCAAAGAAGCATGGCCAGCAGGTTGAAGGAGGTGATTCTGCCCCTCTACTCTGCTCTGGTGTCATCCCACCTGCAGTACTGCGTCCAGCTGTGAGGCCCCCAACGTAAGAAGGACATGGACCTGTTGGAGCGAGTCCAGAGGAGGGCCATGAAGATGATCAGAGGGATGGAGCACCTCTCCTGTGAGGACACGCTGATAGTTGGAGTTGTTCAGCCTGGAGAAGAGAAGGCTCTGAGGAGACCTTAGAGCAGCCTTCCAGTACCTAAAGGGGGAGACAAACTTTTTAGCAGGTCCTGTTGCTATAGGACAAGGGTAATGGCTTTAAACTAAACGAGGGAAGATTTAGACTAGATATAAGGAAGAAATTTTTTACAATGAGGGTGGTGAAACACTGGCACAGGTTGCCCAGAGAGGTGGTAGATGCCCCATTCCTGGAAACATTCAAGGTCAGGCTGGACCGGGCTTTGAGCAACCTGATCACGTTTAAGGTTTTCCTGCTCATTGCAGGGGGATTGGACTAGATGACTTTTAAAGGTCCCTTCCAACACAAACCATTCTGTGACTCTATGACTACCATCCTTTTCAGTTGCCCCCTGAGGGTATGCACAGCTCCGAGGCAGCGCCAGTGCCTTCTGTCATCCTTCAGTCCAACACCCAGCACTGTGGCATTCAGAGCAATGTGGAGAAGCCATCAAATCCTCCGAATGGTACACAGGTCCCATTGAAGTCCACAATTAACTCTTCCACAGGGCCACTTTCCACTTTCTGAAATAGTTGTGTCCCTTTACATCAAGTAACAGGCTATTTTTTGTTTGAGTAAAAAGCATGCTTCTGACAAGTGCTGCTTTTTATTTGGTTTGGGGTTTGTTTTGTCGGGTTTTTTTTAATTACTTTTGTCTCTGAAAATGGACGACAAGGTGAAGCTTTCTTTTAAGCAATTTCTCGGGTTCAATCCAAAGTGCTACATTGCTCAAGAAGGAAGAGACTGATACATGGAGGCAGGGCGAGGTTTTTCCTATGAGCTGAGATTTAACTGTGTGAGTCCCTTTTATGGATTTTTGCCTTACAGATAGAAAGTGGCAAACAGTGAGAGTACAGAAGGAGCGACATGAAGGTGGTTGTCTGTCTCAGCTGAGTTCATTTTCTTGTCCGCTGATCTTCTGAATTTTCTCCCTTTGGCTAGATTGGTAACACCTTTGCTGGTTGCTTGGTGTTAACTTTGCTTTCCTTTCCTCTCCCCTTACCCTGCCCTACTCTCCTCCCTCCATTTCTGCCCCACCAAGAGGAATCTGGTAGGTTTATCTATTAGGCAGCAGCAGATGATACAGTTGGAGAAAACGCTGGGAAGGTGGAAAGGTACATTTAACTGAATGGCTGCGCCAGGCATGTGAAGTCATATAAGAGAAAGAGGTATAGAGAAGAATTTTCTGGTAGTCTTTCAAATTTCTAGGTACCCCCTGATTTCTCATCCTTTTCAGTTTGGCTTTCTTTACCATCAGGAATTTATGTTCTTCTCTGTTGAAAGAAGATTTCAAGAGAAATCAACAGCATAAACTGAAGCTTCTCCTTCAGGAGGCTGCAATACCTTCTGCTTCTTTTCCTTCCAAAGAACTCGTCAGTTCTTCCAGGAACGTGGTTACCTACAATAATTTATGGTCACCAGGTGTACTGGTGGACGCTGGTTCTGTCTTCTCCTTTGCCACCTTCACTGTGGTGGGTCTCACCGTTCATACCCTGGTTCGCCTACTTACATTTATGCTTTTTCACAAAGAACTTACCATGGTTATTATGGGCAGTGTCCAGTTGTCCCTTTCTGAGAGCTGGTGCACAAATTGTAGAGCAGATGGCTCCAACTAGGAAGTGGATCATGTCATCTGTTAGTGATATTCAAGAAACACATTCTCTCTTCAGGTCACTTCCAATGGGCAGGAACCTTTGAGTTGATTACTGCCAATGCCGAAAGGAAGAGCAGAAATGGCCTTCAGATAAAATTGTCATTTATGCTGCAGAAGATGTATATGTAGTTATGTTCCGGGTTTGAAAGCCTTTTGGTTGTTCTGGTGGAAAGAATACCAGAACAGTCTGTTTCAGCTTTGGTCGTGATTCGGGTCCAAGTTTCCCCTGTATATATATAATATACATACATATATATGTAAATATAAAAAATACGTAGAAAAAATTTAAATTACCTCAAAAATAACTGAGTGCCTGTAGAGTAACTGTCCAGAAGGTCAGGCCAAGAGTCAGATTTTTTTTCTGCTTGGTGATGGAGGCGAAGTGACAGGCAACTCAACACAGATGATACACCTTGTTTGCAAGATGATACCCCCTGTCAAGGCTGGCCACCCCTTGTGCTCGCGGAAAGCAGCAAAACTGCTCTTGCCACGCTTAACATTCAAACCACCGGCACCTCCAGTGTGACTCCATTTTGCGCCGGGCTGAGCTGAATCACAGCACTATTCACTGCTGCAATGTTAACAGCTGGGCTCTAGGGCCAGTCACTTTGAACACATTGGTCCTTTGTTCCAGCCCTTTGTTTTTCCAAGTGCTCTGACTGCGCTTGTGAGGGAGGGGTACTCGACAAACACAACTTTCTCTCAGAAATGGGGTCAAAATAAGTGCAATCGGAGAAGGCTTTCCTATCCAGGAACAGCGAGGCAAAGCATACCAGGGAGCAGGGAAGGAAAGACAAATCCAGGTCTTTGACGCTACAAGGTGGGCAGGGGAAATACGTGTATTGGCTGGATTTGAGGATCTGTTGTGCAGCAGAATGGGGACATCAAATGCAAGCAGATGAGCTGTACTGTGATATATTCCAGACGAAAGTCCCTGTCAGAAATGCCACCGAAATCCTTTTCACCTCAGATGTTAATTTGCAGAATGTTTAGAGGATGCAGGTAAAATCAGGGCAAGATTGAGACCAGGGGCTTTGGCCCTAGGAATTCACCTTAGCAATCATGAAAGCCTTGCAATGTGAGACAAGGTCAACTACAGTAAGTCGCTTTCCAAAATTTAAAGATTTTTCTTGCAGAAGATCCATGTATAAGCTCCAGGCTTGCTTTCCGTGGTTTCCTTCTTATTCTCTCTACTGAGGGAAGTATTTTCCCATCTTGCATTGCAGGGAAACAGACAAGAAGAAAAACCTGTTAAGATTAAAATTCTTCAGGGAAAAGAGAATTAAAAGTTTTCTCAAAACACGGAAAATATTTATAGCAGTGTACTGTCAGCTTGTGTATGCATGCAAAAATTTTAGTGTGGATATGCTGATTAGTGATAACTTCAACAGGTGATTGCACAACTTTATACACCTACATCCACGCAGTCAAGTTAGAGCACAGGGTGCTTGGAAGGGGGTACTTTACACTAAGCACCGAATCATGATGCCCTTCCTGGAGGTTAGCAGCTTTATGAATCGGGTAGAACTTCACAGGCGTATTTTTGGATATTAAGTTTTTTTCCCCAATGCCTCTGAATATCAAAATTCATAATGTAAATAAAATAAGACAATCACAGAAACATTTAGTTTGGAAGACACCTATGGAGATCCAAATTCCTCTTTCAAGCTTTGACCAAACTTCAAAACTGGATCAGGTTACTCAGGGAATTATCAAGTTGAGTCCCCAGAATCTCCCATGATGGAGATTCCATTATTTCTGGGCAACTTACTCTAGTGCTTGCCTGCTCACGTGGTGAAGAGGTCCTTCCCTCCATCCAGCTGGGACCTTGATTGCTGCAACTTGTGCCTCTTGCTCTTTGGCTCTTCATCTCAGTGATGACTATGGCTCCATCTTTTCTGTAATTCCTTTCTAGGTAGTGGATGACTGCGATCAGCCCCCTCTCAGCCTTCTTTTTGCAGGCTGAGCAGAAGTTGCTTTCTCAGCCTCTTCCTGCACATAACAGGCTCCAGACCCTTAACCATCTTGGTGCCCCTCCACTGGATTCCCTCCAATTTGTCAAAAAGTGTCATGTTCCAGGAGGCCAAAACTGGGCACAGTACTCCAGATGTCAACTCACAAGTGATGAATAGAGGAAAAGAATCACTTTCCTTGACTGGTTGGCTCTG
Organism: Chroicocephalus ridibundus; assembly: GCF_963924245.1. Classification (NCBI taxonomy): domain Eukaryota; kingdom Metazoa; phylum Chordata; class Aves; order Charadriiformes; family Laridae; genus Chroicocephalus; species Chroicocephalus ridibundus. Next base: position 92,943,009 of record NC_086285.1, read on the forward strand.
CTTTTGCCATTGCAGCCCAGGATGTGGCTAGTCTTCATTAAGACAAGGGCACACTGTTGATCCCTTGTAAATCTGCAGTCCACTTGGGCCTCCAAGTCCTTTCCCAGAGGTGCAAGCTGGCCAGACAGCCCCAGCCTGCACGGGTGAATTGGGTGGCTCCGTTCAAAGCACAGGGCTTAGCACCCGTCACTGCCGCACTGCACCAAGTTCCTGTTGGCCCATTCCTTCAGCTCGTCCAAGTCCCTCTGAATGCAAGTCCCGCCTTCCAGGATACCAATCACTCCTCCCAGTTTGGTGGGATTGTTATAAATTCTATTCATACATTACAAAATTGTATTTACATAATAATAAAATAATATGAACAATCTCATCCAGTATAAGGCATTACCTGTGTTTGTATTGTTATCATACATTCTCAGAACTAAATGATGTTGGCATAAATGAAGAAATGGTTTGGATTTCTCTTAAGGATGGTCTGCTTTCATTCCCAAGATGGATGCTAATCCATGTCAGCATGGATTTCGCGCTGAATTTGAAATCTTGGTTTTACTGGGGAACTTCAGAAGGGGAATCTTTAGTAAAAGTCTACAGATCTTGTTAATGCAAATGGCAAGGGAAGAACTCCTCTAAACCACACAGACAGTTAGATTTGGTTCAGTTACATTTCACTAATTTTGCCAAGAGGACCTGCAACATACTTCAAATATTTATGTTAGTAAACCACAAATAACTTAAAATGCATGAGGTCACTGAATAAGAAAACACAAGAACATTTCACAGCAAAAGATAATGTACGTTAAGTGTGGTGGCAAACACCAAGTACAAAATGCAAAGTTTTCAGAGTGTGAGGAGTTATCTCTGAATTCCCATTTGGTGAAACACAACTGCAATGAATATTTATTGCCACCTTATTTAGCAGCATGAACAAAAGGAACTGTTATAAATAAACAACACTATGACAGTTTCACTGCTGGTAGCTTGACGTTCTCGTCTGAAGTCAATCAAACTGAAAGACAAAGCAATCTGGAAAAAGACTAAGTCAAACATCCAAATTACACAGTTTCTATTTTTTGTGTTAACTACCGTCATCGCTGATTTGTCTAAGACTTACTAGTGTGAGGAAGCTGTTGGTGAAATTTGACAGGTGTCAGCATGGCATTTGCGTGCTTCTAGATTGAAATGCATGTAAATTTACATCGCTTGTTTTAAGGTTTCCTTAGCATATCAGAAAAACTTTGAAGTGATGTAAGAGGGGGTGTTAAAATTCACAAAGCAGAGCAATGTCCATTTAAAAGGATGCAATTAAGTGGTTAATAATACAGGGTTAGGGGAAACAGAGAGACAAGCTCTGTCTTTATGGCTTCTTGCAATGTCCCTACTGGTGGCTGTGGCCGCAGTGCCTCACCTCTACCCTTTGATGTACAAATAAAACCACCTCTCCAGTGCAGCTGTGCCGGTAACAGCAGGTGACTCATTTTCAACCTGTTTGTCCTCAGACCTAGTTTGGCAGCCAATTTTATTCGTCAGAGCGAGCAAAGCAAAACTTTAAATGTGTCACTAACTTAACACAAAAATCTCCAGTGCGTATTTAGTAACCCATGTGAAGCCTTTGGCTCAATCCAAGCAATCCGTACATTTGTAAAACATTTGCAAGATCGGTGTGTGAATACAAGACAGGATGCATGCTGTCTAGGTAAGCTCAGAGGCTCGTTGCCCTCAGCGTCCCACAGCTGGCACTTCGCAGGGCTGTGTGTGCTCGTAGTGCACGTGCAGTGCCCTCTCGGTCTCTCTCAGGGCTGCATCTCCTCCCCAGGAGTTCCCCAGGAAGGCCGGAGGAGACACCTACCCAGGAGTTTTTCTTCAGCATCTCTACTGACTGTCATCTTCTGAAATGTGGCACGTGTAATGGACTATTTAATATCGGTTGGTGCTTGTCAGGGAGGGGATATGTAACTGGAAAATTATATTATACCAGCAGGTTGGCCTACTTAATTCTGTTTGTCTAGGTCCTAATACAATTTGAGAGCAACCTTCTTCATCAGGAGTTACCTGCTGCACGGAAGACACAAATCTTTCACACTGACTCCATGCAAACACTTCCCCATGTAATTTCAGTTAAGCTTTCAGATGCCTAAGCATGCATCGGATCTCCCCGTGTAACGCTAAAAAGTAAATCCTCAGTACATGAGCCAAGCTACACACCCAGGCATTCAGCTGGAAGACAGTTCTAAAAACTGCCTAAAAACTTCATCAACAAGAAGTGAGTTCATAACGGACCACCTTGTTGGAGTATGTAAATCGCCACACTAGCCATAATGCTGGTGTAAAATGAAGACACTGTGGTTCCACATCTGTGCCTGAAATTCTTGGGGAAAAAAAAAGAAAAAAGAGTAAAATGTGGCACAGAAAACTCTGAGACTTAAATCCTAAATGCCAGTTAGTTCTACAGTATTTTCTCTGCACAGTCAGCCTACCAATCAAGAATAGATTTCTCTCTATTGCAAGTTCCTGCGGAACGGCAACATCAATAGACATCAGAGCACTGGCCATCACAGCAATCACTGCTTGGCAGCTGTAACTCTGAATGTTTTTCTAAGGGAGTTTTCTAAAAGTATATATATGACACAGTCGTATCACATGCATTTGTTATAATAGACAGGCTTTGTCCCAGCCCTGCTATTTATGCAAGAAGCTCCGTTTTAGGATCTTATGTACCGCTTTGGACAAGGAGAAAGAACTGAGTCTTTTTTTATATAGTACAGTATCATAGCACCAAATAAACAGGCCATACCTATTATCTTTCTTTGGACTCGGGACTGAAGTTTAGGCTAGAATAAAGTCGACATGCTGCCTTTGGGAGAGAAAAAAAAGGCAAGTTCATGAGGTCTTTGACTGCTCAGTTTTTGATTGTTGGACTTTTAGGACTAATTTCTAATGACACAGAAATACGTTCTCATATAAATCATCAGCTCTGTTTTTTGTTGAGTTCTTTCAGTATTTATGTATTCAGAGACAGCTTTCTTTGTTCAATGCCTGCATTCGGTCAAGCAGCTTTTTCAGACTCAAAGAAGGTGCTCCAAAAGGACATAGTCTAAAAAAGCCAGGAAGTAACTTCCGAATACAACTTCACACCTCCCCGGATCCTAGTTTCAAATTAATCATCTGTTCCAGGGACAGCAGATGGAAAATAATATTCCTGATAAAATGTGTCTAATGAGAGCTGGAGGACCTCTGCTGACAGCTGATTTTACAAGAAGTCATAAGGAGATTTTTGACTGGATAAAGGGGCAATATTGAGCAATACTGATGTTTACTGTCTGCAAAAAAAATCCTCCCACTTCTTTGATACTGAGGAACCTTAACAAAGCAGATGACTGGCCAATCCATTTTGATTTTGTCCTCCCAGAGTTTAGAATCTGGAAACGAGTTGGCTTTATTTCTCACTCTCAGAAGTGAGGCAACAGCCTGATTTGAGTTCCACACCACAGCTCCAAATCCTAACGTCCTTCTCAGTTGTCAGGAGGAGGACAGAACACGGAGGAAGCACACACCGCTTTCTAGGATACAAACAAAAAGGACATTATAGGATCTTCTTCAGTGAATCTCCCACAACAGAAAAGCCCCTGGAGCAGCTCGGCAGTCAGCTCCTGCAGTAAGTCCTGTCTACACTGCTGTCCTCCGGCCTTCCTTGTCGCATTTTCTGGTACTGTGCTGTCCTGTGCTCTTCTCCTTTGATCCCTCACCTTTTTTTATCCTGTGTTTTAGCTGCCCAATTGTATCCTCCCCAGCCCATGCTTCTCTCTCTCAGGTCTTGCTCTCTTCCTTCCTCTCACTCACCTTTCCTTTCCCACTTTTCTCATATCCCTTTTTTCAGAATTGTCTGCTGCAAAGAAAGTAGAACCTGGCTAGCGTACCAGCTAGGCAAAACCCATGAACTAATTTTCCCTAAAATAGATCAACCCTCTTTCTAAATCTCTTAATTAACTACATTCCTAGCTATCTCCCTTCCTCCATGGTCAGAAGCACGACGCTTCTGTGGTCCCTGCTGTCCCCTTTTTCCTGCATCTCCCCCAGCACAGGCTGCTCCTGCTATAACCCCTCCTTTCAATAGCAGCAGTCTTATTTTTGGCGCGGCAGGGACTTCATCCTGCCCTAGTTCATGGGCTGTACTTTTCCTTCTTTCTTCCCTGCACGATTTATGGCTGCAGCTTATCACACGCGCTCTGCTCCCCTTCTGCTACAGCTTCAAAGCACTCCAGACTTTTTTTTTTATTTTATTTGCCTCTCCAAGACTCTGAGTGATACAGAGAACCTCCTACAGCCAGAAAGTAACTGTGATTTTTAGCGATGATGTTTGCTATAACTATTTAAAGCACACTTAAGAAGACACATAATAAGTAGGTTTGAGGGAAGTGGTAGCAATCCACCCACCACGCTCCTTTTAGCTAACCCTTTAATTAAATATTAAAGATACGGTTCTCAGGAAGATTTAAAATAACCCACTGACAAAAAAAAAAAAAAAGAGGCAGGTTAAAAAACAGCAAAGAAAGAAATCTCTCCCCCCAAAGGCTTACCACACCTTCATACTGCTTTTAACATAATTTTACTGCGCTGATGAGGGAAGAGCTTTTCTGAAGGGAAATAACAAACCCTAGATCCCTCTATATGTTCTCAAGGACTTCTCACCAGGGATTACAAACTATTTGATGCCTAAACTAAACATACTAGTTTCCTCTTTTTCATAAAGGATAGCAAGAAAATGTTTATAAAACTGAGTAAATAAGTTACCCGAAATGTTATTCCTTACTCAAAAGAGGCACAGAATTGATACGCAGTTTGAGGGGAAAAGCATATACACACATTGATTATGGCACCACCTCCAAATATAAAGCAGGGTGAGATAAATCACAGCAAGATCCGTGCAGATTTGTAGCGTGAAGCATTTTCATTTATAACTGAGATAAGGCACACCAGGTGGGTACCACAAATGGTCAGAGGAGAAAAGAGGAGAGGCAGCTGGTGGAGATGAGAAGTGTAAGAAACCAGCCACGTCTGCAAAACTGAGTGGCTCTGACCTGCCTAACCATTTTGGTGAAGGCTTTGGTTACTTTTTTCCCCTATCTAGCTGACAAACAGCTACACTGACAAAGCATCTACAGATAAACTGAGCAGCGTTTTTGCACAAGTATCTGCTGTGCTGCTTCTCTGCTTGCATTCAAAATCCTTTTTCCTTCCTTACTCTTTTGTTCTTCTCCACTGTGTGTAGTTTTAAATCAAACTCCAAAACTCCAAATTCTCTGTACACTGTTGCTGTAATACAAAGAGAAACTGGTCAACCATTTCGATTTGCTCTTGTGGTAGCCATGAAATGGAAAGCGTTTTCAAAAACATACCCCCTCCAAGTTCCAGAGTCTCCGTCTCTGGAGACATTCAAAACCCGCCTGGACGCATTCCTGTGCAACCTGCTCTGGGTGAACCTGCCTTGGCAGGGGCGTTGGACTAGATGATCTCCAGAGGTTCCTTCCAACCCTACCATTCTGTGATTCTGTGATACTGTCCTGCTTTCAATTAAAACATTGCCACAACAGCTATATCTATAAGGTGCCTGGAATTTCACAGTAGAAAACCTATTACTTTGAATACAAAAGTTGGCCAAAATGATTGAATTCCTGAGGCAACAGAAACGATACTGGTGATTTTATTCAGCATGTGTTCAATACCATTTTCCATTCGGAATCCACATTTTTTTAATGCTTTTCTTATACCATTCTAAACATTACCTTCAGCTTTTATGGAGTCCCTTAGAAAGTTTTTTTTTTTTCAATTTGTTTACCAGAAAACTTAAATCTTAATGATTAAATAATAGGACATTTATATACACCAGTGGGTTTTCTCAGATACTGGGCTCTAAGTACATACAATGTCTATTGAGTGAAAATAAAAAAGAAAATTCCAGTCATGCACATCATCTTACAAACCATGTTCCATTTGCCTTGAAAATTTTCACTCTGTTACTGGCATATCATTTTAAAATTAAGCAGGTATTTTATTTTTTTTTTTTAAGGTTGCTTTGTCCATATCCATTCGTTTGTTTCGCCATTTTGAAGAACCGACAGGCCACATGCTCCTGCAGAAGGTACCGGCAGGGTAATAATGGTTCTGCTACCACCGACCACTCCAAGCCCAGGCGTGGATGTGTGTAAAAAAACCACCTAACCTTCAGCTAACTGCACTGGTTTATTTCTGAACAGCACATCACAATATCAGCATAGATAGCACATTGTAACCGGTTGGGTGATTCCACTTAATAATTTTTCAACACTAGGACCTTTCAGCGTTTTAATTCTGGTTTCATTCATGAATTAAAGGTCATATATAGAGCACAAATGAGGTCTAAATTTAGTCACAGCAGACCACAGTTCCACATAAAGACAAATCTTCAAGTTATGTTGACCTGCTAGGAGACAAAGATAAACAGCACAGCAAACATGTACCTGCAATGCACTGCTTCCCTATTAAATATTAACTGTTTCATTTACATTTAAATGAACTGAGCAGCAATGGATAGACTTTCCAGTACTGCTGTTTGGTGCTGCTGTCATGGAAAGAAGCTGAAGACAATGTGGGCTGTATGGGGGCAAATGACGCAATCTCAGCATCCGCTCAAGTGACTTCAATGATGACCATTCTCCAGTCTTGAAATATAATCCTACACAGCATTTTTTTTTTCCTCTCCCTCTGTAAACACATCTGTTCATAAATAACTTAGATGTCTCCTTGACATTCATGGTGTGTAACTGAAGCTGAAGTAGAAAAGGATGGGTGGTGTACAGCACTGAGGAGATGTCACAGTACTTTTGTTCGGCATTTTTGTCAAGTGCAGGTTGCAAACATCAGCCATCAGAGACAGGCGGGGTCACCCACCCATATTTTTCATGGGTCTTCACCAAACTCTTAAATGTTGCTTCAGCCTCCTTTCGACTGAATGACTTTTTTGATTTGCCAGCTTTTCTGCAGATACGGCCCTGCACCAAACAAAAAAAAGAAAACCTTCATTAAACACATGAACACGCAGCTGGAAACCACAGCTTAACTTTTCAACACATCAAGCCAAGAGGCATTCACTTACGGCTACCAGAAAGCGGAGCTCCCAAATTTGGGCAGACAAATACATTATTAGCGATGATTAAAAATGATATGCAGCAAAGGGGGAGAAAAAAAAAAAAAAAAAAAAAAAGACATCTGCCAGGCTATTTCTTCCCAGCGAGCCCCTGCGCTGGCACGCTGCCCTGCATGCAGCAACCAGTGGCTGCCGCTGCTGCTGCCGTGCCGCAGGGCTCGCCTCCCTCTCTGCTGCACGGGGACGCCTGCAAACTAACGGAGGGACCTCCACCGTAAAGCATTTGTCGGGCAGACCCTCATGCCCGCCCTGTGGAGTTGGGGGTGCAGCCCTGGCCCGGCAGGGATGGCGAGGATGCCGCAGAAACAGTGCCTTGGCATGGCAGGGTGCCACTTTCCACCAGCTCCCAGGGACGGTGGGGGGTTGTGGGCATCCCCCTTTCAGCCGTAGGAGAGGAAGGGTCTCCCCAGCTCCCTACAGCCCCCCATGGGTCCCCCGGTGCCAGCAGCTGTGGGTGGAGGAGGAGGCAGGCTGCTGGTACCGGTGCCAAGGGACCAGCTCGGGGCTGGGGAGATGGTTTCAAACCAATTTTGATGCCATGCTTATAATACAGTCCAAGGTGTGAATATCACAGAGTTGGCGACCCTGAAGAACCATCATAAAAGCGGAGTGTTTCTGTGTGATACGTCTCAGAGCTACCCGTATCTCACCCCCCACACCCTGCTGCCAACCCAGAACGTCACTAAAAATTACATCCATCCCACGAAACACACTCCGTTCTTCTTCTTCTCATCTGACCCGTGAGAAACAAATAGCCCTGGCATTTCTCAAAGGCAGGAGCATGTTAAAACCAACTTCTTCCAGCCTACCTAAAAATAATTCTAATTTGTTTATTACCCCTTCATGACAAGTTTGATGTTAAATGACAATATACATGTTTAAATGTACTGCATCTTTATTACTTTGCAATTAGATATTACCTCTAAATGCACAGCAGTATATAATTTCAAATCCTTGTTTGGCAACATAAGGCATTTACTGAGTTATTAATAGCTTACCTTATTTTGCACATAGGTCCACGTCAATTACCAACTAACAGAGACACAAGAAAGAAATGCAGCTGCAGATTTATTCCGCTCTACAGCAATAATACCCTTTAAAGTATTTAGGCCTATTGGATTTGTCACAAAACAGAAGTTTAATAATTTTTATAACTGTTTGATAGACCGCACTGAAAGCCTTTTTTAGAATAACTGGTATTTGACGAGCAGATACCATATTACAGTGTTACAATTATTAAGAATCAAGTTGGTATGTTCTCATTTTTTCCATTCCTTTGCTCAAAATGACGCATCAGGTTTCATCTTTTGCCTCCTGTACTTCACTGTCAACTTGGAATTTTAACCAAAAATTGTCATTCGTAAACATTTGCAACAAATAATGCTGAGAAAATAATTAGGTATATGGAGGGAAAAATAGGAAAAGGGAAAAAAGAAAACAAACTCTGTCCTCGGAGTATCAAAGTTATTTTTACATATTAAAATGAGTAAGATTACTCTGTAGTGTGGACAAATAATTTAATTCTAGAAAGCTGTCACAATATTGCACAGATACGCTTTTGCGTTCAGCGCCGCTCTTATGATAACAAAACTATGGACACATGAGATAAAAAAAAGCTGTTTCCTACTCCTGTTTTAATAAGGCATTTTTCTGTGCAGTGTGACTTCTCTTTCAGAGCCTACCTTAACTAAAGATTAGAACAGCCTCTAATTCCCACCTCCATTTATTCACAGCCAATTTATACCCATTAGGTTTTCACAAAAATAGATATTTTATCTTTCGATGCTTTTCCTCGCCTTTCTCCCTAGTTGCCATTTACAGACTAGCAACGTATTTCCTCTTTAAATACCTTTTGACAGACTAAACAGCAAGACACCTTCCCCATCCCCATCCTAATCTGGCAATTAATATTTCCCAAAGAAGGATGATCTCAATGCTACTTAATTTAACCTTGCTAATAAATTTTCTTAGAAAATGTTCCGGTTTTGTTTTGACAAAGGGAGTAATTAAATAAAACCAGGTAACATATTTTTAAAATCTCATGATTGCCAGTTCTAATATTGCTCTTCTCTCAAGAATTGCTATGCCAGTTGGGCGCTGGAACATAACATATTCTCATCGACTAATTATCTTACATATCCTGCAGGAGTATTTTTGTTGTTACAAAACATGTTTTGTATTTTCTTCCTAAACGGAGCTTTTGTTGGAAGCATGCTTAGAGAAACATAGGAAAAGATAAAGAAAAGTGCAACAGAAGGTGAGATTAGCACAGGAAATGCTGTCCTCAAAATCTCACCAATTAAATACTTTTGAAAGTAAATATAAACCTACTCTACTACTTAATTTCTGGATTAGGTCAATTTGCCATCTCTTGCCTTATACATCTGATTTTTTGTCATTTAAGGCTTTGATACCTTTCTGAATTGTGTGCATAGCGCCTCGCACAGTATGATCCATGTCTTCTCCATCTTCATCAAACTATTAATATTAACCTGTACCTAGAAATAGGATCTTTGCATTGAGATCAGCTATCGCTCATATTCACTGCCAGCTACGTACTGCTTTCAAACAAGGAAAGTAAGAATCCTTTGGTGTTGCAATAACGCAGTGAATATCATCAAATCATCTAAAATGTTACTGGAGCCACGGCAACTGAAATGAGCATCATTCCCCAAGTATGTGTTCCACTCTCATACTTCTTTGTTATTAAGATAATGGATCATTAAATCCACTTCTAAAACGCATTCTGGTGCCATATGCAGGTTGTATGTAAACTGCATCATTGAAGACCAGCCAATTCCACCCGACTGTCGTCCACCTATTTCTGTGTTTATACAGAAACTATGGGTGGCATGGTTAGCACTGTCTCTTATTAACCAATATCCTGCCAGGTGTTTATAATTTGGATAAAATTTAACCTCGTGGACTGAAAGTTTCCCTTTTTGGTGCCTCAAGTGAAGCTGAGGTAAAAAGAAACCAGGGTGGAATTTCAGTCAACACAGTTCAGATGCTTTTGAGTCTATACTGGGCGGTATCTACTGTCTTAATGATTTTTAGCTTTTTGCCGTTCTCACAAAAAAACCTCTTCCCAAGTTTAACTAAAAATGGCGTTATAAAAGAAAGTATCAAAGAAACATTTGAACAGTCACTGTTACCAGCTCCGACTACGGTTTATTTTCAGATTGCTACTTAAACATGCAGTCATTTTAACTCTGGTCAGGAGACTATGCGCTGCTGCATTCTGTAAATGCGATAAATATGATAAATACAGCACACAAATACTGCGCTGGCCATAGCTCAATCGCACACAATTGCATTTTGACTAATTTATAAACCACGCACGTCACTGCTGTCGTGGTAAGGAATATAGATCATTTGTACAGCCAATGTTTCGATGTGTCCAGCACCAAATCAAGAAAAGATATCAAACTGATACCTGAACAAGATCAAAACATTACACGAAAGACTAAAAATCACAGATGAAACCCAATAAAGCCTTTCCTAACAATATTAATGTCGACTTTAGCTCTGAGGAGTCGCACCAGGAGCTTACTGAAATAGTTGCAATCCTTTCAGACGCTCCCAGAGCGCTTTTCATAACGGGATAACTGAAAACCTAATTAAAATAAGGAGCTGGAGAGAACATTTCAGATTTTGCCATCTGCTGCGACTTCATGTACTTATCAAGATATAATTTTAACAAGCTAGAAACATATGAAAGGTGAAAGTAATGCCACAGCATCCAACTGGTTTACCCAGCCATGCTGAAATGCAGGGGCACATGTGCTGCACTCACTTGTGCCCCTACCGCGCTTGTTTGCGTGGCATGGTGAGCAATTGCATGCCACTCATCTACTCTTTGCCCAGACTAATGAGTTTGAACAACCAGCTGATAAGGATCCAGTCTATAACCCTGGTAACTGCTAGGAGAAAGACCTCCGGGAGCACAGCCTGCTGCGGGTAGCCTTCTCAGGACCCTGGCCGTACCAAGGGACCACTCCCTCCCAACATGTTCAGCAAAAGACCTAAGGTTAACCTCACATGTGATTTGGCACCCACGTTTACAGACCACTGTGGGCAGCTCTGGGAGCTTTTCTACTTCTCAGTGGTGCCATAGTTCTCCACGTTCTTCCACAATCATCAATGCATCAGCACGTCCCTTCCCTCGAGAACACTATTGTGACACTGAAGCGCATCCTCAAAAATATTCACCTCAACATCTAATAGCTCTTTAAAGTCCTTCAGTAACGTTATCAGCAATGTGACATATCTCTTCTTCCCCAACAACACCATGTCTCGAAGTGCTCCAAAGACAGACTTAAGTTCTGTGCAGCAATACCAAACATGAAGCCTGAAGCTCTTTAGCCCCGTAATCCCACTACAACCATGTTATCTGCCCACGTCTGGCCTGTGTGTCATGAAAAACAGTCCTGACATTTCTTCTGGTATTTCCAGAATCAGGATGGCCTCAAGGGAATTTCTCTGCAGTGATGAAGGGATTTCTCTCTCTCTTCAAATCAACTACAGTAGCTCCCAGACTAAAACCCAACAGTTTTGGCCTAGCACACAGCATCAGGTGTGCTTCCATGTCATATCACTTTTGGCACTACCTGGAAGGACAGGACTACGCAACGGTGGCCAGCCTTTCACAGGCTCATACAATCACTGAAGTGCTGGCTGGAAGGGACCTATGGAGGTCTCTAAGTCCAACTTAGATACCTGGAGCTGAACTGACAACATAGGTCAGCTGGGGCACTGCATAGCCAGGTCCCAAATCCTTCAAGGTTGTGCTCAGTCCTCTCCTGATACAAGTCCCTGTGTTACCAGGTCCCAATTTTTTTCAGAGATTTATTGTACGCAGTCACTGGCTTTACAGGGACTGAGGTTATTCTAGAAACAGCGTAAGCCCCTCTCCTACAGGTCTCTGAGATGCCACAGCAAACCCTTCAGGCACATCCAGACTTTTTTTTTCTGGAGCGGTTAACAAAAAGTTATATTCATTGCAAACAGTGCACAGCTAATAGCCTGAGAAGCAGGCAAGCCTTCGCGTTGTTAGCACTGGTCTTAACGCAAACTCCTCAGCCCTGCGTTCCTGGATATGCAGGAATAACTTGAGGTTGGTCTTCCAAGGGCAAATCATACCTGCCTTCTGCACATGGGGCTAAAGGTGGCCCATCATTTAAACCAGCATAAGGGGGCATGGGTACAGCTTCATTTTCTCCCTTCATTTCTTAAGAGATCTCTATAGCAGGCTCTTGTGACCCACTTCTCGGTAAATGTCAAGAGACGGAAAACAAGCCAAGGTTTAGAGTGGTACACAAAAGACTGCAGGTAGTCACCATGCCACACACTTGTGTGGTGATCCTTGCAAGGACAGGAAGGAGACGCACAAGGATGTCCCATTTGCCAAGTCTGTTGTCCCAGGCTGCTCCACGGATGATGCAAAACCTGTGGATTTTCTAAGAGCTGGAGCACGCTATGAGTCTCCAGTATGTAACATGTTCTGCTAATGTGCCAGTGACTAATGACTTTGGGCCTCAATTGTTCAAAGCCACATACTATGCAAACATACTCAAATCTTTTCTGATAAGTAGCAGAGGAACACAGTGCTTAAGCCTGAAACGGTCCTATTCTAGAATATTTAAACAAGTTTTCAGAGAAAAATATTTCCACTGGCTTTAGAGAAGCATTCAAAAGTAGAGCAACGCTAAAGGGAGCTACTGTCATGCCCTCAGTGCAATGACTGCAATGTGTCACAACAACATCGCCGGAGTTAGATACACAGCCTCTTCTCCCAATTACATGGTTTATAATTTTTTTCCTTCATGCACTGATGAGGCAAAGTTAATCATGTCTCAAAAACTGCACACAATTTATATTGCACTATATATAATTATTAGCTGTAGCTAAAACAAAGTAGTATAGAAAATGACGCAGACAAATACTGTTAATGTTGCAGCATAAGTAAATTACAAATGGCATGTTTTCCTGCAAAATGTGTAATTTCCAAAGCAGTATTTCCATGCCTTTTTTGTCTCCTTTTTAAGAATAATCCACACAAAGAAATGAAAACTCAGCAAGCTCCAGCTTTAAAGCATCCTATAAATTGCTCCTTCTGGGAGCGCGACTGTTCTTTGTCCAGGAAAAAGAAATCCGAGTTCCAGATGAGTAATTATTAACGCTTACTCGTCTGTGTGCAGCCTGGTGCAAGTAGCTCTTAATCGATACAAACACTTACAGCCCCGATCCCTGTTTGACAGCTACAGAGCACTGCGCTGCTTTTCCTCGCCTTTCCCTACAGAAAGAAACTCCCCTCTTACATTTCATAGGTGGGACAAACTCCGTGTTGGCAAAAGAACAAAAAAATTTTGACAAGACCACATTCTTTGAAGGTGCCTCTCATACCTCCTCCAGGGCCGAAGGTGCCATCTTACAACACGGTGGGCTTCCATCAGAGATGGCCCCTGCCCCCTGCCATCAAATGGGCACCTGCTAGTCCAAATGACAAAGGGTCGTCTTCTCTGTCAGTCTTCTGCAGAGCTCCCTGGACAACCTCCCTGTGGAATCAGGGTACCAGGAGAGTTACTGAGGGCACGTCCAGGTGAAAAGGCTGGGAGCATGACAGCCCTTCTTTGCATCAGCCCACCCGTCCTCCACATCAGGAACCTGAAGTTACCCAAGTTAAAGACAGCCACAGGTGTAAACCCAACCAAGGCAAAGCAAACCATCCTTTAGGACAGGTTGCAAAGAAAAAGGAGCTACAGCCCAGACAACAATGTCTATTTCCTCGTTTCCCAAAGCTGCTAAAATGAAACACCAGGAGTAAAAAGCAGACTATCTCTGGGAATGTTTAATTGAGTTAAGACCCAATTCGGTTAAGATTAGAGTCACAAGCCGATGCACTTTCCCCCTGCTATTTATACAAATGTGTCAATCTCTTCGCTACGATAAGCTTCATACTGATGCACATGGACATCTACTCACAGAGCCCCCACTTCTGACAGCTTTAAGTACATATCCTCAAATGGCCTTTGGAAAGAAGATTATTTGTACTTCACAGGTGGGAAAGAGGAACACAGTGAAGTGGTACGACTTGCCCACGACTGCACCTGAAGTCAGTGGCAAGACCTGGAAGCTAAACTCAGATCACCTTTCCTCAGCCTAAGTAAGTGCTTTAATTGTGAAATGTCCTGTCCTTCCCCCCACCCAATAATTATAGAACACTTCAATACTAGGTATATTTTAATAATCTTGTCACCTTTATAGAAAAATTGATATTTATAGAAATTCATAGAAAAATTGAAAAATTAGTAACATCAATTTCCTCTGCTTTGTGATGCTTTAGGTTTTGTTATGGACACGTATTATGGAAATAAGCGCTACACTTCATACTGCAGCTGGGGGTTTGTTACCATTTGTAACACAAACCTAGAAACAGGAGAAATATCTAGCCATTCCACAGCTCATACAGGCCGGCTATGAGAAGCATGTGAGCTCCAGGCCATTTCATAATGCAGGCTTACTCTTCCTTCCTCAGGTTTATTTTCACTCATCTTTGAATGCAGATTTGGGATTGTGTCTGACTTGTAACTCTATCAAGGAGTCACTGCAGAAGTTCCAGGGCTTTTGGAGAGCCTGTGCAGAAGAGGATTAAATCAATGAGGATCATCGATTTTAACAACGGGCACAGAATCATGAAGCAGATAAAAAGACGTTTTCCAAGGACAGACTCTGCACGTGCACAAGGCAGCACCTATCTGCCACCGGTGGCTGAGGACAGGAAAGCTTGATGTACCACTCCCCAGTTTGACTTTTAACTGGAACGGGGCAAATCAGACTGGTACCCTGATCCTGCTTCAGAAGGGGAACCACCTGAATGTCTTAAGTGTGGTGGACGCTTACCTGTTTCCTGCAGACCAAGGGGGACTGCAAGTTCATTTTCATCAAAGCACACCTATGCTTCTCCCTGGCTTATGCTCTTCCCATTCCCAGCGCAGTGCTGGTTTCACTGGTAACGGCACCATGCCCTTCCCATGCAGCTTGTCCTGCAACTTCCAGGATCGACTCAATTACCGCTGTTTCCAGCCGGAGTTAAAGACCAACACCACCGAGCGCTCAGCACCCTCCAGAAATGACTCTGTGGAGTATGACTCAGACCAGCCCCAAGCCACACACTTTCCAAAAATACCACGATATTCAACAGAAACCCCAGTATTCCACTTACTAGCGAGACAACTGCGCACATTAAATTTAACACATATTTTGAGCCATTCAGTCAGCATAATCACCGCAGCCCCCGAAGTTCTCCCTGTTTAGCCGCGGAGTAATTGCACCTGGCAATCCTTCCAACCTCCCATCTCCCTTCACGCCTAATGTCAGCGTTACCTTTCTTTGACAGTTACAGGAGAAGATAATTGGCAAACTGGAAACTGCATGTGAAGGACTGAATACGTCAAGGAAGAGAAGAGATCTTCACTGACTCTCACCAGCCCAAGGGAACTTAGATGGAAAAAAGAAACGCAGCCAATATTACATTACTTAGCCAACATCCCACTTTGTGAGAGCAGACCCCCACTTGGGGGACACGCCTCGGATGACGCCTGGCAATAAAGCTCCCACGATACAAGGACAAGAATTACTGCGGAGTTACAAACCTTCAATCTGGAAGTCTCCGGTCATGCATGGAAATCCCTGGGCATTGTGTAGATGCTAGGAAATCTGCATATTTTCAAGGCTAGCCTGTGTAAGGAAGAGTAAATCTTCCTCACAATAGAAAGTGGGTTATTTAGGTTACTCCTCCAGGAGGGCACGACACCCCTTGGGACTAGGCTTTCTGCATTTGAAAAAATACAATTCTTCAACAAAGTATCTGACAAAAGACCCAAATGCTACACAGTTCTCTCTATCTATCTGAATACTTTCAGTGAAGTAAATGGGGGCTTCTTTTACAATTCAGCATCTTGCTCTTTTGAGAAAATCCAATTTTCTTACGATCCAAAGCAGCAATTCTTTTAAATTTTTACGAGATCAGCCAAGGGTTGCCAGGAAGAATTAATTCTACCTACCATAAAAGCATGTTTTAAAATAAGCAGTTTGTTTCAATTTAGTGATTTAACTTATTTGATGACTATTTTAACACGAAGGACAATACCTGAAAATATTTTAAAATTTTCCTTTTTATGCTTTGAAGGGGTAAAATGGAGATTATGTTCCCCCTGCTTTTTAAAAGAATTAAAACAGCCTCCTACTTCAATGACTTGGAATCCCTGTGTCTTCATTCCTCTCAGTAGAATATATTTGCATAATAATAGTGGATAGTCAGAACAGCAATATATCAGAGTACACAGGAACAATGTTTTTTCCAGCCCATTCATCAGTCCCAGCATCTCGACATAGCAAATATATATGCTCCCACTTAAACTTCAGCTTGAAAATCTGAATTGCAATAAAAGAGAAACCTTAGAAGGCCAATATGTCTGATTTTCCTCTGTAGCTATACAATATTCTTTGTTACCTCTTTGGCCCAGCATTTATACCTTTTCCTGGGGAACAAGCCCCATAATACGTTCTTTGTCTCCTCTGCAATCTTTGTATACGAGTCGATGTGTTTTTCAATCATGGGCCTAAAGCAACATTTCTTCCCTTGATGATAACTGGCATCATTTGCTTAAGCAACTCATCAAAACCAAAACGCAAGCCGGTTTTATTTTTTAAGGCCCTAATACAATACAATGGCTCCAAATAATTGGGAGACCGCTGTCTTCTCTCTGTATTTCTGCAGCCTTTGAGATTAGCTGATTTATTCATGGCTACAGCCCTCAAACCCAGCATCTGGAGTATGAAAATCCATAGATTTGCAATTAATTTCTGCTATACATATTTGAAAGACCTGGAGTCTGCTGACCTCCTGGACACCACGTAAGTCCCATCTGCTATCTGCTCACTCATACTTTTGTTTGAAAGGATGAAGAGGGAGTAATTTAGACTATGATTAACTGCTACCTTCTGTATCTGTTTTTCATAAAATAAGCCTGTTTCTCCTGTTGCAATCTGGTAGAAGTCAGCTGGGATACTTGTATTTCTAAAATGGAAAAATAAAGCAGTCCAATGGTCATAAAAGGCACATACCTCTTGAAGCAAAGTAACGGGATTCCACTGAGGTATTTCTAACATTACAATGTGAGGAATGAAAGTACTATATACCAACAAATTTTATTTGAATTCAGGAAATTTTTGTATAGAGAATGAAATCTTAATTACAAATCACATTTTGGTTTTGACTTAAACGGTTATGCATAAGCCTACCACAGCAAGAGTTCTTGTAACTAGGGTTTCCCCGTTCCTATTTTAGTATGTCCTGACAAAAATTTTAATGCTCCTTCTATTCACTGGAAGAGTAAGGGAGTATTTTCCTCAAAACGAAGAACTTGTTCCAAGACACAATCTGCAGAGTCGCCAGTTACATGAGAGCTGCCTTGGGCTGGCAGTCCTGTTTCCAGCCTCCGCAGAGCGAACAAGGGACTCTTAGAAAGGAGGCCAAGGCTGCTACTGGTCACCACTACTCCAAGCTTAAGTCCAAAGTCCTCAAGGCATCAGGTGCACCTGTGCTAGTCATTGTCAGGAAAAAAACTAAAAGTTCCTGATGCATTCTTTGGACACTGGCATACATAGCTTTGTCCTCTCTTAAACTTCCACCAAACTGGCATCAAATCATTAGTCTCCAGTGAGAAACAATCTGTCTATTAGAGGACACAAAATCCTCTTCCACTTTTGGACAAAGTCCGCTCCTTTTCGTTTGGGATCATGTCATCTGCCATGTTTTCAAATGAGCGAGACAACAATTCCTCCCTGAAACACGGGTGCTGGCCTCAGCCCTGTGCATTATTCAAGGAAAGCCATGACGAACCTCCCGCTGTTTCATCACTGTCCTACAACCGGCACTATTCCCCCTTCCTTCCTCCAGTTATTAATATTATCATGACGATAGCATTGTTATCAGGAAGCAGAGAGCAAGAGACACATTTTTTGGTGGACAAGTTGACCATGAGGCAGCAATGTGCCCTTGTGGCCAAGAAGGCCAATGGTCTCCTGGGGTCATAAAAGAGTGGTCATCCTCCCCCTCTACTCTGCCTTGGTGAGGCCACATCTGGAGTACTGTGTCCAGTTCTGGGCTCCCCAGTTCAAGAAAAACAAGAAACTATTGGGGAGAGTCCAGCAGACGGCTACGAAGATGACCAAGGGACTGGAGCATCTCTCTTATGAGGAAAGGCTGAGAGACCCGGGTCTGTTCAGCCTGGAGAAGAGAAGACTGAGAGGGGATCTCATCAATGCTTATCCATATCTAAAAGGTGGGCGTCAAAACGATGGGGCCAGACTCTTTTCAGTGGTACCCAGTAACATGACAAGGGGCAACAGGCACAAACTGGAACACAGGAAATTCCATCTCAACATGAGGAAAAACTTCTTTACTTTGAGGGTGGCAGAGCACTGGAACAGGCTGCCCAGAGAGGTGGTGGAGTCTCCTTCTCTGGAGATACTCAAAACTCGCCTGGACTTGCTCCTGTGCAACCTGCTCTAGGAGAACCTGCCTTGGCAGGGTGTTGGACTAGATGATCTCTGAAGGTCCCTTCCAACCCCTACCATTCTGTGATTCTGTGATTTTTAAATCTCTCTCTTAAATTACCAACAAACTGTTTTAAAGGTTGCTGCTAAGAAGGCATAACATTCAACGGGCCACTTCCACAGCTTGGATAGACAGACAGACACAGGAGGCTCTGCCTAGACAGGCATGTCGAACAGTTGCCTCCAGGACAACAAACAATGGGTATTTAAATTATTTTTGTTAGCGTCACCCCACCTCCTTGGCTGACACTCCAGCTCCACGGCGGCTCACGGCTACTGTTTCACTGGCTCGGCGGGGCCAAGCTTTCACCCATGATGATGGGAGCCAGTGAGCAGCTGACTCTGCAGGAAGCAAGTACAAAGTCATCCCCTTAAAACCAAGGCTACAGTTGAGTTAAGGACAACACCAAGTTTTTTAAAATAAGATTCTGGATCCCAGACAGATAAACAGTCTTAGGCCTTTGATGTACTGAGAATTCCCCTCAAGATACTGACTAGAGCTGTGTGAATAATTGATTTTCTCAGCTGAATAGCTGAAGCAACCAACCAAACAAACCCCAACTTGTTTGTTAATTAACTTTTTTTTTCCCCCCCTTGAAAACTGGGAAAAAAAAAAAAAGAAAAAAGAAAAAGCATAGTTTGGGACTGTTGAATTGTTTCATTCAAACAGAAATTGTCCCTCTTCCATTTTACACATTTTTTTTCCCAGGCAAAAAATATCTAAAAACACAATACTAGATTTGTGATAGGAAGCAAGAGTATGCATTCCATAAGGCAGGACATCTCTCAAGCAAGGTCACCTGGGGTGTACGGTTCCTGCTTGGTAAATATGGAGAAACAGCCATGCTGCTTTAAAATCCAGCCCCTGGGAGACATGCTCAGGTTTGGGAACCTGGACCCAGGTTTCCCTGCATACAAGGGAAATGCTGAAAAGTAACAGAAAAGTGCTACCTCTTAATTTCTGTGTTGCACACTTATGTCTCCTTACAGACATAACTCTCGAGTGAAATGTTTCACCTGTGAGATGTCAGAATGACTTCCCTCAATTTTTCTGTTACTCTGCTAAAAGGTCTGTGAAATTCATTAAAAAAAAATAAAAATCTGAATTTGTCAAGAATCTTGAGTGCCTGAAAACATATTTTCAGTGTTAGTTTTGTCTGCTTTTTGATCACTTCGTCAAAAAATAAGAAGGTGATGTATGTTCATAGGCTATTAGCTCTGACAAAACAGCAGACTGAGAAGCCCTGTGTTTCTCTCCGAAGAACGGGCACAGAACGGCAGCGTTACCATTAGCTCAGCAAGACGGGACTGACAAGAAACGCTGAATGAAATCAGCCACCTCGGGTTTATCACGCAGATTGCCAAAAGGAGGAACGTAGGCTGGCGGGAAGTGCAGTCCTGCCTACTCACACCGGCGCCCGCGCCGGCGAGCCGCGCTGTCGGGTGCGTCACAGGCTGGAGCATTCACAAGGATCTCACGCTAAATGATGGTGCTGCGAAACAGGAGACATTTCTCTGGAAGGTCCCATCTCTTACTCGGCCTCATGGCTGCCGCTATTTGCTCCTGCAGGGTCGTTCTGAGGCGGTGGAGGGCGGACCTCGTCCTTCCAGCCTGCCTGAGTGATGGCAAGCGTGCTAAACACACACAAGGTGCAGGCTGTTTACGGAAATTACACAATTAACCTGGTGCAAGCCACTGCTAATTGTCCAGGACGGCTCCTTGCAGGCACGGAGACTGCCCGCAGCATGGCAGGAGTTAGCCAAAACCACCCCCACACCGCCAGGAAATGCAGCGGCCTCGGCTCCCAATGCTTCGGCGGCTCTACTTCCATATGTAAAAAAAAAAAAACCAAAACCAAACACAAAAACACTATGGTCAAAAGTAGATTGCCTGTAAAACGAAAAACCAAAAGGGGGATGGACGTGGCGTTTTGAGTCCTATTATGCAATGGAGTGGAGGTTACATAAGGAGGGGAGAGCGATGACAGAAACGTGGCTCCCGTGACACGGCGCCCGGCTACGATGACCGGCTGGCAACCCATCGCCCGGCTGCACCTCTGCAACCCAGGCATTAAATTTATTGTCAGTATTACCTATTAACCTCCCCACTTGGAATGAACGATCCGAGAGGTTGAAACAGGCAGGTTACACCTACTTAACTACTAAGTTACTCGCAGCAATTTATTTCTGCCTTTTTTTTTTTTTATCCCACACTCATTCTCTTTTTTTTTTTTTTAATAATGAACTTCGTAAACTTCTGGAAGAATGTTCTTGAAACTCTTGCAGTTTAAATGTGTTTATCAATAATGCACACCTAAACAACCTTCTGTTATCAGAAATCACCACTACTTTCTGGAAATCTCTTAAGTGGTTTAGGGAAGGAAATTATCAGATTATATAGCTTAATATTTAACTAATAAAACAATTTAGTGCTTTTCTTCACTGAGTCATTTTATGATCCCAGTAAATCTTAATTTCACCTTTTTACATTCAACATTCAATACTGCAGAAAGATGCTGAATTGTTAAAAAAAATTAGATAATTTAGCATTGTCCTTCTAAATCCTTATTTAAAATAATGAGAACTACGATCTCTATAAAAAGAGCTGGGTTAACAAACAGCGAGACGTGGGAAGAGTAGCTACAGAACTTCAACATAGCCCAGGCTAAATGTAAATTAAGGCTCTATTTTTTTCTGGTAGATGTTTTTTATATCCCAAGGTGACCTGGGAAACTTGACCTCTTCAAATCAAGTGCAGAGAAAAACACTATCTGATTAAAAAATGGAGCAGTAGGCCCAAATCAAACAGAGAAAAAGCCACTTACAAAACAGTCCATTAAACAATCAAAATTAATTTTCAGTCTTAAGAGAAACCGAGCCTTTACTTCTTCTCAAGCAAGCAGTTCCACAGAGGCAAACAGGACTAACCTCATTTTTAAGCAAATGAAAAATAAGTTATTATTTACTCTTTCCCCCCTCCTTGCCAAGATGTGAATTTAAGAAGTTACTCAGCATCATTTACTGACAGACGTGGAGCTGTGCATGTCCCCTGGGTTCAAGGGCATTCACGAAGTGAACAGGAAAATCACCCTGTCACAGCCATGTGTATATTGCCCACTATGATAACGAAGGACTGGCTACGAGTTTCACCAACAGTATTTACTCAGTTATTAAAAATGGCTTACGAAATACTTCTCTTCTAAGGATATTCTGCAGGAAAGAAAGAAAAAAAAAGCATAAAACCACATTGATACAGCCCAGACAAGATCCTCTGCCGGGGGAACCAGGCACCTCCTCTAGAGAGGAGAGCTGGCAGGAACCACCTAGCTGCTGCAAAACTGCAGTACGTACCCAAAATTACGTGTTCCTTTCAGGTGGGGACATTTTTAAACCGGTCCAACTTTGGCGGCAGGTCAGGCACAGCTCCAGGTGTGACCCCGTGACACACCTCTGCCCTGTGGGCCAAGCCGCAAACCCGGGGTCACCTCTTCTCCCGCTGAGGGATGCTACACAGGACGGTGCCAGACAAAGACCTGGGGGCAGCAGCTCCACTGTCGCACCCTACGCCAGCGGCAGCACTTCACGCAGGAGACCAGCAAGTATGGCCGACAAGTGAAGGTGAAGGGCAGGAGGCAGAGGGCTTGAATCCCAAACCCCACTGGAGCCTGAAGAGGCCCTTTGGCTTTGGGGCACGGGAGGTGCCCCTAAGGGGCAATGGGCACGATGTCCGGGTGCCACACGCAGCAGAGCCGTGCACAGAGACAAAAGACACGCAGGAGGACACGATGGATGCACGTGCTCCTTGCCCCTCCAAGCTTCCCCGCACCTCCGTTGCACCTGCCCAAGAAGAAACCCCAGAGCAGAACATGTGTGTCCCTGCCTCCTTCCCACCAGCGACGCCAGGTCCCCGGGGGACACCTGTCACCTCGGCCTGGCCAAGGTCGGCCACAGGCGGGGCCTGACCCGCTGCCCTTCGGGGTTCCCATCCAAACACACCCACCCCCCCGGCCACACGCACGCAGGCAGGCAGAGCGAGAGACCACGGACCCCCTACCTGCCCCTTGACCAGGCTGGCCGCAAACTGCCTCATGACGGCCTCCACGGTGTAGGCGCTGGACCATCCGCGGGGGGTGAGCAGCTCCATGCAGATGGCTCCGCCGTCGAGGACGTAGCCGTTCTCCAGGCGGGGGCTGAGCACCCTCATGAAGGGCGGCGAGAAGGGGAAGTTGTCGGGGAAGGTGAGGTTGAGCAGGATGTACTCCGTGTTGGTCTCCTTCATGTCCTGCCACAGCACCGAGTCCTTGTCCACCTGGTGCAGCTTCACGTTCCAGTCGAAGAGGCTCTCGTCCACCAGCTCCACCGAGATGAAGCGGTCGCTGAGCCGGGCGATGTCCTGCAGCTCCTTCATCAGCCGCCGGGTCCGCACCTGCGTGCAGTGTTGCTGCCGGCCGGCGGGCGCCAGCGGACCCGACCCCGACGGCAGCGGCACCAGCGGCGCCGGACCCGACCCGCAGCCGGAGCCGGGACCGGGACCGGCACCGGGCCGCTGCGCCGCCTCCTTACCGGCGCCGGGCTCCTTGGCCGCCTCCCGCGGCTTCTCCCTGCCGCCTCCCGAGCGCGGCTGCGGGGGCTGCTTGGCGAGCTCCGGCGCCTTCTTGTTCTTGTGGCCCCCGGGGCTGCTCTCGCTGCTGCTGCTGCTGCAGCCGCCGCCGCCGCCCCCGGGGGGGCCCTGCGGCTGCGGCTTGTTGCTGCTGTTCTTCTGGTTGCCCCTGCCCCTGAGCGAGGAGCCCTGCTGGCTGCTGCTGCTGCGGTGGTGGTGGTGGTGGTGCTTGGGGTCCTCCGTGTCCCGGTTGTGCAGCCGGATCAGCCCGATTTTCCGCAGCAGAGTGGCCATGTTGTGCGCGGCTCTGCTGCTCTCCCTCTCGCCTTTATGGGTTGGTGGAGGTTTGGTTTTTATTTTTATATTATTATTATTAATTTAAAGCCCTGCGCGGCGGATTTGCTGTTCGGGGGTTGGAGGGGAGGCGGGGGGGGGGGGACGGACGGCCCTGGGCCGTCGGCGAGGCCCCTCTGCCGCCGGTGCGGGCGGCGGGAAGAGAAAGGCGGCGGCGGCGGGGGCGCCGCGGGGAGGATGTGCGGCCGCCGGCCGCCCGCTCAAACGCCTCCCCTCGCTAGGGCTGCTGCGGGCAGCATTGCAGCACGGGGGCTGCTCCCGCCGACATCACGGCCCCGCTGCCGTGGCCATGATCCCCTGAAAAGGCGGGGGGGGGGGGAATTAAAAAATAATTAAAAAAAAAAAAAAGGAAGAAAAAAAAAAACAACCCCACGACCTAAAAACACCCGCAAGGGAGAGCCCCCCCCTTTGCCCCGTCCTTCTCTCCCCAGCACGCAGAGCGGGCAAAATCGGCTGCGCTGCAGATGGCTTCCCCCCCAGGCACCTTGGGCTCGCAGCCGCGGCCGAGCCAATCCCCGGCGGCTCCCCGGCGGGCCGGTCCCCACGCCGCGCCGGGCGCCTCCCCCCGGGGAGGCGGGGGGGGGTGGGTGGGTGTGTGTCGGGGGGGCGGCGGGGGGGGGGAGAGAGAGAGGCCGGCAGCGGCAGCCCCTGCCCCCGCGCTCTCCCGCAGCGGCGGCGAAGCGCTCCGGCCCTTTGTTCGGCTGCGGCGGGGAGAGAGGGGCCGCCCGTGGCAGCCCTTGCCGCAGCCCCCGCCGCTCCGCGCTGCCTACGCGCCCGGCAGCACCGCGGCGGCGGCGGCGGTGGTGGTGGTGGTGGTGGTGGGGGTCCCGTCCCGCAGCGCCGCCGCCCGGCCGGCTCCGCGCTCCGCTCCGCCCCGCTCCGCGCTGCGGCAGCGCGGGGGCGGTGAGCGGCAGCGGGGAGGGGCGGGCGGGCGGCCGGGCCTCCTCGTGGGGGCCGGTGGCCACCAGCCCGGGAAAGAGCCGCGGGTGCGTGGGCCGGGATTGCGCGCGGACACGCGTGTGTTGCGTGCGTGTGTCATGGCTCGCGCGGGTGGCAAAGGATGCGCCGTCATACTTAGAGTTTAGTGCACGTGTGTATAGAACGTATAGAATGCAGGTACGTGGAAACTGTATGGTCATGTGTAAGGGCATAATTGCGTTTAAATGCATCTGTGTATAGGTATTTACTGTGAATACATCTGCCCACCTAGACACATACAAAGCATACACTTGTAAAAACTGATCACAGAATCACAGAATGGTTCGGGTTGGAAGGGACCTTAAAGATCATCTAGTTCCAACCCCCTGCCACGGGCAGGGACACCTCCCACTAGACCAGGCTGCTCAAAGCCCCATCCAGCCTGGCCTTGAACACTTCCAGGGATGGGGCAGCCACAGCTTCCCTGGGCAACCTGTTCCAGTGCCTCACCCCCCTCACAGTAAAGATAACGTAAGATAAAGATATGATATGCAAACATGGTTGAAAAATAGATATGAATACATACATGTGCATATATTTGTATATGTGTGTGCATTTTTGTATTTTTTTGTGTTGCAAATTAGGTGACAGTCTTTGTTTCTGCAGCACAGCAGATACACCTGTCCTGTCCCTGCTCCCCTCCAGACCCGGTAGGTCCGTCCTCCTGGGACCCTATGTAGCACAGGAAGGAAAAGCAGATTCCCAAAGTCTCTGTCCTCACAGCCCTCTCTACCTTCAGAGACGGGAAAAGAAAACAAATGCCATAAATGCTTTGAACTGGGGAGTAGTGAAGGCAAGACCCAAAGCGTGATCATATCTGTTGTGCAAAGGACATAAAGCAATGGGTGGCGTGTGCATGTGGTATAAAACCTTCCCCAGGCAAACAGACCCCCTTCTCCAGAAGTGGCCTAAACCACTGTCTTATGTGGTTTTGAAGAGTGGCCTGCGCTGGAAAAGGACTTCTGTGCTTCTGTAAAGAGCTCCAAGGAAAACCACTTGGGTTCCTTGAAAGTTATCTGTAGGGCACATTATATTTTCATCAAAAACTGGGTAACTGAGTCACTTCTAAAAAAATGCTGGGCTCAGTTCACTTTTGAGCTTTTTTCCCCTTTCTTCTTCCTGTTACTTAAACCACTTAGTTTTACCAACCGGCCCACATTCAGCAGGTGACCATGCACCAGTGGCCATTATGTCAAACTAGATAGCATGAAACATAGTCTCTTTGACAGGCTTTACAAATGGACCCAAATCAGCCTGATTTACCACGAATTAAAAAGGTTGCTGTTTTTAAAATCAAGATCCTAGAAGCAGATTGATATTTGTTTTTCAAACATGACATTATTGAAGGCTCAAAATCGTCTTAGTAAAATTGTTGAGAAACCTTCTTACTACAAGGTGGTTCATAATTTAGCCTATTTTCTCAGTTTGTGCAATGCACTCAAAGCACAGAAGTAAGTATTTATTTATTTTAAAATCTCACCTAATAACGTAGCAAGAAAATTCACTGTACGGAATCCGAATTTGAGGAGATCACAACAATTGTAAACTGAATTATGGGCCACATGGCACAAAGGAGGAGGAAGAGGAGGCACAGCATGGCTCCGTGGCCCAGGCAGGGCCACATTGCTGCCGGCAGCACCATGATACTGTGGGACTGGTGGGATGGCAGCTCTGCTCTTCAGCTGCTTCAGGGGAGGATGGGGGAGTTGGAGGTGGAGGCCCTTCCTCTTGCTCCCAGAAGACCCTGTAGAGAAAGGTTAGGAGATACTAGTGGAGCTGACCCGCGTGTGATATCTGGTGCATCTCTCATTAGCCTGCTTTGTACGTAAAGAAGGTGAAGAGCTGCGAGCTAACTGTAAATGATGGCCCGGGAAACACAGATGCCACAACACCGTCCTTGTTTGATCCTACCCTCCATGCTATTGACCTGCCCAGCCCAAAAGCCCATCAGTGTGACAACACTTGGGGTTGCTTTGGTCCTTCCCTGCGTGCAGATACCCAGGGGTCTGCTGCAGGAGGTCTTTGCTAAATTTCCTACCCTGAGAAGATCTGCGTGTGAAAGACTGTTGACAGAGTGTTTCCCAGGAGCTCAGAAGTCCTGGGGAACGTGAGGTGGGTGGCCTGAAGTGGCTGGGAATGTTCTGTCCATCTCATGTTCCTTTTCTACCTTCCTTTTCTCTACAGCCCACCCTGACTGAGCGAATGAGGAAGCTCCAGATTATAGGATATTGGAAAGTGTGTGCAAGCCTTCCCCTTGTAACCTTCTGGAGTGCCAGACACGCTGCTTCCCCTGTGCTGTTGATGCACCATCCGTGGCGCTGGGAAATTTCTGGAGTGCAGACATTTCCTGGTGCCTGATGCCTCCAGGTAACAAGAAATTTGTGCAAAAAGACTCGAGCAGGACTTGCAGGGGGAAAAGCTAAGGCACAGAAGGAAATTTCTGTCCCTCTTGTTAGCAGCTGGAGCTGGGCATAGAGAAAAGTGATGGGACAGGTCGGGAGGTTGCTCCTGCTCTGGTGCAAAAGCCTCAAGTGACAGAAACTTCACCCACAGCTTCAGTCCCAGCGGGCGGTCATGCAGAACAAGCCCTGGTTGAATATCTAGTGCAAGACGGGATGGTGGGGCACCTATGCTGAACTGAACCAGGATGCCAATTAGCAACTCGAGCCTTCGTGTTGTCTACATTAATGTTTTAAACTGAAAGATCTCTGCATGGTGCTCCTGTGACACTTGGCAGCAGCAGCCGCTATCATAAATCTAACATGGTCAAAGTTACTTGCTTGTCTCATATAACCTGTGAGGTATCTACCCAGCGGTGAAGCCATAAAAAAGAGCAAGGTCTCTGCAAAGGGACACCAGAGCCAAGCAGCCCCTGTGTGGCCTTGCACCATTGTTTTGTGAAAAGGTATGAGATTAATGATGGAAGTGACGAGAAAGCTGTTTCAGTGACGTGGAAGGTGTAATATGTGTGCCTGGACAAAGGGTGTTCTGCCGTGACAGGGAACTGCTCTGGTTGTGCTGCAAGTCATGAAACCTGGTACAGTCTGTGTCCGTACCCGTGTGCAGGGTGAGAAAGCTGCAGTCATGTAGTGAACTCCTCTTTTTCATACCCAGGCTTCCTTAATGAGGGAATTGGTTAATCCAGGATGGACCATAGATGGCTGCAAGTCTAGGCCCTTAAAGCAAAACAGGGAATAAAACAGCTTGCAACGGAGACTCCGCCTGTATCATCTAGACCGTCCTTATCCACATATTCATTGACTGACAAGAAAGTCTGGAAAATTTGGCCCGTGATCTCTCTTTACGGATTCCTCATCAATTCTTCTTCTATAGTGTCTTACACAGTAGAAATATATCTATTAACTCTATTCATTATTATACATTCTCACCAGTTTCCCAGGTGCAGGAGTCAAACTGAACACTAATCTGCAATGTCCCAGACACGGCCCTCCTATCCTTGCCTTGGAGCAGGACTGGTTGATCCACTTATGGTAGTAAAGACATCCTAGAATGATGCAATCATTTCAGAATCAGGGAGGTGAAAGGGCATATGAAAAACAGACTGACCTCTGGCAGATATTTCTCCTACATATTTAGCTGGGGAGCTGCTTTCAGGCTCAGCCGTTGTACACTGATGAGTACTGATGGTGAAATAGGACAGTGTCCAAAGCTCAGGTCCAGCAGCAGCCCTCAGCTTTGTGTGAAACAGACTGCAGCTGATGAAGGGCCCACAGCATAAGAAGGACATGGACCTGTTGGAGCGGGTCCAGAGGAAGGCCACAAAGATGATCCGAGGGCTGGAGCACCTCTCCTATGAGGACAGGCTGAGAGAGCTGGGGTTGTTCAGCCTGGAGAAGGCTCTGGGGAGACCTTATAGTGGCCTTCCAGTGCCTGAAGGGGGCCTACAGGAGAGATGGGGAGGGGCTGTTTGCAAGGGCATGTAGTGATAGGACGAGGGGCAATGGTTTTAAACTAGAGCAGGGTAGGTTCAGATTAGACATGAGGAAGAAGTTGTTTACAGTGAGGGTGGTGAGGCACTGGAACAGGTTGCCCAGAGAGGTGGTGGAGGCCCCATCCCTGGAGACATTCAAGGCCAGGATTGATGAGGCTCTGAGCAACCTGATCTAGTTAAAGATGTCCCTGCTCACTGCAGGGGGGTTGGACTAGGTGACCTTTAGAGGTCCCTTCCAACCCAACACGTTCTATGATTCTATGATCTCAGACTCTTCTTGCAGTAGAGAGGCATCTGTCACCAGCTGGAGATTCAGAGCTCTGAACTCCTATTGCAATACCAATTTGGTGTTGTTTGGGGCTACCAGGAAGATGTTTTGTTTTGTTTTCCTAGCAGGATAATATTGGCTGGTGATTTTCTCATTTTTACTGAGTTGGCAAAAAAGGAGTTACCTGGGGCTCAGCGAAAACCTCAGAGGCATATTCATAGAATCATAGAATTGCTGAGGTTGGAAGGGACCTTTAAGATCATCAAGTCCAACCTTTAACCCACCCTGACAAAAACCACTTCTAAACCATGTCCCTAAGTGCCCCATCTACCCTTTTTTAAAACACCTCCAGGGATGGTGAATCCACCACCTCCCTGGGCAGCCTATTCCAATGTTTTATAACCCTTTCAGAGAAAAAATGTTTCCTAATATCCAATCTAAACCTCCCCTGACATAACTTGAACCCATTTCCTCTTGTCCTAAAATTGTTTTTAATATTGTCCTAATATTGTTTGCTTCCATTTAAATGCAGCAGAATTTTAAGGCCTGAGTGTGTTAGAAGACATAGCTTAAATTGAACAAGTGCAAAGAAACATTTCTAGGGTGATTAGGAGGACAAAATGCACATCTTCTAAGGAGAATTAGAAGACCTTGTCTTGTTTAGTATAGCCCAGCAAAGACTGAATAGGGGTGTGGCAGCACTTTATAAATATATTTGAGAAGTAAATGTCAGAGAGGGATATTGACTTCATCACATGATCAAATGGCTGTACAGTGAGTAATCCTGAATACATTTGGACTGGAAATCTAAAGGCTTCCAGCTATCTGATGAATGAAGGGCTCAAATACTCTTCTGAGCACTAGAAGCAGCAGCTTTCAGTCTTGTAGGATGGAGCCTGAGAAGCTTATGGACATAATTGTGCAACACAATAGAATAGGAAAACGCCTGAAGATAGAAAATTAAGCTTATATTATGAGTCCCTGGGCATCTGATGTGTCAGTATTCCCAAATGTGTGAGAAAATAGATTAGATCACTGTCATTTTGCATTATACTTATAATAATTCCATGCCTCAGGGCTTCCATTGGAGTTAGGAAATATTTTATTTTATTCCTCTTGATGCATAATCTGTCCTCTACTAGTTTTTTTTGCCTTCCTCTGCAGGTCTGCAGATAGGTAAGTTGTTATACATGGTATTGAAATCTTAGGGTTTATGCGTCCAGCCTCTGGACCTGGAACTCTAAAAGGGTTATTTATCTAGGTCAGCTTGGTAGGCACCATTGATCTCCTTTGTAGCATGGGACACAGCCTCCCTCCCAGAGTCAAATGGAGTTTTATTTAGCATATTCTTTGTAAACCTGCAAACAGACACTTTCAACACGCAAGCCATTTATTCCTCTCTCCCTCCTTTGCCTGACAGAGTTGTCCCGATGCTTACTCGTATCTCTGGGCATCTTTGATTATTCATTATTTGTCTGCCTCCTTTCATCCTCCCAAGTGACAACATCACTTGTTTTTAAAAGAATATCCAGAGGAAAGGCATGTCCAGCAACAAACATCAAGAAGGAAGAAAGACACAAAAGTGTTCACTCCTGGAATGTAAAAGCCTGTAGAGCTGCATGTGTGGTCTCTACGTTACTGTTGACACATCCTCCGAAGTTACTTTCCTCTCAGAGTTAGAAGTCCATCTGGCATTTCAAATCTCTTTCACCGAGTTATCTAAACAAAAGGCTTGAGGTAACCTCCACTCCATGGATGATGATAAGCCCAGGTAAATGCAAAGGATACCTGGGCAAATGAATAAATGAGGTAAATGAATAGCCATTATATCACAGCTACAGCTTTTGAGAATGAGTGAGTTCAACAATATCCCTGGAGAATGTGATTGTCAGCTATTTAAGTCTGTACAGCATTGGAAATATTCAGGAGAGGCTTTTTATGTTCATGGTGTTCACCTTTATGTATTGATACTTATTGACTAAAAGAGATTTGCGTCCAGGAATTCTGAATCATGGAACTTTGTGTCAAAAGTGACCATCTCATGTGTAATCCATAGAAAAGTCTTACTGTAAAGCATAGAAATCACTAATATTTTTTTTGCCAAAATAACAGTGCAATGCATCCTTTACTTTGTTCCGCCTTCAGCCTTGACATCATCTGGCCACATTTTCTTAGAATACAACCTCTACAGTCACTCTGTAGCTGCTCAGTGAGGCAGCTGTGTCTCATGGAATGGTTGGAGGACTGACGATGATCTGATGGTCATTCTACTCCAGATGCAAAAATTCTTGCTTGTCATTGCAGACAGTGACTTTCTAGATTTTCTGGCTAGAATTTCTAAAGCTCTGAGATCATGAACTTTTCTGGACTCCTGCATATAACCAGAGAACCAGGGCCATCACTAAGGCCTTACAGCTCTCCTGCTTTTAACTGTGGGGCAAGCAATAACGCATCTGACCCCTTGGTAGCCCCTTTTTTGCAGAGTCTCCAGCTGGTGACGGATGGCTCTTTACTCCAAGAAGAGTCTGAGAGGTGTCCTGCATCAGCTGCAGTCCCCTCCTCATGAAGTCAAGGGCTGCTGGCAGGCCTGTTTCACTAGTCAGCGCACAGCGCCTGAGCCTGAAAGCAGCACTCCAGCACTCCAGCACCAGGGCACAGCACCAAGGGGACGCACAAATGTAGATTATTACCAGCTCAGGGTGCCGCGTTAGCCCCCAGCCAGCCAAAGGCACTAAGACTCTACGCCACTTAAGTAACAGGTGGATGCCAGTGTGAACCAGGCAAAGTTCACCCAGGCAGACAGTCAAACCCATTGAGTCCAACTTTAAAGGCAGAATGCTGGAATTTCAGTAATTTAGCCTCAAATATTTTATGGTGCCATCAAATAATTTTTGGCTCCTGTAGTTTTAAAACAGACCTCTTGCTCAACTGAAGTGACACAAACAGGGTAAAGTTCAGCAGCAGAAAGTACAAAGTCATGTGCTGAGGGGTCAACAATAAGGAATTTTTACATAAATCTGGAGGAGCCTACAAAGAAGATAAGTTAAAGAGGAGTGCGTTGGTAGATGGGATAAAAACGATGTGCTGCCAGAGTAATGTAGCTTTAAAAAAAAGGCTGATGTGACTGAAAATGGCACTCAGTAAGGTACTTTTAGTAAAGATGGGGAAGTATTAGCACCTTTGTATAAGATGTTCATAAGATTGCATTCGAATCCCAGAACAACACACCCTCATCCTTGATGCCTGCTAAACACTTTTGCTTTGACCCCACTCAATCCTTTACCTTCCTCTTCCCTTAAGTCTCACCACATTCTCGCATTTTCCTCTTTACAGCACACAGCCATAAGAAAGGTCAATTGCAATGCATTTACCAGTAATGAACTTTTCCTCCTTTTTCCTAACATCTTAACATCATCATTGACATCACAATAGTAAGAGGCATGCTTTAGCTTTGTGTTTCTCAGCGCCAATTATACATCCCAAGCTACTATGGAAAAAGTTCAAAGGGGGTGACAAAGGATTAGAAAAGCTAAATTCTTTAAAAAATAGTTAGATTAGTTGCACGATTACTGGCAATGGCTCAGTTCCTTAAAAGTGAGGAGCATATATTAACAGACTCTGTCATACACTGTCACCAGGAACTGTGATCAAGTCCTCACACCCTGATCTTGGAGAAGCTGCTGCTGCCACCAGCTGGTAGTTCACTGGTCCTTGGCTGGAGGGATGAATACACAGCTTACTCAAAGAAGTCCCAGGAAGACAGGTAGGCCCTGAGGGGGTTCACATATACAGAAAGTTACAGAAACATTGCTCCGGCCCAAAGTACATTTTGGAATTTGACAAAAGACAAGACCTGTATTATGTAACAGGATCAACTAATGACAGCAGTCACAGCCGTCAGAGTTGTCCACGGGCTTGACTTGCTAAATGCTTGCTAGAACAGCAAGCATACTAAATTCATAGCATCAGACATGCAACCCTGGTCCTTTTTACATTTAGGTGACATTCATGTCATCACCACTTAGGTTCCAGAAATACATTTTGTGTTGGCAGCTCCTTTGTATTCCAGAAATAGAAATGGCAGTTCCTTGCGTGCTTCACTGCTCCTTCTCTAGGGCCAGTGCAAGGAGGAATCTAGTGAGCACTGTCACGTACCATGCAAAGAACAAATTGTTTGGTGGCTTGATGAATGTTCTGCTCACACTCTGTGGCTGTAGTCATAGATGTTGTAAGAGAAGGGCTTTTGCTCCACCCGCAGGATCAGTGCCGGTCAGTGGCCCTTTCCTACCCTCTCTGTACACATGAAGATGCCCACAGAGATCCTGGATTATCAGAAGATGTATATGTAGCTGTAGATCGGCTCCTGGGCTTGTCATTAGCAAGCGAAAAGATGGAGGCTTCTCTCTATTAGGTTTAGCAACAACATGCACTTTCTCCTGCAACATCCTCTACAAGATGACAGTAGGAGCAAACCTGTGCTTGAGTCCTGGAAGCACCAGGAGGTACTTTGGGACAACAGTACCACAATCACTGGGCTGCTGTGCACTTTAGAAGATGTTTGCCAGGATTGGGCCAGCTGTACTATTGATCAGATCTCACCTGGCTGTTTCATACCTGGTTGTTCCTGTGAAAGTTAATATGTTGCAACTAACTCTATTAGAATAAATCAGTAACTTTGTTTTCTAAAGAATACTGCTTTATCTGGATGCCTGAGACAGGATGGATGACCTCGGACATCCTTGTTTCCAGACTAAAGACATGGGAAATAGAAACCGAGAATCTTCTTGGGTTCAAGACATGCCTTCATAGCAGATTAAATCAGGTCTGTTGTAGACCTAAACCACAATTACAACAGTGGTGATGAATAGTGTTTGTTCTAAACACAACCACTGAGTCATAGCTGGCTATCACAGCAGAATCACATGCAACGCCGCTGCCTTCATAGTTTGTCTGATTTATGATGCCTCAGTCTTTCTTTCCCAGTGAGGCCAAGCTCTCTTTCTCACCCATTGACATCAGCCTTCATGACCTCTGAGTGTATCTATGCTGTACCAGGCGTTGCTTACCTGCTCCAGCCATTTTCAGATACGTTTGCAGACTGAACTCTGGACATCTGCAACCTCTGGGGCATACTCATTTGCCCAGCCATTCATGAGGTGGTGACACCCAGCAAGCCCCGCGATGTGCTCTTTGTGTCCCATTGCACCTTATGCAAAAATGCTGGTTGGCCATTTCAGATAGGGTATTTTATGTTGCAAGGCGTGCTTCTGCCGCTTGTAATACCAAGTCTGGTACTACCATTGCGAGGGTCGCCAGGTCCAGAGAGGCCACATGAACAGATCTGATGCCAAGCCAATGCTCAGCAGCGTAGCAGCAATAATCCAGCATAGGACTGGCCTCCTTTCCCTTTTCTCTACTCTTAGACCTGCCTCCATGCCTCTATGACACCAACCACATACAAGATGCACAGTCCTCCATGAACCCTCATAAAACTGGTACCTTTCCTACCTAAGACAGATAGTCTCTTGAAAGCTGCCACTGTAATTTCTGGCTTTTACCTGCTTTCCCTTGGCCCAAACAATTTTTTGCCTCAGCTTCCCCATGCCAGCCCCCGAGAGGCATCCACCCACAACCCACACAGCAGGATCTGGGAGTCAATGCCTAGCGTGGGGTCTGGCTGACAAGGAGGTCCAAGCTGGGAGGGACATGGCAGGCCCAGCACCATTGCATGGGTGAGCTTATGTCATTCTCACTGTGACCACAGGAGATCGGGGAAGGAGGAGGCAGGGGCTGCACCCTGAAGATAACTTCTTTCCTCCTCCAGGGCTGGACCACTCTACCAGCCTCCCAGCCTGGTATCCTCTCACCCACCGCCAAACATGGACAGACATTTTCTCGTGGGGAGGAGGACTGCCAAGCACAGGGTGTTTACTTCACCTTCGTGGCATATAGTCTTAGCCATAGAGCCAGGTAGTGGTTTAAACTGGGTCTTCACCTACCTCCACCCATCCTTACAAATCTTGCCACAAGAATCATACGTATTCTGACCCCTCCATCTCTAGGCTACGTTTTGTTTCAGAGGTGTTTTGCCTGAACTTACTGAAACCACATGCCAGAAGAACTGCTGAGGCAGGAGGGCCACGAGGCATTCCCCAGAGGGGTGGACATGGCAGTGCTCTGAGGTTTTGTCCAAAGACCTGTACTAGGGAGCAGAAGGGAAGCAGTAGACACAAAGAAGAACCAAATGATATGGTCTGTGAGGTGGTCATCACAAGGGAGGGCTTTTCTTACTCTATCTTTTCAGCCTTCATAGTACGGAAAGCAGTCTGAGAGCCAGTGCTACTACAGCTGCCCTCTTGGAAAGTGAAGCACACTGAATTCCCCTGAAAGTGATGTTTTTATAAGAAGATGATAAGGTTATATGTGGTATGGCCTGAGGCAGGGCTTGTGGAGACATGAGGGACATGAGGCCTGTTGGGATAGTTTTGAACTAGTACGCTGAGCAAGACAAATCTGACACAACCTCATCCATACAGTTTGTAACAAGAGGACCCTGGAGCGATCCCTTATGGCAGACTTCACCTGGAATTCGTCTCACATCAGGCTGGTCCAATCACTCTGAAATCACTTTTGGGAGCAATGTGGCAGACCAGGTGATCCGCTCCTGGGGCTGCTCTTGAGAAAGATTTTATTTGGCAATATTGCCAGCAGAGTTCCCCGGGGGACTGCTACTGGCATAATTTAATAGTTGTATTGATGATCTGGAGGTAAATATAAAATTGCAAATAAAAAAAAGAGCATACAGAAAGGCCATTGGAGTGATAAATAGTGTGGAGAGACTAAATTGAATAGTTTGTTTGTAAAATAAATGCATTTTAATAAAAACAGTTTGCAAAGTCATCTTACTAGGAGCAAATTGTACAACTTCATGTAATTGGAGACTATATTCCCCATAGTGGCAAACTTTAAGGGAAATTAGGGGTCGTCATGTACCAGATCAGCACAAGTTTCCCATTGAATCTTGTGGTGAAGAGGAGTTGGCAGTCCTGCAATGCATCAACAGCAAAGGATACACAAGCAGCGCAGGGCATGGGAGAACAGGGACCAATACCTCTGCAGAGACCAATACCAAATTTCGCTGTGCAGGTCATCTTCCTTTTTCTACTGATATTGAAAAAATAGAAACACTGAAAAAGCTGAAAGTCATTAAAGAAAATGATGTAAAAAGTTCAGTGTGTTTAATTTATCATATAGAAGTCTGAGAGATGATTCAATTATTTGATTAAAGTACAGCATAGATATTTCAGAACAAAACTAACTGGACAAAAAAGCATTTCTTCATCAGGTAGACAGAGGTGTGTAAAGAATTGATAGCTATAAATTAGAGTCTTCTGTAAGTAAAACCTATTTAAAGACTGGATGCTGGACATGAACAGTAAAGTATCCTTCCCAGCGATGCAGGCAGATTGTAAAGGGGGTAGGATATGAACACACAAGAGTGTGAAGAATGAGTTTAACATCGAAGAGTTACTTGAACCCCCACCAAAAGAATAGTAGAAAGAGAGTCATTAGCTCAGTGCCTGCCTGTCTCATAGTGCCTTTCAGGAAGGAATGCCTACCTACGTGATAAGGTATATCAGAGAGCCCACTGGCTGTAATTGTGTCCAAAGTATCCACATGACAGGATGGACTAAAGGAGATAACATGTTCAAGCCTTTTGCCCCACTGTGTTCTGAAGTCCCCCACAGCCTACAGCTGCCTGTGTGCTCATATACTGTGATGAGTTTGAATCTGAGTAGTTCAGAAGCAGCTAGAAGATCTCCGGTTTGAGCTGGAGGCAGTTTGCAGGCTGTTCTGGTGAACATGAGACCCTTCACGTTGATCAGGCTGAACCCTGTAGAGCTCGCTAATTCCAGCCTCTCCTGCATGACTGCACAAACCCCAGGACTACTTCTAGCAGCCGTGCCAGTAGCTCCATACTGGCTGTAACCATGGCTCTACGCAACTTGGTTGTTTAAACACTTTTCACCACATAATTGCCAATGCATAGTTGTGAATGCTAGGTAATTTTTCTGATTTTCTGAAGGACCACGACAACCGTGAATAATCGGTCTACCTTAGAAAAACTAAAAGTGGCGGGGAAGGGCACAAACGCAGGGAGACAGGCGTCCACACTGTGGAACTGTTACAAACGAGCTCATCCAGCTTTTTTGTCTGGACCACCATCATTCTTTTCAGGTACATTTGAGGAGCTGGAATACAAATAAGGGCTGCTGCACGCCTGTTGGACTCAGTGCTGGAGAATGGCCCCAGGTCCATTTCGTTTGCTAGCACGCATGTGATCTGGGAGTCTCAGTGCATCTTATGGCCTAGGGTATTCCCATGCCTTCTTTCCTGCATCTCTGGTAATGAAAAAAGCATCAATTTTAGATACAGTCCTCTAGTTATTCTGAGTTACAGAAAAAAAAAAAGCAGTTATGGGCAAATCAGCCTTGCTTGTTGGTATTATAAAATGGAAAGGGTATTTTTCTAAGAGTACAATATATATATGTATATATGTGGAAAAAAAAATCACATGAAGCTACTTGATAAATATTGAAAGCAACTCTGCATTTCAGAAGAATAGATCTTAATTTCACTTTAAATGACATATGGCGGCAATATGGATGCAATATAAACTGAGCCAGATGAATAAGATTAACACTCCAGGGGAAAAAACCCAGATAATTCTCTTGGTTTCTCAGCACTTTTTTTAAAAACAAAATTAAGAATTAATTCTTTATGGGATGTTAAGGGTACTATGAAATAGAAGTTTTCAGTATTGCCGATCTAGATCACTTGTCATTACACTGTGGAAATAATATTCCTGTCCTGAAACATTTATGCTGTGTCTTGCTGACCTCCGTGGAGCCAGAGTTGTGAGAACAGACTCTGTCATCCAATATCCTTTACCGTCAATAGAAAGAGTCTCATGGGGCTCAGTTATCTTTGGATCAGGTCCCAGAACATCTCAAGATCCACAGAACTTGGAAGAGCAAAAATTATTGTGTGAACAAAATCCTGATCCTGCTGCTTCTTAGATAAATAAATTCAGATGATTTCAGCAAGACTGTGATCCAGCCCTGATGTATAAATGCATCATCCTGCTAATTTGTGGTAAGACGTGTATTATTTCAAGTCATTAATGAGCAAGTTGCTAAATACCAAATCTGTATGGAAACTATGATTATGCCTCTTATTCAGCTGAATAATGGGATTTTTTAAAAAAATTGTTTATTTTATTGTATCACATTGTTATTATGCAGTAAAATGTGAAAATACAGAATGCTTCTGAGTCAGTCGAAAAGCATCCTAAACATAAACACTATCAGCCCGATATATCAAGAGCAGGTAAATGGTGTTCTCTGTGCTGCTCACATCTATCTTCCCTGCTTCTCTTTTGCTTATCACCTGTTGTAATTAAAACAAAGAAAGGTAGCTGGCTCGTAAAATTGAATTCTTAGTCAGGTGATGCGCCCAGTTAATGACCTGAAATTTCAGCCTCCGTTTCTGGGTCTGCAGGATGAGGAAGAAGTGGTCGGTGCATTAGATAAAATCATGCAGAAGAAAATAGTAACAAAGTCAAAGACAGAAAGTGAGAAAGACAGAAGGAGAGAAAACATACATCATTGGAACTCAATGTGTTTTGTTTTTTTTATTCACTTCTACCACTGTATTGGCCAGCAGCAGAAAACAGGAGCTGGAAGGAGAATCACAGTTCCAGAGATGGAAAAATAGATGAATTATTTGTCGCTTTTTATATTCCTGAGAAGAAAAGGTGACCATACCAGCACTTTCAGTAATTAATCTTAAACACCACGTTGTGCCATATTATATTGGAAAAGCCATTTTGCTGGAGTATATATACCACCAAATAAGAAAAGAGTGAGCTGAGCTTTTTCAAACCTCAAGGCCATATAAACAGTCTCAAATCAACCTTTTTATGCGCTGCTTGGTAAGAAAGCTCTATGCAATCTGTCTGCATCATGCACAGCACGGGCCATTCTTTGACAATGCAGGCAGGCAGGACCTCATAAAAGAAACCACACAGGTTCAGGTAAAGGCCCCGTCTGGGCCAGTATCCTTTGCTCATCAGATAGCAAATGCTAAAGCGTGAGGACAAGAAAAACATCTATGATGCCGCTCCTGACTATTCTCCTGGGCTTGGACTGTTTCGTTCATGGGATTTCCTGATCCAGGTGTCTATCTACCTCTCTCTAACTCTCTCTACCACCCATTTGTCCCATTTCCCCTTCAACCCAGCCAACATTTTGCTGTCCATAGCATCCATTGGCAAGTTATTCTACAAGGCTGCTAAACCTTGCATGACAACAATCACCTCTTTTTGCTTTTTCACTCATGGTTTTGTAGATACAGCAAAGAATCGGTCATAGTCTCATCAGTGGGGTCTCTCTCAAGCTGAAGAGTCCCTGTCTATTCATGTTTTCCTAGTACAGAAGCCATTTCACATCTACAGTCATCTTGGCAGCCCTTCTCTGACTCTTTTACAGGTCTATTCCAGGGAACCAGAACCGCACAGTATTCAAGGTCGGGGTGAACTGTGGATTTATGCACAATGACATTTTCTATTTTGTTCTCAAATTCCATTCATAACAATTCCAAACTCTCTATATGACTTCTGACCACTGCTGAGCACTGAGCCGGTGTTTTAATGGAACTTTCTGTTGTGATCCTTGAGCCTTGCTCCTATACGGTAATGGTCAAGAGGCCATGAATCTTCACGTGAAACGAGGATTTTTTTGCTTGCTATGTGCATCGCTGTATATTATCTGTCTGAATTTCTTCTGACACTTTGTTTCCCAGCCACCAAGCCTTTTCAGGTCCTTCTACAGTTTCCTACAATATATATTAATCTCAACTCTGCCAAATAACTTTCTCATAAGTCAATTTTCTCATTGCACCATCTGATCTCTTTTCTGGGTCATCTATAAACATATTGAATGGCACAATTTTCAGCCCAGTGCCCTGTAGAACTCCCCTGGGAACAATTCTCCCCTGTAAGAATTAAATGTTTGCCCCTATCCTGCCTTTCCTATCTGGCAATCAGTTCTTCATTCAGTCTAGGATTCCTCCCCTTATTCCATTGCTTTAGTTCCTTAAAATACTTTGGTTAAGGATTTCAGGATTTCATCAAAAGCTGATGGGAAATTCAAACAGATTGTATCAATTAGATCACTCTTATCTACATGCTTGATGACCCTTTGAAAAATTCATTAGAGGTTTACAAAACAGGATTTTCTTTTACATAATCTGTGCTACTCTTCCAAAATGGGTTGTATTGATCCACATGGCCTCTCATTCTATCCTGTATTACAAACCCTACTTAACTGTCCAGCGCAGATGTCCAGCTTACAAGCCAGTAATTGCCCGCACTCTGCATGGAGATCTGGGTAGGAGTGCAATATAGTTACTTACATCATGAATCATGACATTTTCTTTTTAAATTTTTCTGTCTCTATGATTTGTCAGACTTTCTCTTTCTCTTTCTCTTTCTCTTTCTCTTTCTCTTTCTCTTTCTCTTTCTCTTTCTCTTTCTCTTTCTCTTTCTCTTTCTCTTTCTCTTTCATTCTCTTTCTCTCTCTCTTTTTCATTGGAACACAATTTTCTCTGTTTTGCTTTTTTTTTTTCCCCGAACAGGAAAACAATGCCCAAGTTGGTGATCATGAGAAAAAATTAACACTGGTACTGCATTTATAGCAATTTTTAGTCTCAAAAGCACCGTACACATTTATCTAACAAAAATAATTAATCTAATCTAACCAGCTTAGTAAATATAGATTTAAGATGAACTGGATATCTCTACATTTGATGTTCAACTGCCATTATTTTTTTGTCAGATACTTGAGTTAGATGTGGTAATGGACATCTATCAGATTTCAGGCGTCACAAGCAAGCTAGAAGTCACGTTGGGTCAGTTCCAACAGCCAAAGGCTTTCCCACAAAGAGGAAGTTTTAACAGTACCTCAAAGCCCACTTTTGTTACTGAATTTAAAGCAAGTTATTCTGATCCGCACTTCTGCTGAATGTGGTTGCTCATAAGCAAAGATGGATATACAGCAGCTCTTTTTGTTTGAGTCCCAACCTCTTATGCCTGCAGAGCCACGTCTGACACAATCGCATGTATTTAGACTGTTCTTTCAAAATTCGCCCCCCTCGTTCGTCATATTCAGATCTAATCTGGTAAGTACACCATGTTCTACATTCTTCCTTCCCAAATATTAGAAAAAGCTATTCTGTTCCTCAGACCAAGATCTCTCATGTGATCATTGCAAAGTGCTTGTGTTAAAATCTCATAATCCTGGGACTTCCAGGGACTGTCCAGAGAACGTTCTGCCAACTGTGGAAACAGGATGGTCAGCAACTGCTGATCAATAGACAATGGATTTATTTTATCACAGGATGACGCTACTTGTCAAGACCTAGAACTGATGAATTGCTTTTTACAGCCTAGGATTGTTTTTACAATTTTGCATTTGCACAGTACTATGGTTTCCTTAATATTTAGTGCCCTTTACAGTCCCTTGCTTTGTAACTTTGGGTTAGCT
This sequence comes from Chroicocephalus ridibundus, assembly GCF_963924245.1. Taxonomy (NCBI): domain Eukaryota; kingdom Metazoa; phylum Chordata; class Aves; order Charadriiformes; family Laridae; genus Chroicocephalus; species Chroicocephalus ridibundus. The sequence continues at coordinate 92,984,568 of NC_086285.1, forward strand.
TACTTAATCTTATGAACTCCTGAATAGTGCTTTATATTTAGCAAAGACAAACTTTCTGCTACTGAACTGGCATGGTAACCCAGAACAGAAACTGACTGTTAGAGGGTTTTTTACATTTTTGTTGTTGTCGTTGATATTGTAAATGGAAAAAATATAACAAATAAAAAGACGCATCCAAGAAATTAAAAATTGCTGATTTTGATAGTACTCATTGTGGAATAGAAATGGTTGCAAGTAGTAGCTACAAATGCATAAAATACATTAAAACAGGTGATTAAATATCATATCTATTTTAGTCTAGTTCTTATTTCAAAAATTCATTCAAATCCTTCATTGTGAAGCAAAGCATCAGATTCTTATCTGCTGACATTACTGGACTGATCTTTTCAGATTCATCTGAAAACTGGAAATAAGCTATTTATAAAACATACAGTTGTTGTGATGTGCCATGGGAATTTAAGTGTGTCAGATAGTCTTCCCACAGGGAAAATGATAGCTGGATTATTTAATATAGACTGATATTTTGTCATTCCCCAGATAATTCCATTGTGGTTTTTATTATCAAGTGAACCTCTGTCTGTTACGGCATCTATTTCTTACACAGTTTAGAAAAACACTCGTAATTAGTAGCTGTAAGACAGGTGGGGAAGATAATGAGCCCTTATCAGATAATCAGTCACCGGTTCCTCCATTTCTTTTTGTGCGGTATGCCAAACCCTCTCTTCCTACTGCTCAAGCAATGCTTAATTTTCACACAAAGTAGAACAGCCACCGAGACTGAATGGACCCCACTGCCAAATATATCCTAGCCTCTGAGGTCAAGGCTTAGTGTAGGCTCTGATCCTCGTGGATAAAAAAAAAAGAGATTGGAATCCAGGTGTCCTGAACTCTAGATGTGCGGTTTTGTTGCCAGATAAAAGGGAAGTCTGAGGGCTCCCTTTGTGAGTGGGACCAGGCTTGGGCTGAGCACATCTACTGATCAGACATGAGGAGCGAGACAGGCACAAAAATACAACTGCTTTTTAGATCTACACAGTTGCCCATATCCCAGTTGCATGTGTGACCTTTACCCAGGACTTAGGTCCTTTTGTGCTAAGAACTTCACAGAGATGATCCCTAACCCACAGCCTGTGCCAGCAGGCAGCGGTGGGATAGCGAGGCAAGTAATTTAATGAGGAATTTGACGGGATGCAGTGAAGCGATAGGATAGTCACAGCCAGCCCCACCTAACAGTAAAGGGCAGCACTGGGGAAAAGGCACGAAGCCACATTTTTGAAAAGCTTTCAAGAAGGGAGTGGGCTCTGCATTGCGAATGGGTCTCAGGACTTGAGGTCAAGCTCTGGAACAGGGTGGGGTGGTGACCAAATTGGAGCCAGACGCAAGTTTTAAATGGGTCTGAAAATGAGGAATGATTTTATGTTGATGCAGCACAGGAAGGGGAACCGCTCAAAAGCAGAGAGATCCCACATGACGGTGCGAAAACATAAGCGATGTGCTCATATTTGTTGAGGACAGAGGAAAGCATAATTGACCCCAAAAAAATAAGAGTCAATTACAGTGGGTTTGTAGGGGTGGACTGGCAGGAAAGCCTATGTCTTTAAGGTGACAAGCAGGGAGACACTTTACGATGGAGATGCAGCAGTCCACGCCTGGCAGGCCACAGCAACTAGCAGCGAGTTTTCAAACTTCAAACCATTTCAAAAGCAGTGTTATTAATCACATTGCGCGCATCCTGCTCCGCTGGCATCTGCTGGTAACGTTTCCTAGAGATGTTCCGTGGTAACAATAAGACAGGGAAGCACTGCCGGGGGGCCGGGGGGGTGGCGACTGGACGATCCGTATTGCGGAAACCCCAATTATCTGGCACCTCGTAAAAAGATGCCAGTTATAATTCAGCATCCATCACCTGCCAGGTGAAAAAAAAATTAATAAAAAAGGACTCCTCATTATTGGCCACCGCGTGCCCGAAGCACGCGCAGCTCGGGGCTGACGGGTCTCATTTTTGCCTCGAATGACAAAAAAAAAAAAGGTCTCAGATGCGCCCTCCCCGTCCTCCCTCCCGCGTCGCTCCGAACCCCGGATGGGCGCGACGCCTGAGGGAGGACGCCGAGGGGGCGTGGCTTGGGGCAGACGGGGCGTGGTTTGTCGAGAAGGGGACGCGATTTTGCATGGAAATGGGCGTGGCTTAGGGTGGAGGCGTGGCCCCTCTCCTGAAAGCCGTGCCCCCTCCGCTACCCCTCCTTCCGCGCGTGCGCGAGCGGCCGGAAGTTGGGGCGGGCGGGGGGGGGAGGAAGAGGAAGTAGAGGGTGGCCATGGCGATGGCGGAGAAGTTCGACTCCCTGGAGGAGCACCTGGAGAAGTTCGTGGAGAACATCCGGCAGCTCGGCATCATCGTCAGTGACTTCCAGCCCAGCAGCCAGACTGGGCTCAACCAGAAATTGTGAGGGAGAGGGAGGGGGAGGGGGAGGGGGAGGGGTTTCGCCGCTCCTCTTTCTCGCCAGGCCAGGCCGCGGCACCTTTGCCGCCGGCCTCCCCCCCTCACCCCCAGCCCTGATGCCTCAGGGAGGCCCTGACCGGCGGATCTGTCGCCTTTCCGCCGTAGCCAAACCTTGAAGGAGCAGCGGGGAGATAAGAAGCGTTCCCCGCTGGGTTTCGTGTCGTTGGCCTGGCAGCCGCCGTTAGCTGTAGCGCGGAACGGCCCTCTCTTTTTTTTTTTTTGGCTAAAAACGACCCATTTTCTCCTTGCAGGAACTTCATGGTGACGGGCTTGCAGGATATCGACAAGTGCCGGCAGCAGCTTCACGATATCAGCGTGCCCTTGGAAGTTTTTGAGTAAGTAACTGTGTACCTGGGAGGGAAGGTGCTGTGGTGGGCGTGACTGGAGGTGGCGCGTCCTTGCAGCGTGGATGTTTTCACGGAGGGATGCTCGTTTCTTAAACTTCACCTTCTGAATGTCTTACGAGAACATGAGCAGGCAGAAGAAGCTAAGAAGTACCTTTAGCCTGTGAGAAGGCAGAAGGGTGAGAGCAGTGATAAATTATATACTTACTTTCAGATCTCTTTTTTTAATTTATTTTTTATTTTTAATTTATATTGACTTCATATATGCGGGCAGTAATACAGATTCTGTCAAATCTGGTGATTTAGTAAGTAAGCTTTCACTTTGGAAATACACTTTTACACTAGGTTAGAATCAGGCTGTAACGTTGCTGGTGAAAATAAATTAGGCCAGTACTTGGATGTTTAGTTTCAGTAGTGGCAGTCTTCTCGTTCTCAGAGAATTAGAACATTAAAAGCAAAGTCATGAATGTAGAGGGAGAGCTGTACAAGACAGCTTTTACAATATAGCTGACAAGTTAATTTGCTAGTGTTTCTTGTAAATCCACGTGTCACTGGTTTGTTATGTTCTGGTGTAGTACTGGCTATACAGGGCTTTTTCAGTTGGGCATTCACTCTATCTGTAAATCTATGGTGACAGTCTCAAATGTTCTGCTTTCATTATTCAATGATGCAGTTATCCTTGGTCAGACACTCATATTGCAAAGCAAAAATACACTTACGTATTTGCTTATACAGGTGAGTTAATTTTTATTCTTTACTATGATACATACCCTTGCTCCTCATCTTTGAATTGCTGGGTACCTTATTCCCATGTGCTAATGGCTTACTGGGTACTAACTAAACTACTTTATGGTTAGTGCCCTTTCAGTTGCTTGGAAAAGGACTGTCTTTCTTCATTCATGTGTACTTATTGCCTGTGAGGAGCTGGATAGTTGTATTTTTGTTTGATTTTAATACTTTTTTCAAAGCTCCAGGCTTTCTGGAAGCAGAGATTTAAAACAGCGTACCAAGATAGCTGTTTCCTGGACACAGAATAGTTCTTCTTGAACTGTCTTTTGAAAATGGCTGAGCTACACTGTGTTTTTTAAATTGCATGTTTCAGATAATAGTAGTAACAAAAAGACAGCAGGGTGAATAATTCTGTACCTTGGAGAACATCCTAGTTGGAATATAATCATTTAGGTAGTGTCTTTTCTATTTTCAGATACATAGATCAAGGCCGCAATCCTCAGCTTTACACTAAAGAATGTCTGGAGCGAGCTTTGGCTAAAAATGAGCAAGTAAAAGGAAAAATTGACACAATGAAGGTAAACCAGAAATAATGAAAGTACGAATGTAATAACACATTTGATAAGGTTTTACTTTCCTGTAAATATGTGGGGGTTTTTCACTTGTGCAGTTATTAAATTCCCTTACTAGGTGATTTTCATTAGGGATTGTTCTGCATCCCCGTATCCTAACTGATGCTAATACCAACCTGTTCTGGAAAGGAAACTTGTATTTCACCCTGTAAGTGGAGATTCAGTTGTTGCTATGATTTAATTTTGACTAAAGGTGTATGTAGCACTGCATTTGTTTTCGTTTTGAATACTAACGAGTACCTCACACTGTTACAGATCTGTAACTGTGATGCGTGTGAGTTTAGAAATAAGTAAAACAAAAGGGATATTTTTCCAGTCTTGGATGGATCTTAGAGTATTAAAATGTCAAATGTGATACATATGCATGAATTAATCTTTGTAAAATGACTTAGAATGTATGACAGTGTTTAGAGTTTTCTGAACTCGTACTTTCATGTAGTATGAACCTAAGCATTCTGTTTTAACTGCTGGAATTATTGCCGAAAAATAAAATCGGAAAAGTGAGATCAGGGAAAGGACTGTTTGTGTTTCAGAACATTCTTTGCCTGAACTTAAAATTAATGTGGAGGATGGCAATTTTAAGTTGCAGAACATAGACATGTCTCCATATGTTCTAAGCTTCTCTTTCTTTAGATATGCTCTGTGCTTGTAAAAATTGTAGGAAGAATTATGTATCTCTAAGCCAGGTGTGAGTTCCATTTTGGAGATTGAGGGGATTCCATATCAGATCAAGAGGACGTGTCCTTTATCAGCTTTGCTTAATAAGGTCAGACAGTTATCACTCCACCCGAGTTTACCGGAGAGGTCCAACTGCTTTGTATTTCTTAGGTGAAAATGCTAGTTAATTTATAGGAAAGTAAAAGCATTTTAGTTTGCCTGGTGCTTTCCTAGCAGGTTTCACTTGAGCATATTCTGTGTATTTTTGTGAACATAACTTTCTGTGGGTTTTGTGTGTGGTTTTGGAGTTTTTTTTGGACACTGTTCTAGTAGGTCACTGAAATGTAGAAACTGTGTTGTATACAAACATTTCTATTCCTCGGATAAGATTGCTTGATGACATCTAAATAAATGGTACAGATGATGTATACACATTTTTTTTTCTCTCTTTCCAGAAATTTAAAAGTCTGTTAATTCAAGAACTGACAAAGGTGTTCCCAGAAGACATGGCAAAATACAAAGCTATTCGAGGAGAAGATCCTCCTCCTTAAGTTGGCCTTCTGTAGCTCTAAAAATGTCAATTCCATAAACTGACACCCCTCTTTATAAGAACATTGATTGGAGACAGGGGGAATCCAAGCCTTCATAACAACTGTACTAAAAATGGCAGTGATGGACTGTAAAGGAACTTGATGACTGCTGATGGTTCTGGTCTGAAGCTCCTGAATCTATCTGAGGACTTTTCCTCAAAGATTGCAGTTGAAACTTCCTGTGATAATTCTTCTTTCCTGAAAGGTTTTGGAGATAAAATTGCCTACAGGTCATCAATACCTAGCATTTCCCACAAAGTGCATTTCCAGAGGAGAAAATCATGTTTTTTGTCTTCTGAAAAGTGATCATCGGGCCATTCATTGGGCTCATCTGTTTTTAAGAAAAATTTATTTATACTTGATTATTTTTCATTTGTAAACAGCTTTTTTTTATTACAGTACAAACAGTTGACTGCTTTCATCTTGCCAAATTCTACTGAGCAGGATCGTGTCAAGGGCTGCAGTTCTCATGTGTCATAATGAATTGCAGCCAAGAAAACCTTCAGATGTTCTTGTTTTGTTCTATGAGCTGCAGTGCAGATGGCTGAGGACATAGCAAGTGAGCATATTCGGGGACTAGCTCCTCAACAATGTTAATGTTTTGTATAGTATTTAATGTAAGCTTTTGTTTAATTGTGTTCATTTTCTGTAAGCAGGTTGTTGAATAAAAATCTGAAAAAAATATAAATTCTGACGTTTTTCTGTTGTATGCTACTCTTCGGAGAATGAACTAAAAGCTGTGGAAAAATAGTATATTCCTCACTCTCGCAGAGATAGAAATAAAACGTATGTCAAAACTTCGCTGTTACAATTTTATATCTGAAGATGTCAACTTTGTATTTTGATTTTTATGGGGGAAATGCCCCTTTTAGTACCTGAAGCATGAGATTTTTTGGGGTCAGTGATTGTCACCTGAAGTGTTTCTGATCAGGTGTGAACTCACCTGAGAAATCTGTGTTTATATGTGAAGTGGTCCCAACGTCAGGCAGCGTGTTGGGTTCACTACCCGGGGACATAGCGCACGTGCAGCAGTATAGTTTTACAGCGGAAGTAAGAGGACCTCTCTTAATCTTGGGGATTTGTGAAACTTGAACCATCTGTGGCTACACTTGTCCTTCCAGCTGTAACCTGACTAGTTTGTTTTTTTTTTTTTTTTTTTACCAGCAAAAGAATGTTGTTAACTTTCTTTTTGTTGCTAAACTTCATGGGTTTTGTGCAGGAGCTCCAATGTGCTTTGTAGCAGACCTAGCTAGTCCATTCAAGACCTTAGTGGGAATTTAGGTGTGTTCGAGGTGTTGGTGCCATGAGGTACTGTCTCTGCTCAGGTACCCAGCTGAAGCAAAGCCCATCCGTGACGCCAAGCAACACTATGCCTGACCAAGCTCTTGCGTAACAAAAGAAAAAAAAAAAAACCAGAAAACTACGTTTCCTTTGCACTAGTTATTTGAGACTTGTTACCTGGCAGTCTAAATTGATCTAATTGCTGCCTGGCATTATCCTGTCCTGCCCTTGCTTATCCTTGTATTTGCTCCACTACTAATCACAGTCTTTCCTTCACGGTGTTGCTGCATTAAATGGCAGAAAACAGTGTTGGAGTGCACCATGTTTGCGTTTCGCTCTGCCTGGACTGCCAGATCTCTAGGAGTTGTTGAAGCAAGGCCTGTGGCTGGCAAGTGGGATATGTATGGGGCACAAGCACAAAAGGTCAGAGGATTTTTCGTATACGTATAATGTGGTGGGGAGTGGAGCTTCAGAGTAAACGTAGGCAGCAGGCAGGTGAAGGTATGTTTAAATGGTAGTTGAGGTAGAACGCTTAGGGGACCAGAGGCCAGTAGATACTGGTAGGGATACTGGAGTATTCTGGCTCCTCGTGCTGACATCAGCTTGTGTGTCAGACTTGGTGGTGTAGTACACTTAAAAACCAGTGCTTCCAGGAAGTCGTCGTCTTATGTTTACTTCTCATTCCAAAACATATTACTCTGGTTGTGCAAATTTTCTTAAAAATTGGAGTTAAAGCGTGTTGTTAAGGGCATTGTCCAAATGCCTCTTAAGCACTGACAAGTTTGGAGCATCAACCACATCTCTAGGAAGCCTGTTCCAGTGTTTGACCAACCTCTCCATAAAAAAATGCTTCCTAATGTCTAAACCTCCCCTGGTGCAGCTTTGAACGATTCCCACCCATCCCGTCACTGGATCCCAGGGCGAAGAGCTCAGCACCTCCCTCTCCACGTCCCCTCCTGAGGAAGCTGCAGAGAGCACTGAGGTCGCCCCTCAGCCTCCGTCTCTCCAAACTAGACAAACCCAGAGTCCTTGTCTGCTCCTCACAGGACACTCCTTCCAGCCCTTTCACCAGCTTTGTTGCCTTCCTCTGGACGCATTCAAGGACTTGAACATCCTTCTTAAACTGTGGGGCCCAGAACTGCACACAGCACTCGGTGAGGCCTCACCAACACTGAACACAGCGGGAGAATTGCCTCTTTTGACTGGCTGGTGATGCTGTGTTTGATGCACCCGACATGTTTTAAGGATATTGTGGATCAGACGCAATTTGAAGTATGTGCGGAGTCGAGCTTACTTTGAAACAAAGGTGAGGCCTGTGGAGGAACTGAACTCTCGGGGTAATTCTGCCTCTGTAGTGCATCTCCTCTATTCATTCCTACGCCCGCTGCTTTTAGTGGGCGTCTCTGTACCTGTTTCCAATTCCTCACACCGACCACGATTTCCCTGTTGGTAATTTTAGAGACATTAATGTTGTTACATAGAGTAAGATTTTTCAACCAAGAGTGAACTTATCTTTTTGATTCTTTAATTAAAAAAAAATCAAATACTTAAAGTTTTGACATTCTGCTTCCTCCTTTGATTCAACTCCTTTGCTGTGGTGCCATTTAAAAACGTTTAGCTTATAATTTTTGGCTCAAACACCGTACTCTAAAATGTAGTCCTCATTTTCAAATTAGTTTTTGCACATATGGTTACTTTGAATTCTGGGCCTAGTGTATTAATTTGTAACAGTATCACACAACATTTGGCTGTTACTGTGAAAATACTATCACAGGATTTACATTCTAGATGTTACGTGGCGCTTAGCATTGCACGTCTCCATCAGTTTATGTGCTGACCAGCTCTGTATGGGTCAGCTCAGAGCTAATGAGCTTGCCATAGTATGGATTTTGTAATGTGTTCTTTCCATATCTATAGTCCATGCTATATATTCCATAGAAACTAATAATGGATTAGTTGAGCTTCTAACGTATGGATTTACTCCTACCGCTCATAGGAAAAGAATGCGTGAGAAGCAGAGAGGGATAAGCTTATAGATTTGCTGGAAAGAGGCTTTGTTCCTTGAATATAAAACCACTGAACAGAATTCAAAGTTTAACTTTCTGAATATAAAATATTTTGGTGCATGCTGAAAATTTCCTTTCCTTAACAGAAAAAACCGCCAAGTTTTGTGTGTTGCAATATGTCGTAGCTGCCCTCTGCCTGCTGTACACCTGAATCATCTCCCCACAACCCTGCTACTTCCCACCCCTTAAGAGCACCAACAGGGAAGGGCAAGATGAGATACTTTTTTTGGCAGAGGATGGTGAAAGAAAATCTCTGTTCATAGAACCTCTGAATTTTCTAGGCGTCGGTGGGCTTAGCGTGGGAAGCCCTTGAAATTAGTTGAATTGTCCAGGAAGCTACAGCCTTCATGTCACCCCACGGGAATACCAGTGTGCTTTTGCGTTGGGGACCCTCCTGTACCTCGTGGAAAAGGCTGTTCATTTTGCTACCGTTACAACCTGATCAGTCTTCTATAAGCTCTGTACCGAGGACTCAGACTAAATCTGTGCATTCGATTTGTGAAGCACCATTCAATTTTGCCCATGTTTTGCTGATATTGGCACCACATTATGGATCCGGTTGTGCCAGCTGCGTAACGCCCCAGCAGGGCATCGCGCATTCTCTCCTCTCACTGCTTTTAATGCTGTTACTGCGGCATCCTTAAAGTAGAGTAAGTTGATTTTTGCAGAATAAAGAGGAGTGGCATAGCATTCTAACAAATGACACACCTCCAAAACCAAAATCACAGAAGCCTCTACAGTCTATTTCATAAAAATGCAATAGGAAATTTTACTCTATTGTTATCCCAGTTAACAAAGATTCTTCTATTCTGAATTCCACTATTTAGCAATTATTTTATGGTATAAAAGGTAACGTTTTCCATAGGTTGTGCATTTTCCTCTGTGTCTTGCTTTTCTCCTCCATCCCGTAAGAATTAATTGTTACCCAATCATATTTAGTGGGCATTAATGAAGAATATTCTGCCAAAACAATACAAAGTATTCTCTTCTTTCCACATTTGGTGATGAATGCATGGACCTTTTTAAAATATTGTTTTGTCCCTTTTGGCCAGGGCATCTTTAACTACTTTTAGCTGTAGAAGTGTCTCTGCGTCTGGCTTCTCCATGGGTTGTGAGACCTGCCTCCACAAGCTCCTCTCCTGCGAGGGAGGGTGAGCAGGAAGGATGGAGTGAAATGTAGCCAGGCTCCTGCAAGCAGGTGGGTACGCTCTCTGCAGCAGGCTGTCGGGGTCTCTCCAGAATGACACCCAGGTCTGACAGGCTGCCTCGGGGCAGGCTGGCCCTGGCCACCACCTCTTTGATGGCCTTGGTCAGCCCTAAACTTTGGTGGATAATAAGGGCTGTTTTTTCCCATGGAGTTTCTGCAGCCAGGCTCATAAACTGAGTTGTGCCTGTCAGCAGACAGCTGAGCCACTGCCAGGGCTTCTGCAGCAGCAATTGTAAACCCCGCCACCTCCCCCTAAACAGCTCTAAAGTGATGAATAAATCGTCAGAGTGTTGGAAAAGGGTTTTGGTCATGGTGTTCCATATAGGGAGTGACAGTCAGAGGCTGTTGGTGACAGCCAGGGTATTGTAACGACGGCTATTGAACAACTGCTGGGTAAGTCCCTGAGTAGGCAGCTGATGATTACCTGCATCTAGCTGATAAATCACCATATCCCCACTCCATCCCCAGTGACGGGGAGCGGGGGTGCTGGGGAGCCGGCATCGCTTTGGCTGCGGGAGTTGTTAAGAAGGCTGAAGGTCTGCAGTCTGCCTTTGCGTGCTGGCCATAGCTTCCCATAGGATTTAGAGATTAGCCAGGAGCAGTGGGGGGCAAGGACCTCCACAGCCACAGGGCCCTAAAAATGCGTGAGTTGTGTGTGATATAAGTGTATAATTTGTTGTTGTTGTTAATTAATAAAATAAGTACCCAACACTGACCACAGTGGTTACCCCCAGAACACTGATGTCCATCCTTGTTGATGGGAAGAAGGTCCCAGGCTTCCCTGGCTCAGAGAGGTGATTTACAGACAACGCATGGACCACATATTGTCATGTTTTAACCCCAAGCGGCACGCCATTCACTCCCTCCCCCTTGCCCCCAGTGGGATAGCGGAGGAGAGTCAGAAAAAAAGGAAACCTTGGCGGTTGAGATAAAGACAGTTTAATAGAACAGTAATGGAAGATAATAATAACAATAATGATAAAAGAATATACAAAATGAGTGATGCAATGCAATTGCTCCCCACCCAATAATCGATTGTCCAACCAGCCCCGAGCAGCAATTGTGCATTCCTGTCCCCCAGCCAACACCCATTTATATACTGAGCATGACACCTATGGTATGGAATGTTCCTTTGGCCGGCTTGTCCTGCCTGTGCTCCCTCTCAGCTTCTATGGAAAGCTGAAAAAGTCCTTCACTTAATAGAAGCATTACCTAGCAATAACTAAAACAGCTTGTGTTATTAATAGGGAGGAATAACCCCATGCACCAGTAGAGGTTAGGGGTTGAGAAGAGAAGTACCTGGGACTCCCAGTGTTCTGTTACCCGAATTGCATGGTTGGAGGGGATCTGGAATTTTATTTAAAAATAACATCAGCATAACATCACCCAGGCAACAAAGCATCGATAATAATTAAAAGGCAATACAAACTTATGTAAAAAACCAGTATGAAGGCCTATGAGCATTCAGAATTTCAAGTGTATCCTTGAATTTTACTAAGCTTTTGGAAATAATAGGGAATATGTAATTACAGGTAATTGCTTATTTTTTAAACCATTATCTTTATTATATACACTATGAAATGAAGAGATATTAGATAATGCTGCTGGGCACACACTTCTTTAAGATATACCATTTAGGATGAACAAAGACAGTATAAAATTGTTTGGTTCCAGCTTGAAAAGAAACCGATGAAGAAGGTGCAAAGGATTTTACTACAACCTGTTAGGTTCAGCATCCTCTTTGTCTCTTTTTCTACTGGAAATAGAAGCAGTTGGGTGCCCAGCCTTCCCCCAGCTTTGAAACCTCTTTTTGCTTCAGCCTCCCACTGTAGAATGCCTAACTTAAAGCTGTGGTGTCGAAGAGGTAAAGACATACCTGTTACAGGAGTTGCACGCTGCAGCTGACCAGCTGTTTGTGTATCATCTAACCCATATCTCTGGCTAGGTTTTTTCACGCCGATCACAGCATGTTGGTTGTTAGCCAGTTCACAGAATAAGATGAAGCACCAGAGTGCCTGAAGCAATCTGTTACTCTCATACCATTCAGGAGAGAGTTTCTTGGTGCAAAAAATCATTCTAGGCAGAGGAGTTTGGTTTCCATTGAGGCACCTAACCCTGTTGGTTGATAAAGTACTGCTAAGCGGTGATAATGGTTTGATGATTTCCCAAACATTTTTATAGTGTGATGGTAACTTGGCAGTATTAGGTTAACAGTTGCACTTGATGATCTTAAAGGTCTCTTCCAACCAAAACAATTCTGTGATTCTATTTTATAAATTACTTTCTTTGCTGAATGCAGTTCCCACACGATTGAAAGTGCTTATTGTATGAGTCCAAGAAAGTTACCCCAGGTACTCTGTAATCTCATCTTTGACTCTCATAGAAACAGAGAAAGTAAACCATCCAATCTATTTCTTTTTGCCCCGAGTGATCTTTGAGATTTTAACTAGATCAGTTACGAACTACTAACTGAACCGGCAGTTTTACTGAAATCTCTCTAAATCAATGTATTTAAAAGGTGAATTATATAAACATGCATAAGAAGTGTTCTTAATACTGAGCTTAACAGCAAGTTAATAAAAGAGAAATATCGCTGCCAAGAATATTTCTGGGTTCTCATGGTTCAACACAAAGTCATTTCTTACTTTACTATGATTAATAGCTGCAGCATTTCTGGGTAGTTGCCAGATGTCCTTCCAGCTCCACAGAGCGCAGAGTCAAGGTGACACCGGTATCTGCCCTGCTCTGAGAACGCTGTGTTTACTGCATGTATTTCAATTACTTCCATATGCTTAAGATCCTTCTGTATATTTTCTTAATTAGAATAACGGAGGAGCTCACATTGCAAGATACTTCCGTAACAGTTCTTTTAATACTCAATTCAAATCAGGAATCTGTATTTTCTGTATTGTGACATATTTCATACTGAGAACTAGATTGTATTTAGTCTCAACAAGACGTAATGCAGACAGTAAAAAAGAAACATCTTTCTGCACAGTAAGAAAATTTTCAAAACAATTCCTTCTCTTCCTCTGAAAGAATAGTCCCTTTATGTGCTAAGAAATAGCACATAATATTCCCATTCCTAAAGATCTGACTCGAATCTAATTTACTTAGTATTTGTAATTTGGTCATTATATTAAAGAAACTTCTCAAAATATTCCTCAAAGGAAGATGTAGCTTCATCTTCCTTTGAGGAATATTTTGACAAGTTTCTTTAATATATATTCTGTTATATATATTCTGTTATATATAATCTGGGAAAAGGCGATCTGAAATTATTGTCATATTGCATTATTTAACAAGTTACTTTCTGGGAATCTGGGCCATATTTATATCACTTCCGCTGCACAAATAGCGTTTACTCTTCATGTTAATTGCTGACATTCATAAACTTTTATTTGTAATGTTACTAAGGATTCAGAATTTCTGTGATTATATAGATGTAATGATATACAACAAGCCACTTCTGTACTGTCATGGGAATTTTCAGTCCTCGTCATTAAACAAAGAGAAGCTTATAATTGTCTGTCACTGAAATCACTGGTAGGTGCCATTTTTGCACGGAAAATGTTTTACTCATAGGCATCTTAGAAACACACTGCTGAAGTAAGAGATTATAATTTAAATATATAAGAAATTCCATCTTCAAGCTTATTATTTTTTCAAAGTATTATTACCTTTTAAATAATAGACATTTGTCCAATATGTTTGCAAGAGATTCAAAGCCCAAGACGCAAGAAGTTTCAGGAGACAAAAATGTCTTTGAATAGATCTCTTATCAAACAGGAGATGTTACTTGGTCTAAGACTATTTAATATAATTTCTGGTCATCACATATTAGGTTATGATACTTACATGAATAATTGAATAGGCATCTGGTACTCAATAAAACAAAAGATGGATTCAGTAATACAACAAATCTTATTTAAGAGAAGTACATTAAAACAATCAACAAAATTTCTTCTTTCAGAGCTCTTCTTTCAAATGAAGAAACTCGAAAAACTTTCTAATCAAGGAATGTTTTGAGCATAATAAGCATAAATTATGTGACGGCTCTTTTATTGCTTTTTACTCAGCCTGGGAATTTGTCCTCTTACAGAACACATTGGAGAAGACGCATAGCTTTGTCGATGCATTTTTTCCTTGGACAGACATTCTGCTTTTATGTAAATGAACTTCCTGAGGTTGCTCAGCGTACACGAAAGCTCTGTCATCTCTAGAGGTTGATAGAGCATTAGGATTGCAAGAAGAATCTAATTTGCGGCACAGCAATGGTGCTCTATTTTGATGAAGTGGAGGGGAAAGAACCGTTATGATTTCATATTGGGACTCACTGAGATTATGGTGAAAGGAAAAGAAAGGAAGCAATTAGTAAAACCACTTATTTGTCTTGTTTATTGGGCTACAAATTTTACAAACCAATCTGTTACAAAGCTTATCATGGGGATATTGCTGTTGCTGCTACCTTTATTATTATTTGAGGAACACAAACAGCCTGAAGAAACACGATAGGCATGTGTGAAGAGAGGATTCCCAGGCAGAGAAAACTGTGACTCACAGCAGTTGCACCGGTGACTCTGTGTGGGCTCCATTCGCCTCCACTGATTTAGCATGCAGGGACATCCTTGTCCTGATGCTTTATATCTTTGAGCTTTATAAGTCTCAATGGATTTTTTTTTTTCCTCCATGACTTTGTTGAGCTGCACTTTGAACCCCTTTAAACTTTTACATCTACGAAATCTCATGGGGAGGAGTTACACAGCTCCTATTTGCATTATGTGAAGAATTGTCTGCTTCCATTTTTTTTGTCAGCCATCCACTAATTTAATTCTTAGTTCTTGTACTAGAAGACATACGGAGCAGGCATCTCCTGTCTCTCCTCTTCACGTCACCTGTGGTTATATAGATTACTATAGTATGCCCTTCCCAATCATCTTTTTTCCAGGCTGAAGGCTACTTTGTTTAGCTGCTTCTCATACAGCAGCTGTTTCGTACTTCAGATCATACTTGCCATTCTTCTCTGAACTGTTCCCAATCTTCATTTCTGTCTTTTTAAAACCTCAGCTTTTTTAAGATTCTTTAAGAAGGGATCTTGTTGAAGGCCATCAGGAAACCCAAACAGAGTTCATCTGTGTATCGTTGATGCCCAAAAACTCACATAGGCCTTTAGAGAATTCCGACAGCCTCCCTTGTATATATGTAAAGCCTTCCCTGTACCAAAAGCTATGTTAGCTTTTCTC